>NW_027256885.1:11823288-13023288 GCF_029215685.1 Pituophis catenifer annectens
AGATAGATAGATAGGTAGATGTAGATGACAGGGATACATAAATATAGATAGATGGATGACAGATAGATAGATAGATAGATAGATAGATAGATAGATAGATAGATAGATGGATGGATGGATGGATGGATGGATGGATGGATGGATGGATGGATGGATAGATAGATAGATAGATAGATAGATAGATAGATAGATAGATGTATGTATGGATGGATAGATGGATAAATAACCAGACAGACAGAGAGACAGACGGACAGATAGACAGATAGATAGATAGATAGATAGATAGATAGATAGATAGATAGATAGATAGATAGATAGATAGATAGATAGCTTTATGGATGGAGAGATGGATAAATAACTAGAATCAAAATTCTACAGAATCCTGCTGCTCTGAGGAACCCCCGCACCTCCTGTTTTGTTGTTGGTGTGGGGATCTGGGCAATTAAATAAATAAATAAAGAAATATTCATTTCATATTTCATTTCCATTCTTTCTTGTCTAACCATTGATAAAATAAATCCCATATCAAATAATATTGTTTATCTTCTTGTTCCCTAATTTCAAATGTCAATTTACTCATTTCAGCACACTCCAAAATTTTGTTGATAACGTCGTCATCCGTGGGTATCTTCTCACCTTTCCACTTTCTAGCAAATACAATTCTAGCTGCCGTTAAAACATTCACAATTAAATATCTCATTTCTCTATTATATATTTCTGGTAAAATCCCCAATAAAAATATCTCTGGTTTAAAGTCAATATGTTTCTTTTTCATTTTTTCCAACCACCTGTGGATTTTAATCCAATATCTTTTAGCTTCTGCACATGTCCACCACATATGGTAATATGAGCCCGGGGTCTGATGACACTTCCAACATTTCTCCGATTTGTTCTTGTACATTCTGGCTATTCTCGCCGGGGGTAGATGCCACCTGTAAAACATCTTATACAAGTTTTCCTTGTATGCTGTTGACATTGTCATTTTATAATTCTGTGACCATAATTTTTCCCATTTCTCTAAGTCAATCCCATGACCCACATTTTTCCCCCATGCAATCATTGTTTCTTTAACTTGTTCTTCTGCCAATTTTACTTCTAATAAATGGCTATACAATTTTTTAATCACATGGTCATCAGAACCTATTAAAATTTTATCTAAGTTTGTCAAGGTGCTATAAAAACCCTCCTTTTTAGAATCTTCATCATATCTAGACTGTATTTGCATATATGAAAACCAATCCATTTCAAGCTCTTGTTCTTCTAATTCTTGCTTCGACTTAAGTTCACCTCTTTCATTTAATAATTCACCATATCTAACAATTTGTTCCTTCCTAAACGTTACTGCGTGTGAGACTGCTTCAGTAGGTGATAACCAGACTGGAATTTTTAAGTAGTAACATTGTTTGATCTTCTCCCAGTTTAATAGCAAAGATTCTCGTATCATATGTCTTCTAAAATAACCCTGTACTTTTGTACTTTTATACCACATAAAAGCGTGCCAACCCAACAATAAGTCATGTCCTTCTAAGGTCAACAATCTAATATTCCTTAGTGTTATCCATTCTTTAATCCACATCAAGTTACAAGCTTGATAATACAATTCCCAATCCGGCAAACCAAAACCTCCTCTTAATCTAACATCTTGCATCAATTTTAATTTTATCCTTGCCTTTTTGCCCTGCCATATATATTTTAACACCATTTTATTTAAATCTTCAAAATATTTTTTCCCCAACTTAATTGGAATTGTCTGAAACAAGTATAGAAGTCTGGGCAGTATATTCATTTTAATAGTTGATATTCTCCCTATCAATGATAACTGCAAATTCTCCCACTTTGTTAGGTCTGTCGCTATCTGTTGTTTAAGCTTATCATAATTATTCTCCTTAAGAGTACCACATCTTGCTGTCAAGTGTATTCCCAAATATTTAACCTTATTTGTGACCTGCATCCTTGATACTTCCGCCAATTCTTCTTTCTGTTTTTTTAACATATTTTTTGTCAACATCTTCGTTTTGTCTTTGTTTATTTTCAACCCAGCCACTTTCCCAAAATCTCCTATTTTATCTATCAATTTGTTTACGGATTGAAGTGGTTCTTCCAAGATAAACGCCAAGTCATCAGCAAATGCTTACAATTTGTATTCTTGATTTTGAATTTTCATTCCTTTTATTCCTTTTTCTTCTCTAATATTTCTGTTTAGTACTTCTAGTGTTAACACAAACAACAATGGTGACAATGGACATCCTTGTCTCGTTCCTCTTTGTATTTCAATAGATTCTGTCATCTCTCCATTCATCATTATTTTGGCTGTTTGTTTATAATATATAGTTTCTATAGCTTGAACAAATTTCTCTCCAAAGCCCATCTGTTTCAATTGTAATATCATAAATCGCCAGTTCACATTGTCAAAGGCTTTTTGTGCATCTAAAAACTTCAAAGCCATTTGCTTTTCTGGGTGTGCATCGTAATATTCCAATGTATCCAAAATTATCCTCAAATTATCTCTAATCTGCCTTTTTGGCAGAAATCCATTTTGATCCGGGTGTATAAAATTATTTAGATATCTTTTAAGTCTTTCTGCTAGTATTGTAGTGAAGATTTTATAGTCTGAGTTTAACAAGGATATTGGCCTATAGTTTTTGACTTGTTGTAGATCGGTATCTTCTTTTGGAATAAGTGTAATATATGCTTCTAACCATGAGTTGGGTATTTTCTTCTGTAACATTACTTCATTCATAATTTCTAGTAATGGGAGACTCAGTGGTTCCTGCAAAGTCTTATAATATTCCACTGGTAATCCATCTGGACCTGGTGCTTTCCCACTTTTTTGTTTTTTAATAGCCTCTGTCAACTCCATCATTGTTATATTCCCTTCTAACATCATCTCAACATCTTTTGGGATCTGAGGTAAGTTCGCCTTATGTAAATATTGTTTAATATTTTCCTCTTCTATCTTTTCTTTTTCATATAATTTTTTATAATAGTCTTGTACAATGTTCTTCTTTTCCTCATTTCCAAATCTAATTTGTCCTTGATTATCTATTAGCTGAGTTATTTTCCTTGAGCTTCTTTCTTTTTTTCAATTTATACGCTAGCCATCTGCCTGGTTTATTAGCATCTTCAAAATATTTCTGTTTAGCATTCCTGATTTTTTGTGCTAGCTCTTCTTTCTCTAATAATCCCATTTTATGTTTAATCGTGTCCATTTTCATTTTAATGTCTTTTTTTTTGTGGGAAATTCTGCAGTTCTTTTTCTAATGTCTTATAATCATTCTCTAAAATTTTATATGCTTGTCTTTTCTTAATATTTCTTTTCCTTGTATAGTATATAATCAGGCCTCTGGCATAGGCTTTCATGGTATCCCATTGATTCTGCAGTGATGTATCCTCTTTTCTATTTTCTTTAAAAAAAAAGCTAATTCTTTCTCCATCTTCTGTAGGAAATCCTTTTCTTTTAAAATTGTAGTGTTTAAAGTCCATCTGGACCTTCTCCTTTGTCCTTTCCAACTCATGATCATTGGATTATGATCTGCCCAGGTATTAGCCTCTATGGCTATTTCTTCTATGTTCGAGGTCAAGTCCATTGTCAACCATATCATATCTATTCTAGACCATGATGAATGTCTATTGGAGTAAAAAGTATATTGTCTATTTTCTGCATTTCTTTCTCTCCAGATATCTTTTAAGTTTATTTCCTCTATCATCTTAAAAAAAGATTTCGGCAAAGTTTTCCTACTTTGTTTTATTGTCTTTTGTGTATTATAGTCCATTTTCTCATCTACTATTCCATTGAAGTCTCCCATCATACAGATGTTTTCGTAGTCCAGCTCTATTAATTTCAAATGTAATTTTCTATAAAAGTTTTCTTGATTGTCACTAGGAGCATATATCGCTGTTAACAATATTTTCCTGTTATTGTCTGTTATTTCCACCATCAGAATTCGTCCTTCTCCATCTTCATAAATTTTTTCCGCTAATATTGTATCTTTAATGTACAAAACCACTCCTCTTTTCTTACATTGTGGCAGTGAAGCAAATAATTTCCCTAGTTTGGGCTGTACCAAAAGTGGTTCATGCTGCTTTTTAATATGCACTTCTTGTAAACAAATTATATCCATTTTCAATTTCTCCAATTTGTGAAATATCTTTCTTCTTTTAGTTGCTATATTAAGTCCATTTATATTTATTGTGATTAATTTTTTCTCCTCCATGTTTATACTTTTTGTGTTGGTTTTGTTGATCTATTAGGTCTCAATTCACGTTGTTCTTTGTATTCTATGGCACCTCCTACTGCGCCTTCTAATGAGCTCTCCTCCTTTCCCATCATCAGGAGATCCTCTTCTTCTAGTTGGAGCAGTGACTCTTCCCTTCTTGGCACATCTTTTTCTCTTATATATTCCACAAGAAATGCTTTAGCTTTGTCAATTGAATCTATTTTAAATCTTTGTGTTTGCCATGTAAACACCAATCCTTCTGGTATCAGCCATCTATAGTTCACTCCTTTCTGGAACAGTATTTTTGTCAAAAATTGATACTCTCTTCTCAGCTCTCTTATTCTTCTCGGTATTTGCTTCAGCACCGTAATTTCCTTGCTCTTGTATTGTAACGCCTTCTCTTTTGCTATCTGCAATATTTGTGTTTTGATTGATTTTTTGGTAAATCTTATGTGGACTTCTCTTGGTAGTTTATTTCTCATTGCATATCTAGTATATACTCGGTATATTTCATCAACGCCATCAAACATTTTTTCTTTAGGAATTTCTAGAGCTCCTGCAAGAATTTCTATCATTTTTTCCGCCAAATTTTCTCCTTTTTCTTCCTCCACATTTTGAAATCTTAAGTAAAATTCTGATTTATCCATCTCCCATCCTAAGCCGCTTCTATCACGTTCAACTTCTTCTAATCTATAATCCATATCTCTGATTTTTTTATCTCTTTGTTCCTCTTTTTCTTCAATTTTTTCAAGTCTGTCTTCATATTTCTTCATCATTTGTTGTATATTCTCCACTTTTTCATCTGTTTTCTCTATTTTAGATTTTATATCTTGTATTCCTTGCAAAATCATCTGCATTGTCGCATCTTTTTCTTTCTCACGTTCTTTCTCTTTTTCCTGCTGAATCATTGTCTGTATTGATCGTTGTCCTCCCGCTGGTGATGAAGAAGGGGTCGATCCGGCAGAACTAATAACTGCTGCTTTTTTGCTCATTTTTATAAGTAATCCAATTCGACACGGTAAGGTAATATATCTTCAGGTTCTTCTCAACCCTAATCCATTTTGTAGATGGCAGGAGATTACAAAAGGTTAAAAAAAAAAAACAGAAAAAAAGCCAAAAAAGGGAAAAAAGGAAAGTGCAGCAAAGCAAAAAACCCTAAAAAAAACCCTAAAAAAACCCCAACACTCTTCAGGCTCTTGTGTGCCCTAATCCAATCATCTGAGATAGCCAAAAACAAATTCAAGTAGAAATCTCCAATCAACAAGTGAGAAAGAAAAAAAGAAAAAAGAAAAGAAAAGAGACCAAAAGAAAAAACGGAAAAGTTTCTTCAGACTCTTGTATGTCTTAATCCAATTGTGTAAAATAGCCAAAAACCCATTCAAATAACAATCTCCAATCAGTAAATTAAAAAGATAAAAAGAAGAAAAAAAACAATTTCTTCAGGCTCTTATGTGCCTTAATCCAATTAAGTAAACATTTATTGTGAAGGAATAAAGGAATAAAAAAAGGGAGAAAAAAATATATGTATATATCTGTTCCAATATTTTAAAATGTTTTAAAAATAAAAATATTAGTGAAGTGGAAGAGTAGAGCTAGAGAGAGAAAGAATTTCCATTTTATATAAAAGTCCACAACTGTGTAATATTCAAAGTTCCTTTCTTGTGCACGCTTAATCTAACAGCTCTCTTTTCCAGAGCCGCTGTTATTTTCTTCTTTCCAGTTTTAATCACCTTTCAACAATGCTTTTCTCAGCAAGACACCTGTAGAAACAAATTTGTAGGCACTCTTTGATGTCCTTTTTAAATTTTATCTGTAAATTAGCCAATTGACCTTGAAAAATAACACAGTTGCTACTTTTTTTCCCTTTCCCCTCAGTTAAAAAAAACAAAAAGAAGATACAACGTTTCAATCCACTAGATGGCAGTCTCTTATTTCTTCCACTTTCACTTCTCCTTTCAATTAGCAATATAGCAAAAAGAATATTAAAAAAATAAAGGTCTGCCAAAAACAAAAATGACAAATCTAGTTCCAAAATTAGTAATCTCAGTCAACATCAAAAATTCAATATTTAAGCAGATAAAAAAGTAAACCTCCTTTCTAGTCCAGTCCATCCAGTCCAGTCAAGTTTAAAGTAAAACTTTCCACAGATATCCACACATAGGAATAGTTTATATTTTAGGAAAATTAACTTAAATTCAGGCTCAATTCCGCTGCTAAATTACTTCTATATTAAATCCTAGTTGCATTTGCTCTTCAGGGTGTTTGTAAAATCAAATTAGAAAAAACTCTCACCAGATCGTAACACTTTCACTCATTCTCTTCCATTCGGGGCTGTCTCAACTTCAGCAGCTTAATGGCTGCCTCTTCAGTGCCGGAAAAAAGAGCTTCTCCTGGATCAACCAGGGACTTTGCGGTGTCCCTGGGATCAACAGAATGTGCCCTCCTCTATCACTGTCTCAACAGGACAGTGAGATCCAATTTGGATCATCCCGCGGTGGAGATATCGGCAGTAGTTCCGGAGCCCCAAAAACTTCCCGCCGTCTCGTTGCGACGCCAGCCCCGCCCCCTCTAAATAATTTTATTTCTATACCGCCCTTCTCCCAAAGGACTCAGGGTGATGTACAGCCTATTAAAAACACAAAGACAGACATCAGTTAAAAATAATTAAAATTATTAAATAATTTCGGCTCAGATTTAAAACCCCAAAAATTTAAAACACCCAATTTAAAAATTTAAAAATCATTACATTGATAGCCCGGCTTGGCGGAACAGCAGGGTCTTGAAGGCACAGCGAAATACACGAAGGTCGGAGATCTTACGCATTTCTGGGGGCAGTTCATTCCACAGGGCAGGGGCTCCCACAGAGAAGGCCCTCCCCCTGGGTGTCGCCAGCTGACATAATTTGGCTGATGGCAACCTGAGGAGACCCTCTCTGTGGGAGCGGACTGGCCGGTGGGAGGCTGTTGGTGGCAGAAGTCGGTCTCGAAGGTACCCGGGTCCTATGCCATGGAGCGCTTTAAAGGTGGTGACCAACACCGTGAATCGCACCTGGAAGACCACTGGGAGCCAGTGCAGCTCACGCAGGAGGGGTGTCACGTGGGCACAACGGGTTGCGCCCATAACCACCCGCGCGGCTGCATTCTGGACCAGCTGGAGCCTCCGAGTGCTCTTCAAGGGGAGCCCCATGTAGAGAGCATTACAATAGTCCAGCTGGGAGATGACAAGGGCATGAGTGACCATGCACAAGGCGTCCCGGTCCAGAAAGAGCTGCAACTGGTGAATAAGGCGAACCTGATAAAAAGCCCCGCTGGCCACGGCCGTCATATGCTCTTCTAAAGACAGCCGTGCATCCAGGACGATGCCCAGATTGCGAGCCCTCTCTGTGGGGGGCAGAGATTCACCCCCAATAGTCAGCGATGGCACCAGCTGACTTATCAAGACGCCGGAAGCCACAGCCACTCGGTCTTGGAAGGGTTGAGTCTGAGCCTATTTCTCCCCATCCAGACCTGCACGGCCTCCAGGCAGTGAGACATCACATCAATTACTTGTTTTCTAGCTGTTCCTAATTGTCTCTTTCCTTTGCTCAAATTGTAGCCTAAATAAGTGACTTCCTGCTTTACTAGTTGTGCTTTTTTTCTTGATGCCCTATAACCACAGTCTTGTAACAATTGTAACAGTCTTCTAGTGTTCTGAAAACAACTTTCTTGATTTTCCCCCGTAATTAGGACATCATCCACATATTGCAAACAGCAATCTGCTGGCTGCGCTAGTTCTAGTCCTTGCAGATCGGCGGCTAAGGCTTCCCCAAAGCATGTTGGGGAATTTTTAAATCCTTGGGATAAATGAGTCCAGGTGTACTGACTTCTGACTCGAGTCACAGGGTTTGTCCATTCAAAAACAAATAGGTCTTGACTTAGTGTGGCAAGGGGAATGGTGAAAAAGGCATCCTTCAAATCCACCACAGAGAACCATGATGCGGAAGATGGCACGGTACTCAATAGAACATATGGATTTGGCACTAAAGCGTGGAGTGTCACTATGTCACTGCGTTATTTTATTTACCAGCTGAGCTCATTATTTCTGGACTATCTGACTTTCCGTACCTTGCCAAGAATTGTTATCAAAAGCTACTACGCATGTCCATCCACCCACATTCCTTTCACTTGCTTCACACTTCTTTCCTTTGTTCTCTTGCCAGAGGTCCGGCTGGACCGGCAGGAGATCTCGCTTGCCAAAATGTAACAATTAACTTTTCTTAGTTAGTGAGGTGTTTTATTTTCTTTATAACAAATAAATGAGTTTTATTAGAAACTTTTTATTCACGTTTTTTTCAGAATATTGCAACAAGGAATAAGCCTCGATTCATCTCCTCTAATTAAACCAGGGTAATTAGTCCCAGAGCCAAACATGGGATTAATAAATGCCCTGACATCTGGTAGCAGAGGACGGTTGATTTATGGCTTTTTCCTTGTTTTGTTATTTCTGATAAGAGCGCATAGGCAATTAGTTTTTAGCTACTGAGGTACGCTAATTATATTGCTAAGATGCCGAAACAGAAGAAAAAACAAATACAAAATGTATTTTGCTGAGAAGGTGGCAGAAAGGAGGTTTCCAGATTTCCAGCCCCTTACTACAGCCACACGCCTGGAACGAGAAGAAGCCGTGGGAACAGAAATGGAGGGAGATAAGACAGAAGCTGTTTTTGAAGATGATGATTTACGACTGAGGTCAGTAACATTTTCTTCTGATCTTCCAAGCTCTGAAAAAGTCTCCCCAGAACCTTCTGAATTTGTAACGCTCGGTGCAAGGCTAAAGCAAACTGCTGAGCAAAATTACTCCCACGCAGAGAGAGAAACAATTCATTATTCTCCTTGAAGCCCCTCGTCCTCAAAATGTTCGTCTTCTCCGCTGGTTTGGGGGGTGCAAGCATTTCGCACCGGCCATTTTGAATCCCGGCCTTTGATTGGTCAGTGGTCGGCCATTTTGGTGGGCTGCTCGATCAAAGATGGCCGCCATTCAAAATTTGGCACGATATCGAGCTCTTCGGTGTCAGTTAGGGGTTCGGCTGGGGGTGAATTTCTTACCGAGACGTGGTCCTCTGATTCTGGGCTTGTGTCGTGGTCTCCTTTCGCTGCTCCATGGTCCTGGATCAGGCTTTGGAGGTTCACGATGAGGTCCTCGTTGTCTGTTGGCGATCTCAGTAGTCTCAGTATGTCCAGCCGTAGTCTGTTGCTCTCTTGAGCGTCGGTTTCTTGGCTGTTCTGATCTCCGATCCCCTTTCCATCGTCCATCGTCACGGTCTCGGGGTCGGCCTTGGTATCAGGTCTCTCAGGTGTTCCCGCTGGGAAGTTAGCATGAGGGGACAGCTGTGCTGCCATCCTTTTGGTGCGTGCTCGGGTGTTTGGTTTCTTCTTTTCTTCGGCTGCAATGTGTCTTTCTGGCATATCTCCTTGTTATTGGGTCATTAAACCATCCTCTGCTACCATTTTGTTACTAATTTCAAGGATCGGACCCAATAACAGACATAGACTCATCAATGGTCAAACAGGTTACCTTTTATTTACATGGATCATCTCTTTACAGGAATCATCAGCAAGAACATCTGGAGCAGCGTGGGGCAACCTTAAATACCTGGGAGGTGGAGTCTGAGGTAAGGAGTGGTCTAGGGAGGAGGTGGGTGTATGGTGTGTGTGTGTTAACCCCTGCAGTCCTGAGTCATGTGTACCTGCTTGTATGGGTAAGGCATTTATACGTGACAGAGACTCCAAGAGGGAGCTTGAGCAGCAAGGCGGCAGTGGGAGCGGAAATCAAGAGCTGTCAAATAGGAAAAGAACTTATTGTGGTGAGTGGAGCAAGCGAGTGGATTGGGACTTGTTTGCTACATTTTTGGTGCTAGAAGAAAATTTATAATTTTGGATGCTGTTGTTGGGTGTAAGAAGAGAAAGTGTCGGCTTTGAAGGATACGTTGAAGGTGATGGATTAAAATCTGAACTACAGACAACGAAGGTGACTGTGCAGTTTTGAATAAAGAAGACATCTAGAAGGCAGGGGTGGAAAACTCCCTTTAAAAAAAAAACCTCTTGTGTTTGTTAACAATTAATTGAAGAAATTGAAGAAAAAACTTATATATATGAAGAGTTCTCTCTCTCTCTCTCTCTCTCTCTCTCTCTCTCTCTCTCTCTCTCTGTGTGTGTGTGTGTATACACACACACACACACACCAACTGAAGTATTTATAATATTTATAATTAAATATCTATAATTGTACTTACAGTATTATTATATATTTAGATAATACTTTTTATTTACATATATTGAAATACTTATAACTTGTATTAACCCATATTGATCTGTTTATCTATATACTCATATATTTAGCTCTGTGTATTAATAGACCTCCACTTAATTGTAAGTGAATAGAGTAGTATATATAGAAATATATTTAAGGTTGCTAAGTTTAAAGGTAATAAAAGTTTAGGAAGGAAGGAACATATTGATGAAGTATTGATTACTATTGATATTTATATATTACTTTATTAATAATCACTAATCAAGTATTAACTGTTTATTAATCAATTGATTGTTAGAAATTGGAACTGACTTAATTAAGGATTATATTTTTATTAAACTAAGAAATTACTGGGGAACATTATAACAGCTAAAGGGAAAGAATATAAGGGAAATACGGAAGGCTAGAGATTGGAAGAAAGAAAGAAAGAAATACGGTTGATTATATGGTACTGTAGAAAAACTTCTTTAGGAATATCAAAATGACAAGCACAACTACCACAGTTACCAAAATAAGGGGGGGGGGGGGATAACTTCAATGACAGCTTCCCCCTCAGGATCAAAATCGGTGGAAGCCATGTTGGGAGGTGAAAAATCTGGCTCTACTGTTAATTTACAACATATGCGGTCAACTTTATTAGCAATACAGGAAACAATGTTAAAAATGCAAGAGGTCATGACAACCAATCATGAAGATATTAAGAATGATATGGGGGAAGTAAAGGGGGAGATATGAAAGCTAGATGATAAAATTGGTACAATGCAGGAGATGATAACTAAAAACAAACAAAAGATAAAGTCGGTAGAGGCTAAAACGGAACATATGGAGAAAAAATGGATATAGTAACAACTAAAATGGTGGCAGAACATAGGGAACTGGAAGAAGCCATAATAAATTTGGAGATGGAGAAATCGACGTTTTATCTCCACTTTCAAAATATTCTGGAAAACAAAGAAGAAAATCTCCCTGCACTGATGGCTGAGTTACTAGCAGAAATATTGCAAAAAGGTAAACAAGAACTGGAAAAGGAAATTGATGAAGCATACAGGATCTATACGAATTATGCACAGAGGAACAGACTTCCGAGAGAAGTTCATGTTAAATTTGTTAGGAAAAAAAATAAGAGATGAAGTATATAGCAAAACACGAGAAGACCCACTGATGCACAATGGAAAGGAGATCATGGTACTGAAACAGATTCCCAAAAGAGTAAGAGCAAAGACGAAGTTATCATTTTCTCTCTACACAATTACTAAAATATAGAGTGATGTTTCGATGGCTCATCCTGGAGGGGATGTTGATAACATGGCAGGAGAAGAAATTTTGGATTGATACATTAGAAAAGGCTCAGGAGTTCTATGATCACTACATAAGCGGGGAAGACGAACAAGACAGCAGAGAGGAAGGAGAAAGTAAAAGTCAAGAAGATCAGATTTTGGAGGAAAAAATTGTAGAACAAGACACAAGAAACCATAAGGAAGTAGAGCATCAAGTGAGAGAAAGAGCCAGAACTAGAACACAGACTGAGAACAGAGTAAGGAGAGGACCAAGATCAACAGATAAGAAAATGGAAAATGAAATAAAGATGCTGTCATTAAATATAAATGGCATCAGCTCAGCCACTAAACATAAACAAATACTATCAAGATTACAAAAAGAAAAAATGGATATCATATTTAGATGAGCATTAAAAGGGACATGTTAAAGGATATTATGGGAAAATCTAGACCTTCCCCTCCCAGTTCTTCTTCAGCTGTATGATTACTTTGTATCAAGTCTGACTACATGTGGGTCATCAAACTCTGTTTTGTTTTACTTTTTAATAAGTTTTAGTTGTTAAAGAGCATTCTCTGACAGTATTGCTGAAGAGTTGAATCCTACAAATGTTAAAAGTTATGCTTATTCCTATGGCCCTTCATAATTTCAAAAACTTCTATGGATAATAAAATCATCAATGTATCAATCATCTAGTTATGTTCCATATCTGGGCTAAAGAGGAAATCAACAGTTTCCCCTCCTCCCACTTTTCTGTTAAGGGAGGGAAAACTAGTTTACCACCGTTTTATGGGTCTTAGGTGTTTTCTTATCAAAGATCTAGTGAAGACTGGACAGTTAACCCTGCAGTCTGAGCATTTCCTGTGGGAACATAATAACTAGAGTTGAGCAGGCAGTATTAAGATGATAGCTAACAACATTCCTGTATTCAACCCAGAGGTGGGATTCAGCCAGTTTGGACCATTTCGGGAGAACCAGTTGTTAAGATTTTGCACAGTTCGGAGAACTGGCTAATCGCACCACTGGATGGCCCCACCTGCCCCTCCCAGTCACTCCTTATCTCACCTCACCTGCCTTGGCTGGCACCTAGAGTCATGCCCGAGGCATAGCTGCTGCTGCTTTCTGGTTTCCTCGCTTGCCTCGACCACACAGCCCAGCTGATCTCTACCTAGTGAGTCTTCCTTCGCTTCTCACCCAGCTGCTTCCCAGGCGGTCCTGGCAGCCCAGTCTGCTTGCCTGCCTTCCCATGCAGGGAAGGGAAGTGGCTGGGCTGCCGCTGCCTTTCATTGGGGCGTGTGGAGCGAGACAGAGCTCCTCTTGCCGTCTCTTCTCCTCCCCCCTGCCGCCGGGCATGGCAGGGCTTCCTGTCCCTCACTTAGCCACCTGCCCCCTTTTTGGATGCAATTTGGGAGTGTGGCAGGTGGAGAAGGGTATTCCTGGCTGACTCTCAGACTGACTGACTTCTTCCAGGCAGCTCTTGCTCTGCCTTTCGGTGTCAGCCATCAAAGACAAGGTTTTTGTGGGCAGAAGAGTTTTCCCCACCCACCACCGCCCAGATGCCCTCGCTTTCCCCAAATTCTCTAAGCATTTCTTTCCCTACCTGATTTCCAGCTCCATCGTGTTTCTTGCTGTTGTGTGCAGGGAAACAAAAGTTTGTGGCGCTAAAAAAAAGTTCAATCAATTCCAACTTCTCGTGAAAGAAAAAGGTCTCGCAAAGTTGGAATTGATTGAGTTATTTTTTTTTTTTAGTCCCACAAATTTTTCCCGCTTGTCCGTTCTGTCCGGGAGGCAGACTGCTCGCCTGCACCGTTTCTCACTTGCCCACGCTGTCCAGGAGGCAGGCCACTCATCCGCACTGTTTCCCACCATTTCCCACCTGCCTCTGAATGCTGGCTGAATGCTCTCCTCCCAGGCCTCTTGCCGATGGCTTCCCGGCACTTCTTCTCCTTGTAGCAGAGCTCCTTGGCTTTTGAAATCCAGCGCCGCTTCTCCAGCTGCCATGCCCGAGCAGCTGATCCAAGAGTGCTGGATTTCAAAAGCCAAGGAACTCAGTGCTACAAGGAGAAGAAGTGCCAGGAAGCCATCGGCAAGTATCACAGGGTGTTGCTGGCCCGGGAAGACTACGAGGACACCACTTCGACTGCCTCCTCCGCGGCGGCTACTGGCCTGGCAAACTCTTGGACGAGCAGAGGCAGACAGCCTGGCAGGTAGGGCAGTCACTTTTGGGGGTTTTGGCCCAGAAGGTTTGTGGGAAAGGGGGGGCAGAATGGTGAGCGGGGAAGGGAAGATTAATTTTTTTTAATAGATTAGAAAATAATATGAGGGACTTTTGAGGAGAAAGCCCTGCACATTTGTGGTGTTGCAATGGATTTTATGTCAATTCCTAGTGACCCTATAGATTTTAAGTGTTGGAATTAAGCTCTTGGAAACTTTTGGAAGTATTCACTTTTGGTGACTGAGAGCAAAAGGTATTTAATGGCAGTACATTAGAACTACCTTAGAATTGAGGATTTGTTTGTCTGTAAGTGGCTTTAATATAGAATAATGAAATTGGATATAAAAGTGAAATAATATGGGGTCAGCCTAGAGGATCTCTGAAGGTTCCCTTTAAGTAGTAAATATAAGAGACAAATACTGGGTTCAAAAAGTTAAACCGCAAGGTTACTCAAAGCACAGGTTAGCTCACCATTCTACAGTTGGAGAGTTCAAGAATTCAAACCGCAGAGGCACTTGTGTCAAATTGGAGAACTAACCCACATGGAGTTTCCTGCTTAAGAAACAAAGGAAGGCTAGCTAAAGAGTATGGTGTAGCAACAAGGGGGTGGGGGGCTGTGGGCTGTCAGAACTGTAACCAATCATAAGATGTCAAAAGTATGTATAAGAGTAACTGCATCAGAACCCTTCGGGGTTCAGTTTTTGCTTCTTGTGTTGCCACTGAACCTTGCGCAATAAACCTTTTCTGTTTGATCCCGGAATTCAGTTCCTAGAATTCCATAATAAATGGCGACCATGAAGGGACTGATGGGAAGAGGTCATTGACCTTCCAGACGGACTGCCCTGGTGGGCAAACCCCTGTCTTTCTATACTTGTCTATTCAGGGGGCGAAGATCCTGGACCGGTCTCCACTGTCCATTTGGCTTTTGGACTGTCAGTATTGCAGTGTTCCACGGAGACCTGGTCTTTCTTAGGATGCCAGCCTTCAAATATTTTTCTATCAATTCTTGGATAGCTTGTAAAGCTTCAACTGAATAATATCTTTGAGGGACATTTATTGGGCATGAATTTGGTTTTAACTGGACAGCTACAGGGATTGCATTTTTAGCAAACCCTGGGGGATTATCTTCGGCCCAAAGTTTTGATACATTGAATAATTTCCAATTTGTCCCTTGTTCAACATACGTTATTACCATCAGTCTCCATATTTCTTCAACTGGATGTTGTACTACTAGTTTTTGACCTTCTTGATCAAACGAGATCGTAGCTTTTAGTTTATTTAAGAGAATAATGGAGAATTTGGGGAAAGCGAGGGCATCTGGGCGGTGGTGGGTGGGGAAAACTCTTCTGCCCACAAAAACCTTGTCTTTGATGGCTGACACCGAAAGGCAGAGCAAGAGCTGCCTGGAAGAAGTCAGTCAGTCTGAGAGTCAGCCAGGAATACCCTTCTCCACCTGCCACACTCCCAAATTGCATCCAAAAAGGGGGCAGGTGGCTAAGTGAGGGACAGGAAGCCCTGCCATGCCCGGCGGCAGGGGGGAGGAGAAGAGACGGCAAGAGGAGCTCTGTCTCGCTCCACACGCCCCAATGAAAGGCAGCGGCAGCCCAGCCACTTCCCTTCCCTGCATGGGAAGGCAGGCAAGCAGGCTGGGCTGCCAGGACCGCCTGGGAAGCAGCTGGGTGAGAAGCGAAGGAAGACTCACTAGGTAGAGATCAGCTGGGCTGTGTGGTCGAGGCAAGCGAGGAAACCAGAAAGCAGCAGCAGCTATGCCTCGGGCATGACTCTAGGTGCCAGCCAAGGCAGGTGAGGTGAGATAAGGAGTGACTGGGAGGGGCAGGTGGGGCCATCCAGTGGTGCGATTAGCCAGTTCTCCGAACTGTGCAAAATCTTAACAACTGGTTCTCCCGAAATGGTCCAAACTGGCTGAATCCCACCTCTGGGTTGAATACAGGAATGTTGTTAGCTATCATCTTAATACTGCCTGCTCAACTCTAGTTATTATGTTCCCACAGGAAATGCTCAGACTGCAGGGTTAACTGTCCAGTCTTCACTAGATCTTTGATAAGAAAACACCTAAGACCCATAAAACGGTGGTAAACTAGTTTTCCCTCCCTTAACAGAAAAGTGGGAGGAGGGGAAACTGTTGATTTCCTCTTTAGCCCAGATATGGAACATAACTAGATGATTGATACATTGATGATTTTATTATCCATAGAAGTTTTTGAAATTATGAAGGGCCATAGGAATAAGCATAACTTTTAACATTTGTAGGATTCAACTCTTCAGCAATACTGTCAGAGAATGCTCTTTAACAACTAAAACTTATTAAAAAGTAAAACAAAACAGAGTTTGATGACCCACATGTAGTCAGACTTGATACAAAGTAATCATACAGCTGAAGAAGAACTGGGAGGGGAAGGTCTAGATTTTCCCATAATATCCTTTAACATGTCCCTTTTAATGCTCATCTAAATATGATATCCATTTTTTCTTTTTGTAATCTTGATAGTATTTGTTTATGTTTAGTGGCTGAGCTGATGCCATTTATATTTAATGACAGCATCTTTATTTCATTTTCCATTTTCTTATCTGTTGATCTTGGTCCTCTCCTTACTCTGTTCTCAGTCTGTGTTCTAGTTCTGGCTCTTTCTCTCACTTGATGCTCTACTTCCTTATGGTTTCTTGTGTCTTGTTCTACAATTTTTTCCTCCAAAATCTGATCTTCTTGACTTTTACTTTCTCCTTCCTCTCTGCTGTCTTGTTCGTCTTCCCCGCTTATGTAGTGATCATAGAACTCCTGAGCCTTTTCTAATGTATCAATCCAAAATTTCTTCTCCTGCCATGTTATCAACATCCCCTCCAGGATGAGCCATCGAAACATCACTCTATATTTTAGTAATTGTGTAGAGAGAAAATGATAACTTCGTCTTTGCTCTCTTACTCTTTTGGGAATCTGTTTCAGTACCATGATCTCCTTTCCATTGTGCATCAGTGGGTCTTCTCGTGTTTTGCTATATACTTCATCTCTTATTTTTTTTCCTAACAAATTTAACATGAACTTCTCTCGGAAGTCTGTTCCTCTGTGCATAATTCGTATAGATCCTGTATGCTTCATCAATTTCCTTTTCCAGTTCTTGTTTACCTTTTTGCAATATTTCTGCTAGTAACTCAGCCATCAGTGCAGGGAGATTTTCTTCTTTGTTTTCCAGAATATTTTGAAAGTGGAGATAAAACGTCGATTTCTCCATCTCCAAATTTATTATGGCTTCTTCCAGTTCCCTATGTTCTGCCACCATTTTAGTTGTTACTATATCCATTTTTTCTCCATATGTTCCGTTTTAGCCTCTACCGACTTTATCTTTTGTTTGTTTTTAGTTATCATCTCCTGCATTGTACCAATTTTATCATCTAGCTTTCATATCTCCCCCTTTACTTCCCCCATATCATTCTTAATATCTTCATGATTGGTTGTCATGACCTCTTGCATTTTTAACATTGTTTCCTGTATTGCTAATAAAGTTGACCGCATATGTTGTAAATTAACAGTAGAGCCAGATTTTTCACCTCCCAACATGGCTTCCACCGATTTTGATCCTGAGGGGGAAGCTGTCATTGAAGTTATCCCCCCCCCCTTATTTTGGTAACTGTGGTAGTTGTGCTTGTCATTTTGATATTCCTAAAGAAGTTTTTCTACAGTACCATATAATCAACCGTATTTCTTTCTTTCTTTCTTCCAATCTCTAGCCTTCCGTATTTCCCTTATATTCTTTCCCTTTAGCTGTTATAATGTTCCCCAGTAATTTCTTAGTTTAATAAAAATATAATCCTTAATTAAGTCAGTTCCAATTTCTAACAATCAATTGATTAATAAACAGTTAATACTTGATTAGTGATTATTAATAAAGTAATATATAAATATCAATAGTAATCAATACTTCATCAATATGTTCCTTCCTTCCTAAACTTTTATTACCTTTAAACTTAGCAACCTTAAATATATTTCTATATATACTACTCTATTCACTTACAATTAAGTGGAGGTCTATTAATACACAGAGCTAAATATATGAGTATATAGATAAACAGATCAATATGGGTTAATACAAGTTATAAGTATTTCAATATATGTAAATAAAAAGTATTATCTAAATATATAATAATACTGTAAGTACAATTATAGATATTTAATTATAAATATTATAAATACTTCAGTTGGTGTGTGTGTGTGTGTGTATACACACACACACACAGAGAGAGAGAGAGAGAGAGAGAGAGAGAGAGAGAGAGAGAGAGAGAACTCTTCATATATATAAGTTTTTTCTTCAATTTCTTCAATTAATTGTTAACAAACACAAGAGGTTTTTTTTTTAAAGGGAGTTTTCCACCCCTGCCTTCTAGATGTCTTCTTTATTCAAAACTGCACAGTCACCTTCGTTGTCTGTAGTTCAGATTTTAATCCATCACCTTCAACGTATCCTTCAAAGCCGACACTTTCTCTTCTTACACCCAACAACAGCATCCAAAATTATAAATTTTCTTCTAGCACCAAAAATGTAGCAAACAAGTCCCAATCCACTCGCTTGCTCCACTCACCACAATAAGTTCTTTTCCTATTTGACAGCTCTTGATTTCCGCTCCCACTGCCGCCTTGCTGCTCAAGCTCCCTCTTGGAGTCTCTGTCACGTATAAATGCCTTACCCATACAAGCAGGTACACATGACTCAGGACTGCAGGGGTTAACACACACACACCATACACCCACCTCCTCCCTAGACCACTCCTTACCTCAGACTCCACCTCCCAGGTATTTAAGGTTGCCCCACGCTGCTCCAGATGTTCTTGCTGATGATTCCTGTAAAGAGATGATCCATGTAAATAAAAGGTAACCTGTTTGACCATTGATGAGTCTATGTCTGTTATTGGGTCCGATCCTTGAAATTAGTAACAAAATGGTAGCAGAGGATGGTTTAATGACCCAATAACAAGGAGATATGCCAGAAAGACACATTGCAGCCGAAGAAAAGAAGAAACCAAACACCCGAGCACGCACCAAAAGGATGGCAGCACAGCTGTCCCCTCATGCTAACTTCCCAGCGGGAACACCTGAGAGACCTGATACCAAGGCCGACCCCGAGACCGTGACGATGGACGATGGAAAGGGGATCGGAGATCAGAACAGCCAAGAAACCGACGCTCAAGAGAGCAACAGACTACGGCTGGACATACTGAGACTACTGAGATCGCCAACAGACAACGAGGACCTCATCGTGAACCTCCAAAGCCTGATCCAGGACCATGGAGCAGCGAAAGGAGACCACGACACAAGCCCAGAATCAGAGGACCACGTCTCGGTAAGAAATTCACCCCCAGCCGAACCCCTAACTGACACCGAAGAGCTCGATATCGTGCCAAATTTTGAATGGCGGCCATCTTTGATCGAGCAGCCCACCAAAATGGCCGACCACTGACCAATCAAAGGCCGGGATTCAAAATGGCCGGTGCGAAATGCTTGCACCCCCCAAACCAGCGGAGAAGACGAACATTTTGAGGACGAGGGGTCTGACTCAGATCCTGAAATGTCCCCGACCGAGCGGCAGATCGAACAGGCAATAAGGACCCTCACCGCCGCCTTCGGCCCTGACCTAAAAATCTCCAGAAACAAACTGAAGGCACAGAGGGGGTCAAGGGACGAGGGGGAGAAGCACGGAGCCACCCACACGAGGGATGTGGACGCTGCTGCAAGCCCACCAACATCGCAGCACCCCCGAGGACGTGACACCACCCATCGCAGAGGCCGCGAACGCCGGAACGCAGAGACCAGAGCAGATACTCACCGCCATCGCAGGCCCATCCGAGCAGGCTGGGTCTTCATCCAGACGAGATCGCTACGGCCCGACCACCTTCGACTCACCGCTGGACTCACAAAGCCGAAACTGAGGCCTACCCGACTGAGAGAGACCTCTACGCAGGAGCTGCAGCAACAAGAACCTCCTCCCACGACTACGGAGCTGAAATGGACCTCGCGCATGCGCAGATTCACCTGGAGAGAGAAGAAGAAAAAAAAATGCAGAGAGGGCTTTTTAAACTCCCAGCAAGTATTCCTATGCCGTATTGCGGCTATCTGCACATTCAGAACCATGAACAGCCGCCTGCTGTAAGTAACTTAACAAATAATACAGGGAACTTACCTAATGATTTCCCAAAGTTAAAAATGGATGGGTCTAACTTCTTGGAGTGGAGCCAACAGCTCCAGGTTGTTTTTTTGAGAGAAAATATATTGTTTTCTATTACTAACCCCCCAGAAAGGCCCTGGACTTTTGAACTGGACTGCCTGCACCACAAGGCATTTTACCTACTAATCTCCAGTATTTCCCCCACCATATACCCAAGCATCAAACACTACTTAACGGTATCAGAATTAATGCAAAAAATGTTTGGCCTTTTCTATAGTGAGAGCATGGCAACCACAACCAGAATTTCTAAAGAGTTCTATTTTGCAAGAATTAGACCAGGGGTCTCTATGAGCAAACACCTGTTAGAGTTAAATGCTACTAGAGCTGAATTACACCTGAGAGGGGAGATTGTATCAGATCAGACCATGAAGAGTGTGATAATTAACTCCTTAGATTCCACCTGGGATAACTTTATCACACACCTAGATACATTAAACTTGGGACACCTATCCATTGATAGCCTATCCAACAGGTTGATAGCGGAAGACAATCTGAGGAAAAGCCGCCCCTTGTCACGCAGAGAGCACAGGCCCATAAAGAGAGTAGGCTTTCAGGACAGGCAACAGAACACAACAGAATGTTACAATTGTGGGTCCAGAAGCCACTATAAAAGGGACTGCCCCAGAAATTTCAAGGAAAGGGAGAGACATGAACACAGGGCCAGACATCCAGAGAGACACTCACCAGACAGTAGATACAGGCACAGGGACTCTCCCAATCCAAGGGACAGAAGGGGAAACAGGGACAGCTCCAGGGACAGCCAAACCGGGTCGCTGTATGGGATAGGAAAACACACACAAGTGACCAATCAGGACAGGGAGGACACCATGTGGCTCATAGATTCAGGAGCCACCAATCACACTACATACAACAGGCAAGTACTCTCTTCTTTCACAAAATAGGGCTTCTTAGTTAAAGTAGCCAACCAAAATGATGTTCGGGTAACAGGGAAGGGAAACACAAACTTACCAGGAATAGGAAAAGTAGAGGGGGTATTGCTAGTCCCAGAGATACCTCACAACATTCTAGCTGCACTGAAACTTAGCAAAGAATCCGGGATAGAAGTAACTTTCAAGGAGGGAGAAGTCCTTATGAGTAGGAACAGGAAAGACATAGGAAAGGTCGTAGTTAGAGGAGGGCTACCCTACCTGCACACCAAGAACACTAACATACCTAGCATAAACGCCAGCATAGAGCCAGAAACAGATAAGACAGACACCAAACTAGAAAAGGGAAAACTGACAGCGCAGATGAAGAGGAACAGGGAAACAGAGCCGCCAGCGCACACGAACACAACTCACACAGTCAGAGGAAACTCACAATAGGCAAGCCCATCCACGATGATTGTGCCCACCTGTTACACTGGAAATTGGGGCACGCTAGCTTCCCTATTATTCAAAAAATGACAAACTGTACTGAAGGTATAAAAGTAAAGGACTGTGAAAATTACCTCGAGTGTTCGGTCTGTAAATGCTCAAAGCTAAAAACCAAACCCAGGCCCAAGAAGGCAACACGCACCACCAGCCACATTTTCAATCTGGTACACATGGATTTAGTGGGGCCCTTAAGGCCATCCATAAAATGCAAAAAAAGGTACTTTCTCACCATCGTGGACGACTACAGTCGCTACGGTTTCGTATATACACTAAGTCACAAAAATGAAGTGTATCAGAAATTTAAGGAATTCTACAAGAGGGTAGAAGTCCAACACAACACTCAAATAAAACAAATAATGACCGATAGAGGGTCAGAATTCCTCCCGAGGGATTTCACACACTGGCTCAAGTCCAAGGGGATACTACACTACACATCCTCACCATACTCAGCCTTCCAAAATGGGGTGGTGGAACGAAGGAATTCTACCCTGCAAACCATGGTAAGATGCACATTAGAAGATGCGGGAATTTGCCAACATTTTTGGTCAGAGGCCTTAGTGTATTCCAACTACACGCTAAACAGACTATGGTCTAGTGTAATCGACAAGACCCCGTACGAGCTGATGTACAATAGAAAGCCACAAATAGGACACTTACATGTGTTTGGGGTCACGGCGGATGTGCACATACCAAAACAACTACGCCACAACGGGGACAAGGTATCCAGGAGGCTTAGGTTCATGGGTTACGAACCAGGCACCAAAGGATTCAGGTTTATAGACAGTAACAATAGATTCGTCGTATCTAGGACAGCAGTTTTCCATGAACAAGCGAATTGGTCCAAGATACACCTCAACGAGATACACCCCAGGCAGGAAATAAAACACAATATACAGGACCGGGTCAAACTAACCGCACTAGACAGCGAGAAAGAAAGGGGACACAAACCCAAGCACCAGGGAGTCAAAATCAGTGAATGGAAGGGAGACCACCCCAAGATAAAGATAGACGCACTCACACAGAAAGAAGCGAGGTACTTACACGACACCGACTCAACACCAAACAAACCAGTTAGGGCAAGCAGGAACCAGATGCCCAAAAGACTTGAGCATTATATACTGCACATACACTCTGACCCGATCACCCCAAACTCCTACGACGAGGTGCTTAAACTCCTCCAGGAAGAAAGATTAAAATGGGAGTCAGCCATGGAAAAAGAAATGTGCAGTCTCAAAGAGCTAGATGTGTTCACCCCTGCCAAAGTCCCAGAAGATAAGTCCCCAATAGGAACCAGATGGATTTTTAAAATCAAAACGCTTGAAGGTGGCAAGACACTATACAAGGCTCGGTTGGTGGCACAAGGGTTTGCCCAAAAATACCCAGAGGACTATACCAAAACCTATTCACCCACAGTGAGAGCGGAGAGCATTAAAAGCGCCTTAGTAATTGCCTCCATCCTAGGTTTGGAAGTGCACCAGTTCGATGTACAGACTGCATACCTGCATGCCAAACTGGACAAGGAAATTTACGTTAAGGCACTACACAGCAGGGACACACAGAGGGGTGACACATGGCTACTCAACAAGAGCTTATATGGGTTGAAGCAGTCTGGGAAACGGTGGTACGAATGCCTGGTCAAGGTGCTCAAAGCAATGGGGTTCACCGCAACACCAGCAGACAACTGCTTTTTCATCAGAAAGGAGGGCGGTTCCCTAGAATACGTGCTTATTTACATGGATGACATCCTATACATTGGCAAACATAAAGAAAGATGTGACACATTCACTAGCAAGTTAGGTGAACATTTCTCCCTAAAATCTCTGGGGAAGATAAACAAATATCTGGGTATGCAAATCAGTAAAACCTCCAAGGGATTCCGATTGTCACAAAAAGAAAAGATTGTTGAACTTTTACACAAGTGTAACATGGCAGATGCTAAACAAAGTGAAACTCCCATGCAACCAGACTTTGTAAAAAACATGTATGGCGAAGCACCCGAATTCAAAGACAACACACTCTACAGGTCCACCATAGGGTCCCTCTTGTATATTGCCAACTGGACCAGGCCCGACATCGCACTATCGGTCAATTTACTGTCCCGACACGTAGGCAAACCCACCGTATATCATTGGGAAGCAGTCAAAAGGGTACTCAGGTACCTGAAATACAGTTCAGACGCATGCCTATGCCTAGAGCCGGATACACTCAATAAACTGACCCTCACCTGCTACGTGGAAGCTGACTGGGCAGGGGACGTGAAGAGTAGGAAAAGCACTTCAGGATGTGTTCTTCCTCAACAACAGCCCTGTACACTGGTACACGGGCAAATAAAATCTAGTAGCCACATCAACCACCGAGGCGGAATACATATGTTTATCCAAGGCAGCCAATAACCTGACGTGGTTCGATGATCTACTCACCAGCATCTGGACTGAACCTGCATATCCAATAATCGTTCACAAGGATAACAAGGCTGCTATTGAGATATCCAGGGCGGATGCTATAGGCCAGAGATCTAGGCACATAGACATCAAGCACAAACATGTGAGGCAACTTTCAAAAATAGGGTTCATCAAAGCCACACACTGCGACACTGAAGAACAAATGGCTGATATCCTAACGAAACCTCTGCAGGGCAAACAGCACGCCTACCTAGTATCCAAACTATGTGTTCACCCCTGGACTCCTCCCCAACCACAGAACACACACACACAGGTCAGGCATTTAGAGGGGGATTTGTCACGTATAAATGCCTTACCCATACAAGCAGGTACACATGACCCAGGACTGCAGGGGTTAACACACACACACCATACACCCACCTCCTCCCTAGACCACTCCTTACCTCAGACTCCGCCTCCCAGGTATTTAAGGTTGCCCCACGCTGCTCCAGATGTTCTTGCTGATGATTCCTGTAAAGAGATGATCCATGTAAATAAAAGGTAACCTGTTTGACCATTGATGAGTCTATGTCTGTTATTGGGTCCGATCCTTGAAATTAGTAACAGTCTCACTTTACCGCTTCTCTTTCAAATCTTTTAACAATCTCTGAGAGTTTTCCCTTTCTGTCACTTTTATTCTCCTCTCTCCAGTGCTTCAAGCTGCTTTCCACTATTCGCTCCCTGTACAAATCATCGGGACATCATGCCTCTGGATCCGAATGGGCACTCGCACTGCTCCACGCTCAAACTCCGAAGAAACCGCTCCACCTTGCCAATCCCTCCAAGATGGACCTGCCAAAAAAAAGCTTCAAAAACACAGAAAATCAGGTACAAATGAGTGGGGCTGCTACAGCGTGATGTCACCGCCGGAAGTCCTCTAGTCTCCTTTCCTACTAACAAGTCCATCTCAGATTGTAATTTGCTACAACCTCTCTTGTCTTTTGCATCATACTATGGGAGGTTATTCTGAAATGTTATCTGTGATGTTTGCAGCTTTACAAGTTTGTTTCCTCTAACCCTGTTTTCACATGCAATTCTTACAAGTTATTTTGACATTCCTTCCTCCTTTTTAAACAAAGTAGTGGTTAAGGTTCTGGCCTAGAAACCAAGAGACTCTGAGTTCTAGTCCTATTTTAGGCTTGAAAACACAGCTGAGTGACCAGTCACTCTCTCCCAGCCCAAACCACTTCCTAGGTTGTGGTTGTGGGGAGACTAAGAGGAGGAAGGAATATTAGATAAGTTCTCCACCTTGGGTTCCTTATAAAGTAATAAAGACAGGATAAATATCTAACAAAATAAATAAATCATTTGTGAGAATGACATCCTTCTAAAGGAGAAGGGGTGCTGACTGCCTTGTCACATGCCTTACACTACTGCATTTATTTCATTTTTATCCACTTTATTTTTCTCTACTTTTTGGTTTATTCTTCAATGATGGCATAGCCCGTGAAATTCTTACCTGTCTCACATGCCAGGGTTATGTGGGAAAACATTAGGTAAAACATCCATATGACTGACAGGCAATGGCAGCAGAAATCACTAAGCAGCTACATTAAGACAGGGTGCAAAAAGCAGAGGATCTCAGGGAGAAGAGAGCTGAGACATCCACCTTTCATCAAACTGGCACAACCTAGTGAACTACAGAAAGGTAGGAAAGTCACCCATGCCTCTTTTATGTGCTCTTTCCATTGGAAATTTTGAGATTGTTTCAAATTGACAGTGAAAAAAATTGCCCCAGCTCTACAATACTGGTGATCTTTTTAATGATCTTTCACTTTTCATCTAGAGAAGTGCTGACAGGATTTAAAAAGCAAATTCAACCATGCCCTTTTTCCATTTAATCAATTTTGCCAAACATCTCCCCAACTCACAATAAAATAGCACAATAAAATAGCACTGTTCCAATATTTGAGGGGCTCCTACAAAAATGAGGGGGTCCATCTATTTTCCAAAGCACCAAAAGGCACGACAAGAAACAATGGATGGAAACTAACCAAAAAGAGAAGCAACCTAGGACTAAGGAGAAATTTCCTAAGGGTGAGACCAATCAACCAATGGAATAGCTTGCCTTCAGAAGTTGTGGGTGCTCCATCACTAGAGGCTTCCAAAAAGAGATGGGACAACTATTTGTCTAAAATGATATAGGGTCTCCTGCTCGAGCAGGGAGTTGGACTAGAAGACCTCTGAGGTCACTTCCAATTCTATTATTCTATGTTCTCTATGTTATAAATTGGGTGCTTCACAGCAGAAGCAATACAGCTGGCTGGACCACACATGCATTACATTCAGGGCCTGTATGATCAAGCTGCATCATTGTCCCCTCCTGTATCTTTTCCCCCCATGAAGAAACAAGAAGTAGCCAACACTGCACCAGTTTATTGACTTTATTCAAGGCGTGTGCTGACTGCATTCCTGCGGTTTTGTTATCGCAAGTAAGTAGCCTGTTAAGTGGTTCTTGGCTGTCTACCAGGAGCTATTAACTGAAGGGAGAGAGAAAGAAAAAACCTTGCACTTTATTTTCAACTGGTTCTCCGAACTACACAAGCAGTTAGCTAGCGGTTCGGTTGAACCGGTGTGAACAGGCTGAATCCCATCACTGGCTATTACCTGGAAGCCTATCTGGGTTCTCCTTTTATCATTTCTATTTCTAAACCTTGGGGTTTGAGGTGTTGAGGGGCACATGACATGGATTTTGTAATTTGTTAACCAACATAGTTACTTTATATTTTAATTTGACTTATTTTTTCTCTTAAAATAGTGTTCAGGCTCATTACAGACTGGAATGTAGGAATAGCTTTTAACATTCCTAAACTGAAAAGATAAACTGGCTGTAGATGTTTCTCCACATAAGAAAAAGTTTGTTAGTACAAATTGGGGTCTGGTTTATCTCTTTTGTGAACTCTAAACAACCTTTTTCCTTACAATTTATGCCCCTTCAGAAGTTAGACCTCATTTTAATGAACACATGTGATATTATGGGATACAAATATGTAACATGTTTGACTACATGTAACTGATTTCCTATGCAAAGGGGAGGTTACTTTTATTCTGTCCTATCAACTTTCCTCTTGCATTTTCTTTGTTAACTATAAAAAGGAGTGAAACATGGGGCTGGAGGTTCTCTCTTCCTTTACATAGAGAGACCCCACTTTATCAGGGTGCCCTAATAAACTGCTTTTAAATTATCTTCTGACTCTGTTGCTTATTGGGAAGGTAAACCGAGGCAGAACCTAGGTCCAGTTTTGGCTATCACCATTCCACAGTGAGGAAGATTATTCACAAGTGGAAAACATTCAAGGCAGTTGCTGATCTTCCTAGGAGTGGATGTCCCAGCAAATTTGCCCCAAGGTCAGACCGTGCAATGCTCAGAGAAATTGTAAAATATCCAAGAGTTACATCTTGGATTCTACAGGCCTCAGTTAGCATGTTAAATGTTAAAGTTCATGACAGTACAATTAGAAAAAGACTGAACAACTATGGTTTGTATGGAAGGGTTTCCAGGAGAAAGCCTCTTCTCTCTAAAAAGAACATGGCAGCATGGCTTTGGTTTGCAAAGTTGTGTTCTGACCCGGCCTTCGCAGAAGCAAGAAACAGACTCCTTGTAAAGAAAAAACCACTCTTTATTTACACCTTGTGAATTAAATGCATTCACCCACAAAGTCCAGGCAAGAGTCCTGCAAGGAGTTAACTGAAGCAATAGGCATTATCAGCTTGTTACGATAATTGCAAGGCTGTGAGCTCCCAGCTGAAAGGCTGCAAATTAAGTCAGTTCAAATATACAAACCACAGTTCTGGCAAGGCAGTCTTTGTCGCACGAAACACAATGAGCAAAATATCAAGAAATGCAAACGGTTGTCTGCTACAACCACCACTCCCTTTTCCTCCTATTTATTCCCCAGCCAGGGAGGGGCCATTCAGCATCCACATTTGTTTTGCTTCCCAAGTTGACTCCTTGTCCTCCGTTGTTCACCTCTCCTATCTGCTCTACGCATACATGCATCTGGAACAGGCCCCAGCTGTTCCTCCTCCTCACTCATCTCTGACTCCAAAGGCAGCTGCCTCTCTGGTGGCTGGGAAATGCCGGACGGCCCTGGCTCTATCTCTGTGTCTGATGCTGAGCATCCATCAGAGCCTTCCCCAGGATCCAGAACTGGCCCAGGTTCTTCCCCATCCTCATCATCATCCGAGTCTGGCGGGCCACAACAAGTTTCATCTGAACAAATCACAAGACTTCTGGAACACTGTCCTTTAGACAGACAAGACCAAAGTAGACATTTTGGCCATAATGCACAGTGTCATGTTTGGCAAAAAGCAAACATAGCATATTAGCACAAACATACCAACCATCAAGCATGGTGGTGGAGGGGTGATGTTTTGGGCTTGTTTTGCAGCCACAGGACATATCAACCAAATCCAGTAACTTACAACCCTTACAACTTAACCTAGTGCCTAAACCCAAAATTAGTCATTAGTTATTGATTTAATACCAGACTAGATTCTGCTAATGACTCCAGCTAAGGTGATGGTTTTCTTATTCCCCCTATTCCTCTTCTTATTCCTTCACCCTTACAGGATTTTCTCCCAAGGGCTCTAAGGTACCTATGTTTTTGTACATGCAAATATATGGGGTGGTTCCCAAATGTTTGACTTTGTTTGTGCAGCATGATCACCCCTATTTCTATCCTGTTACTTTACTAGTTTTCCAGGTGTTTGGATTCCAGGTGCTATGAAAAGACCCTGTTCTTTTCACAATGTCCTATATGTATGCAAAAGTCCAAAAATGTGCTAAATATTCAAAGGCAAAAGATGGAAGTTCCACTCTCTGGGCTAAGGTTCCTTGGGGACATTTTCATTTACTTCATTTACTTTCAGTTACTTCATAATCTGCTTTACTGCTTCATTAAATCACACAGCTGCAGCCAGCAGTAAAGCATCTGTGTGTTCAATGGGATATCTTAAAAATCCCTTTGGTTAACACAGGTTAGGAAGGACTAATAATGTGCTGGATAGCTCAATAGGATGACCTGGTAAAATACAATCCAACATCCAGGGGCTGTCTTTTTTTTTTTTTTTTTTTTTTTGTCCCAAAGTTGTTACCACTGTGTGTGGCATAAAAATCTGTAAAGGCTGTCCCAGAGTTTTTTCTCACCTCTTTTAGCAAAAAGATAAAGTATTACTTTACCAGCCCCTTCTGCTCATCTCCATGTCTGGGAGAGGGCTGCTTCATAATCTGACTGTAGCACATCCCAAAAAGTTTTTTTTTAAAAAAATGGTGCACTCTGTACATGCTTTGGCATAGTCATTCCATAACAATAAACCAACATATTAAAATCATTTTCACTTTTGGCCCTCAGATGTCTTCTTATCAGGTGTCCCCTCATTTACAAACAAAAATCTCATGGCTTTTTTCCCCTATCTGTTGTTCTTCTACAACATCTCTCTGTCTCTAGTCATCTCCACATCACAAATACATTCCTGTCTAACTTTTCACTTTCATGTAAGTCAAATTAATTTTCTACTTAAAGCAAAAAATAATCAAAATGCAAACAACAAATCTGCAAACAAAAAAATTCTTTCTGAACACCCTCCCAAAGACTCAAGTTTAAATATTTAGGAAAATAAGTTGCAACTTCATCTTGGTGTTTTGGCAAAACTCCATCAGGTTTTGTCTGGGAGCAGGCAATAGACACCACACAAAGGGGGTATTTTTCTTTGCCTTTTGCTTTTGTTCTTTGATAACAAACAGTGAGATGGTCAGTGGGAAGGGAAGCCTTCCTGGTGGTTCAGCTCCCATTGGTGTTCTTTGGAAGCATTCAATTCTCTCTCCCCCCACCCCCATAACAGGCAGGAAACAGGCAAAGTCTGCAGAATCCAAGGAGGGGGGGCATGAATTTACAAGGAGAGTAGCACACAGAAAAACAACAGGAGAAAGACTGAAGCCAGATGCCAGGAACAGATGGCTGTCCTTGTTAGATACAAATGCCTAACACGCCCTGCCCCTGGTATAGCAGGGGTTAACATCCACCCACCGGACCCTTCCCTTGACCCCTCCTTACCTTAGCTCCACCTCCCAGGTATAAAAGGTACAGTCCAGGGGTCCCAAGGGCATTCCAGATGATGACCTGTAACAGAAACATGATATAAATAAAGATACCTTGAATCAAGCATACCTCGTGTTGGAATCATTGGGTTAGATCCTTGGAAACCTGTAACAAATATGGTAGCAGAGGATGGTTTATAACCCGATCAAAACAAGGTATGCAAGGAATCTCCAAGCTGACTGAAAAGGAGAGGAGACCGAACACCCGAGCATACCTGAAAAGCATGGCAGCACAAGCATCCGCCGCAGAGACCTTGCAGGAGGAGATGGCAAGCGAGATCGAGCAGAGATCTACCCCCAGCACTCCAGCAAGGCAGGATAAAGAAGACGCCGCCGCAATCAAAGAAAATGAGGAAAGCGATTTAAAATCCAAGTTGCTAGACCTCATCGAGGTGGCACCAAACAACCCCAAACTCACCGCGAAACTCCAGGCCCTGATCGAGGACTGCGGAGCAGCAACGAGGGAGGAAGAGACAGAACCCGACCATGGAGAAGAGGACACGGTAGGCAAAACACCCCCAAAACAGTTTCCCGCTGAAGAAACTGGGGACAAAAAGACATTTTCCCCATGGTGGCCATCTTGGAAAATGACATCACCCAAGATGGCCGACCAACGTCCAATGGGGGCTCAAGTTTTGAATTTTCTGGCGGGAACCGAGGCCTACCCTCGAGCCACCAAAGAGAACCCCACGATTGATCAAGATTGGTGGGGAGAGGACCCAGCTAGCTCACCTACCGAGCTAGAAATAGACAAGGCCATGCGGGTGCTGACCGCGGCCTTCGGTGACAAAATCAAGCTACCGGGCCCGCACCAAAGGGCACCCGTGGGCACCGATAGAACAACCGGCAACCTAAGGGCCCCAGAAGAGATCTACCCGGACCACACCGCCCTTGCAGACTGGTCACAACGCCCACCACCGCCCACCGGGGACCCCTACACGCTACACCCGAGGCACCCCTCTGATCCCTGGGGAGTCGCACACCACTTACCGATCCGAAGGCCTACTCCAAGCCACCCGGGACCAACAGCTGGCGAGAGGAGCAACCCAGACCGAATCCAAGCCTTCCGCACTGGGCCGAGTCTTCCGGACGCCAGACCGAGCTTCACAAGGCCGACAACCACAACGATGCACCTGATGGACGACCCAGTGACCCAGCGGACCTTCCGGAAGGACCACGATCGACCAAGGCCGCCCAGAGCCGAGCCATGGAGCCATCCTGCAGCTTGGAGCCTTCCATCAGGAGCCACGAACATGAGCACCTTCTACAGCGACTGCCGGACGAGAATGATCCCCGAGCATGCGCAGGAGCTGCCTACAAGAAGAGAAGAAAGGAACATAGACTCAAGTCTATACAGAGCAGTACCATGCGTCCCTGTGCCATATTGTGAGTTCCCTCACATAAAGAACCATGGACAGCGACAGAATGTGAGTAACTCCACACACAGTGCTGTGACTTTGCCTGCTGACTTCCAGAAACTTAAAACAGATGGGACAAACCTTTTTAATTGGAATCAGCAGCTCCAAATTATTTTTCTAAGAGAGGATACGTTATTCTTAATCAATGACCCCCCCCAGAAAACCCTGGTCTTTTGAGGTGGACTGCCTACACCATAGGGCTTTTTACATACTTATTGCAAGTATTTCTCCTAGTATCTACCCTAGCCTAAGCCACCATCTAACAGTGCCAGAAATACTACAAAAAATACACAACCTATTCTACAGCAAGAGCGTAGCCACAACAACCAAGATCTCTAGGGAATTTTATTCTGCCAGACACAAGGCTAGCACACCAATGGGGGAACACATATTGAACCTAAATGCTACTAGACTAGAGCTCCCACAGAGAGGAGAGGCAATATCAGATGAGAGCATGAAAAGTATTATAATTAATTCACTTGACTCTAGCTGGGATGGGTTCATAACGCAACTAGATAGCCTCAGTCTAGAGCACCTCACGCTAGAGACCCTCACAAATAAATTGATAGCGGAAGACAGCCTAAGGAGAGACCACTACGCAAGTCGCAGGGAAGGCAGAACAACCAAAAGGGTCGATTTCCAGGTCAGGGAAAACAGCACCCCAGAGTGCTACACTTGTGGTTCCAGAAACCACTATAAGAGGGACTGCCCCAGAAACACCAAGGATAGAGAAAGGCAAGGACGGAGACCAGGCTTCCCCAACAGGCACCCATCTGACAACAGGTATAGGCGTAGGGACTCCCCCAACCCAAGGGACAGAAGAGGGCAGAGAAAGCCAGACAGGTTCAATGTATGGACTCGGAGACCAGGAAAACACACACACCAAATTGAGAGATGCATGGCTTATTGACTCAGGGGCTACCAATCACACGACTAACAATAGGGAAATACTTACAGCATTCACAAAGGAGAATTATTACGTAAAGGTAGCAAACCAGGACAGGGTCCTAGTAACAGGCAGGGGCAACACCTACATACACGGAATAGGGAAACTAGAGGGGGTATTACTCATACCCGGAATACCACGCAACATACTAGCGACCCTCAAACTGAGCAAGGACACAGGCATCAAGACCACTTTTGAAGGGGGGAGAGCATACATGACTAGGGACAATAAGGACATAGGCAAGATAATTATCAAAGGAGGGCTAACATACCTCCAACCCGAAGGGGAACCACAGTCATGCCAAAACATACACACAGAAAGCATTGAAGATGAAGCAGATGACAATGAGGAAATAGAGGGGGATAAGGCAGAAGACAATACAGGGAGTAAACAGACACATGAGGCAACACACAAAGGGAAATTGTGCATTGGCAGGCCCATGCACGATGACTGCGCCCACTTACTACACCGGAAGCTAGGTCACGCCAGTTTCCCAGTTATACAAAAAATGCTTGAGTGTTCAAACGGTTTAAAAATAAAGAGCTGTAAAAACTATCTAGAGTGCTCTGTATGTAAATGCTCAAAGATCAAAACCAAACCCAAACCCAAGAAAGCCACACACACCACAAAGTCCACTTTTCACTTAGTACACATGGATCTGGTGGGCCCCATGAAACCATCTATAAAATATAAGAAGAGATATTTCCTAACCATAGTAGATGACTTCAGTAGGTATGGGTTCGTGTACACACTCAGCCACAAGAATGAAGCATTCCAGAAATTTAGGGAGTTTTACAAAAGGGTGGAAACACAACATAACACAAAAATAAAACAGATAATGACAGACAGAGGGTCCGAATTCCTATCCAGAGAGTTCTCGGATTGGCTGAAGGAGCGCGGGATACTACACTTCAAATCAACGCCGTTTTCGGCATTCCAGAATGGGGTGGTAGAAAGAAAAAATGGAGTATTGCAGACCATGACCAGGTGCGTGCTAGAAGACACAGGACTAGGACAATCATTCTGGGCAGAGGCACTCGCATACTCCAACTATACCTTGAACAGGCTTTGGTCCAGTGTAGTAGACAAAACACCATACGAGATAATGTACAGCAGGAAGCCCCAAATAGGACATTTGCACATATTTGGTGTAACCGCAGATGTACACATCCCAAAGAAGCTCAGATGCAAGGGAGAAAAGGTCTCGAGAAGGTTAAGGTTCATGGGCTATGAAACCGGGACTAAGGGGTATAGGTTTATTGACAGAGATAACAGATTCATTATATCTAGGACAGCGGTGTTTCATGAACATACGAACTGGTCCAGAATACACCTCAATGAAATACTACGCAGGCAGGAAGATACAGACAGGGCAAGAGGTGAGGGCAATCAGGACTAAGTAGACACACATAAACACGAAAGGCACAAACCTAGGCACCATGAAATAACTACCAAGGAATGGAAGGAAGGCCACCCTACAATAAAGGTAGACACCCTCACCAAGAAAGAAGCCAGGTACATGCATGACAATGAGACACCACCCAACAGGCCCGTCAGATCTAACAGGAACAAGACCCCAAAAAGACTCGATGATTACATTCTATCCATACACGCTAGCAGAATAACGCCCAACACATATGAAGAGGTGCTCAGGCTGCCACCGGAAGAAAGAGATAGGTGGGAGCAAGCCATGGACAAAGAGATGGCCAGCCTGAAGGAATTAAATGTGTACACCCCCTCTAAGGCACCCACTGACAAGACACCTATTGGGACTAAATGGGTCTTCAAGATCAAAGAGCTCGAAAACAACCAGGCGTTATACAAAGCTAGACTGGTAGCACAGGGATTCGCCCAGAAATACCCCGAGGATTATACAGACACATACTCACCAACAGTCAGGTCTGAAAGCATTAAGAGTGCCTTGGTGGTAGGATCTCTTCTAGGACTTGAAGTGTATCAGTTTGACGTGCAAACAGCTTACCTCCACGCAGAACTAGATAAGAAAATATTTGTCAAGGCACCCCCCCCCCCAGGAGGAACAAAATGCAAGGGGACACTTGGTTATTAAACAAAAGCTTGTACGGTTTGAAACAGTCCGGAAAGAGGTGGTATGACTGCTTGGCAGCGATACTCAAGGACATGGGCTTCACACCTACCTCTGCTGATCTTTGTTTCTTCCTCAAGAAGGAAGGCGCATCAATAGAGTACGTATTGGTTTACGTGGACGATATTTTATATTTTGGCCCACACAAACGGAAATGCGATACATTTGCAGAGAGGCTAAGCAGGCATTTCACACTCAAAACGTTGGGGAAAGTAAATAAGTACCTAGGGGTACAGATAACCAAAAACACGGAATGGGTTCAAACTCTCTCAGAGAGAAAAAATACTGGAACTCTTACATAAATGTAATATGAATGAAGCCAAACCATGTGAGACACCCATGCAGGCCGACTTCCTGAAACACATGTATGAGCAAAGCGAACCATTTAAGGACAACACGCTGTATAGGTCCATTATCGGGTCCCTGCTGTATATAGCCAACTGGACCAGGCCAGACATCATCCTGGCAGTCAACCTCCTGTCCAGACATGTCAGTGAACCCACAACATACCACTGGGAAGGAGCAAAAAGAATTCTCAGGTACCTTAAATACAGCGCAGATGCCTGCCTACACCTAGAACCATCCAACTCCAAAGAACCCATCTTAACCTGCTATGCAGATGCCGACTGGGCCGGAGACACGAAGAGCAGAAAAAGCACGTCCGGATACGTGTTCTTCATCAACGATTGCCCAGTGTACTGGTACACCGGAAAACAAAATCTGGTAGCCGCCTCCACAGCAGAAGTGGAATACATCTGCCTGTCCAAGGCAGCAAACAACCTAACATGGTTTGATGTCCTGCTTTCCAGCATATGGACCGAGCCAGTCTACCCCATCATAATACACGAAGATAATAAGGCAGCCATAGACATCTCCATGGCAGACACAGTAGGCCAGAGGTCAAGGCATATTGACATCAAGCATAAACACGTTAGGCAGTTATCGAGTATCGGATTCATCAAGGCCATACATTGCGAGACTGTTGAGCAGATTGCAGACATACTGACCAAGCCACTGCAGAACAAGCAACATGCCTACCTCACCACAAAATTAGGCATACACCTACAACCTGCACATACACATCAGCATGTTAGACATTTAGAGGGGGATTTGTTAGATACAAATGCCTAACACGCCCTGCCCCTGGTATAGCAGGGGTTAACATCCACCCACCGGACCCTTCCCTTGACCCCTCCTTACCTTAGCTCCACCTCCCAGGTATAAAAGGTACAGTCCAGGGGTCCCAAGGGCATTCCAGACGATGACCTGTAACAGAAACATGATATAAATAAAGATACCTTGAATCAAGCATACCTCGTGTTGGAATCATTGGGTTAGATCCTTGGAAACCTGTAACAGTCCTTGCAGGGTCTTATCTCTTTCTAAATGTTCACAGCTGAAGTGGGGTGTTTTGTTTTGTTTTTTGAGAGAGAGAGAGAGTTAGAAGCCAGTCAGGCACTTGCTCTCTTTTCAACTGAACATCCAAGTTAGCAGAAAGGGTTTTCTAAGCTGAGTGAAAAAGAGCTTGCAACTGATTAGTGTACATACTTTCCCCAACACTAAATATCACACCATGCAAACAAAACATATATACAGGCCTTTTTCCACAACAAGTGTTACTTTCATTCAGTTCAACATGTTTTACCCTTTGCTTTCCTATATATTTCAATGATAAAGAAAGGATAGAATCCCAGGTAAGTCAGAACACATACTCTTTCTCCCAGGCCCCTTCAAGCACAGCCCACTGGGGCAAGAACAATCTTCAGATCGCCACATGCAACTTGTCAAACCTGCCCGATCTGATCCCTTAGGAAAGAAAAGCCTTCAACTCCATTTGGTTAGTGCAAAGGGTTCTTTTACTAAGAGTGTTGGTTGCAGTAAAGTCAAGCCCGCTCTGAAATTACTGCACTTGTTGGATACAAAGATAAAGTGTAGGTTTGCCCCCAGCCCATCCCTCCCCCCATGACCAGTCCGTTTTCAGTCAACCAGAACTTGCCAAGATGTTTTGAGAAATCTGAGATTTTTGGGGGTAATCCCCATATTTCTCAGGGTGCCTGGCCATGGGATGCTGGTACAAACAGGATCCGGCTGCTCTGGTCCTTATCACCTGTCATTCCCCCCTCCCAATTTCCTATCACGTACACACAAAGCTTTATTGCCCTTTCATCCTTTCCCCCTTCTTCCACCTTCCATCCTTTCCCCCCTTCTTTTCATGGCAGGATGCCTTAGCATCCCCCTCCTCCAGTTCAGGGGTTCCATTTCTGGAGCCAAGACAGTCCTAACACAAGGGGCCTTTTGATTCCAGGGGCCACAATGAAACTCAGGGTCTCCGTGTGTCCACCTATCCTCATCTCTACTAGTTCAGTAACAAATGAGCCATCCAGCTGGCAAAAAGCTATGGGCACTTTAAACTGTTTGAGTATCATGCCCAGTTTCTTGATCAGGGCAGGGTTGACCAGGCATCTGGTACACCCTGAGTCCAGGATGGCTAGTAGGCTCCCTTTTCGCCCCAAGGATTGAACCACCAGTTCTATGGGGATGGTCACTGGGTTGACCGGGCGACTCACTAAGGGATCATTGTCATAGTCCAACTCACTTTCCACCGGGCTGCCCACCGGGTCAGTTGGAGTTCTCCTGCCCTCTTTGGAGGGTGGGGTGTACTCTACTACTTCAGAGCAGGGATTTTTCATGGCATGAGGCTGTGTGGCGTGTTGTGTCATTGTGCATGCGAATGAGTGGCAGCAGTTCTGCTGTAAGCGGCGGCACCGGAGTGAAGAGCCTTGCAGTGTTGTGGTGCGAGAGGCAGCACTGGCATGATGCGCCATGTGGCATCTGGTCGCAAGTGGCCGCAAGTGGCTGCAGAAGAAGTTGGGCAGCAGCACGAAGGTGTCGGGGCATGGCAGGCCTGGCTGTGGCGGTCCTAAAGTAAGCAGGTGTGGGGTGTGTGGGGCAGCTCCACCCCCCACCCCAGCTTGATTTTTATGCCTAGGGTGTCAGGGTTCCGACAGATGCCCTAATTAAATCATGAGACTCAAGCCAAGCTTCAAAAGAAATCCAGTTATTTATTAGGAGCTTCATGCCAGCACAGACCAGGTAAGTGTAAAGTCTTTAGGAACCCAAAGTGGCCTGCCAATTTGACATTGTGGCTTCGTTGGAAGATTAAGGTGCGTAGGGATCCTGGAACGTAGAGTTTCGTCCCCATCCATGCTAAGTCGTCTCTTTTTGTCAAGATGTGTTGGTTGCCACAGAACCAGGGGTCTGCTAGCATTCGGTTTTGAGTTTCGTGGTTAGATCGCTTGTGTGTCGGTCTTGCCGGTCGCGGCATTGTCGTCTGGTGGTCACTTGGGCTGCTGTTTGGGTAGGGGGGATGATGGCATCTACTACCTCCTCCCATTCGCATTTGTACTGGGGCATGTGGGAGAGGGCATCAGCTAGGAAATTCCTTCCCCCGGGGATGTGTTTCAGCATGAAGTTGAATTGGTTGAAATATTGAGCCCAGCGGATTTGTTTGGGCAGTAATTTCCGTGGGGTCCTAAGGGCCTCCAGATTTTTATGGTCAGTCCAGACTTCAAACGGTTTCTCCCCACCTTCCAGTAGGTGGCATCAAGTTAGTAGTGCCCATCTTACCGCAAAAGCTTCTTTTTACCATGCAGCCCATTGTCTCTCTGTGTCTGTGAGTATAGGGGAGGTGTAGGCGCAGGGCTGTAATTTTCCTTGGCTATTTCTTAGAGTAGCACTGCTCCCACTGCCACGTCACTGGCATCTGCTTGGATGACAAAGGGTTGTTCGGGGTCCGGATGCTTCAGCACCAGTTCCCTTGCAAAAAGTCCTTTTAGTGTTTTGAATGCCTTTTGGCAGTTTAGATCCCATTGCAGGGGTTGTGCCAGGCAGGGCTTCACCCCTGGGCTTCCCAATTTGAGGAGGTCTGTCATGGGTTTGGCAATTCTTGCGAAGGAGGGAATGAATTGCCTGTAAAAGTTTGCAAATCCTAGGAAACTTTGTAGTTGTCTGTGGGTGCGAGGGGGCTGCCAGACTAGGACGGCTTGTACTTTGGCTGGGTCCATCTCTATGCCCTCATTTTATACTCGGTAGCCCAGGTAGTCTAGCCATTCATGATGAAATTCGCATTTTGACAGCTTGACATACAGGTTTGCCACCAGAAGTTTTTCCAGTACCTGGCTGACCAGGGGTATGTGGTCCTCCATGGTCTCGGTGTAAATGAGGATGTTGTTCAGGTAGACAAGAAACCCCTTATAGAGGTGCTCATGCAGCACCTTGTTTATTGACTGCATGAACACCTCCGGAGCCCCTGCAGTCTGAATGGCATTACCTTGAATTGGAAGCTCCCTAGGGGGCAGTTGAATGCTGTTTTCTCTCTGATGTGGACTCGGTAGTATGCTTCTCTGAGGTCTAATATGGTAAAGACTTTTCCCTTGGCTAGGTGAGATAGCATGTCCTTCATGAGAGGGAGGGGGTATAGGTTGTGTATACACATGCAGTTTATACCTCTAAAATCAATGCATAATCTCATAGTTCCATCTTTTTTTTTCTTTGAACAGAACTGGGACTGCGACCTGTGGCTTTGCTGGCTTGATGAACCCCCTTGCTAGATTTTTGTCTATGTATTTGCGCATTTCTTGCATTTCCCGGAGTGTCATGGTGTATAGTTTGTGTTTGGGTAGTTTTGCCCCAGGGATGATTTCAATAGTGCAGTCCGTCTCGCAGTGGGGGGGGGGTAGGACGTTGCACTCGGCCTCGCTGAACACTTCCGCAAGGTCCTGATACTCTTTGGGGATCTGTTCAACCTCTGGGGTTTTGTTGGAGGTGGCTGCCAATAGTTCTGGAATGGCGTTTAGGGAGGTTTCCTGCATGGGCAATGCTTCCTCTTTTTTTTTGTTTTTAATTCATAAACATTTTGAATACAGTGTATTGTCAGGGTATATCATTTACAAAAGAAAAACAAAGAAAGAATAAAAAGAAATGTTAACACATATACTGGTAACAATAGTAAGAATGTAACAGAATAGTTTCGGCTAAATTTCTCTTTATATTAGCTTATTTCTAATTCTGTTAATTATATTGGCATATTTATCATTATAAACCATCTTTATATTTAATTCATACATAGCAATATTTTTTCTTCATCTAATTTCTACCTCTTATCTCTAACCACTCATAAAATCTATTCCATATCAAGTAATATTCTATGTCTTCTTTGTCTTTTATTTTTAAAGTCAATCTATCCATCTCTGCACAGTCTAATCTCTTCCGAATTACATCCTCATCTGATGGGGTGTTCTCATTTTTCCAATATTTTGCAAATACAATCCTTGCTGCTGTCAATACATGCAAAACTAAATATATAGTCCCTTTATCATAGCCCTCCGGTATTATACCCAACAAAAATATTTCTGGTTATAGATCTATATGTTGCTTAATCATCTTTTCCAGCCAAGTATGTATTTTCTTCCAATATTTTCTTGCTTTCATACAAGTCCACCAGATATGATAATAAGTACCTGGGGTCTGATTACATTTCCAACATTTGGCAGACATACTACTAAACATTTTGCCAATCTTGCCGGTGGTAGATGCCACCTATAAAACATTTTATAAAGATTTTCCTTATATGCAATAGCCATTGTCAATTTATAGTTCCTATCCCAAAGTTTTTGCCATTTATCTAATTCTATAGTGGAACCAAAAATTTTTGCCCATACAATCATTGTTTCTTTGACTTGTACCTCTTTCATTTTATAACTTAGTAAATAATTATATATTTTCTAATCAGTTTTTCATCTGTCCCTAATAAGACCTTATCAAGTGTTATTGGTTCTTTATAAAAACCCCATGTTTTTACATCTTTCTCGTATCTTGATTGTATTTGCAAATACAGCCACCAAGCTAAATCCACCCCTTGGTTTTGTAATTGTTGCCTAGTTTTAAGTTCACCATTTTCATTTAAGATGTCTTTATAAAATACAATTTTTTCCAAGTTAATAAGATTTAGATATATCAATGCTTCCATTGTGGAGAGCCAGACTGGTATTTTCATATAGTTTTATAATTTATTTTTTTTCCCATACATGAAGCAAAGCATTCCTCACATAGTGTCTTTGAAAGTATCTATGTACCATTCTCCTTCCGTACCATAAAAAAGCATGCCATCCTAGTTGAAGATCACGTCCCTCCAATATTAATAATCTTCTATATTTCAAGTTTATCCATTCTTTTACCCATGTAAGTACTTATGACTGATAGTATAGCTCCCAATCTGGTAATCCAAAACCCCCATTGCTTTTAGATTCCTGTAGCATTTTCAGTTTTATTCTTGCTTTTTTCCCTTGCCAAATATACTTCAAAATTGTTCTATTTAGTTCTTCAAAGTATTTTTTCTCTATTTTTATTTGTATCGTTTGGAATAAAAAAAGTAATTTCTGTAGTATATTCATTTTTATAGTGGCTATTCTCCCTATCAAAGATAGTTGTAAGTTCTTCCATTTCTCCAGGTCCAACTTAATTTGTTGCATTAGTTTTATGTGTCATATTTTTTGGACTATAAGACGCACTGGAGTATAAGATGCACCAAGATTTTGAAGAGGTAAAGAAGGAAAAAAAGTTTTTGCCCTCCCCGGCCTCAAGGAGCACTCTGCAGGCCTCCCAAACCCTCTGCACGCCCCATTTTTTGCAAAAAATGGCCCCGGTTTTGGCCTCCCAAACCCCCCATGCATCATGTTTTTGCCCTTCCCAGCCCCCAGGAGCCCTCTGCAGGCCTCCCAAACCCTCTGCATGCCCTGTTTTTGTGAAAAACATGCCCTTTTTTTATGAAAACGGGATGCGCGGGGCAGGGTTTTGGGAGGTCAAAAATGGCTGTATTCAGTATATAAGATGCACCAACATTTCCACCTTCTTTTGGGGGGGGGAGTGTGTTTTATACTCTGAAAAGTACGGTAGTTATCATCTTTAATTGTTGCACATCTTGCTGTTAAATAGATGCCTAAATATTTAATTTTCTTTACTATCTGCAGATCTATTTTCTCTTACTTCCGGTTGAACTTCCGGTGCCTTCAGTGCGAGATCCGTGACCTCTGTGGGTCCGTTCCGAGCTCTCCCTGTCGGGGGCTTCACTAGAAGCCATAGCCACCTTGGAGAGGTGGTGAAGCAAAGAGGGACCACCTTGCAGGTCGAGGGGAGCCGCATCTCCCCTCCCTGACTTGGAAACACCCCTCATCGGAAGACTAAGAACAGCAGCAGTCAAGATGGCTGCCATGAAGCTGGGGAACATCCAAAACCATAAGTTTGTGCAGGAGTAGAGAAATGCTGAATGGTGTGTCATCTGGGTAAGAAAAGATTTACAGCTGAAGTTGGACCCCCAAAATATTTAAGGGGAATACCTTTTAGAACAATTTGCTACAGCAACATGCAACTATTGTGGAAAAAAAGTATATTGGAAATTTAAAGAAGTAAATATCTGTTTAAAAAGAAAATTAAGTGGGAAATGGAATCCCCAAAATAAAAGGCATGATATTAAGAAGGCATATTAAGATGCTGGAACTATAAACCTACCTTTTCTTCAAATAACGGAGCTATAAGATAAATTAAGCAAGAAAAATAAACTGGGTGTGTCAAAATAAAAGTAGACCGGCAGCAAAGTCACAATAAAAGCAGAGAGGAAGCAGAGTGAAGTAAAGAGCGCCATCTGCTGATGATAGTAAATTTTTGTGACTCGGGAGCAAATATTGAAATGGAGGGAAATAACTGTTGAACGATGTATATTTACTTTCTAACCACTGGAGATTGGAATATTTAAAAAAAAAGAATTGATGTCTGGACCCCTAAATACTATTGAATATACAAAAACGACTTTGAGGAGTGGAGGATCCCTGAAGTAACTAACTGATTTGATTGTATATTGATACAAAGCGCATGCGCAATGTGAACTGGTGGTAAAACAGATTAGAACCCACCACTGCAATCAATGTTGTATCATTGTCAGCATTCCAGAAAACCCCCCAGCTCCAAGTAAAGACTCTGAAACAAGCATTTTCAAAGTTCTATTTACTAGAATAGGTAAACTGGCACATCTGGGAAAACCTGAATCTGAGAGGTCCGGGTTTTCCCTCAGTAAATCAAAACCCCCAAAACCATCCCCTCAGTCCTCAGTCGATCACATGCTCCAATCAACTGCCGTCCCATCTCTAGACATCACTCCGACCACTCCTTCTCCAGATGCAGGATTGGCCTGACCTTGACCGACAGAAAGAATGCTATTATGTCTACAGACAACCCCTCTACTAAATCCCCCCTCCTACTTTCCCACACATGAGAAGGTGGCAGCATGGAAGCTTCCGGACTAATATGGCTTCCAAAGCTGACAATCATCTGCAACCTTCAGTAGTTTAACAGATGGATCATTTGAGATGCAGTCATTGGTATATAGAGGGAAGAGAAGTGGAGTGTGAGGGATCTCACAAAGAATGATGGTTCGTTGAGGGCGCTTTCAAGAAAAGGTCAGCACGCAAGGATGCAATCAAATTAAGTCTTTATTTAGAAGTAAAAGTGGAGTAAAATAAGGTCCCAGGCATGGAGGCATCCATGCCTGGATTGAGCCCATGGGTCAGTCCCATAGGAGACTAGAACAAGAGCAGGGAAAAATAGGCAAAAGGGTAAAAGCAAAAGGGCAAAAAAAGGAGGGAGCAGCCCTTGTGCAGGGGTTCTTATAGGGGCCCTTGGCCCCTCCCTTACAAGGTGTGTGAGGTGGCTGGAGGGCCATTAACTTTCCCCAATGGGGCTGCAGGGGCCGGAGCCCCTTGACCCACCAGTGGGATCAAAGGTGTCTCTTTGCCCCCATCTGGTGGCCTTTGAAGAGACTGCCATGGCTGGCACAAAAAAACTAACAATTCCCCTTCTTGCCAGCCAATGACAGGTGACGGTGAATATGTCTGAGAGGGCAAGCAGGTGTCATAGACATACAGATGCATCGTTTACAGGACCAAACACAAACACTTACACAGAAGGTTGTGTCGGTCAATGGGCACAGGTTTTGTAAACAGGTCAGCTAAATGGTCGGTTGTGTTACAATGTTTGATGTGTACAAACCCAGTTCTGGCAAGCTGCCTGATATTCTTGTAGCGGATGTCTATGTGGCAGGACCTAGAGCCCACCGCGTATGCCCCGGAGATCCCAATTGTGGCCGTGTTATCTTCCTGAATTTGGATGGGCAGAGTAGGAGGTGCCCAAATGCTCGTTACCAGAGCATTGAACCAAATCAAGGCATTTGCAGTGTCTGATAGGCTGGCATATTCTGCCTCGGCCGTGGAGCAAGAAACAAATTTTTGCTGCCTAACGTGCCAATGGATAGGACAGCCATTTAGCAGTATGAGGAAACCAGTGGTGCTCCGTCTACTCTTGGTGTCACCAGCCCAATCTGCATCCGAGTAAGCGGACAGCTGGGCTGGCTTCCCCTTCTCTGGTTCCAGCATAAGGAGGGCATCGGCAGTGCCCCTGAGGTACCTAAGTACCCTCTTGACAGCATTCCAGTGGAATTCCTTTGGGTTTTCCACGTGCCTGGACAATAGATTCCCGGCTAAAGCTATGTCAGGCCTGCTCCAATTGCTAATGTATAGCAAGGAGCCAATCACAGATCTATATAATTTGTTGTCTGTGAAGGATCTGGGCCTTCGGCTGATGCTGTGTAACGCAAGATCCGTGGTAAATAAGGCCCCCCTCATTCACAATCTTATTCAAGAGGGAGGAGCGGACCTGGCGGGTATTACGGAGACCTGGTTGGGCCCGGAGGCCGGCGTCCCTCTGGTCGAAATGTGCCCACCAGGCTTCAGAGCATTCCATCAGCCGAGGGCCCAGGGGAGGGGAGGGGGGGTGGCGGTTATTATTAACAAGGATCTGGGTCCGAGGGAGACCACTGTGCCTCAGATAGCCGGATGTGAGTCCCTCCTTGTGAGGTGGGGTCATGGGGTTCAGATGGGCTTGTTGCTTACGTACCTGGCTCCCTGCCGCATGGCAACAGCCCTACCTGAGCTACTCGACGTGATAGCCACGGTGGCAGTAGATACACCCAGGCTTTTAGTCATGGGTGATTTCAACTTGCCATCCGTTGGTGAAACGTCTGAGGTGGCTTGGGAGTTCATGGCTTCCATGACGGCCATGGACCTGACCCAGTTAGTTCATGGCCCTACTCACAGGGGAGGTCACACTCTGGACCTGATTTTTGTCTCTGGCCAGTGGTTGAGTGGTCTTGTTATTGGGGATATAGACATGGAACCCTTGTCATGGACAGACCACTCACTCCTTCGCCTAGATCTTCGAACCGCTGCCTCCCACCACAGGGAGGCGGATCCAATTAGATGGATCCGCCCCAGGTGCCTGATGGATCCTGAGAGGTTCCAGATGGAGCTTGGGCCATTTCCTGAGGTTCTAGCACATGACTCGGCCGAGGACCTGGTAGCCGCCTGGGATTGGGCGGCTGGTGGGGCTTTGGACCGAGTCGTGCCTTTGCGGCCTCTGACCCAGTGCCGATCCCGTGCGGCTCCTTGGTTCACCGAGGAGCTGAGGGAAATGAAGCGCTGGAAAAGTCGCCTGGAGAGCAGTTGGAGGGCCAGTCTCGCTGAATCTGATCGAACACTGGTAAGGTCGCATATTAAGACCTACCTAGTGGCGATAAAGACGGCAAAGTTTAATTACTTTTCCGCCTCTATTGCGTCATCAGGGAATCGTCCGGCCACCCTGTTTAGGGTGACCCGCTCCCTGCTCCATCCGGAAGTGCGGGAGGATCCCTTGGAAGGCAGGGCAGAGGATTTTGGACAATACCTGTATGACAAAATCGCTCAGATCCGGGGGGATTTGGACTCTGACTGGGTAGATCAGGGCAGAGTGACGAGGAATAGTCTTGAGAATGTTATCTGGGAGGAGTTTGACGCTGTGACTCCCGATGATGTGGACAGGATTTTGGGGAGACTTAGTGCGGTCACATGTTTACTGGACCCGTGTCCCTCCTGGGTAGTACTGGCTTCCCGGGAGGTTACACGAGGCTGGCTCCAGGGTGTTATCAATGCTTCGCTGAGTGAGGGCCACTTCGCCACTGCCTTGAAAGAGGCGGTGGTGAGGCCTCTCCTCAAGAAGCCGTCCCTGGATCCAGCAATATTGGCCAACTACCGTCCTGTCTCCAACCTTCGCTTCATGGCGAAGGTTGTGGAGAGTGTGGTCGCGCGACAGTTCCCACAATTCCTGGAGGAAACATCTTATCTAGATCCGTTCCAGTCAGGTTTCAGGTCTGGGCACAGCACGGAAATGGCATTGGTCGCATTGGTTGATGATCTCTGGAGGGCTCGGGACAGGGGTTGCTCCTCTGTTCTGGTCCTGTTAGATCTCTCAGCGGCTTTTGATACCATCGACCATGGTATCATGCTGCACCGGCTGGAAGAGTTGGGGGTGGGAGGCACCGTGTTGCGGTGGTTCTCCTCCTTTCTCTCCGACCGGTCGCAGTTTGTGTTGGCAGGGGGGCAGAGGTCGACTTCGAGGCCTCTCATCTGTGGAGTGCCGCAGGGATCGGTCCTCTCGCCCCTTCTGTTCAACATTTATGTAAAGCCGCTGGGCGAGATCATCCATGGCTTCGGGGTGAGATACCACCAGTACGCTGATGACACCCAGCTGTACATCTCCACCCCAGGCCACCCCAATGATGCCCTTGAAGTGATGTCCCAGTGCCTGGAGGCTGTGCGGATCTGGATGGAGAGGAACAGGCTCAAGCTCAACCCTTCCAAGACTGAGTGGCTGTGGCTCCCGGCATCCCGATATAGTCAGTTGACTCCATCACTGACTATTGGGGGCGAGTCTTTGGCCCCCACAGAAAGGGCTCGCAATCTGGGAGTCCTCCTGGATATGCAGCTGTCCTTGGAGGAACATCTGACAGCTGTAACCAGGGGGACCTTTTGTCAGGTTCGCCTGATTCGCCAGTTGCGTCCCTTTCTGGATCGGGACTCATTACGCATGGTCACTCATGTCCTTGTCACCTCCCGCCTGGACTATTGCAACGCTCTCTACATGGGGCTCCCCTTGAAGAGCACCCGGAGGCTCCAACTGGTCCAGAATGCAGCAGCGCGGGTAGTGACGGGAGCAGCATGGCGCTCCCATGTAACACCACTCCTGCGTGAGCTGCACTGGCTCCCAGTGGTCTTCCGGGTGCGCTTCAAGGTGCTGGTTATCACCTTTAAAGCGCTCCATGGCATCGGGCCTAGCTATTTTCAAGACCGCCTGCTGCTACCGATGACCTCCCATTGTCCCGTGCGCTCCCACAGAGAGGGCCTCCTCAGGGTGCCATCAGCCAATCAATGTAGGCTGGTGACCCCCAGGGGGAGGGCCTTCTCTGTGGGGGCACCTACCCTCTGGAATCAGTTGCCCCCAGAGATAAGGAGAATCCAAGACCTTAGTGCCTTCCGCCATGCCCTTAAAACCCACTTTTTCCAGCAAGCCGGGCTGGCTTAAGAAGAAATTTTAAATGTTTTAATTGGTTCGTATTTTTAATTTTGGGCCAAATTTATATATATATTAATTGTTTTTTAATATTTGTATTTTATGTTTTTTAATTCTGGCTGTACACCGCCCTGAGTCCTCAGGGAGAAGGGCGGTATATAAATTTAAAATAAATAAATAAATAAACAAACAAATAAATAAATAAATAAATAAAGTCAGGGCTGTCTTTGTGATTGTGGCCGTAGTAATCACTTTGTATGGGGCTACGCGTTGGGTTAGACTCCGCCATTTTACATTTGGCCAACAATTCTTCATTTTTTTCTTTTTGGGATAATGCAAATCCCTTTTTAGTGGCCAAGATATGTACACCCAGGTACCTGTCAACCCGCCCCAAGGACTTCAGGGTAAACTTTTCCCCCAGGGCCTTGGCAAATTCATCACACCTATCCTTGTCAGGCCCTATGTATAGGAGGTCATCCACGTAAACCAACACCCATTCTGTATCACCTTTGGTGTCACGTGTAAAAACGCACTCATCTGCATGAGATGCCCTGAAGCCAATTCGCTCTAAACCCTTTTTGAGGCAGTCGTACCAGAGTTTCCCTGACTGCTTGAGGCCATATAATCCCTTTTGGAGTAGCCATGTGTTTTCCCCCTCCTGCTGGTAACCTGGAGGAGCACTCACGTAGATCTGCCGGTCCAAGTTGGCATGGAGGTAGGCCGTCGGGATGTCAAATTGGTAGACTTCCTTCCCCAGAGCGGCTGCAGTTACGAGGGCGGCCTTGACGCTTTCTGGCCGGACAGTTGGAGAGTAGGTCTCTATGTAGTCCTCCATGTAGCGTTGGGCGAACCCCTGTGCTACCAAGCGGGCCTTGTACAGATAGCGGCCATTGGCAAGTGGTTTGGCCTTGAAAACCCACCTTGTGCCAATGACCTTCTTCTCCTTGAGTGGTTGCCCGGGGGTGAAGACCTTGAGTTTTCTCAGGCTCTCCATCTCCTGTTCCATCGCGAGCTGCCACTTCTCCTGTTCTTCGATGGGCAGCTCCTGGATGTCAGAGAAAGTCTTTGGGGTGACCATGACGCTGTTGACGGATGCGACGTGCCCAATGTCAATTCTCTTTGGTGGGACCCCCTTGTTGGACCGCTTTGACCTTCTGACCTCCTGCCACTCACCACCCTTTTCCTCTGCGGGTTCTTTGCCAACTGGCTGTTCACGACTGGGATGTGGAGGCCCTCGGTCCCAGGCATTGGGCATCATGGGCCTCTGGAGCGTCGCTGGAGGCGAAGAGTCAGGTGAAGATGGCGTGTCTTCCCCCTCAGGACTGGACGGCTCATCCTCCTCATCTGGACCAGGTAGGCTGACCTCTTCGTCCTGTTCCTCGCTCTCGTCAGTGGCAGGGTCTGTGGTTGTCTCAGGCGGTGTCATGGTTGGTGCAGCTTTGCTGGGCCGGTTAATGTATGGACCCAGATCATTTGAGTGGATCTGGGTCCAATTGGAGTCCTCTTCGAAGGAGGCAGATTGGGAGGTCACAGTCCTGCCTCCTTCTCCCAGGAATCGGTAGGCCTTGGAGCCAGGGGCATAGCCCAAGAACCTCAGTCTCTGGGAGATGGATCTCCCCTTCTTCCGCAGCTGCTTGGGGATGTGCACCCAAGCGTAGGAGCCAAACACACGCAAGTGTCCCAAATTTGGCTTCCTACCGTGGACCAGAAAATATGGGGTCTGGTTCACAACGCTGCTCCTGGTGCGGTTCAGGGTGTAGTTGGCATAGTGTACCGCCTTCACCCAGTACGATTCTGCAACCCCAGCATCCGCAATCAGGCTGCGCACCATGGTCTGTAGAATGCCATTACGTTTTTCTGACACACCGTTCTGCGCAGGAGAAAAAGGCGCTGTACGAAAATGGTGTATGCCCTTGTGCCTTATCCAGTCCTGGAATTTTCGGGACATGAACTCAGCCCCACGGTCGCTCTGCAGCTGTGTGATCTTTGTCTTGTACTGAGTTTCCACGTAGTTGTACAATGATTTTATGGCATCAAAGGCTTCAGACTTTTCTGTGAGGGTATATACATGGCCATACCTCGAGAAATCATCGACGGCAGTGAGGAAATACTGCCTTTTTCCTAGGGACGGTGTAAATGGCTCAACCAAATCAACATGTATTAATTGATATGGGTATTGAGTTTTACGCAGTGACACCTTAGTTATTGGGGCAGCCTTCCTCTTTGCGCTCTTACAGATGGCACAGTCCAGAAACACCTCACAATCCTGGAGATGAATCCCCTCAGCGAATTCCCCCATCTTTTTAACCACTGGGAAGCTCGCATGGCCTAACCTCCGATGTAAGAGGTGGGCACATTTAGTATGCAGCGGCTTTCCCACTGACACCCCCTTGGCTCTGGTTGCCTTGGGCGGTGCTGGCACCTTAGGCCCTTCTTTGGGCTTACCTGCCTTAGGTGCCTGCTGAGGCTCAGGTTTCTTGCCCGCATTGGCCTTGGAAGGCCATGGTACTGGTTGAGGCGGCGTGGGCACAACTGCCTCAGTCTTGTGCATCTTTGACAGCCTGGGAGCTGGCTGTGGAGCCTTTCTCTCTCTCTGCGCGCAGGCCCCTTCTGGGGTGGCACCCTGTGAGCTGTCTCCTGTGGCTGGGTACTTGGGGGAGAAATATGGCAAGCCATTTATAATGGTAACATTCCCAATGACCCTTTTGTCTCGAGTGACATGACCTCCCCCTTTGCGAAACAATACCTCCACCCTGCCATCATCACATAGCTTGGTTATGCTTAACAGGTTATTGGCTATAGAGGGAGCATGCAATACACCTTCGACATTGCCCAGCCCTGGTACAGAGACAGTGCCCTCCCCAACAACCAAAGCATTGTTACCATTTGCAACCTCTTAAAGCCTTGCCTCAAGTTAGCAATGTGAGATGAAGCCCCAAAGTCCAGTAACCAGAGGCCAGTAGGGCCATCAGCCTTTGTGGCGAGGGTGAAATAGCTGGTATACACAAAATTGCCCTTAGCACCACCTTTGCCCCCGCCAGGCCCCCTTCTCTGCCCCCTGCCCCTTCCTTGATTGGAGCCACGCTTAGGTCCTTGCTGGTAATGGGGGCAGTCCTTCTTCAGATGCTCCTCAGAGCCACAGATGAAACACTTGGGTAGAGCATTAACCTGCTCTGAACTCTGGTGCCTTCTGTTGATGCGATGAGTTGTGGCCCTGGTGTACTCTCCCGCATCTCTATGCCTCCTGTCTTCCTCATTGAGCCTCCCTGTGAGGTAGGACAGAGTCATGGCTTCCTTTCTGGTTCCCTCTAGTGAGACAATAAAATTGCCCCAACTTTTGTCCAGGGATGCCAGAATGACAGCGATCATGTTGGCCTCAGTCACGGGGTAGTCCCTGAGCACCAGTTCTGCCCTGAGTGCCTTCAACTTTCCCAAGTGCTCAGCCATGCTAGCCCCAAATTTTAGCTTGGTGTTGTAGAACTCCGTTGTGAGTCTTGTGGTGGAGCCCAAGCTATCAGTATTAAATAAGCTATATAACAACCCCCAAATTTCACCAGCTGTGAGCCCATCTGGAATGCTAGGGTACGATTTAGCATCCAGTGAGCTCAGTAGAGTGGTATAGGCTCTCCTGTGGTACCACTCTTCTTGAGGTTCCCAAGGGAAAGGTGGGGGGTCTAAAACCATTTCTAGGGTCCCCTCTTTTAAGAGACACACCTGAATCTCTTTGTTCCATATATTATAATTATCCCCTGCCAGATGTAATTTCTGAAAGTTATTTGGGAGAACAGACACAGCTGGGGCAGAAAATGCTGATCCCACTTGCTGTCCAAGGTATCTTTGCTTTGGTTCCATTGAAGTAAATGGGAGAGGGATCCCTCTGCTGGCTGGTGTAGGTATTTTTCTCTGATTATTCTTTTCTTTTTCGGGTGGAGCGAACTGAGCATGTGCGAACTGCTGAGCATGCTCAGAACTCATTCCAGCCCAGGAGCCGATGGGGGCGGACCTCTCCCTCTGTGCTTCAGAGCCAGGCCTGGGCCCAGGCCTGTGGGGCTCTGAAGAGTCTTCTGGAAGCCCCCCTGGTACTGGAACACTTACCAGGGGGCGAAGGCTGCAGGATGGGGCTGGAAAGGCCCAAAAATGGTGAGGATCGCCTGGAGGGGCCCACTGCTGGCCTTGAAGACTCTGGAGGAGGCAGCCATCTTGGGAGGTGGGAGGCTCAGCTGGAGACCTCCTGAAGTCATCGAGGTGAGTCCTCTGTTGCCTCGGTGGGGGTGTTGGGAAGGCTGGAGCCCCCAGGGGTTCTTCTGGGGCTCTCTGGAGGCCTGGTCCCTGGCTGGGGGGCTCCAGACTGGATGGCCCCCACCTCGCTGGTCCCCTGGGGGTGTTGAGGGAGGCTGGCTGCCCCCGAGGTTGAGGCCGCGGTCATTGTGGCCTCCATGGCTACAACCAGGACTTGGATTGCAGCCCTGATGCCTGCTGCAGCAGGAGCAGCTGGGCAGACATCGGAGGTTAGGCCATGCGAGCTTCCCAGTGGTTAAAAAGATGGGGGAATTCGCTGAGGGGATTCATCTCCAGGATTGTGAGGTGTTTCTGGACTGTGCCATCTGTAAGAGGGGAAAGAGGAAGGCCGCCCCAATACCTAAGGTGTCACTGCGTAAAACTCAATACCCATATCAATTAATACATGTTGATTTGGTTGGGCCATTTACACCATCCCTAGGAAAAAGGCAGTATTTCCTCACTGCCATTGATGATTTCTCGAGGTATGGCCATGTGTATACCCTCACAGAAAAGTCTGAAGCCTTTGATGCCATAAAGTCACTGTACAACTACGTGGAAACTCAGTACAAGACCAAGATCGCACAGCTGCAGAGCGACTGTGGGGCTGAGTTCATGTCCCGAAAATTCCAGGACTGGATAAGGCACAAGGACATACACCATTTTCGTACAGCGCCTTTTTCTCCTGCGCAGAACGGTGTGTCAGAAAAATGCAACGGCATTCTGCAGACCATGGTGCGCAGCCTGATTGCGGATGCTGGGGTTGCGGAATCGTACTGGGCGGAAGCGGTACACTACACCAACTACACCCTGAACCGCACTTGGAGCAGCGTTGTGAACCAGACCCCATATTTTCTGGTCCACGGTAGGAAGCCAAATTTGGGACACTTGCATGTGTTTGGCTCCTACGCTTGGGTGCACATCCCCAAGCAGCTGCGGAAGAAGGGGAGATCCGTCTCCCAGAGACTGAGATTCTTGGGCTATGCCCGTGGCTCCAAGGCCTACCGATTCCTGGGAGAAGGGGGCAGGATTGTGACCTCCCAATCTGCCTCCTTCGAAGAGGACTCCAATTGGACCCAGATCCACTCAAATGATCTGGGTCCATACATTAACCGGCCCAGCAAAGCTGCACCAACCATGACACCGCCTGAGACAACCACAGACCCTGCCACCGATGAGAGTGAGGAACAGGATGAAGAGGTCAGCCTACCTGGTCCAGATGAGGAGGATGAGCCGTCCAGTCCTGAGGGGGAAGACACGCCATCTTCACCTGACTCTTCGCCTCCAGCGACGCTCCAGAGACACATGATGCCCAACGCCTGGGACCGAGGGCCTCCACATCCCGGTCTTGAACAGCCAGTTGGCGAGGAACCCGCAGAGGAAAAGGGTGGTGAGTGGCAGGAGGTCAGAAGGTCAAAGCGGTCCAACAAGGGGGTCCCACCTAAGAGAATTGACATTGGGCACGTCGCATCCATCAACAGCGTCATGGTCACCCCAAAGACTTTCTCTGCAATCCAGGAGCTGCCCATTAAAGAACAGGAGAGGTGGCAGGACACCTGCTCGCCGTCTCAGACATATTCACCGTCACCTGTCATTGGCTGGCAAGAAGGGGAATTGTTAGGTGTTTTGTGCCAGCTATGGCAGTCTCTTCAAAGGCCACCAGATGGGGGCAAAGAGACACCTTTGATCCCACTGGTGGGTCAAGGGGCTCCGGCCCCTGCAGGCCCATTGGGGAAAGTTAATGGCCCTCCGGCCCCCTCACACACCTTGTAAGGGAGGGGCCAGGGGCCTCTATAAGAACCCCTGCACAGGGGCTGCTCCCCCTCCCTTTTTTTTTGCCCTTTTGCTTTTACCCTTTTGCCTGCTCTTTTTCTAGTCTCCTATGAGACTGACCCATGGGCTCAATCCAGGCATGGATGCCTCCATGCCTGGGACCTTATTTTACTCTACTTTTACTTCTAAATAAAGACTTAATTTGATTGCATCCTTGCGTGCTGACCTTTTCTTGGAAGCGCCCTCAATGAACCATCATTCTTCGTGAGATCCCTCACAGGCACAAAACACCTAACATGGAGAAAGCACACATCCTTAGGGAGAGCCCTGTGCTAATTGTACAGGTATCTGATGTGATTTTGCTTAGCTTCACCTGCTGCTTCCTGTCTGTTAGGAAGCTTGTGATCCGCTTACAAGTGTGTTCAGGTACCGCTAGCTGATTTAGTTTAGTTAGAACAATGTCCGGTATGATGGTATTAAATGCTGAACTAAAGTCTACAAAGAGGACCCTTGCGTAGGTCTTTGGAGATTCAAGATGTTGTAAGATGTAGTGCAGAGCCATATTAACAGCATCATCTGTTGATCTATTTGCTCAGTATGCAAATTGCAAGGGGTCTAACAGCAGATCTGTGATGGTTTTCAAGTGGGACAGCACTAGCCTTTCAAAGGTTTTCATGACTACAGATGTTAGAGCAACTGGTCTGTAGTCATTCAGTTCCTTGATGGAGGGCTTCTTCGGCACTGGGATGATAGTGGAGTGTTTGAAGCAAGAAGGAACATAGCACATCTCTAGCGATTTATTGAAGATATGGGTGAAGATGGGGGCCAATTGGTCAGCACAGACTTTTAAACAAGAAGGAGTTATCTTGTCTGGGCCTGGAGCTTTTCCTGGCTTTTGTCTGTGAAATAGGTCTTGCACTTCCTTTTCTGTGATCACTAGGGGTTGTGAACCCAATGGGATGGGGTCAGTTGTAGGAGATTTGGCTGTTGTTGGTGTGTCTGAGATGGGGGTTGTGGAGATAGGCGGCTGTAGTTTCCTTTCAAACCTGCAGTAAAACACATTCAGGTCATCTGCCAGTTGTTGATTTCCTTCAGCCTGGGAAGGAGGTTTGCCATAACCGGTGATATTTTTAAGAGTTTTCCACATGTTTGCTGGTTCATTTGTTGAGAACTGATTCCTTAGCTTTTCAGAGTAGCTTCTTTTTGCTGCTCTGATCTCCCTTGTTAATACATTTCTGGACTGATTGTACAGCATTTTATCACCTTTTCTGTAGGGTTCCTCTTTGGAATGACGTAGCTGCTTAAGTTTAGCTGTGAATCAAGGTTTGTTGTTACTGTATATTCGCAAGTTCCTGGTCGGTACACATAGGTCTTCACAGAAGCTGACATATGAGGTTACAGTATCTGTGAGTTCATCCAGGTCTGCAGAGGTATCTTCAAAAATATTCCAATCAGTGCAGTCAAAGCAAGCCTGTAGCTTTAACTTTGCCTCCTCAATCCAAGTCTTCACTGATTTAATTGTTGGTTTTGTGGTTTTAAGTCTTTGCCTGTAAGCAGGTACAAGGTGAATCATGCAATGATCAGAGTGTCCTACAGCTGCTCGTGGTAAAGACCGATAACCATCTTTTAGTGTTGTGTAGCAATGGTCTAAAGTATTCTTGCCTCTAGTGGGACAATTGACATGCTGAAAGTATTATGGTAGCTCTTTCCTTAAGTTTGCCTTATTTAGATCTCCCAAAATAATGGCCAGTGAATTGGGGTATTTGGCTTCAGCCTCCATAATTTGGTCAGCTAGAGTTCGTAATGCCTTGTTTACACAGGCTTGTGGTGGGACATAAACAGTAATTAGAAGAAATGAGGAAAATTCACAATGCGAATAGTATGGTTTGCAGTTGATAATTAATGTCTCTAGGTTTTCATCACAGAATTTATATATTATAGTTATATCCTGAGACCAGCTGTTGTTGATATATAAGCATAAACCTCCTCCCTTTTTACCAGATGTTTCTGCAATTCTGCCTGATCGTTGAATCTGAATCCCTGGGATATGCAGGCTGCTATCTTCAATTGATTCATTTAACCAGGTTTCAGAGAAGCATAGGGCTGTTGAATTGTAAAAATCAGAATTGTATCTGTTTAAAAGGAGCATTTCATCCATCTTATTAGCAAGTGAATGTACGTTGGTTAGGAAAATTGAAGGCAGAGGAGTTTTATTTCTCCTATTCCTTAATCTGTTTAAAATTCCTGCCCTTTTACCTCTCTTTCTCCACTTCCTCCATTTGGTTTTTTTGGAATGGAATGTAATAATTAGGAATATGTTTATATGTATTGAAATGTATGATACTCAAACATCGCGCCATTCACACAATGATATGTATAAATTTTTAAAAAATAATAAAAACTTGATTTTTTTAAAAAAGATCTATTTTCTCTGTCAATTCTTTTTTGTTGTTGTTTATCTGTAAGGTTTTTAACTATTACTTTAGTTTTTTCTTTGTTTATTTTCAACCCTGCCACTTCTCTATATTCCTCAATTTTCTCTATCAATTTAGGACCAGATTCTAGTGGTTCTTCTAATATAAAAACTAAATCATCTGCGAATGCTTGTAATTTATATTTTTCTTTTTTGATTTCCATTCCTTTTATTTCTGGATCTTGTCTAATACTTCTGGTTAAGACTTCTAGTGTTAATATGAATAGTAATGGAGATAGTGGACAGCCTTGTCTTGTTCCTTTTTTTATATTAAAATTTTCTGTCACATCTCCATTCACCATCACTTTAGCTCTCTGGTGTGTATAAATTGCCTTTATCATATTTGTAAATTTTTCACCAAAGTCCATACATTTTAATTGTTGCACCATAAATTGCCAATTTACATTATCAAATGCTTTCTGGGGATCCAAAAAGATTAGTGCTAATTGTTTTTCACTATGTATTTCATAGTACTCCAATGTGTCCAAAATTATTCTAACATTGTTTCTTATTTGCCTCTTAGGTAAAAACCCATTTTGATCAGAATGTATAAACTCAATCAGAAACCTTTTTAATCTTTCAGCAATTATTGAAGCAAATATTTTATAATCTGCATTTAATAGAGATATTGGCCTGTAATTCTTATTTGTGTTAAATCTGAGTCTTTTTTGGGGATCAAAGTAATGTAGACTTCTGTCCATGTAGCTGGTATCTTGGCTTCTAATAGGACCTCATTATACACCTCTAACATTGACAAACTCAATGCATCTTGCAAGTCTTTATAAATTATAAGATGGTAAATCCATCTGGGCCTGGTGTTTTATTATTATTTTTTTTGTCTTTTGATTGCTTCTGTTAATTCTGCCATTGTTATTCTTTCGTTCAACATATTCTTCACCGTTTCCAAAACTTTTGGTAAATTGGCTTTTTCCAAGTATTGTATTATTTTTTCCTCTGGTATTTTTTCATAGTCATATACTGTAGGTTCTTATAAAACTCCTGTATTATATCTTTTTTCTTTTCCATTTGGTATTGTAATGTACCTTCCTCATCCTGCAATTTACTTATCCATTTCTTCTCTTTTTCCTTCTTCAGTTCATAGGCTAACCATCTTCCAGGTTTATTAGCATTTAAAAAAAAATGTTTTGCTCATTTTATTTGTTGTGACAGTTCATCTTTTTCCATTATATTTAACTTATGTTTAATCATGTCCATTTGGTTTTTTGATCATACCTTTTGTGGTTCTTTTTGTAACTCTTTTTCAAGTCCTTTATATTTTTCTTCCAAAGTCTTTTGATATTGTTTCTCTTTCTTATTTTTCTTCGTTATATAGGTTATAGCTAATGCTCTGATATAGGCTTTTGCTGTGTCCCATACATTCTGTAATGAAGTCTCCTCTTTTCTATTCTCTTTTTTAAAAAACCATTTTAACTGGATTATGATTGGCCCATAGGTTTGTTTCTATTTCTATCTCTTTCACATTTACACTCAGTTCCAGTCCGGAGTCATCCAAATCATATCTATTCTGGACCAAGATTGATGCACATTAGAATAGAATGTATACTGATTTTTCCCTGGATTCATTTCTCTCCATGTGTCTTGTATTGACAGTTCTATCATTTTAACAAGGGTTCTGGGTAAGGTCCTTCTTGTTTTTTTATTTATTTTACTACTTTTGTAATCAAGTTTTGTGCCAACTATTGCATTAAAGTCTCCTATAAGACAAATATTTTTGTATTCTGTTTCAAGTACATTCTTGTGGAGTGTTTTGTAAAATTCTTCTTGTCCATTGTTTGGTGCATATATGGCAACCAAGAGTGTCTGTTTTTGATTTAAAGTCACCTTCACCATCAAAATTCTGCCTTCTTTATCTTTGAAGATTTGTTTAGCATTTATTGTTTCTTTAACATACAGTACCACCCCTCTTTTTTTTGTTTTGTTGCGATAGCGAGTGTCAGCATTTCACGCTGCACTTACTCCAATGCTGACATAAGAAGAAGAAGCGGAGGCATTTGGAAAGAGACATTTGACCCTTCACCTACTTATTTTCACTGGAGAGAATATCACCTAGGAGATGGGATGGGAGGGGGGAAATTCCTTTGAGGGGAGCAGTAGATTAGGGGCAGAGTGATGGGGAAGATGGCCAATGAGTATAGAGGAGTGGGGAAAGGAAGAGGAGGGTTTGCCTGAGGAAGCCAGACTTGGCTGCAATGAGTCAGGGATAGAATGTGCGTGCTTAATAAATTAGAGTTTTATTTCAAAGACTTTGTTTGAAATGCAATTTATTCAAGACGACTTTGAAACCTGACAGCGAGTAAAATAATTTTCCCAGTTTAGAGTATTCCAATAATTTATAATGGTGTTTCTTAATATGTACTTCTTGAAGTGATATTATGTCCAATTTTAGTCTTTGTAGTTTTGAAAATATTTTTTTTTCTTTTCATAGGGGAGTTCAGTCCATTTATATTGACTGATAACATCTTTGTTTCTTCTTGCATTGCTTTACTTGCATTTAATTTAATATTTAATTGCTTTACTTGCATTGCTTTACTTAACCCTCCATACTACCACCTCTTACAATACTAGACAACACAGTATCAACAGTAGAGATCTTCAAATTTCTAGGTTCTACCATATTGCAAGACCTAAAATGGACACCCAACATCAAAAACATCATCAAAAAAGCACAACAAAGAATGTTCTTTCTGCGCCAACTCAGAAAGCTTAAACTGCCCAAGGACCTGCTGATCCAGTTCTACAAAGGAATTATTGAGACTGTCATCTGCACCTCTATAACTGTCTGGTTTGGTTCTGCAACCCAACAAGACAGACACAGACTTCAGAGGATAATTAGAACTGCAGAAAAAAAACAATTACTACCAACCTGCCTTCCATTGAGGACCTGTATACTGCATGAGTCAAAAAGAGGGCTGTGAAAATATTTACAGACCCCTCACATCCTGGACATAAACTGTTTCAACTCCTACCCTCAAAACAACGCTATAGAGCACTGCACACCAGAACAACTAGACACAAGAACAGTTTTTTCCCTGAACACCATCACTCTGCTAAACAAATAATTCAAATAATTCAAATAATAATTGCTTAACGCATTGTAAGCCACCCTGAGTCTCCGGAGAAGGGCGGCATATAAATCAAATAAAAAAAAATAATAATTTCCTCAACACTGTCAAACTAGTTATTAAGTCTGCATTACTATTAATCTTCTCATCGTTCCTATCACCCATCTCCTCCCACTTATGACTGTATGATGATTTATATTGACTGTTTCCTAATATGATTTGATTGCTTATCTGTTCCCTATGACTATCATTAAGTGTCGTACCTTATGATTCTTGACGAATGTATCTTTTCTTTTATGTACACTGAGAGCATATGCACCAAGACAAATTCCTTGCGTGTCCAATCACACTTGGCCAATAAAGAATTCTATTCTATTCCATTCCATTCCATTTACTTATATACTGCTCAAAAAAATAAAGGGAACACAAGCAGAAGACATCCAAGTTCTGAATGAATGAAATAGCCTTATTAAATACTTAAATATTTAATAAGGCTATTTCATTCATTCAGATCTCGGATGTCTTCTGCTTGTGTTCCATTTATTTTTTTTGAGCAGTGTATATAGGTCTTATACTCCTGGTTGCTCTTATTTCTCTGGGTTCTTTTGCTGTTGCTCCTTCTCGCTCTGCATGTTCTTTTTTCTCCTTTTCACTCTTATCTTGCTGTAAATATTTTTCTTCTGTCATTGGTACTTCTTGGCCTTTATGCACTATTTCTCCTCTTGTTTCCTGTTCCTCGTCCATATTAAAGTGGTTGTCATAAAATTCCATTGCTTTATGAAATGAGTCTAGTCTGTGTCTTCTTTCCTGCCAGGTAACTAATATTCCTTCAGGTATCAACCATCTGAAATTTACATTGTATTTGATCAACACTGTAGTCAAGAAATGGTATTGTTTTCGAAAGTCCCTTGCTCTCCTAGGAATCTGTTTCAAGACTACCAATTGTTTCCCCTTGTATTGCAAAGGTTCGTCTCTTGCCTTGTTGAGTATCTCATCTCTTATCGATTTTTTCACAAACCTTACATGCACTTCTCTTGGAAGCTTATATCTTCTCGCATAGTTCGTATGTATCCTAAAAGTTTCATCTATTTCTATTTCCATTTCCTGCTTGTCTATTTCTAGTGCCTTCGCCAACAATTCTTCCATTATCTCTTGTAAGTCCTCTCCCTTCTCCTCTTCTATATTCTGGAATCTCAGGTAATGGGCAGCTTTTTCTGTTTCCAACATTATCACAGTGTTTTCTAGCTCTTTATTTGCTTGTGTCAATTTATAATTTATATCAACCACTTTTTTCTCTACTTGTTCTGATTTCTTCTTGTATATACCAACTTTAGCCAGTAGATGGCAGCCTTGCTTTCTTTTTCCTTTCCACTATAACTTAGGAGTCCAGAAAAAGAAAAAAAAATAACTTTCACTAAATGTAGCCAAAAAGAGGTTTGCTTGTTCCGGCTGTCAGAGCTCTGGTTCAGCCATTGATGGCCATCTTCTTCTTCGCCTGTCAGGAAGATTTTCCTGGATCCAGCAAAGTGGACCGCCATCCACGTGCGATCTACGGGAGCCCTTCCTTTCTTGTCACTCCTACAAGGTGATATTTGGCTCTGAAGAGCCTCCAGGCAGGCAGAAATCAGCTGGGCTTCACGGAGCCTCGTTAGCCACAGCTGTCCCACTCCAACAACAAACTGGAAGTCCTCATGAGTGATGCTTCTATTTGCTGGTGCGGGAGGGGCTTGGGTCCTCTAGCTATCCTTAGCCTCCAGGTACCCCCTTCCCACCAGATCATCGGGCCCCACTCATCTAGCCAAGAGAGCCCCAGTATGACTGAGTCTGTCATTTTAGGGGCTATTATAAACCAAATTGCTTCCCAGTGGTTCGCTAGCTTGACCTCTACAGATCCTCCTCCACCTCATCAAATCTGGCTTCTAGCCCTTGAAGGAAATCGTCAATGTCTTGTAGTTGGGGGTTTCCTCTTATGGAGGGCTGCTAACCATTCTTTTGCTTCTCCCTCTAGCCCCCCGGTGATGGTATCCACCATGGCTCTGTGCGATGGGTAGAGGTGGCCATAGCACTCTAGGTGGACTCTAGCAGAGTCAAGGAATAGAGCCAGTTGATCTGAGTCCCCATCAAATTTCCCCGTGAATCATGGCGGTTCGTTCAGCCCTGCTCCTCCCTTGCCATGTTGGGCCCTGTGTTCTTGCACTTGGTGTATTTAGTAGTCTCTTTCGGCTCTGGTTTGGAGGGAGGGGAGGGGCCGCCCCCCTTGAGTGGCTTGCCTGTTATGTGAAGGTAGCAGCAGCCTTGGGCTCATTCTCCCTCTGGGTAATGGAGAAGGGGGGCTGTGTTCCCGTCTGCTTCTCCTTGCTTCAAAGGGCTCAGCTGTAACCACCCTCTCTTTTGGGCAGCACGACGGGCCCTCATCCCAAAGGGTGGTTTATTCAAATTTCTCCCTCAGCTGTTCTACGGATCCCCCCCCCCAGGGTTCCATCAGAGTTTTTGGGAGTCTGGCACATTCCCAGTCCATCATCCATTCCACTCTTCCTAGCTCGCTCAGGGGTTTTTCCCAGCCGTGGGCTCTGGGGTGGGGGAGTTCAACCTTAGCCACTTTAGGGATTTTTTTCCCCACCAATACTCATCTTTTCTTGTTTCAGTCACTGCGATGGGCCTCTTGGCTTTGATGTCCAGGGAGGGCTGCAATTTGGCTCTGATTGGGATACTGGTTCCTGGGGGTCCCTGGTGGGGGCAAGTTCTACTCCACTCAGGGTCGCCTGGAGGAGGGTCTCTTCGGATAGTTCACCCTCTGCCATGGTAGCCTGAGTTTTTCTCCACGCACTCCAGGTGTCAGAGAGCAGATGGAGAGTCCGGGGCTCAGGAATCCCAGTCATTTTTATTAGTTTTGGGAAAGTTGGCTCACTGTCAGGGTTCCGACAGATGCCCTAATTAAATCATGAGCCTCAAGCCAAGCTTCAAAAGAAATCCAGTTATTTATTAGGAGCTTCATGCCGGCACGGACCAGGTGGAGCCAACTCTGACCTCAGTTAATTCGTGCTTTGCCTCTGACCCTGTTTTCCCCCTCCCCCCAAAATCTGTCATCAGTCACATTCCCCAATGAAGCAATTTTGCGGGTTGTAAAAGTCACTCCCTCCTGCCACTGTGGGTTTCCGTGGAGACGGCCTCAATGTATCAGTTGGAATGTGCCTTGTTTTGACTGAGATACCAGCTCCTTGATGCAGCTGTGAAGTTCACTTTCCCATCCCCCTTGCCTATGGCAACTCAAGAGCAGGTCAGGGATGCTTTGCGGGTTGACATAGGGCTTATTTTTGGAGTAGAGCTTATATTAGGTGCAGGCATGAAAATTGGGCTAGGGCTTGTTTTCGGGGTAGGTTGTATTTTCAGGGAAACAGTATATATAAGGAGGGACCTGTACCTTTTTAATAAAAAGGTCCTCCCGAGTGAGGAGTTCCATTCAAGAAAACCATTAAGTAGGAGGACGTTCCCATACTGCTTCAAATTTATTATTTATTTATTATTTATTTTTATTAGTCATATTTCTATGCCGCCCACTCTCTGAGGACTCTGGGCAGCTTACACCAAAGACAGTATACTAAATAGCATATTGCCCCCAACAATCTGGGTCCTCATTTTACCAACCTCGGAAGGATGGAAGGCTGAGTCAACCTTGAGCCGGTGAGATTTGATCCGCTGATCTGCTGAACTAGCAGTCAGCTGAAGTAGCTGCAGTACTGCACTCTAACCACTGCGCCACCTCGGCTCTTATATAGCAGTCCTCCCAAGCAAAAGGCTTGAAAACTGAATGACAGGTCAAGATAGTAGAGCTATGTACCTCGCTTAGGAGGTCTCCTGGGTGTACGTGTACACCCCAAATGGATAGGGACATGCGTGTCAGGTAGGGACAAGGAAACGGGAACTTTTTCACAAATTGGGCCGCCATGGAGCTGGAGGACATAGCGCACAACCACCCTGCTCCTCTCACTTGCCAACAGTACTCCTTTTCCAAATTGCAAGAGGGGCTCCTAAACAATCCTACTCTTCAGCTCCATTGCATTTGGTCATGGGCTCTAATGGGCTTTAATGCTGTTTCCCAGAGAAAAGCTCCGGTCCCTGATTAAAGCACATGGTGTGACCACTTTGATTCAATGCCGTGGAATTAATCAATTAATCATTCCAATGATCCAGTGAAGTTTTGGGGCATAACAATGGCTTGGTTCTCAGGAAGGATGGCTCTGTTTTTTAAGCGGCACAGCCAAGAGCAGCGGTCAGGCAATGGAAGGTATTCCCCATTCCATTCTTTATTGGAGGGGAACCAGGATTACCTGGTATTTGCTTACCTAACAATCACAAGGCAACAAAGAGCAACTTCACCCAGACATTTGAGGTCAGACTCCCGCTGCCTCCTGTTCCAGGTTAGAGGTGGAGGCTGTGAATGGGATTCCAGACCGGCGGAGTAATGTTTGTAACGAGGAGTGAGCTGGTTCCACCAACCTGCACTATGCAAAGCTGCAAAGACATTGCCGCGACCCGCACCTCTGTGAAATCTCTGTTTAGGAGATCTTGCAGCAAGGTTGCAGGGCGGGGGGGGGGGGCAGAACCGGGCCGGCCAAGCCTAATTTCTTCCAATCTAGAAGATAGATGGGGACAGCCAGCTTCCTCTGAGTGGTTTCTTTCTGCTCGCATCCAAACAGGAGCAAGTGCTATGAAGCAAGGGGAGCTGGGCAGTGGCACACCAAGTTCTTCAGCTCCATGGCAGCAGAGAAACACAACAGAGCTGGAAAACAGGTTGTTGATGTCCGAGACAGCACGCCGTTCAAAGTGGCCACAATGCACTGTTTCGGAGTTGCCACATACGCATAGGGGAAGGGGGATGCATGGGGCCACAGATGGGCATCGGGTGATGGGACTCATGCTGGGAGAGGAGCCAGGAAGGCAAGCCAACTGCGGTCGGTTCAGAAGCCATCCAGGCCTGAAGAGTACTTGCTGGAGCCAGCCAGAGAGCAACCGGGCTCGAGGAGTGCTTGCTGGAGCTGGGTCAAAAAAGTACTTGCTGGAGCCAGCCGGGAGTAACCAGGAACAGGAGGGTGGAGCGTGCTGGCTAGAAACCCTTTTACTTTATTGTTAACTGCGTGCCAAGCTGACTCCAGTAAAGAGACCTGTTCTACTCACAGTGTGGCCTCTTCCTTTGCTGGCTTGGTTTGGAACCATGACAAAGGTTTGTTTAGGAGCCCCTCTTGCAATTTGGTAAAGGAATGCTTTTCACAACTGAGGGGAGCAGGGCAGTGGCACACCAAATTCTCCAGCTCTGTGGCGGCACAATTTGTGAAACCCAGGTGGGTTCAACATTCCAGGAAGTGGCGGGACAGGACTGCACCCACTTGTGTGAGAAGTTGAGGCTCAGTGGGGAAGGGGAGAGACCAGTCCGGTGCTTCTCCGCCTGGCTGGACAAGGGATCCAGCACCCAAGGCCACTCAGGAAGTGAATGTGGGAAGTGCAGGGCTCTCAAACATGGTGCCAAAGGTAAATTATTTATTTATTTATTTAAATTTATATACCACCCTTCTCCCGAAGGACTCAGGGCGGTGAACAGCCAAAGGTAAACACATAGAGTACAAAAATTTAAGAACAGTTTAAAAACATATTAAACAATTTTGGTCCAACAATTAAAATACCCCATTTAAAATTAAAATTAAAATTAAAATTAAGCAATTGGAGAAGTTAGGCCAGCCCGGCTTGTTGAAATAAAAAAGTCTTGAGGGCCCGGCAGAAAGTACGTAAATCCAGGATCCTCCGTATCTCCGGGGGGAGCTCGTTCCAGAGGGCAGGTGCTCCCACAGAGAAAGCTCTCCCCCTGGGGGCCGCCAGTCGACATTGTTTGACCGATGGCACCCCGAGGAGCCCTTCTCTGTGGGAGCGTACTGGCCGGTGGGATGGTCTCAGTGGCAGAAGGCGGTCTCGTAGGTATCCAGGTTGTAAGCCATGGAGCGCTCTAAAGGTGGTCACAAATACCTTGAATCGCACCCGGAGGACCACCAGAAGCCAGTGCAGCTTGCGCAGGAGAGGTGTTACATGGGAGCGCCATGACGCTCCCATAATCACCTGCGCAGCCACATTCTGGACCAGTTGGAGCCTCCAGGTGCTCTTCAAGGGGAGCCCCATGTAGAGAGCATTACAGTAGTCCAGGCGGGAGGTGACGAGGGCATGAGTGACCGTGTGCAAGGAGTCCCGATCCAGAAAGGGACGCAACTGGCGAATCAGGCGAACCTGATAGAAGGCCCCCCTGGCCATGGCCGTCACATGTTCTTCTAAGGACAGCCGTGCATCCAGGAGGACACCCAAGTTGCGAGCCCTCTCCATGGGGGCCAACGACTCACCCCCAATAGTCAGAGATGGCGACAGCTGACTATATCAGGACGCCAGGAGCCACAGCCACTCGGTCTTGAAAGGGTTGAGCTTGAGCCTGTTTCTCCCCATCCAGATCCGCACGGCCTCCAGACACCAGGACATCACTTCAAGGACATCATTGGGGTGGTCCGGGGTGGAAATGTACAGCTGAGTGTCATCAGCATACTGATGGAACTTCACCCCGAAACCACGGATGATCTCACCCAGGGGCTTCACATAAATGTTGAACAGAAGGGGCGAGAGGACCGACCCTTGCGGCACCCCACACACAAGGCGCCTCGAGGTTGACCTCTGGCCCCCTGTCAACACAAACTGCGACCGGTCAGAGAGAAAGGAGGAGAACCACTGTAACACGGTGCCCCCCACCCCTAACCCCTCCAACCGGCGCAGCAAGATACCATGGTCGATGGTATCAAAAGCTGCTGAGAGATCTAATAGGACCAGGACCAAGGAACAACCCCTGTCCCGAGCCCTCCAGAGATCATCAACCAATGCGACCAATGCCATTTCCGTGCTGTACCTAGGTCTGAAACCCGACTGGAATGGATCAAGATAGACCGCTTCATCCAGGTACTGGGGGAACTGTCGCGCAACCACACTCTCAACAACCTTCGCCACAAAGCAGAGGTTGGAGACTGGACGATAATTTGCTAAAACAGCTGGGTCCAGGGAGGGCTTCTTGAGGAAGGGCCTCACCACCGCCTCTTTCACGGCGGCGGGAAAGCAACCCTCTCTCAAAGAAGCATTGATAATCCTCTAGAGCCAGCCTCGTGTAACCTCCTGGGAAGCCAGCACCAGCCAGGAGGGACACGGGTCCAATAAACATGTGGCCGTGCTCAGTCTACCCAGAATCCTGTCTACGTCTTCGGGGGTCACCGGGTCAAACTCCTCCCAGATAACACTCTCAAGACCTGCCTCCATCACCCCACCTGCATCTACCCAGTCAGAGTCCAAGCCTTCCCGAATTTGAGCGATGTTGTCATGCAGATACTGCACAAAATCCTCAGCCCTACCCTCCAAGGGGTCTTCCCGCGCTCCCAGATGGAGCAGGGAGCGGGTCACCATAAACAGGGCTGCAGACGCGATAAGAGCGGAAAAATAATTAAATTTTGTTGTTTTTATCGCCACTAGGTAGGTCTTAATATGAGACCTCACCAGTGTTCGGTTAGATTCGGAAAGGCTAGCCCTCCAACCGCTCTCCATGCGTCTTTTCCAGCGCTTCATCTCCCTCAGCTCCTCGGAAAACCAGGGAGCTAAGTAAGATCGGCACCGGGTCAGAGGCCGCAAAGGCACGACATGGTCCAAAGCTCCAGCAGCCGCCCTATCCCAGGCGGTCACCAGGTCTTCAGCCGGGTCATGAGCCAGAACCTCAGGGAATGGCCCAAGCTCCGTCCGGAACCTATCAGGATCCATCAGGCGCCTGGGGTGGAACCACCTAGTCAGTTCCGCCTCCCTGCGGCGGGGTGTAGCGGTTTGAAAGTCAAGTTGAAGGAGAGAATGATCTGACCATGACAAGGGCTCAATCACTATATCCCCTATATCTAAACCATTCAGCCACTGGCCAGAGACAAAAACCAAGTCCAGAGTGTGTCCCCCCGTGTGAGTAGGGCCATGAACTAACTGGGTCAGGTCCATGGCTGTCATGGAAACCATGAACTCCCAAGCCGCCTCGGACGTTTCACCGATGGATGGCAGGTTGAAATCCCCCATAACCATAAGCCTGGGGGTATCAACCGCCACCCTGGCTATCACATTGAGCAGTTCAGGCAGGGCCGCGGCCACGCGGGAGGGAGCCAGGTACGCGATCAGCAAGCCCATCTGCACCCCATGACCCCACTTCACAAGGAGGGACTCACATCCGGCTATCTGAGGCATAGTGGCCTCCATCGGACCAAGACCTTCCTTTATAACAACTGCTACCCCCCCACTCCTCCCCTGAGACCTCGGCTGATGGAATGCACGGAAACCTGGTGGGCACATTTCAACTAGGGGGACCCCCCTTCCTGGCCCAACCAGGTCTCCGTAATACCTGCCAGGTCCGCTCCCCCCTCTTGAACAAGATCACAAATGAGGGGGGCTTTATTTACCACGGACCTGGCATTGCACAACATCAACCGAAGGCCCGGGCCCTGAGGATCTGCGCAACCCAGGGAACAAGAAGAGCATTGGGTGCCGGAGCGCACCACCGCTCGAAGACAGCAGGCGTGCACCCCCGCAACAAGATATGGCCCCCTGCTCCCACCATATCTGCCCCTCCCACTCACAGTACTGATGATATCGCCCTCCTTGGTACGGACTCTAGCCCCCTTCTTGACCCCGAACCCCCCCCTCGTGATGTAGCCCCCTGTCAGGCCAGGCCCCACCCTCAGTGGGTTGTCCCCCAAACCCACGACCCTATCCCCCCCCCAGAGCCCCTTAAAACTTTAGTTAAAAACAAAGTTAAAAAACCCCTCAACCCTCTCTTTGCAACATGCCACCTCTTGGGATTCCAAAATCCGTCATCAAGGTAGGCCCTCGATAGCATGGAGGGCCAGACCTGCGAGAGGGGGGAGTCTCACAACGCCAGAATGTCGGCTACTGTATACATTGAGCAAAAAAAACAGGATGGAGGTGAAACTGGTCGGGGGCTTAATCAGATGGTCCAAGAGACTGGAACAAAGTAGATCTCCAGATAGCCGGTGGAACTGAATTCCACTGTCCTCTCACAGCAGTGGGGGGAGACCTGTGTCCACACATCACAATCGGAAGGTCAGTATCCCAGCCACCCTCTCACGATGGCTGGCCTGGATGGTAATAACAAGGAGATACTTGATGAGCAGTCGGTGATGAGGTGGGGAGGAAAGACCCAAGCAGCTTGGGACCCCAAGGGGTGGAAAGAGGAGCATGGGGTCTCTCAGTGGGTGGGAGGAGGCCTTTGGTGGCTGGATGCAGTGGTCTTGTCCCTGCACTAGGCCCCCCCATGGCCTTCCCCATCCTGAGATACCTCATGTGCACTTAACGACCTGCACATTCATTTAGCGAATGTGTGGGCGAAAGCAGAGAGTGATCACATTCAAGTTACGTGGTTCGGTCCTAAAAATTCTCGGGTTACAAATGTAATGGGCAGGCTCCATTACATTTGTAACTTGAGGACTACCTGTATAATTTTATGTTTAAAGTAAGAAAAGTTAAAAATATGAATTATGTTGTTTTGATGATCTATGAAAATAACCCATAGAAAGCAATATGTTTCTTTCTGTTTCTTCACTTTACCTGTGTTTACCAGTCTCCAAGTAAAAGCTGGAGGCTGAGAAAAAAAAAAGGGGGGGGAGACTCTTTAATCTCTCTCCAGTCTGCAGCCTATTCTGACCTTTTTGCAACTGCTAAACCTTTTTGCAACTTCCCTCTAGACCTCTTTATGAAAACTAAACTATGAGGAATAATCTTTCCACCTTGGCTTGCCTGGCCAGCAAGGGAATGTGGAGAGAAATCTTTTTCTCCTTTTCCTTCCTTTTCTTATCCCGTCCCCCAAGAAATGGGACAAGAATTCTTGTGTTGAGTGTCTTGGTCAAATATAGTTTCCTATCTGTAATTTGTTTGTCAATGCTGCAAGGACAGTCCAGTAGATAATCTAATCAGTCCTAAATTTAGTCATCTGATTTCCTCTATTAAGTCCTGGTTAACTTACTGTTTGTCTTATCACATATGCTAATTAAGAGGAAGAAATTGCAAACCCACTACCCAGCAAAAGTCTGTTTCCCAAATCCATTGCAAAGTATATTAAAAGTAATACAGGTAGTCCTCGACTTACAACAGTCGAGGACAACTTGGGGAATTGGCACACGAATTACAGTTCTGGCTTTGCTCTACTGCAGTTGACTTGACTTCTAATAAAACTGTACCTTTTGCAACAAATGGAGCCAAGGATCGTTTTTACTTAGAAGTGCAAGCTGAGACAGGGCTGACAGTAACATCTCAATCTGAGAGCTGAAGTAAAACTGAATACAGGTAGTCCTTGATTTACAACAGTTCATTTAGTGACCATTCAAAGTTATAACAGCACTGAAAATGTGACTTATGACAGTTTTTCACACTTACGACCATTGCAGCATCCCCAAGGTCACATGATCAAAATTCAGACACTTGGCAACTGACTCATATTTATGACAGTTGCAGTGTCCCAGGGTCACGTGATCATCTTTTGTGACCTTCTGACAAGCCAAGTCAATGGGGAAGCCAGAATCACTTAAACAACCATGTTACTAACTTAGCAACTGTGGTGATTCACTTAACTGTGGCAAGAAAGGTCGTAAAATGGGGCAAAATTCACTTAACAATAGTCTCATTTAGGAGCTTCTGGTGACGTCACAGCAGCTGGAGCAAGCAAGGGATTCTCTCCCGAAGTTGATAGCTCCGTTTGCTGCGTCTGGCGGCTGATCAAAGCCATCCTCGAGCGGTAAAAGCTCGGGGAAAGTGAGGGGAGCATTCCAGCTCCGAAGTAGAGGTGCAAGCTACTGGAACAGTGGTTCTCAACCTTCTTAATGCCACGACCCTTTAATACAGTTCCTCATGTTGTGGTGACTCCCAACCAGGGGTGGGGTCTAAAAAACTTTACTACTGGTTCTGTGGGTGTGGCTAGCTGGTCATGTGACCGGGTGGCCATGATTATGTGTATAGGGACTACTCAGAGGGCTGAAAAAAGTCATTTCTGACAGGTCCTCGCACTTTTGACTGGTCCTCACATTTATGACCATCTTCACATTTATGCCCATGCAGCATTCTTAACAACCATGTCACTCATTTCACAACTGCTTCTCTTCACCATGGTGACAAGACAGGGCAAAAAACGTAAAATGTGAGGACAGTCGTAAGTTCGAGGACTGGTCAAAAGTGCAAGGACCAGTCAAAAATAACTTTTTCAGCCCTCTGAGTAGTCCATATGCACAAAAGGACTACCCAGAGGGCTGAAAAAAGTGATTTCTGACAGGTCCTCGCAAATCAAAGATTTCTGAGACCAATGGTGAATACTTAAATTTCAGTAGTCACCAATCCCAGTCTTAAAATGAGTTTAGAATCAGTGGGTGTCACTGATAACAATGAACTAACTAGCTACTGATAATGAGTCCAGTCCTGCCTTTCTTTTCCTTTCTGTCCAAGTTTTGCAAGTACTTTTTCCAGGTATATGTTTTATTCCAAAGTATACAAACCATTATTGTTAGGGGAAAAATGGGTCTTCCAAGCAATTTTAAAAGACACTGTCAGAATGACTCTGCTCTCAGCCCCCCTTGTGGCTCCTTGAAAAGCATCCCCCCCACACATATGTAAATGAAAAGAATAAGCTTAAAAATCCTAGCCTTTTAAAATTGAAAATATGGAGAATTGGGAGGATGAATTTGAGACACTAAGGGAGATGTTTCAAAAAGTAAGGGAGGCATTTAAGGTAAATAAAGAAGCAGAGAATTGGTTTGTTGTGGAATGGAAGGACTAAAAAACATTCCTAGGTCAGTCAGAGACAGCTTTATTGCGCAAGGTTCAGAGCCAGTTTTTTTACATGAAGCTTTGAACCAAGAAAGAACTCTGATACAATGGTTTTTATACATTTCTAAGACAAAGGATTCAGTGAGATCATACATTTTCCATATATGGTTAATCATGAGATCATACATCCGATTTTCCTTATATGGTTACATACACTGGATAATAAGTTCATCTAATTACTTAAAGCATTAATCTTAGTTTACAAAATTATCTTAGCCGCATAACTTTTCTTAAGTGCCCGGAGTTGCTAATGGGAGAGTTACTATTGTCCTTGGGTAAGTTTATTGGATTAAGTAACTCTTTGTAACATATAGGTCTTTGTGTCATTTACAGTGAGGTCACTCAGATGTTTTTTTTCCATATGGCAGTCCTTTCCGTGACATCTAGGTCTCAGAAGATATATTACCACTTAATGGGGTTTAACTGTTTGTTAATGTAATTTCCAACAAGCACTTTCCTCTCTTATAATAATGTGAATAGAGAGGGTCTCTCAGAGTTCATGTATCCAAGCACGTCTTCCCCTTATAATAATGTGAATAGAGAGGGTCCCCCAGAGCCCATATATCTGACTCTGTATGATTCCTATTTTATTCACATTATTTCTTTTATCTACATTATTCTTTATTTGCTATATTTACCTCAGGTTAGCTTGCAAAAAAAAGAAAGAGAAAAGATGAATGAGAAGAAAGAGAAACAAGGAGATAATATTGAAAAGGAAATAATTGAAAAAAAGATAAAGATGATTACACTGGGTTCAATAGAAAAAATGGAATAAGATGAAATATACTGCTAATAATTAAAAAGATGAGGGGAAATTTTGAGAAATATACTTGATAAATGAAAGGAAGACCGGGGTTGCCTGGACTCCATAGTGGAAAATATAAAATTGAAAATGAATACAGCAATAGAGAGGGATGAAGGAAGGAGAAGAGAGATGGAAGAGGGAAGGAAGGGAAGGGAGGAAGGAAGGGAAGGGAAATTAGAGTAAGAGTGAGGGTAAGAGAGGGAGGAAGAGAGGAGGAGAAGGAGAAAGGAAGAGGAAGTAGGGAGGAGAAGAAGGGGGGGGAAGAGAAAGTAAGAAGGAAAGAAAAGAGAGAGGTGGTAGGTTTGAGGAGAAAGATTGCTGTACAATAAAAAAGATGAAAGGGAAGAAAGCCAACCCCAAACAAATATAAAGATATTAAGATAAAGAATGAATTGTTAAACTTTAAAGAATAAAAGAGAACAAATATGAATAAATACCAATAATTAGAAACACACGTACAAACATACAATGTATTTTCTTTGAACAGAGTATTTGGCTGGTTCACAAATTTAAACAGTGTTTAGTCATTTCAATTAAATTTACAATTTCTATATTTCCTTTTTGCCATATTTATTCCTCATCTATTTTTTAAAAAAACCAATATTACCCTTCATCCCCATCTCTAATCTTAATCAAATTCAATTTTTCCCTTCTATTCTATATTATACCCCTTCCCATTTTCATCTATTTTTAAATCCATCCTCACATTGGTTAATTATGTAATATTACAGTTGTTTAATACAAATTCAACATTTTAATATAAATCAATTAGTTATATAACTATCTTTTTTGTATATTAATCAATATGAACATGAATATTCCAATTATTTCCATGCAATCCAATTTCTTACAAATCAATTAATTATATTTACCAATAATAATAAACCAAATAATTTCCCCCATATATTCCTCCAAACCACAACTTAACCATTTCTGCTTTCAACACAATATACAATTAATACTATCTCAATTATTACAATTCCCTAGTTAAATAGAGCTTTTTTTCTTTTGTGTTTTAAAATCTTGAACTCTCCTCTTTTGCCCTAAATTTCCCATTGTTCGCACCTACCTTTTTTGGTGAGGAAAAAGAAATAAATCTGCCTCTGCCTAATTTTCCAAGGTAACAGCCAAAGCCTGCTTTACTTCCAGTTTCGTTTTCAGCTTGATTTGCATAAGGAGAAAAAAAAATCTGCTCCAGCAATTTAGTTCTTTGCAGTAAGCTGCAGAGCCCTGCGCAAAACAGCTGAGAGTAAATCAGCTGAGTCGGAAGGCAGATCTAATCAACGGGCCTATGCTGAAGCTGAAAGGAGTTGTTTTTTCTTGCTGTTTGCTTGCAAGGAGGTAACTGCTGCGAGGCACAGGCCAAAGGGTGGGGGCCACCCTCCTTGCCACTTAGCGCCCCCCTGCCGCCCCCTTTTGCCTCTAGCACCCCCCTGCCGCACCCCTTGCCTCTTATCGCCCCCTAAGGCATGGTACCGCCCACTTTGGGAACCACTGGCTTAACTACTTAAGTACTTAACAACCGGTTCTACCGAAGTAGAATCCCACCACTGGGTCTACCCATTTATTTTTGCAGACACCGGTCTACTCATTTGTTTTCTTTTAACACTGATCAGCTGTAGGGCAGCCCTTTGAAGCCCCACGGCAAGAGTTTAAACAGTTTTTTTTTCTCTCTAGCCATCAGCTGGGACTCAGGAGGCAGCAATAGATTGGGGGTGGGGCCAAATAAAAGGTAAGAATTGTCACATGTAAATGCCTTATTCTCTAATATGTAAATAGTATATGAACGGGATATCAGGGGTTAATTTATTCTTCACTTCTTAATGTATTCATACTTTACCACTCCCATACCTAGCTCCACCCATTGTATATATAAGGAGCTGCAAACACCCATTCCTTGCTTCTATCTGTGAATATTCAGTGAATATAGAATGCCTAGTGTAAATAAAGAGAGATATATTTGAACTTTCAACTCTTACTAGTTTTATTGAGTCTGATCCTGAAAATATTGCAACAAGCTGGTAGCAGAGGATGGTTAATTGACTCAATAAAAAAATTTAAATATGTCTAAGAGAGATAGGCCCAACACCAGGGCATACAGCAAAGAAATGGAAACGGATCAAGAAATAATCGATGAATCCACAAACGCGATTTCGAGAGAATCCGAAGAATACACCACTGAAGACGAAGAAATAATAAATGAAAACGATGACCGAGAGGAAATCAAAATAGAAAACAACGAACTCAGGTCAGAGATATTAAAACTATTAAAAAGCCAGAAGAACGATGAAAGCCTCATCGCGAACCTCCAAGATATGCTGAAAAACAGCGGAGCAGCGAGAGAGAAGCACGTCGCTACTGAAAAGCCAAAAGATTCAAAAATAGTGAGTGATACGATTACAGAAAAAAACACTATGAAGAAGAAAAACGGTGATCCCGCGCAAAATTTTGAATGGCAGCCATCTTGGTTTCAACAGACCTCCAGAATGAGCGAAGCAGAGCCAATCAGAAAACTCGATTCAAAATTTCTGGCCCGAAAGACATTACTAGATAATGAAAACGAAAAAGAAAAGTCAAACACCTCAGAAGAATCAGAATCGGAAAGTGAAGGTGATTCAACAGATACTCAGATAAAATCAGCAATGAAAACGCTTTTTGCTGCATTTGGACCGAAACTAAAAATTACCAAAAAGTCAACTAGAAAGCAAGCGAGCAAGCCAACGCCTCAAAATCTACCCGCTTCCATCCTGACGACGAGAGCACCGACGCCTGAACCCAGAGAGCCCTGCAGATACCGCCCCACGCCGCAGACCGATGCAAGCACCAACGCTCTCAAGAGAAGAAAAAGAACAACCGCCATCGTCAGGACTCCCAAGATCGAGCCAGAGACCGATTCATCTGAGGAGGAGCAGAACGAGCGAGCCGCAACGACGAGAACCTCTCACGACGACTCCAGGGACGAAATAAACAACGCGCATGCGCAAGACCACGCAGACGGCCCAGGAAGACATGAGTTGCTGAAAGGATCGTGCAGGCTCGTTGCGAGCATTCCCACGCCATTTTGTAATTTCCAGCATTTACGAGACCACGGACTACCTCCGGTTGTAAGTAATGGACCCAATAATGTCGGAAACTTGCCCAGTGACTTCCCAAAGCTGAGGATAGATGGCATTAATTTACAAGAATGGTATCAGCAGAAAGAAAACTTACTGTTTTTTATCACTAATCCCCCAAAAAGACCTTGGACTCTAAAATTAGACTGCTTACACCATAGAGCATTTTTCTTATTAATTTCTAGTGTATCTCCTGCTATGTATCACAGCATTAAGCAAAATCTGACTGTTTCAGAAATTATTCAATGCATGTTCAATTTATTTCACAGTGACAGTGTAGCTACTACCACAAGAATGTCTAAAGATTTCTTTTCCTCTAGGATAAAACCAGGGGTTTCCATAAGTGAACATTTAATATCCTTAAACAAAATAAGAGCTGAACTGCATTTAAGGGGGGAGGTGATTTCAGATCAAACGATGAAAAGTGTTATCATCAACTCACTTGACCCATCATGGGATAATTATATGTCACATTTAGACACAATCAATCTAGGATACTTATCCATAGAAAGTCTATCCAATAAGTTAATAGCTGAAGACAATTCAAGGAGGAGTCGCTCTAACAACCACATAGAACACAAACCATATAGAAAAGTAGCTTTTCAAGAAAGATATAATGAAACATTTAGATGCCACAACTGTGGATCCAGGGAACACAATAGAAGAGATTGCCCCAAAATCTCAAAAGAAAGACATAGGTCAGAACACAGAAATAAATACAATTATAGACAGTCTTCCATTGATAGACATAGATATAGAAGCCCACCAAATTACAAAGAGCATAGAGGGGGCAGAGATAATTCAAAGGATAGAAAATCTGGTTCACTGAATGGACTAAACAAACAAGACAACACTAACATACAGCAAACTGAGAACAATAATTGGCTTATTGATTCTGGAGCAACTAATCACACCACTAATAACAAAAGTATATTATCTTCATTTGTAGAAGATAAATTTGTAATAAAGGTAGCTAACCAAGAAAAGGTTCAAGTATTAGGTAGAGGGAATGTAACCTTACCTGGCCTAGGAAAAATAGAGGGGGTATTACTAATACCTGAAATACCTCATAACATACTAAGTGCCATAAAACTAAGCAGAGATTCTGATATTAATATTGTTTTTTCAAAAGGAAAAGCGACCTTGGAGAAAAATAAAATAGATATAGGTACAGTAATGATTAAAGGAGGCCTACCTTATTTAATAACAAAGGAGAAATGGTTACACAACATTGATTCAAATATGGAAGATTGTATTGAACTAGATGATGGAAACATTAGCAACAGTGACAATGATGAATGTAAAGTAACTCATGATCACAAGGATGCACATAATGAAAAAAAACCAAAAATAGGAAAGCCAATTCATGATGAGTGTGCTCATATTTTGCATAGGAAGTTAGGACATGCCAGTTTTCCTGTAGTACAAAAAATGACTGAACACGCAGAAGGTGTTAAAATAAAAAATTGTGAAAACTATTTGGAATGCTCAGTATGTAAATCTACAAAACTAAAAACTAGTCCCAGGCCTAGAAAATCAACAAGGTCAACCAACAAAATTTTTGATTTAGTACACATGGACCTGGTTGGTCCACTAACTCCATCAATCACTTATAGAAAACGTTACTTCTTAACCATAGTGGACGATTATAGTCGCTATGGATTTGTATATACATTAAAACACAAAGATGAAACTTTTCAGAAATTTAAAGAATTTTATAAACGCGTAGAAACACAACACAATATCAAAATAAAACAAATCATGACAGATAGGGGATGTGAATTCATGTCTAAGGAATTCTCCCAATGGCTGAAGGACAAAGGAATGTTACATTACACATCTAGCCCATTTTCTGCGTTCCAGAACGGAATTGTAGAGAGGAAGAACTCAACATTACAAACCATGATTAGATGCACATTGGAAGATGCTGGCTTAAGCAAACAATTCTGGTCAGAAGCCCTACATTATTCCAATTACACACAGAATAGAACCTGGTCCAGCATTGTAAATAAGACACCATATGAAGTGATGTATAATAGGAAACCAAAATTAGCACACATGCACATATTTGGAGTCACTGCAGACGTACACATACCTAAACAATTAAGAAGAAAGGGAGAAAATGTGTCTAGAAGACTCAGATTTATGGGATATGAGACAGGCACGAAAGGATACAGATTCATTGATAATAATAACAAATTTATAGTTTCCAGAACAGCTGTGTTCCATGAACAGGCCAACTGGTCTAAAATACATCTTAATGAAATATTCCCAAGTAACAACAAAGATACAAAACCCCAAGAGAAAGGGACTATAGAAAAGCAAAATGACAACAAACATAGAAACAAAACCAAAACATGGACAAATAGTCAACACAAAATAAAGACAGATACACTAACAAGAAAGGAAGCAAGATATTTGCATGATAATAATAGTAAACCTGAAAAAACAATTAGAAACACCAGAAACCAAATGCTAAATAAATACAAAGATTATATAATGCATATGGATGGAGAATCAACAACACCTAATATGTATGAGGAAGTGTTAAAACTTCCTCGTAAAGAAAAAGAAAAATGGGAATTAGCAATGAAGAAAGAAATGGAAAGTTTACAAGGATTAAATGTATTTACACCTGCAGTTGCACCAAAGGACAAAACCATTATTGGCACTAGGTGGATATATAAAATTAAAAATTTAGAGGGAGGCAATAATCTATACAAGGCTAGATTAGTTGCACAGGGTTATGCGCAGAAATATCCGGAGGACTATACTGACACATACTCCCCCACAGTAAGAACTGAGAGTGTCAAAACAGCTCTAGTTGTAGCATCAGCACTCAATCTCGATGTATTCCAATATGACATACAGACTGCGTATTTACACGCAAAACTAGATAAGGAAATATATGTAAGAGCACCTCACAGTCAATACACAAACAAGAATGAGACTTGGTTATTAAACAAGAGTTTATACGGGTTAAAACAATCTGGTAAACGATGGTATGATTGTTTAGTAAAAGTACTTAAAACTATGGATTTCAATGCTACTACTGCTGATAACTGTTTCTTTGTTAAAAAGGGTGATGATTACATAGAATTTGTATTGATCTATGTGGATGACATTTTGTACATAGGTAAACATAAAGAAAGAAGAGAAACATTTGTAACTAAGCTAAATGAACATTTCTCATTGAAATCTTTAGGCAAAGTAAATAAGTATCTTGGTGTTCAAATTAGTAAAACTAAAAGAGGATTCAAACTTACTCAGAGAGATAAGATCATAGAACTCTTGAACAAATGCAATCTAAGCGATGCCAAACCCTGTGACACTCCTATGCAGACAGACTTCCTAAGAAATGCAGATGAATCATCCCCTGAATCCAAAGATAATACATTCTATAGGTCTATCATAGGTTCCCTTCTTTACATTTCCAATTGGACTAGACCTGATATCGCTTTACCCCTCAATTTATTGTCCAGACATGTCAGCAAACCAACAATGTACCATTGGGAAGCTGTTAAAAGGATATTAAGATATTTGAAGAATACCTTAGATTTTTGTTTGATATTAGAGCCTAATAATGTTAAGGAGCCAAACCTCACATGTTACACAGATGCAGATTGGGCTGGAGACACTTCATGCAGAAAAAGTACATCTGGTTATGTATTCCTCCTAAATGATTGTCCAGTTTACTGGTACACTGGCAAACAAGATTTAGTGGCCACTTCAACGACAGAAGCAGAATATGTTTGTTTATCTAAAGCAGCAAATAACCTTGTATGGTTTAATGATTTAATTTCTGATGTTTGGAAAAAACCTGCCTTACCTTTTGTCATGCATGAAGATAATAAAGCGGCTATCGAAATATCTAGATCTGACGCCATTGGACAAAGGTCCAGACATATAGACATAAAATTTAAACATGTGAGACAATTATCTCAGGATGGATTTATTAAAGCGGTGCATTGTGAGACATCAGAACAATTAGCTGACATATTGACAAAGCCTTTGCCATTTAAGCAGCATAAATACTTGACTTCCAAGTTATATGTTTTGTATTGTCCTGAATCTGAATGTAATTGGTGCAGCATATCGAATCGGCATTTAGAGGGGGATTTGTCACATGTAAATGCCTTATTCTCTAATATGTAAATAGTATATGAACGGGATATCAGGGGTTAATTTATTCTTCACTTCTTAATGTATTCATACTTTACCACTCCCATACCTAGCTCCACCCATTGTATATATAAGGAGCTGCAAACACCCATTCCTTGCTTCTATCTGTGAATATTCAGTGAATATAGAATGCCTAGTGTAAATAAAGAGAGATATATTTGAACTTTCAACTCTTACTAGTTTTATTGAGTCTGATCCTGAAAATATTGCAACAAGAATAACCGGGGGGGGGGGCAGAACCGGTTTTCCGATGGTCTTAGGTGACTCCTGGGAAAGGGTCGTTCGACCCCCAAAGGGGTCGCGACCCACAGGTTGAGAACCACTGTACTGGAAGAAGCTGAGGAACTCCCCAGGGCCGATGCATCAAGAGGATGCCTGGAATGGCGTCCCAAAGCCGTGACTATATCTAAGCAGGAAGTCAGGACATCTCGGTAATCGCATTTAACTTGATTCAGTTTTAAATTGGAAGAAAAACAAGGGAACTTTGAAAGGCATTTCTACCATGAACCTTGATTTTGCTCATCATATTTAAGCTAAAATTAAGAAGGGTGGCAAAAGGGTTTTGGAGGCGAACTGAAAGAGAGAGAGTGACATTGTCTTGGATAAGATCGTAAAAAGAGGAAGGCTGGACTTTGTTATTCTTAATAAAACAATTTCTTTGCTGTTCGTAAATCTGGGCTCTCTGAAGATCTGGTGAAGGGGAATACCGATTTGTTCAAGCTATTTTGGAAATTTACCCTGGAAACTACAAGTAAGATGCCATTTGCATGAGCTGTCAATTTGGAACAGCCTTCTGAACGCAAAAGTGAACATACGTTGCTCTTCGATTGCCATCTAGTGGTCAATCCTGGGATTTACCCTACAACTAACTTAATCCGCTTTTTTTCTGAGAAATTATTTATTGTGATTGGTCTGGTAATTATTATTATCTACGGGTTATTATTATTATTGAACATTTGATAGATATTAAATGAGAATTGTTAATTATTAATTGATTACTCACCTCTTGATTGTAAAACTACAGCTTATTTGCCTTAATTGCTTTTCATACTTATTATATCAAAGACAGATAGACTTTTAGAGCTACTAATTGATTATTTACTAATTAATTGTAAAACTACAGTTTATTTGTCTTAATTAATCGCTCTTCACATCTATTATATTAGACATAGATAGACTTTTAGAGTTATTGATTTCAATTCAAATATTGAGATAAAGTAGTCTTACTACCAGTGCATGATTGATTGGAGAGATCTTTTAGGCCTATCTAAAATGGCTATGACTACAACAACACTTAAGAAGAAGACGTTTACATCTTCCTCCTCCCCCTCTCCGATAACAATTCCACAGATGCTAAGGAAATCAGCAGAAGATGTCTCACCCTTGGGTAAATCCCCAGCTATATCCCGAGAACTGCAAGACATTCTTAAATCCATACAGGATACGGTACTCAAGAATCAAGATACGCTAGTTAATAATCAAGAAAGTACTTCTAAAGTACTTGAGGAATTAAAATCGGATGTGACAAGATTAACAAACGAGACAAGGCAATTTCACACAAGATTTGAAGAGATCCAGAATACCTTATTTAACCATGAAGAGCGACTACAAACTATAGAGGCGAAAACAGCCAAAACGGATAACAGACTAGAAAAAATGGACTCTCACTATGCTATGATCAATAAAAAGATGGAAAACGAGATAGTGCTGCTTGAGATGGACAGGTCTAGGTATTTTCTACATTTCCAGAATGTGGTGGAGGAAAAAGAAGAATGTCTCAAAAAAGTGATGGGAGAAATAATTGCGGGAATTCTAGGATGGGACCAACTCGACGCAATGAGGGAGGTTGATGAAATTTACCGCATTTACACCAGTTACGCCAGGCAACATAATCTCCCAAGAGAAATCCACATTCGTTTCTCTAAGAAGGCAGTTTGGGAGGAGGTACTTCAGAAAACTAGGGATCAATCATTCACTTACAGAGGGAAGCGTATTACAGTATTACCATAATTACCAAGATGTGTCCGGGACTCTAGAAGACAATTCGACTTTCTTACAACTAACTTAAGAAAATATGGAATTCGGTATTGCTGGTTAATGCCAGAGGGGTTATCATTCACATGGCAGAGTCAGAGGATTAGACTTGAAACCCCGCAAGACACACAGGAATTTTACGAATCTCAATTTACTCACTTTGATCGAGAAAGTGAAGGGGAACCAGAGAGCAGGAGCTTGGAGGATATTATACAGGAGACAAGGATAGAAAGTCATGGCGAACAGGAGAAGATGAACGGAAAAGAAAGGGTCGGGGATGGACTTGGATTGCAAGTGGAAACTAGATCACAAAAACAGAAAGCCACCGGTAAGTGAGGATATGGATGAGGGGCTGCACCTGTTTTCGGTGAATATTAATGGTCTAAACGGCCCAAATAAAAGAAAGAAAGTTTGGCTTAACCTACAAAAACAAAATTATGATCTAATTTGTCTACAAGAAACTCACATACGTAAAGACCAACAAAGGGTGTTAGTTTGTCCCAAACTTGGGAAATTGTATGTATCCCTGGCCGACCAGAAAAAATGAGGTATGACCGTAAAGGATTAGTGACTCAACAATTACATGCAGATGAAGAGGGAAGAACATTATGTTTGGAGATTAAAATAGGTTTAAAATTGGCTTTACTAGTAATTATTTATGCTCCCAATATTGATCAAAAAAACTTTTTTAAAAAACTGTATAAGAAGATAGCTGATCTCGATTATGAAAATGTATGTATTTTGGGAGATTTTAATGCAATTTCAGACGTAGGTAAGGATTATGAACCAGGGAGGGGATCCCAAAAATATGCAAAAGGACAGAGAAAAACACTACCCAAAACTTGGGACAAATTGGCAACTGAAATAGGACTGTCAGATGTATGGCGAGATCTACATCCTAAAGAAAAACAATACACCTACTTCTCCCCCAGGCATCGGTCGTGGCCACGGATTGACATGTTTTGGTCAACATCAGAGATTAAAGAGGCGATTAAAGAATTGGAGATAGGTACGAATGTATGGGCGGACCACCATCCTATAATAATCAAATGGGCAGGGGTAAAAAAAAAAAAGAGCGAGATGGTCCATGAGAGCTGAATTAAAGAAGGACGAGGACTTTGTTAATATGATAAAAATAGAACTACAATTCCTTTTTATGGAAAACAAAAGAGAGGACACTTCTTTACAAAATACTTGGGACACTGCTAAGGGCGTAGTGCGAGGATTGGCAATAAAACACTTAGCCCGCAAGTGGAAAGAAGAAAGGTCAAAAAGGGTGGAGCTACTATCAGAGTTAGAAAAAATGGAAGAGGTGTTGCGATTAGACCCACAAAATCTTAAATCCAAAGAGAAAATAGAGTTAATTAGACACGAGATTTCATTAATAGACCAAAAGGAGTTGGCAGACAAAATTAGGAAAAGCAGACAAAGACAGTTTGAACATGCGAACAAACCTGGGAAATGGTTAAGTTATAAAGAAAGAGGCAGAAGCAAGAAAAATAGAATACCTACAGGATAAAAATGGAAATTTGGCAGTTAATAGGAATCAAAAAATAAAAATAGCCCAGGAATTTTACGGCTCCTTATATGGAGAAGAAAGATGTCATGAAAATAAACTTGGGGAATATCTCCAGGGACTTCAATTGGAACCGATCCCCAATTCTTTTAAGCACACTTTAAATAAAGAGATTACTATTGGCGAAATTGAAAGAGCTATTAAAAAGCAAGCGGGGGGGGGAAAGACCCCTGGGCCTGATGGTCTCCCAAGTGAATTATACAAAGGTATTATTGATTTGCTGAGTCCTCAACTAAAGGATGTATTTAACGAGGCCTTAACAGATGCCAAGATACCTCAATCCTGGAGGGAAGCTTATATTTCGTTGATTTCAAAGCCCAACTCGGACTGATCATTAATTCAGAACTACAGACCAATCTCGCTCTTAAATGTCGATTATAAGATCTTTACGACAGTATTAACAGAAAGACTCAAAATATTTCTTTCCCACTTCATCCATCAGGACCAAAATGGCTTTCTACCTTATAGACAACTTCAAGACAACGTAAGAGTAATTTTAAATGTAATGGAGTATTATGAAAGGTATTCAGACAAAGATATAGCAAAAGATGCTCAAAAGGCCTTTGATAGGGTCAATTGGAATTTTATTACACAACAATTAAAAATTATGGAATTTGGCTGTAAATTTATAAATGCAATTCAGGCTATATATACTAAACAGTCGGCTAGGTTGCTATTTAATGGAACAATATCTGATGAGATTAAAATCTCCAAAGGTACCAGACAGGGTTGCCCTCTCTCACCGTTATTATTCGTTTTAACTTTGGAACCACTTCTCAACATAATCAGGCAAGACAAGGATATTAGAGGCCTGAGGATTAGGGGAGAAGAATACAAGCTCCAAGCTTTTGCTGATAATCTTGTATTCATCTTGGAAGACCCCCTAACTTCAGGTCCGATATTGCTAAGGAGAATTGAGGAATATGGAGAAGTAGCAGGATTAAAAATTAACAAAGATAAAACTAAAATGATATCCAAAAACTTAACAGAGGATCAAAAAAATAAGGTGCAGGAAGCCATGGGACTTAAATTTACAAAGAAGGTAAAATACCTAGGGATTTGGCCAGTGGTGGATTCAATTTTTTTAACAACCGGTTCTGTGGGCGTGGCTTATTTGGGTGGGCATGGCTTGGAGGTCATGTGACCGGGTGGGCATGGCTAGCTGATCATGTGACCGGGTGGCCGTGGCTATGTGTATAGGGACTACTCAGAGGTAGTAGTTTCTTTCCCATCTTTGTTGGTAGGCAGGCCTTCAGCTCGGTGATGTAGGGTTCTGATGACTCCCATTTTGTGCTCCAGTGGGTGGTGGGAATCAAAATGTACAGGTGAAACTCGAAAAATTAGAATATCGTGCAAAAGTTCATTTATTTCAGTAATGCAACTTAAAAGGTGAAACTAATATATGTGATAGACTCATTACATGCAAAGCAAGATAGTTCAAGCCTTGATTTGTCATACTTTTGATGATTATGGCTTACAACTCATGAAAACCCCAAATTCACAATCTCAGAAAATTAGAATATTGTGAAAAGGTTCCATATTCTAGGCTCAAAGTGTCCCACTCTAATCAGCTAATTAAGCCATAACACCTGCAAAGGGTTCCTGAGCCTTTAAATGGTCTCTCAGTCTGGTTCAGTAGGAATCACAATCATGGGAAAGACTGCTGACCTGACAGTTGTGCAGAAAACCATCATTGACACCCTCCATAAGGAGGGAAAGCCTCAAAAGGTAATTGCAAAAGAAGTTGGATGTTCCCAAAGCTGTATCAAAGCACATTAATAGAAAGTTATGTGGAAGGGAAAAGTGTGGAAGAAAAAGGTGCACAAGCAGCAGGGATGACCGCAGCCTGGAGAGCATTGTCAGGAAAAGGCCATTCAAAAGTGTTGGGGACTTTCACAAGGAGTGGACTGAGGCTGGAGTCAGTGTATCAAGAGCCACCACACACAGACGGATCCTGGACATGGGCTTCAAATGTCGTATTCCTCTTGTCAAGCCGCTCTTGAACAACAAACAACGTCAGAAGCGTCTTACCTGGGCTAAAGAAAAAAAGAACTGGTCTGTTGCTCAGTGGTCCAAAGTCCTCTTTTCTGATGAGAGCAACTTTTGCATCTCATTTGGAAACCAAGGACCCAGAGTCTGGAGGAAGAATGGAGAGGCACACATTGCAAGATGCTTGAAGTCCAGTGTGAAGTTTCCACAGTCTGTGTTGATTTGGGGAGCCATGTCATCTGCTGGTGTTGGTCCACTGTGCTTCATTAAGTCCAGGGTCAACGCAGCCGTCTACCAGGAGATTTTGGAGCACTTCATGCTTCCTTCCGCAGACGAGCTTTATGGGGATGCTGACTTCATTTTCCGGCAGGACTTGGCACCTGCCCACACTGCCAAAAGTGCCAAAACCTGGTTCAATGACCATGGGATTACTGTGCTTGATTGGCCAGCAAACTCGCCTGACCTGAACCCCATAGAGAATCTATGGGGCATTGCCAAGAGAAAGATGAGAGACATGAGACCGAACAATGCAGAAGAGCTGAAGGCCGCTATTGAAGCATCCTGGTCTTCCATAACACCTCAGCAGTGCCACAGGCTGATAGCATCCATGCCACGCCGCATTGAGGCAGTAATTGATGCAAAAGGGGCCCAAACCAAGTACTGAGTACATATGCATGCGTATACTTTTCAGAGGTCCGATATTGTTCTTTTTTTTAATTTTTTATTTATTTATTTATTTAATAAACAAACATACGTATACAGACGTAGACATTTAAACAAACTATACATAAACTAACTATACAGTAAAATCAAGTCATACAGCTTGAACTTTGAAAATAGAGCTACTTCGGTAATTATATATCTATATATCTGTGTATATTTATCCTTCATCATGTATCAATGTTTATACAACGATATTTCATTTTATTTCCTTATTTTTGTATCATTGGGTGGTATTCCCTTATTTCGTGTTCTTTTTATCTAACCAGTTGTACCATTTTTGCCAAATTAAGTAATAATCTGAATCTTCTTTTCCCTGTATTTCTTTGGTAAGTTTGTCCATTTCCGCACATTCCATTGTTTTTTGTATTATTTTTTCCTCTGATGGCGTATCCTCCAGTTTCCACATTTGTGCGAAAGTGATTCTAGCTGCGGTCAGGATGTGTATTATCAAGTATTGTGTCTCTTTTTTATAGTCTTTTGTCAGTATTCCTAATAGGTATGTTTCCGGTCTGAGGGGCACTTTTTGGGTGGTGATTTCTTCCAGCTGATTTTGAATTGTTTTCCAAAATTTTTTGACCTTTGGGCATGACCACCACATGTGGTAGTAGGTCCCCTTCTGTGTTTTACACTTCCAACAGTTCTGATTAGTATTGGGGAACATCCTTGCCAGACGTGCAGGGGGGAGATGCCACCTATAAAACATCTTGTATGTATTTTCTTTGTAAGGCACGGACATGGTCAGCTTAGTATTTACTTTCCACATTTTCTCCCAATTTTCTAGGTTAATATTATATCCGAAATTTTTAGCTCAAATAATCATATTTTCCTTCACCACTTCTTCTTCCAATTTGTATTTTAATAGATAATTATATATTTTAGTTATTAATTTATCGTCTGATTGCATTATAATTTTATCTAATTCATTTCTTTCTTTTTCGATTCCAAATTTTTCATGTCAATTTTATATCTTGATTTTATCTGTAAATACGGCCACCAGTCAATGTCCGTGCCCTGCTGTCTCAATTCCTCTCTTGTTTTCATTTCGCCCTCTGTGTTCAACAATTCGTCGTAGGTTTTCATCTTGTCTATATCCATTGTGTTCGGATAAATTTGGGCCTCCATGGTTGATAGCCATCTTGGGATTTTGTCGTAGTGTTTTCTCCTTATTTCGGTCCAAATTTTTGCCAATGCTCCTCTGATATAATGTCTCCTGAAGTGTTCATGTTGCCTGGGTTTTTCCTCCCATAAAAATGCGTGCCAGCCTTTCGACAGGTCAAATCCTTCTAATGCTAACGTTCGTTTATCTTCGAGTGTCATCCAATCTTTAATCCAAGTTAAAGCTGTTGCAGTGTAGTAAGTTTGCCAATCTGGTAGTCCCAGGCCACCCCTTTCTCTAGTGTCCTGCAGGTGTTTCAGTTTAATTCTGGCTCTTTTTCCTTGCCATATATACTTTAATGTCATTTTATCAAGGTCTTTGAAATATGATTTTCTTGGATTTATCGGTATTGTTCTAAATAGGTATAATAATTTCGGTAAAATTGTCATTTTGATTGAAGCAATTTTGCCTAATAGTGATAGTCTCAATTTACTCCATGCCTCTAAGTCCTTTTGAATTTGTTTGGCCAATTTATTATAATTGTCTTCTTTAAGGGATGATACCTTATTGGTGAGCCAAATTCCTAGGTATTTTATTTTTGTTGTTGTTTGTATTTCTAACGTCTCTTCCAATTCTTTCTCCTGGATTTTTGTCAAATTTTTAGTTAGTAGTTTTGTTCTTTGTCTGTTAATTTTCAATCCTGCCACTTCGCCATATTGTTCTATCTTCCTTAATAAATTCAATCCTGATTGTTTTGGTCGTTCTAAAATAAATACTACGTTGTCCGCGAATGCTTGTAATTTATACTCCTGGTTTTTTGTTCTTAATCCTTTTATTTCATTGTCATTCCTAATTTCATTCAACAGTGGTTCCAATGCTAATATATATAATATAGGAGAGAGGGGGCATCCTTGTCTCACTCCCTTGGATATTTTAAATTGGTCTGTTGTTTCTCCGTTTATCCATATTTTTGCGGTTTGGTCGGAGTATATTGTTTTGATCATATTTAAAAATTTATCACCGGTTCCCATTTTTTCTAATTGTAATGTTAAGAATCCCCAATTAAGGTTGTCAAACGCCTTCTGTGCGTCAAGGAAGAGTAAGGCTATTTTTTCATCCAATTTTTGCTCATAGTATTCCAGGATATTGATTATTGTTCTTGTGTTCTTATTGATTTGCCTATTTGGAATGAATCCATTTTGGTCTGGATGGATGTAATCCACGATAATTTTCTTCATTCTCTGGGCCATGATTGATGTAAATAATTTATAATCTGCGTTTAGAAGCGATATGGGTCTGTAGTTTTTAGTTTGGGTGAGATCTGAGTCTTCTTTGGGTATCAATGTAATAATTGTCTCTATCCATGATTTAGGAATTTTGGCTTCTAAAATTGCTTCATTCAGGACTTGTAATAGAATATCATCTATTGGCTGGTGTTCAATTTTGTAAAATTCCGCCGGGATGCCATCTGGACCTGGTGTTTTGTTGTTGTTCTGCTTCTTCTTTGCTTCAATTAATTCTGACATTGATATTGGTCTGTTCAAGAGTTCTCTTTGAGTTTCCTTTATTTCTTGAATGTTGGTTTTATTTATACACTCTTTTACTTTTTCCAATTGGATTTCTTCCTGTGCATATAGTTCCTGATAGAAGTTTCTTACGATTCGCTTTTTTTCCTCATTTGTATGCTGCAATTGCCCTTGTTCGTCTTGTAGTTGATGTATTAGTCTTTTTTCCTTTTCTTTCTTTAGCTTATAGGCCAACCAACGTCCTGTTTTATTTGCGAATTCAAATTGGTTTTGTTTTGCCATTTTGATTTTCCTAGCTATTTCTGTTGTTGTTATTAGATTTATTTCATGTTTAATAAGATTTATTTTTTCCTTGATCTCTTTCCTGTCGGGTCTATTCTGTAATTCTGCTTCCTGTTTTCCAAGATCAATCAATAAATTGTTTCTTCTTTGCTGTTTCTCTCTATTTTTCTTCGCCTTGAATGAAATTGTTAGTCCTCTTATATATGCTTTTGTGGTGTCCCATAGGACTTGCAATGATGTTTGTTCCCTCTTGTTTATTTGAAAGAATATCTCCATCTCTTTCTTTATCATCTCTATGTATTCTTTATCTTTGATGATCTCTCTGTCCATCATCCATCTTCCTCTTTTTTGCTGGCCTTTCCAGACTATTGTTATAGGACTGTGATCTGCCCATACGTTCGGTGTAATTTCGATTTCTTTTATGTTTTCTCTTAGTTCTGCAGTCATCCAGGCCATGTCTAGTCTGGACCAGGACTGGTGGGGATTTGAGTAATATGTATACTGTTTTTTGGTTTTATTCAGTTCTCTCCAGGCATCTTTCAATTGTAACTCTTGAATCATAGCCTTAAAGGTGTCGGGTAGTGTCTTTTTCCTAGATTTATTTTTTTTATTACTTTGGTAATCATAATCCATATCAACGATCGCATTATAGTCCCCTATTATACATATATGTTCGTAATCTAATTCTTTAATTTTATTGTGTATTTTTTTAAAGTATTCTTTTTGGTTCCCGTTCGGAGCATATATTGATATCAGTAACATGTTTCGGGCCTCCATCTTAATGTCTATCATTAATATCCTGCCTTCTCCATCTGTGTAGATTTGTTTTGCCTGAATATGGCTTTTAATGTATACTGCAATGCCTCTTTTTTTTTTTTTTGATCTGATAATGAGGTGAATAATATTCCTAGTCTTCTGTTTTCTAGTAACTGTTGATGTTGTTTTTTGATATGTACTTCTTGTAAATTGATAATGTCTATGTCTAATTTTTGTAGTTTTTTGAAAGTATGTGTTCTTTTGGTTGGTAGATTAAGGCCGTTTATATTGATTGAAATTAATTTCAGTTCTCGTCCCATTTTCCTTACTTTCTTTTTGTTAGTCTAAGTCTACTTGTGTTTCTTGTTACCATTTGTGTTTTCCCCCTGGCCCCTTCTCTCTCCATCTTCTCCCTTTCCCTAGACTCCTTCTCTTCCTTTTCTTTTTTTGTTTTCCTGGTTTGTGTTTTCCAAATCACGTCTAGTTTCCTGTTCTTCTTCTATTTTAAAGTGAGTATCAAAAAATTCTTGTGCCTTCTCTATCATGTCGATTTTATATTTTTTATCGTCCCAGGATATTAGAATTCCCTCTGGCACTAGCCAGTGGAACATTATTTTATGTTGATTCAGTAATTGTCAAGAAATTGTAGTTTTTTCTGTGTTCTCTTATTCTTCTTGGGACTTGTTTTAGGGTTATTATTTCCTTTCCTTTATAACAAGGTTTTCCCTCTCTCATTAATGTGTAGATCTCTTCTTTTACAGTTTTGCGTGCGAATCTAACATGTATTTCTTTAGGTAATTTGTTCCTACGAGCGTAGTTCGTATGAACTCTATAAATTTCGTCAATTTCCCTACTAATTTCGTTTTTTTCCTTCTGGGTAATCTCTGCTAATATATCCATCATCAGGTCCCTTAAGTCTTCTCCTTTTGTTTCTGCAATATTTTGAAACCGTAAAAAGAATGATGCCTTTTCTAATTCTAAGTGGGTAATCGACTCTTCGAGTTCTCTATTTAGCTCCATTTGGTTTTGTTCGATATTATCCATCTTTTTCTCAGTTAAGACCATTTTTGCTTCCATGTTTTGAATTCGTTCTTCATTTTTAACTATGTTTTGTTGTATTCTCTCAATCTTGTCGTCCATTTTTTTTTATATTATCATTTATTTGTCCTACTTCTGATTTCAATTCCTCGTGGTTCTTTTTTGTTTCTTCGTGATTATTCGCTATTGTTTCTTGGGTCTTGTTCATCCCCTCCTGAATCATGGCTAGTATAGACTGTATATTCTGTATATTGAGTGCGGTGGAAGCTTTTTCTTTGTCTGTAGTTAGCATCGTATCTATGTTTTTTTGTTGTGCAGGTGAAGATTGTGTAGGTGTTTGATTTGTTGTTAATTTTTTCCCTGTTTTAGTTATTGTTATTGAAGGTGTTGTCATCTTTGTTTTTTGTATTATTTTTTCCCAAATTTTCATACACTGATTTGGTTGAGGGTAAAGTAATATGTTGATATTTAATAATTGAGTTATATAATCTTAATTATAATAATTCCACGTGAAATATCGTTATATAAGGATCGGATTAATTAATTGAGAGGGGTTAGGGGGAAAATGCAGTGTTTTAACAATTCATTCTTCTGTTCTTTTTCCTATACAATATAATATAATTAATATTTATATACCAAGTTATATTAATGATAAATCACGTTTGTATTCTTACTTTTCTAGTTTCACAGTACTTAAATTCACTTTAACACTAAACAATATCTATATAACCTCTATGTAATAAGTCGATGGGATTTAAGATTCTCTATAAACAGTCTAAAATATTCTATTAAGTTGTGTCACAATTACCAGTATATACTGCTTGTATTAACTATCACAATTATTATTCCTTAATAATATCTATAACAGTCTCTTTGCAATGCCTATGTTAATATCTAACCTTCTAATCAATACACAATATAATTCCCCTTAATCAATATATTACTGTAAAATCTATATACTTATTTCAATGGGGTGGGAAACAGTAAAAGGAAAAATATTATTAAGTCAGTTCTTTAGTATATATTATAATAACTTCAAGTTTTAGTATTAGTATTCTTTAAGCAGAGTTAAGTAAGTTTTAAGTTTGGATTTTATAAAGTAAATGAAATAACTATATTTTGATGATTTAATATCTAAAGTTCTCCACTGTATCACTTCCAGACCAATTAGGATTACTTCCTTCTCCTTCTTTCTTCGTTCTTCAGTTCGCCTTCTTTTCGCCCAGCTTTCACATTTCTATTGCGATAGTCTCTATTAAATCCGTAAGTCAATTGTTCCGGTTTTCCTATGTGGCAAGTTATATCTCTTTTACCAACAGAGTCAATGTATCTTCTAATGTCTCGTTACAAATCTCGTGTCTGTGGTTTTAACTTGTTGTTGCCGCTGGATACAAAGTGAAAGTTTTCTTCTCCGAATCCTCAGTCCGCCATTCGCTGCTGTTCAGCTAATTTCCTTCCGCCCACAACGTTCTTAAATAGTCTCAGTTCTTTGAGTTTCACTTTCTACAGTTACTCTCTTAATTAATCTTTTTTTTCTCTACCAAATCAAGATGTATTATTGTAAAGTTGTAATCCACCGCTTACTTGTAATCCTTTTTTTCTGTCGCTCGTTCCTTTCGCCTGTCAAATCTGCGTTGTCACTGTGGATATTAAGCTTCGCTCCGATCACTGTCTCTCGCCGCTTGCCTGACGATCTTGCCGCCGCTTTTGGAGTCCTATTCTCGCCAATGTCTTTAGATCCTTATGGTTATACCTTCGTATTTCAATTAACTTAGTCCTTACCGATGTTTCTCTTTATAATCTTCGCTTCCACACTTGTCGGTTGACAGCGCTCCAGCCAGCCAAGATGGCTGGTTTTTTCCCGGCTGGAGTTAGGGGGTTTTCTCTGAACCTTCGGGGTGATTGCTGTCGCTCCGAGGTCCTAGAGAATCCTCCTTTTTCTATCGACCTCTCCATGGTCGATAGTGCCAAAAACGGCTTCCAATCAAGAATTTTGGAACTTCGGGGAAGGAGCCTCGTTCCCCTCGTTCCTTACATGATGACGTCACCACCGGAAGTCGAGGTCCGATATTGTTCTATGTACAATCCTTGTTTTATTGATTTCATGTAATATTCTAATTTTCTGAGATTGTGAATTTGGGGTTTTCATGAGCTGTAAGCCATAATCATCAAAAGTATGACAAATCAAGGCTTGAACTATCTCGCTTTGCATGTAATGAGTCTATCTCATATATTAGTTTCACCTTTTAAGTTGCATTACTGAAATAAATGAACTTTTGCACAATATTCTAATTTTTCGAGTTTCACCTGTAAATATTGATCTGTGTGAGTGGGTTTTCTGTAAACTTCAATGTTATGGCTTCTGTCTTCCTTAATGTGTACTGCACAATCCAGGAAGGCTAGATTATCCACAGAGGGTGGATAGTCTATTCACAACTATTCAGTGTTGGGCATGCGTGTGCACAGCTCAACTTACCCGATGTTCATGTGAGTCAAGCTATGTGCGCACCAGCCCAACGTTCATGTGGCCCGGTTCCCCTCTCGCCCCCGCTGGGCCGCCAAGGTTGTGTACCGCTGCTCTGGAGAGTAATATGGCCAATCATTTGACAATAATAAATACTCCATTTCTTTGTTACAGAGTCTCCTTTCTCAAGTCTCAGAAACAACTCAACACCCCCTCTAAAGGTATCACCTTAATCCTTTTACTCTGGCCAGAACCCATAGCTAGGAATACTTCAGACCTTTCCTTCAGTCTTTTAAGGTGTATTCCTGGACCCTCTGTCCATTTTAATGTGGATTTAATTGGGAAAGGAAAAACCTCTACTTATCAATCTCGCTGTTGTTCCAAGACTTTTGGAGGCTTCTCCCTCTAAATTTCACCTTTCCTTGTTTCCTTGGGCAAATCGCACCTTTGAGTTGGTCTCTAGGTGGTGGGGAAACGCAAGGAGCTGAGGCCAATCAAAATGTGATTGGGGTGTGCCACATCAGATCCTCAGAGTTCCCTGCCATCCCTTGCCCAAATCAGGTGGCCCCTCTTGGCTGAGCTCGCCAATAACTGTTAGCCATAAAAGTTAGCTGGACCCGGCAGTGTTAGCCAACTATCGTCCTGTCTCCAACCTTCGCTTCGTGGCGAAGGTTGTTGAGAGTGTGGTCGCGCGACAGTTTCCCCAGTACCTGGAGGAAACGTCTTATCTAGATCCATTCCAGTCGGGTTTCAGGCCCGGGCACAGCACGGAAACGGCATTGGTCACGTTGGTCAATGATCTCTGGAGGGCTCGGGACAGGGGTTATTCCTCTGTTCTGGCCCTGTTAGACCTCTCAGCGGCTTTTGATACCATCGACCATGGTATCATGCTGCACCGGTTGGAAGAGTTGGGGATGGGGGGCACCGTGTTATGGTGGTTCTCCTCCTTTCTCTCAGACCGGTCGCAGTTCGTGTTGGCAGGGGGGCAGAGATCGACCTTGAGGCCTCTTATATGTGGAGTGCCTCAGGGGTCGGTTCTCTCGCCCCTTCTGTTCAACATTTATGTGAAGCCGCTGGGTGAGATCATCCGTGGCTTTGGGGTGAAGTACCATCAGTACGCTGATGACACCCAGCTGTACATCTCCACCCCAGGCCACCCCAACGATGCCCTTGAAGTGATGTCCCAGTGCCTGGAGGCTGTGCGGATCTGGATGGGGAGGAACAGGCTCAAGCTCAACCCTTCCAAGACTGAGTGGCTGTGGTTCCCGGCATCCCGATATAGTCAGTTGACTCCATCACTGACTATCGGGGGTGAGTCTTTGGCCCCTGCGGAGAGGGCACGCAATCTGGGAGTCCTCCTGGATACGCAGCTGTCCTTGGAGGAACATCTGACGGCTGTAGACAGGGGGACCTTCTGTCAGGTTCACCTGATTCGCCAGTTGCGGCCCTTTCTTGATCGGGATTCCCTGTGCACAGTCACTCACACCCTCGTCACCTCGCGCCTGGACTACTGCAACGCTCTCTACATGGGGCTCCCCTTGAGGAGCACCCGGAGGCTCCAACTGGTCCAGAATACGGCCGCACGGGTAATCACGGGAGCCGCCTGGCGCTCCCACATAACACCGCTCCTGCGTGAACTGCACTGGCTCCCAGTGGTCTTCCGGGTGCGCTTCAAGGTGTTGATTACCATCTTTAAAGCGCTCCATGGCATAGGACCTAGTTATCTTCGAGACCGCCTGCTGCTACCGATGACCTCCCACCGACCTGTGCGCTCCCACAGAGAGGGCCTCCTCGGGGTGCCATCAGCCAAACAATGTAGGCTGGTGACCCCCAGGGGGAGGGCCTTCTCTTTGGGGGCACCTACCCTCTGGAATCAGCTGCCCCCAGAGATAAGGAGAATCCAAGACCTCGGTGCCTTCCTCCGTGCCCTTAAAACTTTCTTTTTTCAGCAAGCTGGGCTGGCTTAACATATTTTTTAACATATTTTTAATTTTTTAATTGGTTTGTTATCTTAAATTGGGGCCAAATTAATATATATCCTTTTAATTGTTTTTTAATGTTTGTATTGTATGTTTTTATCTGGCTGTACACCGCCCTGAGTCCCTCGAGAGAAGGTGCGGTATATAAATTTGAAATAAAATAAAATAAATAAAATAAAAATAAAAAAGCTGGTGATTCATTGGGCCTGGTGTGCCTTCACCCAAATAGACTTTGAGCCAAAAAGGTGAAATAAACAAATTACTCTTTACTTATGCACAGAAGTAAAGAGGGTCCTCTTGCTGACCTCTCAGCCAAGAAGAGGAGCCCTTTTCATCTCATGCATTAACTTTTATATGCTTTTACTTGAGAAAACAACAAGCAGAGTTCATTCATTGGTTACAGTAATTTGACACATCACATGTTTTTGTACCTGCCCACTGGCTTCCATGTAACGTGTACCATCCCATAATATCCTTTAGCATGTCCCTTTTAATGCTCATCTAAATATGGAGGAGGTGTGTTTTCACCATTCTAATGAAACTTTGAGTGCAAAAGGTCAAGCAAGACCCCCTTTGACCTATTCTTATTGGTTTCACTGCTTACTTATTCCTTCCTATCTAAGGAATTTGGGGACTGGAGACAGAAAGTTTCTGATCTGCTGATATCATTTGTGTAACAAAATGAGTGAATACTGTACACTTATTAAACTAAGAATCAATTATCTGGGAAGTGACCTTGACAGAAAATGCAGGAAGCTAGTACTTACTCAAAGATTTTTCCTAGCTGATCAACATCAGAGTTTCCATGAAAAAGTGCCCTAAAAAGAAAAGCACACTTTAAAGAAAACATTTTCAGTACAATAAATAAAATACATTTTTAAAACATCTTCCATATAGCTTTCTCCAATGTTTTTCAATACTGGTTACTTTGTTTTACTTATTTATTTGATTTTATTTATTACATTTTTATGCTTCTTCAATTTCTTACCACCCCAAAGCACATATTTTGAACCATTACTGGGAGAAAAAATAGGAAAAAAAAAAGACTGGGACGACACAGATCGTGTTTTTTATGATTGTGAAAGAACAGATCAAGAGAGGTAAAGCAAGAAGACAATAAAGACTAAAGAAAATTAAAATTAAGTGAATTATTAATTTTGAACTGTTTAATTAGTTAATAAGTTTAATATTTGAAAGAAATATATAAGTTGATAATATTTTTATAGCTATAAACTGTATTGTGAAATTGTAGTTAGACAAGGAATTATTGTTAAAGTGAAAGACTGATTTTCATATAAAATAACAGATGAGTTGACTGTATCTCTGAGATAGACTGATTGAAAAAGGGGTAATTGAAAAGATTGCTAATTAGAAAATTAAGAAAATTAATTTAAAATTTTGATTGATAAGTAAATTGATTTATATTGTGAATAAGAATTAATTGCTCAATTGGGATAACTGGCAATATAATATAATATAACTATATATAAGTTGTGCGGTGTATAAGCAGTATTTGGAGGGGAATAGAGATACTAAGGAATAACTTAATAATTGATGTTAAGGTTGGAAAGCCTTACACGAATATTAAAAATGTCTACAACATCCACCATAACAAAGACAGGGAAAAAACCTACAACCAGTACATTAGTAATGACTCCTTCCCCCTCACAACAAAAAACAATAGATAGCATGATGGGGAAAGAAAAAGAAAAAGAAAAACTGGAAATGCCACCAAATGTAATACAAGATATGTTTCAAAAGATCCAGGAAACACTGCTCCAAACACAAGAAAAAATAGCTGAAAACCAGGAAGAAATGAGAACGTTCCATGCAGAGATCAGAAATGAATTAGGAGAAGTCAAGGAAGATATCAAGACCATGAAGGAAAAAATTGGGGGCATTCAAAATTCTATAGCAGAAAATCAACAGAGAATAAGGAAAACGGAAACAAAAATAGATCACGTGGAATTAAAAGTAGAAGCAATGGAACAAAAAACCCTACAACTAAATAAAGAAATGTCAGATTCCTTGGCCATGCTCGAAATGGAAAAGGCCTCATACTTCTTGCGTTTTCAAAATGTTCCAGAAGAAAAAAATGAGGATTTAGAAGGAAAGATGGTGGAGATTATTGCAGGAATGATACAAAAAGAACCAGAAGAAATAAAAGGACAATTGGAAGAAACTTACCGTGTACAAACAAATTATATAAGAAAACACAGATTGGCGAGAGAGGTTCATGTTAAATTCTTAAAAAAATCAATCCGAGATGAAGCTTATAAGAAATCTAGAGAAGAAACGGTGATTTATAATGAAAAAGAAATTACAATTTTAAAACAGATACCCCGAAGAGTAAGAAATCTACGACAACAATATCAGTTTTTAACACAACTATTGATTAAATACAAGATAATGTTTAGATGGCTGCCAATAGAGGGGATCCTAATTACGTGGGAAGACAAAAAATATAAAATAGACACTCTAGAAAAGGCAAGAGAATTTCATAACATACATTTTAGACTAGAAGAAGAACGGGAAAGCAAGGAGGAAATAGATAGTAAAAGTCAAGAAGAAGAACCAATAGAAACAAATGAAGAAAAAGAAATAAGACAGAGGCAAGAAAAAGAGAGAGAACAGAGAGAAGGTGCAAAACCTAGGGAACGGATGGAAACAAGAAACACAAAAAAACAGATACAATAGGCAATGGATGAACAGATCAAACTCTTTTCGGTAAACATCAATGGCTTAAATGCCCCAAAGAAAAGGAATCAAATCTTCACAAAATTACGAAAATTAGAAGCAGATGTGATATGTCTGCAAGAAGTACACATTCAAAAAGATCATCAAAAAATTCTAGAAAACCCCAAATTAGGAAAACTATATTTATCTCTGGCCCCTAAAAAGAAAAAAGGAGTAGTGATTTACGTAAAAGAAAAAATACAATCTAAACTAGTCTATACCGATGAGCAAGGTAGAGTGGTGATGGTTGAATTAGAAATAGGAAAGAGGAAAATGTTAATTGTAGTGATTTATGCACCTAACCAAAAACTACAGGTTTTTTTTAAAGACCTACATATAAAATTAGCAGAATTAGAATATGATGATATTTGTGTAATAGGGGATTATAATGCAATAGTAGATGCAAAGAAGGACTATGAAACCAGGAAGAAAAAACAAAAGAAAAAAGAAATACTTCCAAAAGAATTCTTTACTATGGCTGAAGAATTAAACCTGGCAGACGTATGGAGGGAAACACATGAAGAAGAGGCCCAATACACCTTTTACTCCCATCCGCATAACTCCTGGTCAGGACTGGACATGGCATGGATGACCCCAAATATTAAAATAGAAGTAGAAAAAATTGAGATAGGCACAAACCAATGGGCAGACCACAATCCACTATTCATAAACTGGAAAGGGGAAAGAAGACGTAAGAGATGGACAATGAACCAAAGATTATGTGACCCGCTCCCTGCTCCACCAGGAAGCGCGGGAGGACCCCTTGGAGGGTAGAGCCGAGGATTTTGTACAGTATCTGTATGACAAAATCGCTCAGATTCGGGAACATCTGGACTCTGACTGGGTAGATTCAGCGGGGAGGACAGAGGCAGGTCTTGTGAGTATTATCTGGGAAGAGTTTGATTCTGTGACGCCCGAAGACGTGGACAGGATACTGGGCAGACTGAGCGCAGCCACATGTTTACTGGACCCGTGTCCCTCCTGGTTGGTGCTGGCCTCTCGGGAGGTTACACGAGGCTGGCTCCAGGGGTTTATAAATGCTTCCTTGAGTGAGGGTGTCTTCCCTGCCGCCTTGAAAGAGGCAGTGGTGAGGCCTCTCCTCAAGAAACCTTCCCTGGACCCGGCAGTGTTGGCAAATTATCGTCCAGTCTCCAACCTTCGCTTCGTTGCGAAGGTTGTTGAGAGTGTGGTAGCATGACAGCTCCCCCAGTACCTGGATGAATCGTCGTATCTGGATCCGTTCCAGTCGGGCTTCAGGCCTGGGTACAGCACGGAAACGGCATTGGTCGCGTTGGTTGATGATCTCTGGAGGGCTCGGGACAGGGGCTGTTCCTCTGTCCTGGTCCTATTAGACCTCTCAGCGGCTTTTGATACCATCGACCATGGTATCATGCTGCACCGGCTAGAAGAGTTAGGGGTGGGGGGCACCATTCTACGGTGGTTCTCCTCCTTTCTCTCTGACTGGTCGCAGTCTGTGTTGACAGGGGGGCAGAGGTCGACCCCGAGGCCCCTTGTATGTGGGGTGCCACAAGGGTCGGTCCTCTCACCCCTTCTGTTCAACATTTATGTGAAGCCGCTGGGTGAGATCATCCGTGGTTTCGGGGTGAAGTACCACCAGTACGCTGATGATACTCAGCTGTACATCTCCACCCCGGACCACCCCAATGATGCCCTTGAAGTGATGTCCCGGTGCCTGGAGGCCGTGCGGATCTGGATGGGGAGAAACAGACTCAGGCTCAACCCATCCAAGACCGAGTGGCTGTGGTTTCCGACATCCTGATATAGTCAGTTGGTGCCATCGCTGACTATTGGGGGCGAGTCACTGGCCCCCACGGAGAGGGTTCACAACTTGGGTGTCCTCCTGGACTCACGGCTGTCTTTAGAAGAGCACATGACGGCCGTGGCCAGGGGGACTTTTTATCAGGTCCGCCTGATTCGCCAGTTGCGTCCCTTTCTGGATCGGGACTCGTTAAATACGGTCACTCATGCTCTCGTTACTTCCCGCTTGGACTACTGCAATGCTCTCTACATGGGGCTCCCCTTGAGGAGCACCTGGAGGCTCCAGCTGGTCCAGAATGCGGCCGCGCGGGTGGTTATGGGAGCAACGTGGTGCTCCCATGTGACTCCCCTCCTGCGCGAGCTGCACTGGCTCCCGGTGGTCTTCCGGGTGCGCTTCAAGGTTTTGGTTACCACCTTTAGAGCGCTCCATGGCATCGGACCGGGGTATCTACGAGACCGCCTTCTGCTACCAATAGCCTCTCACCGACCAGTACGCTCCCATAGAGAGGGGCTCCTCAGGGTGCCGTCGGCCAAACAGTGTCGACTGGCGGCCCCCAGGGGGAGAGCCTTCTCTGTGGGGGCACCTACCATCTGGAACGAGCTCCCCCCAGAGATACGGAAGATCCCGGACCTGCGCACGTTTCGCCGTGCTCTCAAAATTTTTCTATTTCAGCAAACTGGCCTGGCCTAACTCCCCATCTTTTAAATTTTTTAAATTTTTTAATTTGTGATTTTATAAATTGGGTGTTTTAATCTGTGTTTCGGCCGAAATATTTAATAATTTTAAGGGACTTTTTTAATATTTGGATTATCTGTATTTTATCTTGGCTGTTCACCGCCCTGAGTCCTTCGGGAGTAGGGCAGTATAGAAATTTGATTAATAATAATAATAATAATAATAATAATAATAATAATAATAATAATAATAATAATAATGTAAAGAAAAAGAATTTAATTCGATGTTAGAAAAGGAAGTAAAAATATTCTTTCAGATAAATAAAATAGAGGAAACCTCTTTACAAAACACATGGGATACTTTAAAAGCATATATAAGGGGCCTAGTAATAGCATATACGAGGAAAAAGAATAAAGAGAAGAAAAAACAATTAGATAATTTAGAGAAAGACCTAAAACAAATAGAACAAAAACTCCAGGAAAAGCCCCAGAACAAAACAATAAGAGAAGAATGGGAAATGATTAAGCATAAATTGAATTTGATAAACCAAATAGAACTAGCCCAAAAAATAAAAATGGCGAAACAAAATTATTTCGAACACGCAAACAAAACGGGCAGATGGCTAGCCTATAAACTGAAAAAAGAACAGAAAAAAAGAATGATATACCAATTGAAAGATGATAAAGGAGAAATTCAACATAGTAAAGAGGCAAAAAAAGAAATTATTAAGAAATTTTATGCGAACCTATATAACCAAGGGAAAATAGAGGAAGAAAAAATAAAACAGTAGATAGGGAAATCAGGAATGCCAAAAATCGCAGAAGAACAAAGAATTACTCTCAATAGGCCAATAACCAAATTAGAATTAGATGAAGTACTGAAAAAGCAAAAAAACAATAAAACACCGGGACCCGACGGGCTACCGGTAGAAATATACAAAACAATGCAAGAAGTATTGGGAGAGAATATGTTGCGATTATATAATGAAGCTATGGAGAAAGCCAAAATACCAAATTCATGGACAGAAGCCATAATAACAATTATCCCAAAAGAAGATACAGATCTCCAGTTAATACAAAACTATAGACCTATTTCATTATTGAATGCCGATTACAAAATATTTGCAGCAATCTTGGCCGAAAGGATTAAATTAGTACTAAATACATATATACACCCAGACCAAAATGGATTTCTGCCGGGACGCCAAATAAAGAACAACATGAGAATAATACTTAATGCTCTAGAATATTATGAATCACACCCGGAGAAGCAGGCAGCGTTGGTTTTTCTTGATGCCCAAAAGGCCTTCGATAACCAAAATTGGGAATTTATGATTGAACAACTACAAAATATGCAAATTGGGGAAAAATTTGGGAAAATTATAGCAGAAATCTATACCAAGCAATCAGCAAGGATAATTATGAATGATGACATAACAGACAAATTTAATATAACAAAAGGAGTCAGACAAGGCTGTCCACTTTCCCCCTTACTATATATTCTATCATTGGAAATCCTGTTGAAAAAAATTAGAGAAGACCAAGGAATTGAAGGTTTAAGGATCAATAGAGAAGAATACAAAGTTCAGGCCTTTGCTGATGACTTAGTGTTTTTGACAGAAAATCCTATGGAATCTATACCTAATTTGTTTCAAAAAATAGAAGAATTTGGAGAAGTGGCCGGACTAAAAATCAATAAAAGTAAATCGAAGCTAATTGTTAAAAACCTTACGGAAATCCAAACAAAAGATTTGACAGATAATATACAAATTCAAACAACAAAAAAAATAAAATATCTAGGAATCTGTTTATCTACAAGAACATCAACAATTAAAGAAAACAATTATGATAAATTACTAGAACAAACAAAGAAAGACTTAGAAAAATGGAAAAATTTACACATTTCATTCCTAGGAAGAATTTCGGCCATTAAAATGATTATATTACCTAAATTTTTATATTTGTTTCAGGTCACTCCAATTAAAATAGACAAACCGTTTTTTGAAAAGCTGAACAAAATAACATCTAAATTTATATGGCAAGGGAAAAGGTCATGAATAAAATTTAAACTGCTTCAGGATACAAAAGATAGAGGAGGAGCTGCACTCCCTGATTGGGAGATATACTACCAAGCAGCAGTACTATCGTGGGTTAAAGATTGGATAGAATTAAAGGACTCTAGAATTTTAACAATTGAGGGACACGAACTTCAATCTGGCTGGCATTCTTTTATGTGGGATGAGAAATACAAAACACATTCATATTTTAAAACACACACAATAAGGAATTCATTATTACAAATTTGGCTTAAAATTAAAAAACATTATATGAAGATACCAAATTGGCTAGCACTGGCAGAATCAATTAGGCACCCAAATTTAACAGATAAGACAAAAATAATTAGATATAAAGATATAATTGATTATCAAGGCAAATTAAAGACAAAACAACAATTGGAGACAGATTTACACAGAGGAATAGACTGGTGGACTTACACTCAAATACAATCCAAATACAGAGAACATATAAAAACATATGAAATTTATAATCAAAAACAAGAAATAGATAAAATTATATTAGATTCAGAAAATAAATTAATTAGTAGAATTTATAAATTTCTCCTACGCTATAAATTGGAAGAAGAGACAGTCAAAGAAACGATGATTAAGTGGGCTCAAAATATCAAACACACAATACCTTTGGAAAAATGGGAAAAGTTCTGGCAGGTAAATCTAAAGTTAACGATGGCAACGGCGTACAAGGAAAACCAACTGAAAATGTTTTATCGGTGGCATATGTCTCCAACCAGATTGGCAAAAATACAACCTAAAAATAGCCCAATTTGTTGGAAGTGCAAAAAGGCGCAAGGGACTTTCTATCATTTATGGTGGACGTGCCCAGCAGCAAAGAAATTTTGGTCTAACATCAAAAAATGGTTGGAACAAATAACAAAAACACAGATTGAAAAAGAACCAGAAACATTTTTATTAGGAATCTTTAACAAATCATACCCTAAGGATATTAAATATCTTACAATTCACATATTAACTGCTGCAAGAATAACTTACGCAAGAAATTGGAAACAAGAACAAATACCAAGTGAAACAGAAGTAATAGGGAAAATTTTAGAATGTGCTGAAATGGATAGGTTAACCAAAGAATTACAAGAAAGAGAAGAATCAGACTATTATAAAATATGGAATAATTGGTATAATTGGTTAAAAATCAGAAATATACAAAAAATATAGGGGATATATTACCGATTGATATATATATATATATATATATATATATATATATATATATATATATATATATATATATATATATATATATATATATAATAAAAAATATTATTAGATTAAAGAGAGGTGAAGGAATATATTATAAGTAGAATTGTAGAACGTCACTCTGAAAAAATGCTTAAGAAGAAATTACACTCTTTATGTGTATATGTTGTATAAATGTTCGTTGTGTATATGTTACGTATGTCTTTTTTAATATTTATATTCAATAAAAACTATTTAAAAAAAAAAAAAAGAACCCCTGTTGCTCTTCCCTGTTTTTTTTCCCTTTTTCCCTGCTCTTGTTCTAGTCTCCTATGGGACTGATCCATGGGCTCAATCCAGGCATGGATGCCTCCATGCCTGGGAACTTATTTTACTCTACTTTTACTTCTAAATAAAGACTTAATTTGATTGCATCCCTGCGTGCTGACCTTTTCTTGGAAGCGCCCTCAATGAACCATCATTCTTCGTGAGATCCCTCACACCTTGCTTGTTATAACCCTTTTAAAGTTATTTTCAATGTATTTTTGTATAGAAAACCTTTTTTAACTAAAAAAAAAAGGTCATCTACTGCATGTGGGTCTCTGACAATGCAATACAAATATTTTGGGCTTATATATGAAGTTGAGCATTTGGAATTAGAAGAAATTTACATATAAACCATCCTTTTGTTTTTCTTTATTTGATGGGTGTTTGTTACTGAAACAACAGGCACAAAACTCCAGGTTAATTTGAGGAAATTCCCTAAGTTCTGCAGTAAGAAAGTCCTTGCATTAAATTGGCAATTTTGCAAGACTCATCCTAGTTCTTTAAGAATTATTAATCCTGAGCCAAGCATGAATAACAAAGCATTTTCAACAGATTAACTCATTGGAAACCACCCCACAGCATGACAAAATCTGACAAATATGTTGCATAGGAAAGGGAAATTCATGTGTAGCAAAAAATAGCAAAAAATAAAAATAAAATCCCCAAAACTCTATAGAGCCATGTGAGAAGCTCTAGAACTGCCAATACAGCAGCCTCAAATTCTGGTATGAAAGCCAGATATGGAAACTAAAAGAAATTATCCTCCAAATAATGGGGTGTGAAACCAGTTCACCTCCTCATGGTGCACCCTGGATAGCACTGTGGGAAGAAATATCCATCTGGTTCAGTTCCAAGCCGGGAGAAAGACACTGAAAACGTGGAGGCTGATTGGAAAGATGGTTTAATGATGAAGCAGAACCACATGGGTTCTGGGCAGCTGACAAAATGGAGTTGAGAGTGAGGGTTTTTTATACCTTCTTTGGGCTTTGCACTTGAACTTCTTGTTCCTGTGCAAGAACATGTATTCTATTGGCTGTTGTAGGGGTTATGTAGGGGTCATAGCTGGCTCTATAGGTTGTCTGAGCTCCCAGGTTCGATTGAAGTTTGCTGGGGGTGGTGCAACTGAAAGGGTGTTGGGCAATTCCTATTGTGGCTGAGGGCTAATCCTACCTTTGTTCAGACCTTGCTGCAGGGAATTTCAAAACATCCTCTCTTGAATGGATTTCTGCCTGCAGTATTTGCTTTGCCTATGAATAGAGCTACCTAGATACTTGGCTTCTTTCAATAAGCTCTTTATCTCTAAAGTGCTGACATATGCTGAGGTCTATGAGGGCTATGAGGTGGGGGGCTGCTTTCTGTCTCCAAGAGCATGTTTTTCCATTTCTCCCTTTAGGGAAATATAATATTCTGCCTTTTTAATATTTCCTAAAATATTTCATTCTTCTAGGAGAGGGGTGGGTGCTAACTTTCTACAATCCCCCCTTTGGGCCAGAAAAACTGTGTCACCCACACTTATATGGGCCAATCCGTTCAGGTACCCCTTGGTAGATGCAGGCTTGGAGCAGCTCTCAGTCCAAGCCATCTTTGAGGTGGTAGACTAGTAGTCGCTCTAGACACTGCCTCAGCTTGACAGCAACCCTGCAGAACTCCCGAATGTACTCCTTTGCCATCCGGCCCTTCTGCTTCAGCTCCCGGATCTCCTCCTCAGCTTGCAGGGCCTGGGACTCGTCCTCAAACCTGGCTCTTAACTCCTCCAGGAAAGCGTCGATGTTTCCCAGCTCTGGCGCGTCCTCATCATGGAGTCTTGTCACCCACTCCGCGGCTTCTCCCTCAAGGTTAATGGCCACACGACTTCCATCGGGTAGGCTAGAGCATAGCAGTCCAGGTGAGACCACACCTGGTTCAGGAAGAACACTAACTTCTCCAGGTCCCCGTCAAAGGTGGCTTTCATCAGTGGAGGGTCCATTGGTACAGAGGAGGGGGTGCCCATTGCCCCTGAAACCAACCAGGGCCGGGGTAGTAAGGCCACAGCTGATATCCGGGCCACCCAGGTGGAAACCGAGGGTGTCCTGCCAAGCTCGCCGCCCACTGCTGCCTCTGGGGGCTCTGCCTTAGTCCCAGACTCCTTGTCGCCATTGGCTGAGGAGGCGGGCTAGCCGCCCGGGCTGCCAAAACTGGGCTTGGGCTTCAATGGGCTGGAGGTGGCTGCACCATCTGGGCTGTGGTCTCCACCTGTGGCTGAAATCTGCAGACCGGCTCCACTCCTCGAATCTCCATGTGGTGTCTTCCTCTGCTCGGTAGAGGTCCCCTGTGGCTAGGACTTCTTCCTGTGCCATTTGCCTTTCAGTACTCTCCACTTCGGACCTTTGGTCTGGCCACTGCCAAAGGGACTCCCTCCCCGGCTCGGACAGCCGGTTGCACTCCACCAGTCGGGGCTGCGCTAGGCTTGGTGGCCGCCTCCCCTTTCTTTTCCATTTCGAAATCTTCCCTGAGTCTTCTCCATCCTCCTAAGGTGGCCTGGTGGGCAGCTGGGGCTCAGGACCCCAGAGGGTTGTTCTTTTCTTTCCAGAGCAAGATTTAGGAGAGTTGGTTTAATGTCAAGGTTCCGACTAACAAGCCAAACAAATCAGAACTCAGAGACTGAGATCTCTCTCAAAGAACTTCTTTATTGGGCACATCATATCGGCACAATTAAATGTAAAACCAACTCTGAATATTTCCCGCGGTTTCAGTATAGTTAAAATAGTAAATGATCCCCTCCCCAAGTGTCACAGGTCACATTGTCTAATTAGGTTCATTGGCGGGCTCTCTAGGCACTCCTCTCCGTTTCCATCTGACACCTGTGGAGATGACCTTGGTGTTGTGTCTGGCAGTGCATTCCAGCCTCCTTCCCCACTCCCATACTGTGTGGCAACTGAGAACCAACAAAATGGCTTCTACCAGGTTCAGTTTGAAGTTGACAGCAGTTGTAAAATGCTATGTTATGTGACTGCATTGCTTAGCAATGGCAATACTGGAAGTCCCCGTTGCTGTTGTTAAGCAAGGACCTGCTTGCAATTTCCTGCCAGCTTCCAACAAGTAAAGTCAATGGGAAAGATGGCAGGAAGTTGAAAGTCCTGGGCAGCTTGCAAGCAGGCCAGTGGGTGAGTGAGTGCTATGGAATCCAGCTGTGGGGAGGGGGAGGCTGCCACAGCATGGTACAAATGCAACCAGGTGGGGGGTGACTGCTGCAAAGTGCAAGAGGGCATGAAGGTGGCTGCTGTGGCATGACACAAGCATGGCCAGGCAGGTAGGAGTGCAGGTGGGGGGATGCTGTAGGTGGGCACTACAGAGTATGAAATCCCCAGAATCTTGCACGCCATAGCTGGGCTGCTCAGGAAAAAAGGTGGTGGGAGCGGCAGTGAGTTACAGGAGTGACTTGCAACCTTCTCTGCCAGCTTCCCCTTTGACTTTGCTTATGGGAAACCTACAAGGAATGTTGCAAATGGTGACCACATCATTGTGGGATGCTGCAACCATTATAAGTGTGAGCTGGTTGCCAAGTGCCTGGATTTGACCACATGACCGAGGGGGGGGGGTTGCTGGGACAGCCAGAACATTGATGACCAGTCATAAGCACCACTTGTTCAGCATTGTCATAAATGAATCGCTGCTGAATGAGTGGTTGTTAACAAGGACTACCTGCATTGCTGCAGAAAAGGTATTGAAAGAGATGTGGGCTGGAATGTTGGGTTTTGCATGACAGATGGACACGTTTGCTCTGTAAAAAGGGTATTATTATACCTTTCCTCCAATATCTCTGAAGGGAACACAGTAAAATTGTCACAAAAGAAAAACTCTATAGTGTGTTGGGCAGGTAATACTGAATAGGTAACATGCTTGTGTGAAGAGTTTCCTGGATTGGTTATCTAAGTCATCTGATTTATCTGAACAGCTCTATCAAATACCTGCTACTGGGTTGTGGATCTAGCTTTTCATAACCCCTTGGTTAGGAGAAAATAATGTGAGAAGCAATATTGTCATAGGTAATTCTGAATTCTAGTTTTCCAGGTAGAAGAAAAATTATCTAGAAAGATCATGGTGACTAGGGAATCACTGAAAAGGTGACATTTGACCCAGAATTAGAAACATCTTATGCAGACTCAAGATTTCAGAGGGATCATCCCAGTTTCTAAGTGGAGTACTGCACTAGAAACACAGTAAAATACTTCTAATAGCTTTCTTAGAAATCTAGACCAGCTAATAATACCTAAGGCCTTTAACTATTATACAAACACACACTTGAGAGACATATATAACATCTGGAAGATGGAGTTAGACTTTTAAGGCAGTGGATGTGTTTACTTTCTTTAATGTGAAGCAAACTCTGAATTGCCTTAGCAGTATTGTTGGTCTTGTCAAAAATAGATTTAATTTTAACTATTTTAGAACAGTCTATTGTGAGCCTTTCCTTGTTACAGCAGCGCAATAAGGCCTGTAAACTTCTTCAAAAGGCCAACTTGAGTTGAAGAAAGAATAGCTGTATCAGTATTAAAAAACACAGCCAGCTGTATTGTCACTGCGTTTTTGTATTTACCAGATGAGCTATTATTTTTGGATTTTCAGACTTACCGTAGCTTGCCAAGTTTCTTATCAGTAAGCTAACTGCGCATGTCTACATTCCTTCACTTTCTTCTAAAACTTTTCCTTGTTCTCCTGCCAAGAGGTCTGGCCACAGAGGTGGCCGGCAGGAACGTTGCCAAGATGTAACTAGTTAGATTAGTGAGATGTTTTATTTTCTTTATAACAAATAAATGAGTTTTTCTTAGAAAACATATCTTCGGATTTTTCTTGCTAAAGTATACACAAGGAGAATGCCACGATTCACCTCTAACTCAGGCAATTACCCCAGGAAGGTAACGGGGCTGATTGCCACTCTGACACCTGGTAGCAAGACGATGGTTGATTTATGGCTTTTTTCCTTGCTTGTTACTTTTGATGATAAACGCATAGGCAATTAGTTTTTAGCTACTGAGGTAAGCTAATTATTTTTGCAAATATGCCAAAAAAGAAGTAAAACAAATACAGAATGCATTTTGCTGAAGATATAGATATCTCTGCTCTCTCTAATGAAGAAGCGAAAAGAATTTTAAAAAGGATTCAGGAGGAAGATAACGGAAGAGCTGTTTTTGAAGGTAATGTGCTACGACCGAGGTCGGTGACGCCCCCTTCCAATTATGCATGCTCTCAAACTGTCGTCCCAGAACCTTCTGATTTTGAAACGCTTGGTGCAAGGCCAGAGTTTCTACAAACAGCACAGCATTTTTCCTCCCACGCAGAGAGAGAAATAATTTATTATTCTCCTCGCAGCTCCGATCTCTCCCTTCGTGAGCTAGCTGTAAAAAGCTATAGTGATCTAATAAAAATTTTTGAACATGAGCTATCCCAGGCAAAAATGGCTTTATCTATGCTTGAGCAAGATAAGAGAGAGTCCTGTGCTTTTAAAATCTCTGAAAACGCCATTTTGTCTTCTCCTTCGGAGCCAAAGACACACCCCCTGGTGGATTTTGTGTCAGGCAAATCAGAACAGAGCTGTGCACACATCACATTTGTCACATGATGTTCTCTCTGATCAAATTACATATCCTGCCACGAAAGCAGAAAAATTATCTGAGCTGCCCGAAACTACAGGTGCAGCACCAACTGCTGGCGAAAGTAATTTACTAGAGAAAGCTGAAATGCATAGCAATTTGAGAGAGCAATTACAATTGTTGCAGCAGACTTTATCAGAGATGTCCTTAACTCACTCAGATATTCAGGCTGCAATGCCACAAGTGTCTCCACAGGCTCAATCTTCAGCACTCCCTGGTGGTGCTGGTGTCCTTTTAGATGGAACACAACAATGCTTAATGCAGCAAAAGCAAATGACTGCATCTCCAGCAGGCCATGTTAATATTGCAGCTCAAATGCAACAGCCTCAGCCACAAATGTATGCACACGTGCCTCCAGCTGTACAACCAGGACCAGCTCCTGGTCCACCTCCAGTGCAACAAGTGCCTTTACTTCCACAGGTATTTTTACCGACACAGCCAGCATACCAAATGCATGTTCCTCACCAGGCATTTTCTGTTACTCCACTAGCTGGTGAGTCAAAATTAAAGATGTCAGGACAGAATTATAAGGCCTGGGTCAGTGAGATTGGATTGTTACTTCGCAGAGAAGGTACTCACTGTATGATTTTTAATCCTCCTGCTCAGCCATGGACTCCTGCAATAAGAGACTTAGAGACTAAAGCTTGCACAACATTATTGATGTCCAAGGATACTGAACTGCAGATTACCTTTCCACCTGATGCAACAGCCCAACAAATTTGGGTCCAATTGGAAAATTGCTACAGGCCCGTTTCAATTGAATCTTCATGCTTATGTCACAGTCGGCCTCGCTGAATACTTCGGCAAGGTCTTGGTACTCCCCTGGGATCTGATCTGCATTACAAGCGGTGGTGGGTGCGGCTGCTAATTGCTTTACTGTACCTTCTGGGAGGGACCCTTGTGTTGGTGGTGTTTTGTTTTGTGGTGGGGGGCTGCTTTGGGGTCTCAGCGTGGGAGGGAATTCTTCTGGTCGGGGCGGCAGGGGTTGGGGCCCCTTTGCTATCCTCAATCTGCGGGTCCCCTCTTGCCACCAAATGATTGGACCCCATTTGTCCAACCACGAGAGTCCCAATATGACTGGTTCTGTCATCTTGGGGGCTATTATGAAGCGGATCGTCTCCCAGTGATCTGCTAGTTCTAGTCTCACGGGTTCGGTCAAGTGTGTGGCGTACGCTCCCCCCACTAGGGACCCATCAACTTGCTCAAAACGAATTGGTTGTTTGAGCTGTTTAGCTCGGATTCCCAATTTCAGAACTGTGGGTAGGTTGATTAGGCACCGTGTGCTACCAGAGTCTATTAGGGCTTGGAAAGTCTCTTGGGCCCCTGTTTTGGGGGCTGTTAGGCGTATGGGGAAAAGAAAAGGATGGACAGGTCCACTCACCATCGGGTCGTCTTCGCCTTCGTCCTCTGTGTCGTAGAGTTCGGGGAACTGATCTCCCTCATCTGGGGTTCCTCTGGTTTCGGTCAGGTGAGCGAAAAACTCCGGGCTTTGGGGGTTTTCCCGCGATACGTGGGTGGCGCGCTTGGGCCCTCGTTCCGGTCGTGCTTTGGGCGGTGGAGCTGGTCCCGGTCTAGGCGTTCCACATCTTGCTGCTATGTGGCCGCTCCCCCCACATCGGTAGCATTTCAGTGAGCTCCGTGGGGCAGTTGGTCTGTGGGAGGGCTGTGATGTTGGGGGTTCCCGTCTGTTGAGTGGCCCTTGGTCTGATCGACCTCTCTCCTTTCCCTCGGGTGGTTTCGGCGTGTCGCTCGCCCGCAACCCTCTGTTGACTTTTATCGCTACCCGGAACCATTCAGAGAGTCGGTTTGGGATGTCACGATAAGCAGTCACTTGGGAAATTCTCTTATCTAGGCTTGTCCTAAAAAAGTACACCAGCAATCGCTCGGGTAGGGGAGGTAGTGTCCCAACGACTCTCCTGAATTCACGGATATGCTCTTTGATGGGCTTCCCCTTCTGCATTAGGTTTCTGAGCTCATCTTCCACATAGGGGTCGTCCTCCTCCTCCTCATAACGGTTTCTCAATAGTTGCAAGAACCCATCCGCATCTTGCAGCTGGGGGGCCCTGTTTTTATAGAGGGATGCTGACCACCTCTTTGCTTCTCCCTCCAGCCCTTCCGAAATGGCATTCACTAGGGCTCTAGGGAAAGGGAAAAGGTGTCCATAACGCTCTATGTATATCTCAGCTGAATCGAGAAATTGGGCGAGGTTGTCTGGGTCACCGTCGAACTTCCCTCTGAACTGGGGTGGCTCCTCCCTGTCTACCCTCTCCTCTCTGTGCTGAGCTGTGTAGGGCCCCCCTCGGTGTTGAAAGACTTCTGCCTCGCCTCTCATCCTGGGGTAGGGAGGTGCTGCCTCATCTAGGCTTTGCTGCTTTCTGGGAGGGGGGGGGACCCATGGATGCATCGTTGGGCTCCTTCTCCTCCTGCTGTGAAGGGGGGAAGGGCTGCGCCTTGGCCTACGTCCTCTCGGGTCCACAGCCCAGACTGGTTCTCTCTTTTCTTTGGGTCTGCAGGATGGTTCCTCCCCCTGAAGGGTGGCACGGTCAAATTTTTCTTTCAACTCATCTATGGGGCTTTCGAGTGGCTTCCTTAGAATTTCTTGGCGCTTACTTTGTTTTCTGGCTTGTTCCCACTCCCATAGCCAGGAAGCTCTGCCCAATTCACTTAGAGGTTTTCCCTTATCTCTCACGTTGGGAAAGGGGAATTCCGCCTCTGAAGCTTTTGGCACAGTCCCCGGGTACTTATCTGATTCAGGCTTCTTTGTTTGAGGTTTTTCCGAGAAGGAAGGCAGGGAGAGTTGAGCCTTCGTAGTTTCCAAACTGGCTGGAGTCACGACCGCTTCTCCTCCACTCGTTGCTTGAAGCAGGCTTTCCTCCGAGAGCTTCGCTTCAGCCATAGTGTCGGGGGATAACCTCCAATCCGACCATACGTCTGGGAGGGAACGGGATGATTTAAACTCAGCCAGCCTGGCTTTGAGGGAGTTTGGCAGTCTGTCAGGTTTCGGTTCTGTCTTAATTGAGTTCCATTATCAAGCGCAGAGTCTCTAATAAATCACTTTTTATTAAGAACAGAAATAGCCGACATTCCTAACTCTAATTGCTGCCAAACTGGCTCCTCCTCCCAACCCCCTCCTCTTCCGCTCTCCAGCCCGATGTCCCATTGGCCATCATGCAAATCCATCTCTACATCCCGGCACGTACTTCTCACAGGAATGTGGCCCCCACCCTCGGTCCCCAGGAAACCCTATCTGTTGCATGCAGAAAACTAGGTAAAAGTTCATCTCAGCAATAAATCAGCGCTTCTGGTCTTTGCTTCATGTCTTCATGTCAGAACTGGAAGAGAGCCTAATTTGGAATGCTGACAGCTTACTCATGTCTGAGTTCCATGGTTCGAAATTGAAACCTGGTGAACAAATTGGAGGACATTTGACCAAACTTAAAGAAATCAGAAGAGAATTGAGAGAAAGAGGCTATCTTATTGATGATATTCAAATGATCAGCATTATTAACTCACTGAATTATGAATGGAAAGATGCCATTACAAAGATTAATCTAGTGCCTATTGCTCAACGTACAGTGGACAATGTATGCAGACTTTTAATTGAAGAAGAAGCACTCATGTTAGCTACTCCACATTTGAGAGGACCACCAGCATCAAGAGCTCCAGCGAGGCACCCCTTCCGAGGAAGGACCTATGCTCCAAGGATGCCAAGATGCTACATCTGTAATTGTGTGGGACATGCCACCCGGGATTGTCCCCAACGAGTTCCAGCTCCCGTCACGTACCAGCCCAGAGGAACAGACTCCAGAGGCAGAGGCAGAGATGGAAGACAAGGTCGTCATGGTCCCAGGCGTGATCCACAAGCTCCACTCGCCACATTGGCTTTAACCAATGATCCACAACCTCAACCAGAGTACGACAGACGACTCCTGTGGACTTTGTACAGTGGTGCAGCATTGCATGTTACTTACAGAAAGGAACTTTTCACAGAGATGCACGAGCCTGAACCTGAACTACGTGAACTTTATTCTTTTTCAAATCATCCTTGTCAGGTCAAAGGAAAAGGAACTGTTTATGTTGAAGAGCTCGATGCATTCATTCCTAATGTTTATTATATACCAACAGCAACTAGTAATTTGCTTAGTCAGAGTCACTTGTCTAGAGTATTAAAGTTCCAGGTTCACCACCTTGAAAAAGCAAGTTACATAGTTAAAAATGGAGATATTGTTGCTGAAACCATGTTAATTGGTGGTGTTTATTACTTAAAGCCAAAGCCTAAATCGCAAACATAGGCAAGTATACAAACTCCAAAAGAGGAGAGCACAGGCCCAGAGAGAGACGTCCCAGTGAGAGATCCTGTTGCTACTCCAAAGGCTCCTAAAGCCAACAAAAAGAAAATTGGGAAACAGGTTGCTCAGAGCAAGCCTGAGGTTCCTCATAAAACTGTTAATGTTGAAAATTCACTAACTGGTAAACCTTTGCATTCCAGGTGTATCCATAAATGGCATAGAAGATTGGGGCATGCCAGTTTCCGTGTTCTTAGGAAGATGCCGGAGTTCGCAAAAGGTTTGGATCTAAAGGGGTGTAAGGTGTTTTTGGATTGTGCTGTATGCAAAAAGGCCAAATCCAAAGCAGCAGCCATTCCCAAACACGCTACACGCCTGTCAACACGCATTTTTGATTTGGTTCACACTGACATAGTTGGTCCTTTTCCGCCAACACTTGGTGGTAGAAAATATTTTCTAACAATTGTTGATAATTATTCTAGATATGGATATGTATATCCTATGAAAGAAAAATCTGAGACTTTTCAGATCTTTAAAGATTTTGCTGCTCTTGTTTCTACCCAACACCAAGTTCGCATTGCCAGAATCCAGAGTGATCGTGGTGCTGAATTCATGTCTGCGCGTTTCCAGGACTGGATGCGTAAGAATGGAATTCTTCATCAGACGTCGGCTCCTTACACACCGGCTCATAACGGAGTCATAGAGAGACGACAAGGGGTACTGCAAACCATGATGCATTGTCTCCTAGAAGACGCCAACCTCAGTATGCCATACTGGGGTGAAGCTATTAAATATGCAAATTACATTGTCAACCATACTTGGAGCAGTGTAATAAATCAGACTCCTTTCTTCATGTTGTACGGGTACAAGCCCGATCTCAAAAACATCCATATTTTTGGTTCATATGCTATGGTGAACATTCCCTTAGCTCAAAGAAGAAAAGGAGGTCCAGCAGCAAAGAGACTGAGATTTATGGGTATTGATGATAATTCAAAATGGAGCAAATTTATTGACTCTAAACATGTAATTGTGATTTCCCAATCTGCTAATTTTGAGGAAGATGTTGACTGGTCCAGGATTCATTCCAATGATCCTGGAGTTTATTTTCCTAGAGATGATACTGACGATGCTGCACAGATTGATGATCAAGATTCCACTGGTTCTTCTCAACCTGATGTTCCGTCTTCGCAAGCTGCGGATGCTGACACTAGCGATGAATGTGAGGACGAGGACGAAGCAGAAGAAGAATGGACAGTTGTTCCGAGACGTTCCAAGAGGGCCACAAAAGGGATCCCTCCACAACGATATTCTTGGCAACTGACAAAAGCACCATTGCCTTTGATTTGCAATGTTACACTTCCACCTGATAATTTCACGCAAATCAAGCAGCTTCCTGATTCAGAGCAAGACAAATGGTATGAAGCAATGCAGGTTGAAATGGACAGTCTAAAGAAACTTAAAGTGTTTACACCTGCAAAACCTCCAGCAAACAAAAAGGTCATTGAAACCAAATGGTGAGTCATTGTACAAAGCCAGACTTGTAGCTCAGGGTTTCGCTCAACGTTATCCTGAGGACTACACAAATACTTACTCACCGACAGTCAGAACTGAGAGTGTAAAAATTGCTTTAGCAACTGCAACTATCCTTGGTTTAGAAGTTTTCCAGTTTGATGTTGACACGGCTTATCTACATGCAGACCTAGACGAAGACATCTACGTGAGAAGTCCTCCAGGATTCCGAAAGCAAGAAGGGGATACCTGGTTTCTAAACAAAAGTCTTTATGGTCTGAAACAATCTGGTTTAATGTGGTACTTATGTTTTACTGACAAACTAAATTCAATGGGCTTTATTAAGTCCGAAACTGATGAGTGCGTGTTCACAAAAAGATCTAACAATGCATATGAGATAGTTCTTGTTTATGTTGATGATATTGTTTATATTGGTCCAAATAAGCAAATGAGTGAAATTTTTGCCAAAGCTTTGCAGATATATTTCACATTGAAATCATTGGGTCATATTAGCACTTATTTAGGTGTTCAGATTGAAAAAACACAGAAGGGGTTTAGTCTTTCACAAGAGGATAAAATTGAACAAATTTTGCATCATTGCAACATGAAGGATGCTAACACAACAAAGACACCCATGCAAACAGATTTTCACAACTTAACACATGATATGTTTTTCTTAGAAAACATATCTTCGGGTGTTTCTTGCTAAAGTATACACAAGGAGAATGCCACGATTCACCTTTAACTTAGGCAATTACCCCAGGAAGGTAACGGGGCTGATTGCCACTCTGACATGTATATTATTAAGTGGAGGAGAGAACATGGGTAATGCGATGGAATTTTGCTTTGGTTAACATGGTGACAACCATAAATACAGGTAGTCCTCGACTTACAACCATTCATTTATGCAACGCTCACCATCAAACAGGGAAAAATAGTGAAAACTGAATGAATCAAGATGCCCTATGAAAATACAGGTAGTCCTCGACTTACAACAGTTCATTTAGTAACCATTCAAAGTTACAACAGCACTGAAAAAAAGTGACTTATGACTGGTTTTCACACGGCCATTGCAGCATCCCCATGGTCGCATAATCAAAATTCAGACTCTTGGCAACTGGCTCATATTTATGATGGTTGCAGTGTCCCAGGGTCATGTGATCATCTTTTGCGACCTTCTGAGAAGTGAAGTCAATGGGGAAAGCCAGATTCACTAAACAACTGTGTTACTAACTTAACAACTGCAGTGATTCACTTAACAACTGTGGCAAGAAAGGTCTTAAAATGGGGCAAAACTCACTTAACAACTGTCTTGCTTAGCAACAGAAATTTTGGACTCAATTGTGGTTGTAAGTCGAGGACTACCTGTATTGAGGGTCCAGAATACAATCCTGCTTTGTTATGGTTATGGTTTATGGTTAGAAAAAAAACAGAAGTTCAGGTGAACAAATATGTTGATAATTGTTTCAGTTTCTCTGTTTTTCTAATTTTGTTCATTTAATCCTGCTTCCAGATTTTTATTTAAAAATAAATCAGTGTTGTGGCCCCGCCCTCTGAGCCTGTCCCATCGGAGGAAGAAAGCTCCGAGCATGAGGAAGAGGAGTCAGCCAGGCCTCCCTCTCCAGGCCCCTCCCCTCTGGCATTGTCTCAAGTACCGGCCGAGGGAGAAGAGACAGCTGATTCAAATCAGAGTGATGAGGAAACATCATTCCTGGACGCACGCCTCCGAAGGCGTGATAAACGTTTGCAGCAGCTTAGGAGGCGTGCTAGGGATTAGAACTGAGTCACTGGACCACACCCCAGAGACTATATAATAGAGGGTAGTGGTCAAAGGATCCTTGTGACGAACAAAGCAAAACCTTGGATAGTCACTAAAGCCTCGTCCGGAGCTGCTGAGAGAAAGATTTAAAGTGTCGGACATTTGGACTCTGGAGTATTTGTCTTTCTGTTTTACTTTGAAAATAAAGTCACTTGGCAGACGGTGTGTCTATCGCTGCCAAGTGGGAGATAAGAACTGGGTGCGTTCCAAAGTGTTTCCTTAACCCTCGACTGGCTGTGTGTGTGTGTGTGGGTACGGGGACAGATCAATCAGTGGGAAAATGGCTAGATGTAGGGAGCTCTGTGTTCTGACCTAGGCTTCCTTAGAAAGCATGAAGTAAAGTCTTAATCCCGGTAAAACCTCTTTTATTAACATGACTGTGAATTCCATTCATTCACAGTCAACAAGTCTTTGGCAAACAGTCTTTCAGAGGAATGTTTATCAACCTCCACCTTATCTCACTTGGAACACTCCCAGAGAACCAATTTCCAAATGCAGAGCAAGGCCAAACTTGGCACCGAGTCTATTAGAGTCATGAACAAAACTTTCCAATCTTGAAATGAGATGAACTAATTGCTTCCTGCAAAAGCCCACATCCCGTTCACTCCTCTTTTATGTCCTATGGGAGGGGCCAGTCATCTCCAAGGTGTGGCCTTACTCCCGAGTCTGCCCTGCTTTCTTAATTGTTCTTGTCTTATGGCAGCTCTGCGCATGCGCACACTGGGAATGGGCTCCAGCTCAGGGGTGAAATCTAAAATTTGTTACTACTGGTTCTGTGGGTGTGGCTTGGTGTGTGGGGGGTGTAATGTAATTGGGTGGGCGTGGCCAACTTTTTTTTTTTACTTTTAAAAGCATTTTTTCTACAACCTTAAGAGGTTGCAGAAAAAAATGCTTTTAGAAGCCTCTGATGATCAGGCAAGTCAGCTGGGATCGCCAGAGGCTTTTAAAGGCATTTTTTTTTCCTACAACCTCTTCGGCCGAAGGGGTTGCAGAAAAAATGCTTTGAAAAGCCTCTGATGATCCCAGCTGAGCCGCACGATCATCAGAGGCTTTTTTTTTACTTTTAAAAGCATTTTTTCGACCAAAGAGGTTGTAGAAAAAATGCTTTTAAAAGTAAAAAAAACAGCCTCTGATGATCGCGTGGCTCAGCTGGGCATGGGGGGTGGCGCACAGGGATTTTGTTATCGGTTCTCCGAACCACCCACCGCCATCTCTACCAGATCAGGCGATCCAGTCCGAACTGGGACCATTTCACCCCTGCTCCAGCTGTTCCTCTGCCTTGCTGCTGTCTAACTCCCTCTCTGCCTCTGACGCAGAGACCTCATCCAAGCTTTTCTCAGCCCCCAGGACTGGCCTAAGTTCCTCCCCAACCTCCTCACTGTCCGACTCTGCTGCCAGCTCTGCTGGCTGATGGTGGGCCACAACACTCTGTTTTTTAAGGAGGCTCCACAAACTCCACAAACAAATGGAGCCTCTGTAAAAAACAGAGCCCCCTAGAGTCTCATGAGAAGTACTACTTGCTTTATTTATTTATTTAGAAAATTTATGTAGCTCACAGTGACTTACAAACAATAAAAACACAGTATAGAAAAAATAACCCCATCCACCCACCCCGGCAACAACACACGGTCAAATAAGCCATTTGATGGGCTCCATCCCACTCTGGGTTCCTGAGGCCCGTTGGCAAAACCAAGTCTTCAGGACCTTATGAAAGAGTGTCAAAGTGGGGGTCAGTCTAATTTCTGAAGGGAAGCTATTCCAAAGGGAGGGAGCCACCATGGAGAAGGCCCTTCTTCTGAGTCCTGCCAGATGTACCTCATTAGGGGATGGGACCCGCAACATTCCTTGCCTCCCCACTCTAGTGGGTCAGGTGGATGTGACTGGCAAGAGACAGTCCCTCAGATAACCTGGCCCCAAGCCATGAAGGGTGATAACCAGCACCTTGAATTGCACCCAGAAGCAAATCGGCAACCAATGCGGCTCTTGACAGGGGATGAGGACAGGGAGTGGAGTGGAGCTACTCCACTGCCCCTGGTAGTGGCACCATGGATATGCTGTGGGAGCGGTTCAGGGAGGCCAGTTTCAGAGACGCTCTGTCATGACAACCATGGGAGACGGGAGCAGAGCAGGTGGCAACATGGCAAGCGCGAAAGCTGGGGACCCAAGTGGAGACCTGGTTCCATCTGGCCAGTCTGAAATTGCACTTAGACCAGGCATCCAGCACGGTGCATCCACAGCAGGGGACTTAGGGCCCCATGGAGAGAGGCATCAGCCAGGAGGCCAACCACCAGCTCCTCACGCTCCAGTCCCGGACTCATGCCAAGCAGACCAGGGCCCCGCATGGCCACCAGGACATTGGCCCCAGCAGGTGGCATGGGGCCTTCCGCCACTGCAAGCCTCATTCAACATGAACCCCGACTGCATGGCTCTATTCCTCAGCCAGGCCATTAGCCATCTGGACCTCTACGTCCGGTTCTACCCCTCGCAGTAGGCAAAGGTCGTGGCGGTGACGGCAGTGCTGGAAGGTGAGGCTGCTGAGTGGGTGCCGGACTTACAGTGAGCATGCCAGGGAGTTTGCGAACGTGGGCCTCTTCCTGGAGGCACTGAGGGCCCAGTTCGAGGATAGGTCTCGGGCACAACAGGCGGAGGGGGAGCTCCTATTGCTAAAACAACGAGGCCAGCCGGTAAAGGAGTATGTCCAGGAGTTTTGCCAGGTTGTTGGTAAGCTGTGGGTGTGGTGAGAGCAGTTGCTGGTCCATCAGTTCAGGGTGGGGTTGGACCGCAATCTTCATCAAGCCTGTGTTTATTGGGGTCTTCCGCACTGGTGGAAGATTGGTTCCGGACAGTCATCGAATTGGAGGCTGGGTTACAGGAGTTCCGTTCAAGGGAGGATGTGGGCTCTGGGGCCCAGAAACCCATGGAGAGGCCAACAGACAGAGCGCAGCCCAGCTCCAACATCCCAGGGCCCACGGAGAGACCGATTTGACTGTTGCTTTGCAGTTTCAGGGACACCGGGCAGTGGAATGCACAGCGCCAGGGCCACAGTCGCTGAAACTGAAACCACAACCACAAGGTGGCAGCCCCGGGAGGACCACAGGACGCCCACAACAGACCCCTGAATGGTCCTGGGGAGCAACCCAGGTGGAACCAGCAAGTGATCACCAGGCGGCTCCAGAGGAAGGGGGAGCTATGGCGATCGGGAGCGTCCTGCTGGCGTCCTATGACAGTGAGGATGATGGTTTTGAGGACCCAATGGTAAGTGACCCCATCCGGCCCTTCCTCATCCCTGTCAACATAAAAATTGCCCCGGCAGCGCAGGGGGGACAGTATAATGCCTTGATCAATTCCGGGTGTACCCGGTGTCTCATAAGCCAGGCTGTGGTTAGTGAGCTGGGGATACGGGTAAGGAAGATGCCCAAACCCATTAGGTTTGAGCAGGTTGACGGCTTGGTGCTTTTTAAAAATTTCATTTTCCTTTAGTACAAACATTTCATCTTTCATTAAACAGTGTGTCGTCTGGGTACAAATATTTTGTGCAATAATAATTAAAGTTTACAACCATGTTCATTATTTATATCTATTCTTAGATTAATATTAATGCATAACATACCTACTATTTATAGCATTTCTCTTCTTAGCTTATTTAACTTTGTAATACATTTTCCATATTTCACTCCTCTGCTTTTATTTCTAATTTTCATATTTATTCTCTAACCATTGATAAAATAACTCCCATATACTATAATAGTCAGATTCTTCCTTTCCTTTAATTGGAAGTGTTAATCTATTCATTTCTGCACATTGTAATATTTTCTTAATCACATTCTCATCTAGCTACAGTTATTACATGAATAATCAAATATGCATTTTCTTTACTGTAAGTTTCTGGTAAAATCCCCAACAAGAATACTTCAGGTTTAAGATCAATGTGTTGTTGTGTCATCTTCTCCAACCACATACGAATTTTTGCCCAGTATTTTTTTGCTTCTACACATGTCCACCACATATGGTAATATGACCCCGATATCTGATGACATTTCCAACAACTAACTGATTTGTCTTTAAAATTTTTTGCCAATCTTTCTGGTGACAGATGCCATCTATAAAACATCTTGTACAAATTTTCCTTGTATGTAGTTGACATTGTTAATTTATAATTTCTATCCCATAATTGCTGCCCTTTATCTATCATGTAACCAAAATTTTTCGCCCATGCTATTGTTTCCTTTACTTGTTCTTCTTCTAATTTAATACGCAATAAGTAACTATACAATTTTTTTATCGCCCTCTCTTCTGTTCCTGTTAATATCTTATCCAGTTCTGTCAATTCCATATAGAAACCATATAATTTAGCATATTTTTCATATCTAGATTGTAGTTGCAGTTGCAGTTGTGTATACCAAACCATGTCAATCCCCTGTTTTTTCAAGTCTTGTTTCATTTTAAGTTCCCCCTTTTCAGACAAAATATCCTTGTATCTAACAATATTTCCCATATTAATAATATTTGGATGTATAAGTGCTTCCATCGTCGAAAGCCAAACTGGTATCTTCAAATAATGTTGTTCTCTAATTTTCTCCCATACTAATAATAAAGCATTTCTTATATAATGTCTTTGGAAGTAGCCATGTATCTTACTTTTCCCATACCATAAGAAGGCATGCCAACCCAATTGCAAGTCATGTCCCTCCAATGTCAATAACCTTATATTTCTCAATACAATCCATTCTTTCATCCATGTTAACGCTGCAGCCTGTTAATATAGTTCCCAATTTGGTAATCCACACCCTCCTCTAGTTCTTACATCTTGTAACATTTTTAAATTAATTCTCTCTTTTCCCCCCTGCCAAATATATTTCACTATTATTTTATTAAGATCTTCAAAATATTTTTTCTCCAGTTTTATCGGGATTGTTTGAAACAGGAACAATAATCTCAGTAGTATGTTCATCTTAATTGTAGCTATTCTTCCTATTAGCAATAATTGCAAATTTTTCCATTTCTCCAAATCTACCTTCATTTGTTTTATCAGCTTATAATAATTATCTTCCTTAATCATTACACATCTTGCTGTTAATTGAATCCCTAAATATTTTACTTTCTTTGTGATCTGGATATCTAATCTCTTCATTAACTCCTTTTTCTGTTTCTCTGTAATATTTTTCACTAGGATCTTAGTTTTTTCCTTATTTATTTTCAGTCCTGCCACCTCACCATAGTCTTCTATTCTTTTTAACAATTTTGGCCCTGTTTCTTGCGGATCTTCTAAAATAAACACCAAATCATCTGCAAATGCCTGTAATTTGTATTCTTCCTTTTTTATTTCCATACCTTTTATCTCCTTATCCTGGCTTATATTTCTATTTAGTACCTCTAACATCAATACAAATAATAATGGGGACAGAGGGCATCCCTGCCTTGTGCCTTTCATAATGTTAACCTTTTCAGTCATATCACCATTTACCATCACCTTTGCAGATTGTTTGTAATATATTGTCTTAATCATATTAATAAATCTCTCCCCCAAATCCATAGCTTTTAGTTGCATCAGCATAAACTGCCAGTTCACATTATCAAATGTGGTTGACAGCTCGGTGCTGGGGGGGGGCAGCTACCCACATCATGGAGCCGGTGCATTTGGAAATGGGAGAGCATTGGGAAATGATTAGATTCATCATAGTAGCAACGATGCTAGAGTCTATAATATTGAGCTTGGCATGGCTGGATAAGTGGGGACCCACGATATGGTGGGAGGGAGAGTTTAGAAAGCTGATGATAGAGATTGGGCCCAAACCACCACTTCACGAGCAGGCTTGGGGGGGGCAGCCCAGGAGAGAATACCAGGGAGGCCCCAGAGGGACCCACCTTCCCACAGATCTATGCAGACCTGGCGGAGGTGTTTAGTGAGAAGGAATGTGAGACACTACCCCCTCACTGCCCTACTGACTGTGCCATCGAACTGATACCCAGAGTGAAACTACTAGTAAAGAAGCTCAGGGCAGTGGGAAAAGGGGGATGGTCCTGTCACAAGTAAATGCCTTATTCTCAAATGGGGAAAATGTACATACACAGGGTATCAGGGGTTAATTTATTCTTCCTTCCTTAATATATTCATATGTAACCACTCCCATCCTTTACTCCGCCTCATTGATATAAAAGGGGATGTATGCACCTCCTTCCTTGCTTCTATCTACAATCATTCAGAGAATATAGAATGCCTAATGTAAATAAATAGTGCTTTGTTTAAATACTTTGATCCTGAATTATTATTGAGTCTGATCCTTAAAAATACGCAACAATCTGGTAGCAGAGGATGATTGGACTGACTCAATAAAAATTAGATATGCCTAAGAGAGAAAACTCCAGAAACAAAAGAGAAAGACCCAACACCAGGGCACATAATAAAGAGATGGAAACGGATCAAGAAATGATCGATGAATCCACAACTATAATAACAAAAGAATCTGAAGACTGCGCTACAGACAATGAAGAGATAATCGATGAAACTGATGACCAAGAAGAAAACGAGATAGAAAACAACGAACTCAGATCAGAGATACTGAGACTATTGAAAAGCCAAAAAGATGACGAAAATCTCATCGCGAACCTCCAAGACATCATAAAAAACAGCGGAGCAGCGAGAGAAAAACACATCGTAACAGATGACTCTAAAGAACTAAAAATGGTGAGCGAATTGCCTATAGATAAGAATATAATGAAAAGGAAGACTAACGGTCCCGCACAAAATTTTGAATGGCAGCCATCTTGGTTTCAACAGACCACTAAGATGAGCGAAGCAGAGCCAATCAGAAAACAGAATTCAAAATGTCTGGCGCCAAAAGCCCTACATAGTGTAAAAAGTAAAAAAAGGAAAAATCTACTCTTCAGAAGAATCTGATACAGACATCGAAGAAACTTCAATCGAACTACAAATAGAATCAGCAATGAGAACTCTCTTTGCAACATTCGGCCCAAATTTAAAAATCACAAAAGAACCAACGAAAGCTGGCGATCAAAGAATAAAGAAAAAGCAAGCAAGCAAGCAAACGTCTCGGAATCTACCCGCTTCTATCCAAACGGCGAGAGCACCTACGCCTGAGCCCAGAGAACCCTGTAAATACTCCCCCATGCCGCAGACAATTCCAGGGGCCAGAGACCTCAACAAGAACAACTTCAGTGAAAAGAAGCAAGCGCCAGTCGTCACCTGGACACCCAAGATCGAGCCGGAGACCGAGTCATCGGAGGAAGAACACTACGAGGGAGCTACAGCAACGAGAACCTCTCCCGACAGCTTCAGAAGCGAAATGAGCAACGCGCATGCGCAAACACACGCAGACAACTACGAAGGACATGAAGAACAGAGAGAACCATTCAGACTCGTTGCAAGCATACCTACACCATTCTGCAACTATCAACATTTACAAGATCATGGACAACCTCTAGTTGTAAGTAATGGAACAAATAATATTGGGAACTTGCCCAATGATTTCCCAAAACTGAGAATAGATGGTATTAATTTACAGGAATGGTGTCAACAACTTCAGGTTGTTTTTCTAAAAGAGAACTTATTATTTTTTATAACTAACCCCCCCAAAAGGCCTTGGACTCTAAAATTGGACTGTCTGCACCACAGAGCATTCTACTTATTAATATCTAGTATATCTCCTGCTATGTATCATAGTATTAAGCATAACTTGACTGTCTCAGAGATTATTCACTGCATGTTTAAATTGTTTCATAGTGAAAGTGTAGCAACCACTACAAGAATGTCTAAAGATTTCTTCTCAGCTAGGATAAAATCTGGGGTTACTGTAAGTGAACATTTAATATCTCTAAACAAAATCAGAGCAGAACTACATTTAAGGGGAGAGATAATTTCAGATCAAACAATGAAAAGTGTCATCATTAATTCATTAGACCCATCGTGGGATAATTACATATCACATTTAGACACAATTAATTTGGGATACTTATCCATAGAAAATTTATCGAATAAGCTAATAGTTGAAGATAATTTAAGAAGAAGCCGCTGTAATACACACATAGAACATAGACAAAGTAAGAGAGTGGTATTTCAAGAAAAATATCGAGAATCAATTGAATGTTATAATTGTGGATCCAAAGAACATTGTAGAAGAGATTGTCCTAAATTTATTAGAGAAAGACAAAAACATGACTATAGAAGCAGATATCATAACAGACAATCGTCTATTGATAGACATAGATATAGAAACTCACCTAATTTTAGAGAGCATAGAGGGGGCAGAGATAATTCAAAAGATAGAAAGTCTGGATCATTAAATGGATTAGATAAACATAATATAACTAACACACAGGATTCAAGGGATAATTCTTGGCTCATTGATTCTGGGGCAACTAATCACACAACACATGACAAAAAAATACTATCTTCCTTTATAGAAGATAAATTTGTAATTAAGGTAGCCAATCAAGAAAAGGTCCAAGTTATTGGAAGAGGAAATGTAAACTTACCCGGTCTAGGGAAAATAGAGGGGGTACTATTAATACCAGAAATACCTCATAACATACTTAGTGCAATAAAACTAAGTAGAGATTCTGACATAAATATAGTATTCTCAAAAGGAAAAGCAACACTAGAGAAAAACAAAGCAAATTTGGGTAGTGTGGTTATCAAAGGGGGTCTACCATATTTAATCACAGCAGAAAAATGGCTACACAATATTGATTCAAACATGGAAGATGACACTAACATAGAGAATGAAGACAATAGCAATAGTGATAATGAGGAACATGAAACAAATCACAATCACAGAAACACATCTATTAATGACACACTCAATAACAAAAAACCTACGATTGGAAAACCAATCCACGATGAATGTGCACACATATTACATAGAAAGTTGGGACATGCTAGTTTTCCTGTAGTACAAAAAATGATTGAACATGCTGAAGGTGTTAAAATAAAAAATTGTAAAAATTATTTGGAATGCTCAGTATGTAAGTCCTCAAAACTCAGAACTAATCCCAAGCCAAAAAAGGCAACAAAATCAACTAATCAAATTTTTGATCTGGTACATATGGATCTAGTTAGTCCATTAACCCCATCAATCACATATAAAAAACGATATTTTCTAACTATTGTAGATGACTGTAGTCGTTATGGATTTGTCTATACTTTGAAACACAAAGATGAAACATTTCAAAAATTTAAAGAGTTTTACAAACGTGTAGAAACACAACATAATGTTAAAATAAAACAAATCATGACAGACAGGGGATCTGAATTCATGTCAAAAGAATTCTCCCAATGGCTAAAAAACAAAGGAATGCTACACTTCACATCTAGCCCTTTCTCTGCATTCCAAAATGGAGTGGTAGAAAGAAAGAATTCGACACTACAAACCATGATTAGATGTACATTAGAAGATGCTGGCTTAGGAAAACAATTCTGGTCAGAAGCATTACTATATTCCAATTATACTCAAAACAGAACTTGGTCCAGCATCGTAAACAAAACGCCATATGAACTAATGTATAATAGAAAACCCAAAATAACACACATGCACATTTTTGGAGTCACAGCGGATGTACACATACCAAAACAACTGAGGCGTAAAGGAGAAAACGTATCCAGAAGACTTAGATTCATGGGATACGAAACAGGCACAAAAGGGTACAGATTTATTGATAATAACAACAGATTCATAATTTCTAGAACAGCTGTATTTCATGAACAGGCCAATTGGTCTAAAATACATCTTAATGAGATATTCCCAACTACAAAAACAGACACTGAACATCAAAACAAAATAGATAGAGAAGAACTCAATCACAATGCACATGAAAACAAAAATAAAACATGGACAAATAGTCACCCCAGAATAAAAACAGATTCATTAACAAAAAAGGAAGCAAGATATCTACACGATAACGATAGCAAACCAGAAAAAACAATCAGATGTAACAGAAATCAGGTGCCAAGTAAATATAAGGATTACATAATGCACTTGAATAATGAAACATCAACACCTAACACATACGAGGAAGTATTAAAGCTCCCCATTGAAGAAAGAAAAAAATGGGAATCAGCTATGGCCAAAGAAATGGACAGTTTGCGAAAGTTAAATGTATTTACACCTACTCCTGCACCTAAGGACAAAACTATTATAGGCACCAGGTGGATATTCAAAATTAAAAATCTGGAAGAAGGCAACACATTATATAAAGCTAGATTAGTTGCACAAGGTTATACTCAAAAATATCCTGAGGATTACACAGACACATACTCTCCCACAGTAAGGACTGAGAGTGTTAAAACAGCTTTAGTCATAGCATCTGCACTTAATCTTGATGTCTTTCAATATGACATACAGACAGCGTATTTACACGCAAAGCTCAATAAAGAGATATATGTGAGAGCACCTCATAGCCAATACACAAACAAAAATGAAACTTGGTTATTGAATAAAAGTTTGTACGGACTAAAACAATCTGGCAAACGTTGGTATGAATGTTTAGTCAACGTACTCAAAACTATGAATTTCAATGCCACAACTGCTGACAAATGTTTCTTTGTTAAAAAGGAAGGTGACTCATTAGAATTTGTGTTAATTTATGTGGATGACATTTTATATATCGGTAAACATAAAGAGAAAAGAGATACATTTGTAACAAAACTAAATGAACATTTTTCTTTAAAAACATTAGGAAAAGTAAACAAATATCTTGGAGTTCAAATCAATAAAACTAAAAAAGGATTTAAACTTTCTCAAAAAGATAAAATTATAGAACTCCTGAACAAATGTAATTTGAATTATGCCAAAACTTGTGATACTTCAATGCAAGCTGATTTCTTAAGAAACATGGATGAATCATCCCCTGAATTTAAAGATAATACACTTTACAGATCAGTTATTGGTTCCCTTTTGTATATATCTAATTGGACTAGACCTGATATTGCTTTACCCCTCAATCTGTTATCCAGATATGTTGGTAAACCTTTAATGTATCACTGGGAAGCCATTAAACGAATATTAAGGTATTTGAAGCACACCTTAGACTTCTGCCTACTACTAGAACCCAATAATATTAAAGAGCCCATCCTCACTTGTTACGCTGATGCGGATTGGGCAGGTGATACTAAATGCAGAAAAAGTACCTCAGGCTATATATTCTTCCTTAATAATTGTCCTGTCTACTGGTATACTGGAAAACAAGATCTAGTAGCCACATCAACAACCGAGGCAGAATATGTTTGTTTATCTAAAGCCTCCAATAATCTAGTATGGTTTAATGATTTATTATCAGATGTTTGGAAAAATCCTTCATTACCATTTATCATACATGAAGATAACAAAGCTGCTATTGAGATATCTAGATCTGATGCCATTGGTCAAAGGTCCAGACATATAGATATAAAATTCAAACATGTAAGGCAATTATCTCAAGATGGTTTCATTAAGGCCATTCATTGCGAAACTTCAGAACAAATAGCTGATATATTGACTAAGCCTTTGCAATCTAAACAACATAAATATTTAACTTCAAAACTACAAGTCTTATATTGTTCCGAATCTGAATGTAATTATTGTTGTATATCGAATCGGCATTTAGAGGGGGATTTGTCACAAGTAAATGCCTTATTCTCAAATGGGGAAAATGTACATACACAGGGTATCTGGGGTTAATTTATTCTTCCTTCCTTTTTTTTTTTTTTTTTTTTTAATTTGATTTATATGCCGCCCTTCTCCGGAGACTCAGGGCGGCTTACAATGCGTTAAGCAATAGCCTTCATTCTTTTGTATATTTTATACAAAGTCAGCTTATTGCCCCCACAAACTGGGTCCTCATTTCACCTACCTTAGAAAGGATGGAAGGCTGAGTCAACCTTGAGCCTTGAAGAGATTCGAACCAGCAGAAATTGCAGGCAGCTGTGTTAATAACAGGGTGCACTAAACCCTTGTACTATCAAGGCTCTTCTCTTAATATATTCATATGTAACCACTCCCATCCTTTACTCCGCCTCATTGATATAAAAGGGGATGTATGCACCTCCTTCCTTGCTTCTATCTACAATCATTCAGAGAATATAGAATGCCTAATGTAAATAAATAGTGCTTTGTTTAAATACTTTGATCCTGAATTATTATTGAGTCTGATCCTTAAAAATACGCAACAGGCCCTGCCGAACCTTGCACGCCTACAATGGAGATCAGGCTCGGAGAAAGCTGGAGCACCCTTGCCAAAGACGCTCACCCATCACCCGGTCAAACCACCCACTCTGCGCTCATTTGCTGCACTTTGGCTGAGTCTGGCCACTCACTTGAGGGTATCCCTGCTCGTGCGTGCCCTCTCGGCCCCACAACAGCCAGCCGGGGGTCGCATGAGGAGGAGGAGGGTCATTTTCAGGGAAGCCACTGCTGCGGCTCGTGCTCACTCCTCAGCTGCGGGCCTGTCCCCCTTTCTGTTGTACCCTCCTCCTAAATCCCATTCCCACCCTGCCAGCCCTTGTGTTAGTGAGGTTGGTGTCGGCCATGGCCAGGTTGGGCCAGTATCTCGGGGCAGAGAACAGGTCGCGTGACCAGGTTGACAGGGAGCCGCAGGAGAGGGGCCAAAGAGCCACATGCGGCTCCAGAGCTGCGGGTTGCCAACACATGAGGTAAACATTAAACAGAAGCGGAAAGAATACCGAGCCCTGCGAGACCCTACAAAGCAGTGGACATGGGCTGGACCTCTTGCTTCCTATTAACACCAACTGAGAGAGGAAAGAAGTGAACCAGCATAGCACAGAGCCCTCCACTCCCAAACCCCGAAACCGCTCCAGAAGTATACCATGGTCGATGGTATTGAAGGCCGCCAAGAGGTCAAGTAGAGCAAGAATGGATGCACTACTCCCATCCCACTCCCATCAGAGATCATCAAAAAGTGCGACCAATGCTGTTTCCATCCCATATCCAGGCCTGAATCCTGACTGGTAAGGGTCTAGATAATCTGTTTTATCTAGAAATCTCTGAAGCTGCCACGCAACCGCCTTCTCAGCAACCTTCCCACAGAAGGGAAGATTGGAGACAGGTCAGAAATTATCCAACAGGGTGGAATCCAGTGATGGCTTCTTAAGAAGAGGGCGGACCACAGCCTCTTTAAAGTGCTGGGGCACTACCCCCTCCTGTAGGGAAGCATTTATTACCCCCAGAATCCACCCGCATGTCACCTCCCAGGAAGCTTTCACAAGCCAGGAGGAGCATGAGTCTAGAAACACAGGTGCTTGTGCACATACTCCCTAGGATCCTGTCCACTTCCTCAGGAGCAGCAGGGTCAAACTGTTCTTAGATAACAGGGCAAGAACCTGCCCCAGGTGCCTCCACCGGACCAACAACCATGCCGGCATCTAACTGGGAATGAAGTTGAGCAATTTTGTCTTCCAGAAAAACAGCAAATTCCTCAGCGTGCCCCTTCAGTGAATAAAAGCTTGGCAGGACTGTTCAGCAGATCTGCAATTATAGCCCCCAGTTCCTTTTGGAACCCATCCGGTCCATTAGTTGCCGGGAGAAGACCAATCTAATAGTGTCAGCTGGATCTCCAGCATGGGTTTTCCCTTTGATGCTTGCTTGGTATTGGCTGCCATGGGGAGTGGGGGCATGGCATTAGGGTTTGGGAAGTGAGCTGGTGTGAAGAAGGCCCATGTGAATAAAAAGGGAGGTTTGCTGTCATGAACTACTGCGCTGCTGAATGGAGTTGTTTACATCCAGTCAAGGCCAACCGTCCTAGAACTCCAGATGGACTAAAACACCTGAAGATGTGCCCCACATGACACTATGTTGGATGGGGATTGGACATTCAGCCTGGATCCCTGAGGGGAGGGATTTTGGGAAACTTTCAATATGTAACTTTCGCGCCTTTTGGCTCAAATCTTGCTTTTCTTTCACTGCTATCATTTCAAACTCAGTAAAAGTACCTCTTCTTTACTTCAATGGAGTCAGGGGTTTTTTTTCTTGGGTTTTGAATGGAGGCAGGCCTGACATTAAGCAAGATCTGCTTTATCAGCCAACCCAGAGACCTAGTCTACTGAGGGTGTTGAGCACACAATGTGAACCCACGGGAGCGACCAAGAAGACTGGGGAGCCCTGGGGTCAACCTCCCCTCAGCCACACCACTGCTGGGAGGAGACAGAGTGGCTGGAGGAGTTGCAACTTGAGGAGAAACTGGTCCGAGCCAGATGGTCGCTGGGTGTAGGATGCATGGAAAACCCAGAGGAGCACCCCCCTGGGAGTAACTGTTGCCAGACACTGGTGGGGAGATGATGCCTTGCAGAAAGACAACAAAGAGGACCTCCTGCTGACCCATGCCCTGCAACTCCTGCATGAAGCACTCGAGAGCTGGAGAGCCCTCTCAGAGAAGCATGGCCTGCCAGCGCTCAAAGAAGCTGGAAAGGCAGCAGGGGGAGCTGGCGTCTCTGCAACCTGATTGCCTTGTCAGGATGACAATTAATCCCATTCTGGTTTTGGGTAATCGCACCTTGATTTAGAGAAGTGGATCGAGACTTTTCCCTTGAAGCATACTTTAAGAAAATAAACCCGAAGATATGTTTTCTAAGAAAAACTCATTTATTTGTTATAAAGAAAATAAAACATCTCACTAGTCTAATTAGTTACATCTTGGCAACGTTCCTGCCGGCCACTTCTCCTGGCAGGAGAACAAAGAAAGTTAGAAGAAAGTGAAAGAATGTAGACATGCGCAGTATCAGTTACTGATAAGAACTTGGCAAGCTACAGTAAGTCTTAGAGTTCAAAAATAAGAGCTCATCTGGTAAATACAAAAAATGCAGTGACATGCCTCACCAAGCCAGGCTGCTGGGGTCAGGAAACCCGAGAAGCAGCCAGCAAAGCACTGCAAAACAGTGCTGAAAGGGGTGGAGGTCATTGAGTTCACCGCTCCTGGCCAGGAGGAGCTGGGAACTCCAACCACCCCAGAGGAGAGTGAGACCGACGATGACAATGCCCCCCTGATAAGTCAGCATGTGGCCCCCATGACCATCCCAGTGGAGCTGTGGGTGCCTTCGTGTGGCACCCAGGGGAAGATGCTAGCCCTTTTGGACTCCGTGTGCACAAGATGTGTGATTAACCCCGAGGTAGTAGAGAAACTGGGACTGAGACTGAGAACACTGAGGGTGTTCTATTTCGGATAGGGGGGTACAATTCACCTCCCATTTCTGGTGGGAATTCCTGAAGTTGTTAGGCTCCACCCAGGGTTTAAGCTCCACCCATCACCCCCAAACTAATGGGGTCTGTGAGCATGCTAATTCAGTCCTGGAACAGTACCTTAGATGTTATGTAAACTACCAGCAAGATAATTGGGCTGACCTGCTGCCATTCGCAGAGGTCACCTACAATAACTCTATCCATAGTAGCACTAGCTTCACCCCGTTTAAAGTGGCTTCTGGTCAGGATTTTGTCCCTATACCAGAACTTCCTCAGGGGAAGCCTCAAATCCCCTCCTTAGTGGAGTGGATTGAACAGCTACAACATATTTGGTCCATCACCCGTAAAACACTAGATGAGGCACATCAGGCCCATAAGAAACAGGCTGACAAGAAAAGGGCTAAATCAAAAGAATTCCAAGTAGGGGTCAAGGTTTTCCTATCCACGAAGTACTTACAAACCACCCAAAAATCTAAGAAATTTTCCCTATTGTTAGGATCGTAAATCCGGTCATGGTACAGTTAGAGCTACCCAAAACCCTTAGACAGATCCACCCTGTGTTTCATGTTAGCTTGTTGAAACCTGAACATGTATCTCCTCTTCAACCAGGCCAGCCTGCCCCTCCAATTCCCCTCCTCATCGAAGGTGAACAACATTTCGAGGTCAAAGAGATCCTGGTGTCAACTCGTGAAGCATTCCTGACCTGCTCTCGAGTTGCCATAGGCAGGGGGATGGGGAACCGAGCCTCGCAGCTGCAGCGAGGGAATTGCACTTCAGTCAAAACAAAAGCACATTCCAGCCATCTCCATTTCAAGGCCATCTCCACAGTGACCCACAGTGGTCGGAGGGAGGGACTTCTACAACCCACAAAATTGCTTCATTGGGGAATGTGACTGATGACACACCTTGGGGGGAGGGGGGAACAGGGTCAGAGCCAGGGCGTGAATTAAATGAGGTCAGAGTTGGCTTCACTTGGAATGTGCAGACATGAAGCTCCTAATAAGTAACTGGATTTCTTTTGAAGATTGGCTCGAGGCTCATGATTTAATTGGGGCATCAGTTGGAACCCTAACAGCAAGCCAACTCTCTCAAAACTAATCAAAATAAAAAAAATAAAAAAAAACACTTCTGGTTGGAGCCGTTGGAGCCGATAGACGGTCCTTTTTAAGACCGCCAGCCCCGTTGCTTGTAAAGAGCCACCTCTATGGTTGAGAGGTGGCTTGGAAACTCCACGATCCGGAGGAATCGGGAGAAGAGCCGGCGCGACAGGTAGAGCCCCCTTTGAAGCCCCCAGATTGTTTTTTTTAGCGTCTGGGGAGGAAGCAGGGTGAGGCTCCCTATACAGCACGCTGAGGCTCCGAGCTCCGAGGACGTCTCTGCAATTGCAGAGCCAGGCGACGCGACCAACGAAACAAAAGAAAGCCAAGAAATTTGCTAAAAATAAGCAGGGTGGAATCTGGACTTCAAATTTAAACTGCAAGTATCTTTCTTAGCCCTGTGAGTGAACGTAGTAATTGAGAAGAAGTGAAAGTTTTTTTAAAAATGGCGCCCGGCTTTAGCAATAAGGAAAGCTGAAAGCGAAAGTGATTTGTCTGAGCTTATTTCTGCTACAAAGTAACAAAAAGTAACAGCGCTGGCCTGAAGAAAGAGCAAAAGTTTTTTAAAAAGTGATTTGACTTGTTCTCTCTCCCTTGGGACTTGACTAAAGCTGGGGAAATTCATGAAAGGTTTTTGTACTGGAGAGGGAGAGAGGATATCTTTTTTACAAAGAGTTAGGCTGTGTGGAAAAATGGCTTCAAAACAAAAGCCAGCTAAAGCCGATGGGGGGGGGCTCCCCCACTAAATCAGAAGAGCAGCCTCTGAGCTCACAGACACAGATCACACAAGAATCTGGATTTAGTGATCTGAAAGAATTTATTGCTGGGGCTTTAGACCAGAAATTTGAAAAATCACAGCAGGAATTTAAAGAGATGGTTCAAGAAAAGTATGACAAGATGAAACGTGAAATACTGACAGCTGTGACTGGTTTGTCTGAAGTAGTGCTCCAAGTTGATAAGAAAGTGGAACATCTTAGCTCAGAAGTGGAGTTTAAAATGAAGGAAGCTGATCAAAAAATTTCTAATGTTGATAATAAAACACAAAGGCTTGAAAACGAAGTTACAATGATGCAATTCAGATTTATGGAGTTTGCTGTGAGACTCAGAGGTATAAAAGAGAACAATAGAGAAGACTTGAGAAGGGTTTGTGCTGATGCTCTGGCTGTTATGTTAAAGGTTGATCCTGAGGAGATTTTTTGCAAAATTGATAAGGTCTATAGAGTGAATTCTTGGGTGGCAAGGCAAAGGCAATTGCCTAGAGATGTTGTGATCTATTTTACAGATAGAAGAATAAGAAATGATATTTTGCAAAAATCTTTTGTTTCTACTATTCAAGTGGATGGAAGAGAGATTGGGATCTACAAAGAATTGCCACCTAAGATGTTGAGAGAGAGAAAAGATTTTGGATTTTTGGTGACTGAATTAAAGAAACAACAAATTCCATTCAGATGGGACACTCCAGTTGGTATAATATTGAGGTATCAAGGAGAGAGATATCGATTAAATACTCTTCAAAAAGTGGAAGAATTTTATTCCAGTGTTTTTAAACCTGGTGCAGCATCTCCACGTACTTCCTCAGTGTTAGCCATAGTGGAGGGTGAGAAGGATACGCAATTTGAACAAGAGCTTGAAGAGCAGAGAAAACAGATGGAGAGGGAGGCACTAGAGACTCAAGGAGCGGTAGGGGGTTTGGATTCTGCTTCAGAGTTTCCAGTTGAACCCCCTAAAAGTACAAGAGAAGTGGCAGCGGATCTTTTTTTTATTGAAAAAGTTTTTCAAATACAAAATTTTCCCCCTTTTTTCCCCCCCTCCTCCCTAACCCCCCTCCCCCCTCCCCTCCCCCTGTGGCTTCTTCAAAATAAAACCCAAATTCATAACAGATTATATAATACTTTACCATCCCCTTACTCCATCCCCCATATGCTGACCCTTTCTTTCTAATAATATTATTATATCCCCCTTATACTATACATTTCAAAATAACATTCTACTATAACATTATATAATAACTCCTAATTTAGCATAATAATATTATTATATCTCCCAGTTTAGCAATTTCTGCTCATAATCTACCCTTTTTCTGCCCCCCCATACATATATCTCTTAAATCAAATCTTTTATGTATATTAATATAACATTTCAAAGCAACCTTCCGCTATAAGACTATATAATAAATCCTAATTTAACATTTATTCAATTCATAATCTACCCATTTCCTCCACCCCCATCGATATATCTCTTAACTCAAATCTTTTACATATATTCATATCTAAACATAATATCCCTTTTCTTAAACTAAACAATCAATAAGCTAACCTGTCTCCACCCACTTTCCTACAAGACTACCATACTTAATAATTCTTAATATCTTTATTCTTCTGCCCACACCACTAAAAAATATTCCCTTATGTAAATAAAATCCTCTTAAAAAAGACTTTAAGCTTGTAATCCATATGATATCTTCTGTAATGTCTTTCAGATGGATTGTTAACTCCATCACCCATGTTAGGGTAACATCACATCCTAATTCCAACAGTATGTTCAGTATCTTCAATTACCATCTGCCCCCATCAATATCTTCTAAAAAAAAAAAACCACCCGAGTGACTTTATATTTGTATTCCATATAGTGTCTATAGTGGTGTCTTTCATCCAAATTATTAATTCCAACCACCGTAATAGGGTAACAGCCAGATCATCTGCGTGCCCCAATTCCATAGCTCTCTCGCCTTGTAGCTCAGCATAAACGTAGTACATTTATCAAAGAATCCAAAAAAAAAAGATAGTTCCAATCCATTCAGTTTAAGGCCCTTTTCACATCCCAAAAGTACAGCACTGCAGAGGTCTGTCACTCTCCTCAGGATAATATAAACCAATACTTTGCCTCAACTATCTTTTCATATATTCAATCATCTCTTAAATAACTGGCATTACGCTGTTGTTTAATTTAAAAATTTTTGTTTTTGTGAGACCTGCTTCTTCTTTTCTTGACTTTTTGTGGGTTAGATCTCCATCCTGATTTCCTTTCTATAAATTGTATATCAACTGTTTGGTTTTCATGCTGATCTATAACTTGATCTTGTTGGTTTTGCTTTTGTGGCTTAAATCTCCATTCTGGTTCTGTGAGTTGTATATCAACTGATTGATTTCCATGCTGGTCTGTAACTTGATAAGTCATCACATTAGAATCCAGAGCCGCCTCTCTTGTATTTATAAATAGTCCAGCTGAGACCTCTGAAGGAGAATCCAGAAGCGGCTCATCTACAAAGACCTCTGTAACTTGTTGTTTTTCCATTACTTCCACCTCCTTCTGCTTATCTTGAATTTCTATCTCTTGTTGATTTTGCTTTTTGAGAACCTTGTAGTAAAATTCTTCTGTTTTTTCAACAGTATTTAGCTGATATCTTTCTCCTTGATATCTCAATATTATACCAACTGGAGCATTCCATCTGAATGAGATGTTTTGTTTCTTTAGGTCAGCCACCAAAAATCCAAATTTCTTTCTATCTTTTAGCATCTTAGGCGGCAACTCTTTATATATCCAGATCTTTCTTCCATACAATTGTAGAGTAGAATTAAAGGATTTTTGCACAATATCATTTCTTATTTCTTTATCTGTGAAGTAAATCACCACATCTCTAGGCAATTGCCTTTGCTTTGCAATCCAAGAATTTACTCTATAAGCCTTGTCAATCTTACAAGATACCTCCTCAGGATGAACCTTTAAAATCCCGGCTAGAACTTGAGCAGATATTTTTCTTAAATCATCTCTATTATTTTCCTGTAACCCTCTCATTCTAACCGCAAATTCTGTGAGCCTGTATTGCATCATTACAACTTCTCTTTCAATCCCTTGCTTTATATCTTCTGGATTGTAAGTCTCGTGACCAGCTTCCTTTTTAGACTTTACTTCTAAACTATTGTCTTGAATATTTATCAAATCATTTTCAATTCTTTGTATTTTATTAACCAAATTATAAATCTTATTATCAACTTCCTCCATTTTAGACTCTAATAACTTGATATTTGTATCCATCTTTATAACAATTTCTGAAAAAGCATTAGTCACTGTTACAATCTTTCATTGCAGATTATCATACTTTAGTTGTATCATTTCTTTAATTTCCTGCCTAAATTTTTCAAGTTTCTGGTTCACAGTCTCATGATATCTTGCCATTTCCTCCAGGACAAATTCTTTTAAATTAAAGCCATTCTGCTGAGTCTGTAAGCTCAGAACTTGTTCACATAATTGTAAATGGGGGAACACCCCCCCCCCCGCTGCTTGTTTGTCAGGCTTTATTAGTTTTAACGCCATCCTGCGACACAAACAAACTCTTTTTAAAGAAAGAAAACTTTTCCCCAAGCAAGATCAAGTACAAATCTCCAAGAAAAAAGAAACTTAAAATAGATATTTTTCTTCTAGATTCTAGCCAGCACTGTTTATTCCACTACTTTGTAGCTTGTTACGGAAGGACTTTCGCTTTCAGCTTTCTTCTTCTTCTCAAGCCTCAGCAGTCGCCATTTTAAACTTTTTTTTTTCCTTCACTTAAAAACGCTTGTAAAATCATTAAAAATACTTGCGATTTAGGGTCCCAAGTCCAAATCTCGTCCTCTTTAATTAAACCATCTGTTAATTTCATTGATTGGTCCGGTCCCAGCGCCTGGCTCTGCAAAAAGGCAGAGTTCTCCCGAAGCCCGGAGCAGCGGCAAGCGGAAATAGGGAGCCACAACCTGCTCGTCCCCAAGAGTAAAAAAAGAACTCTGGGGACTTCGCAGAGGGTTCTACCTGCCCTCGCCTGCTCTGTCTCACATTTCCTTCAGGAAATGGAGTTTTTCGAGCCGCCTTTCAGATGTAAAGGCGGCTCTTTACAGGCAACGGGGCTGGCGGTCTCAGAGGACCGTCTGGCGGCGACGGGAGCCAGACCGGAAGCCCCAAGTGGCAGCGGATCTTGATTGGATGTTGCATAGTGCTAAAGATCAGCGTATTACCCGAGCAGCTTACAAACAATTTTTAGAGAAACAACAACATCAGAGTTCTAAGTCATCACAAGATGAACAGGGAGCCAATGGTAAAGCACAAAAATCTGAAGCTATGGGAGGAGCCAAGCCGAAGACTATCAATGTGGAACAGAAACTTCAGCAAATGCTCTTATCGCTTCAAGAGCCCACAAATGACAATTAAGTTTTTATCTTGGAATGTGAACGGATTGAACTCACCACAGAAAAGGAGGAAGATATTTCATTATTTGAGACAATTTAATAATGATGTTATTTGCTTACAGGAAACTCATATTAGAACACAAGATCAAAAATATTTGATAAATTCTAGATTAGGAACACAGTTTATTGCTTCAAATTCAGAAAAAAAGAATGGTGTAGTGATTTATACAAATAAAAGATTGCCAACAAAAATTATAGAAGCAGATGATTGTGGAAGATATATAGCAATAGAACTTCTTGCAGATAATGGCCCAATTTTGGTGATTGGAATTTATGCTCCTAACCAGCAACAAGAAATTTTTTATAAATTACTGCATTCTAAAATACTACAATGGGACTACAGACCTATTTCACTTATGGGAGACTGGAATGGAGTAATAGATCCTAAAATAGATAAGAAGAGTTTGGCAAAATCATGTGTTAAACTACCACAGTTTTTTTTTTATTTGAAAGAAGACTTGGAATTGAAAGATATATGGAGAGTGCATAACCCAAAAGAACTGGACTTTACTTTTTTCTCAGACACAGATCCTTCTCTAGGATTGACTTTATTTTACTTACAGTTGACTTGCTTTTAAAAACAAAGAAAACAAAGATATTTCCGAGGATTTTATCTGACCACAGCCCAGTATGGATAGAAATAGAAATGGGAAAGAAAGAGAGAAGATCTTGGAGAGTAAATGAAAACTTATTTAGATATGAAAAAAATGTAAATGAACTTAAAAAACAAATAAAGGAATTTTTTGAAATGAACTTGAATAAGGGTACCCCTATTGAAATTGTTTGGGATGCGAGCAAGGCCTATATGCGGGGGGTACTGATTTATATGAACTCTAAACATAAATCAAATCGACAAAGAGAAAGCTTAGAATTGGAAGGGGAGATAAAGAAAAAAGAGCAGTTACTTACAAAAAATCCAACAGATGAAAAATTACAAGGAGTTATAAAACTTTTGAAAGATCAATTCCATATGCTTACAGCGGAACAAGCAGCAACTAATTTACAATTTGCGAAACACAATACATTTTGTAATGCCAATAAACCGGTCAGGTGGTTTATTGAGGAAACAGCAGAGTACTCGGACTATTGGGAGTATTGAGTATAAAGGGAAGGAAGTATTTCAACAAAGACTAATTAAAGAAGCCTTCTTAGATTATTATACCAAACTATATGCAAAAGATGATATACAGAATGAACTTATAAATAAATATCTAGAAGAAAAGAGAGTTACAAAAATTTCTAATGTTCAAAAAGAAAGAATGAGTTTGTCAATAACAGCTGAGGAGATTATTATTGCTATTAAACAACTGAAAACAGCTAAAGCTCCAGGACCGGATGGTTTAACTGTGGTGTACTATAAAACCTTACAAGCAGAAATGATTGAACATCTTAAAGACTTATTTTGTAGCATACAACAAGGGGGAAAAGTACCCCCTTCATGGAAAGCAGCTTTTGTTTCTTTGATACCGAAAGAGGAGGCAGATTCTACAAAACCGGAAAATTTTAGACCAATATCTCTCCTGAATACGGATTATAAAATCTTTGCGAAAGTATTAGCCAACAGATTAATGCCAGTTATTCAAGAGGTGATTCATCATGATCAAGCTGGATTTATAGAAGGCGGATATATGAAGGATAATGTGTCAGGAATAAATGCCTTGCCTCAGACCCAGGGCTAGAGGCAGGGGGGCTGGACAAGCCAACGTCCAAGGTCCACCCTAACCCAATAACCCCTCCTTACCTTAGCCACACCCAGGGGGTACTTAAGGGTCAGCCATGCGGTCCTGTTCCAGTTCCAGATCTGTACCTGCAATGATAAGATGCCTTGTTAATAAAGACTATTGATTTGATGAATACCTGCCTGTTGGAGTTATTGGGCACGATCCTTGAACATCCTTAACAATATGGTAGCAGAGGATGGTTTAATAGCCCAACCCTAACACTCCAGGACATGCCAGGAGGCTCCATGCAAAGGACCACGACGGACAGGGTGAATACCAGGGCATTCACCAAGAAGATGGCAGAACGGCCTGCCCAACCCAAAGACACGCAAGGAGAGGCACCCGAAATGAGCAACCTACTCCACCAACCATGCACCCCGACCAGACGCGACAAGGGGTGGAAGGAACACGAGAGCCCAATGAGAGAGAAGCACGAACTAAAAGAAAAACTCCTGAAGCTGATAGACTCGGCACAAAGCAACACTGACCTCATCGCGGAACTCCGAAGCCTGGTCAAAGGCTGCGAAGCAGAGAGTGAGGAAGATGAAGACGAGTCGGACTACAGCGACGAAAACGCGGTAAGAGAAAACTGCCCCCACCAGAAGCCCACCGAAAAGGCCAAAAAAGAATTCGCGCCCTTTTCGCAGTGGCCATCTTGGGAGGTGACATCACCAAAGATGGCCGACCAACAACCAATAGATTCCCGAGATTTAAATCTCATGGCGGGAATCGGGGCCTACTTGAGAGTAACCACCCAATACTACTGCGACGGACAAGAAAGCCCTAAACCCAAACCCATGAGCTCGCCTACCGAGCCCGAGGTCAACAGGGTGATCGAACTGATCACCACGGCCCTAGGGGACGAAATGAAGCTACCGGACACCCAGTCCGGCGCCAGGCCGAAGCACAGAGGGAACACCGACGTGAGGGGAACCAGCGCCGATGCCCACCCAGGAGAGCAGATCGCCGCCGCGCAAACCCAATGCTACCCACGATTCCCGGGAGGCCCATCCATGGGGACGGAGCACCGAGGACGATGGGAATACTCACCCGACTGGCGACCGGGACCAGGCCCAGGATCCGCAGGACTATCAGCAGGCAGGGGACGACCATTGGCGGGCAGGGGACTCGGCCCGACACCCAGAGGCAGCATCCACACGAGGCCGGGCCATCCGGGACCATTCGCGGCCCCAGCGGGACTTCCGACCTTCGCCGATGATCCTCACCACTTCCCGGAGATCCAGACGGCGATCCGAGGCGATTACAACCAAGCGAGGCCGGCCAAAGTGGAACCGAAGGCCCATCCGGAAGATTGGGGCCTTCATCTGGGAGCAGCAGGGACGAGCTCCTCACTCCACGGCGGCTGGGCTGAAATGAACTTCAGCCATGCGCAGTGCCTCCCTGCAAGAGAAACGGAACGAGACATAGAGCTAGACTGACGCAGACACATAGAAGCAAGTCAGTTCAGACTTGCCACAGTCATCCCCCTGCCTTATTGCGAGTATCCTTATGTGAGAAACCATGGACAGCGACACAATGTAAGTAATTTAAACTACAGTTCAGGGACTTTCCCAAGTGACTTTCCCAAACTAAGGCTATATGGGGAAAATTTCCTGGACTGGAACCAGCAGCTCCAAGTCGCCCTGCTGAAGGAAGACCTATTATCTCTAGTCACTGACCCCCCAGAAAAACCTTGGACTTTTGAATTAGATTGCACCCACCATAAAGCCTATTACATTGTTATTGCTAGCATTACCCCCAGCATTTACCCAAGCATTAGCCACCACTTAACCGCTCTAGCGGTAATACAGAGGATGCACAAACTATTTTACTGTCAAAGCGTAGCAAGCACCACCAGACTATCCAGAGAGTTCTGTGCCACCAAACTCAAGGCAGGGACCCCAATGAGCGAGCATTTGCTATCCTTAAACACCACCAGGTCCCAACTGACACAAAGGGGGGAGGTCATAAGTGAGAGGACCATGATAAGTATTATAGTAAATCCCCTGGACCCCAGCTGGGACACTTTCATCACACAGATAGATAACCTCGGCTCAGGGAAACTCACACTGGAACTACTAACAAGCAAACTCATAGCTGAAGACAGCATTAGGAAAGACCGCTCACTAAGCCGTAGAGAGCAGAGACCCAGCAGAAGGGCTGAGCCACAGGGCAGGAGTCATAGCAACACAGAGTGCTACATATGTGGCTCAAAAAACCATTACAAAAGGGACTGCCCTAAGAATGTAGGGGACAGGGACAGATCACACTGGAGGGACAGACACGAACAAAGGGCGAGCTACAGCAACAGGCGCTCACCAGAGGACAGGCACAGGCGCAGGGACTCCCCTAGCCCTAGGGACAGAAGGAATTACAGGGACAGCTCCAGGGAGAGCCAGACTGGGTCACTGTATGGACTAGGAGACCAAGAGCAGCACAACGACCAGGACAGGAAGGAAGGCACATGGCTACTGGACTCAGGAGCCACAAACCACACCACATATGATCAGAACTCATTGACATCATTCACAAAGGAGAACTTTATAATAAAAGTGGCTAACCAGAACAATGTGCAAGTAACAGGGAAAGGTAACACACACGTGCCAGGGATAGGGATGATAGAAGGAGTGCTATTGGTGCCAAATATACCCTACAACATCCTTGCCACACTAAAGCTGAGCAAGGACAACAATGTCGAGGTGACATTCAAAGAAGGAAAGGCACATGTAACTAGAGGGGGCAAAAGCATAGGAAAAACAGTGATCAGTGGGGACCTGCCATTTTTCCACCCAGTTAGGGACACACAGCCCAAGGTAAACAACCACCAGAGGGCAAAACCTGATGACCAAAACAACACAAATGAGGAAGTAGAGGGGGTCAGTCAAGCACACACCACTAGCGACTCAAGCGAGCAGGGGATACCGAGGAAGGAGAAACCAGCGATAGGGAAACTAATGCATGACAACTGTGCACACCTGTTACATAGAAGACTAGGGCACATCAGTTTCCCTGTGGTACAGAAAATGATGGAATGCTCCGAAGGTGTAAAAATAAAAAATTGTGAGAACTATCTCGAGTGTTCTATTTGTAAAAGCTCCAAATTAAGAACCAAACCCAGGCCCAAAAAGTCAGTACGCACAACCAATTCAATCTTCCAACTCATACATATGGACCTAGTGGGGCCACTAAGGCCCTCCATCAAATACAGGAAGAGGTTCTTCCTGACCATAGTGGATGATTTCAGCCGCTATGGCTTCGTGTACACTCTGAAGCACAAAAACGAGGTATTCCAAAAATTTAAGGAATTCTATGCAAGGGTGGAAACACAACATAACACTAGGATCAGACAAATAATGACAGACCGGGGGTCTGAATTTTTGTCGAACGACTTCTCGCGATGGCTAAAGGCACGCGGGATAGTCCATTACACGACTTCGCCGTTCTCCACCTTCCAATATGGCATCGTAGAACAAAAAAACAGAACACTGCAGACCATGATGAGGTGCGCACTAGAGGATGACGGTTTAGGGCAGCATTTCTGGTCAGAAGCACTCATCTATTCAAACTACACGTTAAACAGGCTATGGTCCAGCGTACTGAATAAAACTCCATATGAGTTGATGTACCAAAGGAAACCACAGGTGTCACACTTACATATATTCGGGGTCACAGCAGATGTGCACATCCCCAAGCAATTGAGACACAAGGGAGACAAAGTATCCAGAAGGTTGAGGTTCATGGGATACGAACCAGGGACGAAGGGATACAGATTCATGGATAGCAATAACAGGTTTGTGGTATCACGAACAGCTGTCTTCCACGAAAATGCCAACTGGTCCAAGATACACCTCAACGAGGTGTCCCTTAGCAAGGACGGACCAGGGGATGGCCAAAAGGAGATAGGGCATAACACGGGAAAGGACACAGAGCAGGAAAAGGGCAAACCCAAGAGACAGGAAGTACAAGTGAAGGAATGGAAGGAGAACCACCCATGCATTAAAGTGGACTCACTCACAGAGAAAGAAGCTAGGTACCTGCATGACACCGAGACACCCCCTGCCAGGCCAGTCAGGGCAAACAGTGGCAAAGCACCAAAAAGGTTAGGGGACTACATGTTATCCCTCCACACTAACCAATTAACTCCCAACACATATGAGGATGTGCTGAAGTTACCAGAGGGAGAAAGAGCAAAATGGGAACAAGCCATGGAAAGGGAAATGAGCAGCCTGAGGGAACTAAACGTATACACCCCCTCTGAAGTCCCAGCAGATAAAACGCCCATAGGCACCAGGTGGGTCTACAAAGTTAAAACATTAGAGGGAAACAAAGTCCTCTACAAAGCTAGACTGGTGGCACAAGGGTTCGGTCAAAAATACCCTGATGATTATACTGAGACATACTCCCCCACAGTCAGGGCTGAGAGTGTAAAATGTGCGTTGGTAATTGCATCACTACTTGGGCTAGAAGTACACCAATTCGATGTACAAACCGCTTACCTGCACGCTGAGCTCGACAAGGAGATATACGTGAGAGCGCCACCTAGCCAAAGCACCAGGAAGGGGGAAACCTGGGTCCTGAACAGAAGCTTGTATGGACTCAAACAATCAGGGAAACGCTGGTATGAATGCCTATCCAAGACTCTGAAATCCATGGGGTTCTCAGCCACTTCGGCCGACAACTGCTTCTTCACTAAGAAGTCAGGCAACTCTCTCAAATATGTCCTGATATACGTGGACGACATACTGTATATCGGCAATCAGTCTAGCAAATGCAATGACTTCGCCAATGAGCTGGGGAAACACTTCTCACTGAAAATATTGGGTAAGGTGGATAAATACTTGGGGGTACAGATTACAAAGACTGACAAAGGTTTCCAACTATCACAGAAAGACAAAATTTTGGAACTATTACATAAATGCAATATGACGAACGCCAAAGCGTGTGAGACACCAATGCAACCAGACTTCATAAAGGACATGTACAATGAGGCTGAGGCGTTTAAAGACAACACATTATACAGATCCACCATAGGCTCTCTATTATACATTGCGAACTGGACAAGGCCCGACATCGCCCTGCCAGTTAACTTGCTGTCTCGACATGTAGGTAACCCCACTGTATACCACTGGGAAGCCATCAAAAGGGTATTGAGATACCTAAAGCATAGCGCCGATGCCTGCCTATCACTAGAGCCCGAGAACAACACAAGGCCCACACTCACATGCTACGCTGATGCTGACTGGGCTGGGGACGTGAAAAGCAGGAAGAGCACTTCAGGTTACGTATTCTTCCTCAACAACAGCCCAGTACATTGGTACACGGGCAAACAGGACCTGGTAGCTACATCCACAACAGAGGCCGAATACATATGCTTGTCCAAAGCTGCCAACAACCTGGTCTGGTTTGATGACCTGCTCACGAACATATGGGCCGAACCCAACTACCCAATTACCATACACGAGGACAATAAAGCCGCTGTGGAAATATCAAAGGCTGAAGCAGTTGGTCAGAGGTCGAGGCATATAGACATAAAGTATAAACACGTTAGACAGTTCGCAAGCATAGGATTCATAAGAGTTATACATTGTGACACAGAAGAACAGACAGCGGACAACATCCAAGAGCACCTCGGCCAGGCATTTAGAGGGGTTTTTGTCAGGAATAAATGCCTTGCCTCAGACCCAGGGCTAGAGGCAGGGGGGCTGGACAAGCCAACCCCCAAGGTCCACCCTAACCCAATAACCCCTCCTTACCTTAGCCACTCCCAGGGGGTACTTAAGGGTCAGCCATGCGGTCCTGTTCCAGTTCCAGATCTGTACCTGCAATGATAAGATGCCTTGTTAATAAAGACTATTGATTTGATGAATACCTGCCTGTTGGAGTTATTGGGCACGATCCTTGAATGTGAGGCAAATTATAGACTTATTGGAATATCTTGAGAAGAATAAACAGATCTCTGCAGTGCTGGCATTTTTGGATGCGGAGAAGGCCTTTGATCGAGTGAATTGGAACTTTCTATTAAAGACTTTAAAAATGATGGGTTTTGGGGACCAGTTTCTACAGGCGGTTTCAGCAATCTATCAAGAACAAACAGCACAAATTATTATTAATGGAAGTTTAACTACAAACTTTAGTATAGAAAAAGGTACAAGACAAGGTTGTCCGTTATCCCTGTTGTTGTTTATCTTAACTTTAGAAGTCTTGTTGAATACAATACGGGATTCGAACACTTTGAAGGGAATAGTGATAAGGCAAGATGATTACAGAATAAGGGCATTTGCAGATGATCTGGTTGTTACCCTAATGCAGCCGATGGAATCAACAATTCAGATGAAAGACATTATAGAAGAATATGGTATGGTGTCAGGATTTAGACTGAATCAGAAAAAAACCAAGATGATAGTTAAAAATATGACAGTTGATCAAAAGAAGCAACTGGAAAGGAAGGCAGGCTTTGAAATAGTATCAAAAGTGAGATATCTAGGAGTTCAAGTTGCAGATTCAAATATAAAACTGTTTCAGAATAATTATGAGGTGCTGTGGCGAAAGGTACAAAAGGATATGGAAACCTGGAAAAAACTGCAGCTGTCTTTACTTGGAAGAATAGCAGCAGTTAAAATGAATGTTCTACCTAGATTTTTATTTCTGTTTCAAATGATTCCGGTGCTTAAAAGTGATAAATACTAGACTGAATGGCAAAAAGGAGTGAACAAGTTTGTTTGGAATGAGAAAAAGCCAAGAGTTAAACTGAAAATTATGCAAGATGTTCGTGAAAGGGGTGGTCTTAAACTTCCAAACCTGAGATTATATTATGAAGCAGCAGCGTTTACACAAGCAAGTGATTGGTTTGGAAGGACAAAGACTGGAATATTGAATATAGAAAGTCATGATCTTGAATATGGTTGGCATGCATATTTATTTTATGAAAACAAGGTTGACAAAGTGTTTAATAGTCATATACTTAGAAGCTCCTTGATGAGAGTATGGAAGAAGCACCGATTCAAATGGGATTACAAAATACCGTTGTGGTTGAATCTTGGTCACATCATGCGGAATATAAATATAAAGTCACTCGGGGGGTTTTCATATAAAGAAGTACTTTTTAATGATGGGGGCAGATGGCAACTAAAAACATTGAATACGCTGTTGGAAGAGGGGATTAATTTAACTTGGTTACAGTATAATCAACTTCAATTGAGATGGAGAGAAGATCAAAAAACCGGTTTAATGTTGCATGAAGAAGAATTGGTTAGACAGATAAAAGAGAAAGGTCCAATGCATATTAAGAGGATTTATAATGTCTTGTTAGAAAGAGATTCAGAAAATGAATTGGTTAAAGATTGTATGATAAAATGGGCGCAAAATTTTGGAGAACCAGTTATGATGGAAACATGGGAAAAAATATGGGTTCAGAATGTTAAGTTTACACAGTCGCAGAATTTAAGGGAAAATTTTTATAAAATGTTTTATAGGTGGCATTTAGATCCCAAGAAATTGTCATGTATGTATCCCAATGTTCAACCGAAATGTTGGAGATGCGATTGTTTAGATGCTACATATTATCATATATGGTGGACATGCAAGAAAGTTAAGGCTTTCTGGATAAAGATTTGGTGGGTTATGCAAAATGTTTTAAAGAAAAAAATTCAATTTTCTCCTCAACTGTTTTTACTGGGTATAGTTGAGGGTTTTTCAGTGGGTGAAACAAAATTGATATTGCATATGGTGACAGCAGCCAGGTTATTGATTGGTCAATACTGGAAAAGGGTTGATGTGCCTACAATTCAAGAATGGACTTTGAAGATGGCCAGTTTTGCAGAAATGGCGAAGATATCAGCATACTTAAAAGATCAGACTCAAGAGACTTATGTATGGGAGTGGAAGAATTGGATAGATTATGTGCAGAATAAATACCAAACCAGGAAGTACCAGATAGTTTTTAGCTAAATGTTGTGTAGAAATGTATAGTTTATAGGGGGCAAAATAGCTTATTGTGATGTAGAAATGTATAGTGCATAGGAAGGAGAATAGAGGGGTGGTATAGTATGATATAGCATAATGTGGATGGATTTCACCCTGGGGAAGTCATGGGGAGGGAGGGTTTGGGGGGGTTAGGGAGGGATGGGGGGGGAAATGGGGGAAAAATTGTTGTTTGTAAAACTTTTTCAATTAAAAAAAAAAAAACTAATCAAAATGACTGGGACTCCTGAGCCCTGGGCTCTCCAGTTGCTCCCCAACACCTGGGGTGTGTGGCGAAAAACTCAGGCTACCATGGCAGAGGGCGGACTATCTGAAGAGAGCCTGCTGCAGGTGACCCAGAAAGAGGCAGAACTTGCCTCCACCCAGGGACTTCCAGGACCCAGCAGCCCAATCAGAACTGGAGTGCAGCCCTCCCTGACCATCAAAGCCAAGATGCCTGCCCCAGCGACTGAAACGAAAAGAGATGAGTATTGGTGGAAAAAAATCCCTAAAGCAGCTGAGGTTGAGTTCCCTCACCATAGCGCCCAAGGCTGGGAAAAACCCTTGAGTGAGCTAGGAAGGGTGGAATGGATGTGTGACTGGGAACAGGCCAGGCTCCCAAAAACTCTGATGGAACCCTTGGGGAGATCCATAGAGCAGCTGAGGGAGGAATTTGACAAAGCCACCCTTCGTGATGAGGGGCCATCGTGCTGCCCAAAAGAGAGGGGGGTTACAACTGAGCCCTTTGAAGTGAGGAGATGCAGCCAGGAATGCAGCCCCGCTTCTCCACCCACCAGAAGGAGAATGAGCCCGAGGCAGCCGGTGCCTCCCCCACACAACAGGCAAGCCATCCAGGTCAGGCGGCCCCTCCACTCTCTACGAACTAGAGCCGAGGGAGACCATCAAACACACCAAGCACAGGCATACAGGGGCAACATGAGGAGGGAGGAGCAGCGCTGAACGAGCTGCTCCGATTCAGGGGGAAATTCGATGGGGACTCAGATCAGCTGGCTCTATTCCTTGACTCGTCTGAGGTCCACCTAGAGTGCTACGGACACCTCTACCCATCCCACAGAGCTATGGTGAATACCATTGCCGAGGAGCTAGAGGGAGAAGCAAGGGAATGGCTAGCAGCCCTCCACAAGAGGAGAGCCCCCCCACCTGTAAGATGTTGACGACTTCCTACAAGAGCTAGAAGCCAGATTTGAGGAGGTGGAGGAGGATCCGTACGCGGAGGATGAGCTCCGAAACCAAAAGTAGTGAGGGCAACCCATTAAGGAATACATCTGTGAGTTCAGGAGAGTCATGGGGAAGCTACCCCCTTTGCCGGAGCAGCTATTAGTTCACTTTTTCAGAACAAGCCTGGATAAGCAAATTGCCCAAGTAACCGCCTATCGGGACATCCTGAACTCTGAGTGGTTCCAAGTAGCTATAAAAGTTAATGGCGGATTGCACGCCAACAACATGAGAAAGCAATGGACACCAAAGAGAGAGGTCAACCAGACCAGATACCATCCGGCCGATGGGAGGCCGCAGCACCACAGCCAGCCCCGAGACCAACTTTCCCACGAAGCCAGCTGAAATGCTACAGATGCAGAGGGATAGGCCAAATTGCATCGGCATGCACGACCCCAGCTCCGAAATCCAAGCCAGAGCCACCACCCATGGCACGACCGTATCAAGGCCCCAGGCGTGCTGCCAACATGTCCCGAAAAGCCCTCCAGGATGTAGAGATCCCTCCCCACCCATCCGAAGGGGGGGAAACTCCAGCCAATGACGATCCCTATGACAGCGAGGATGAAGGCGAAAACGACCCAATGGTGAGTGAACCGATCCAAGCAGGCACACTTCATACCCTGCAGCGGACTACCCTCAGTCCACCAGCTAGGCAAACTGTTCCGCTTTGCTCCGCCATCACTACCGGATCGCCAAACCAACGGCCAAGATCACTACTGGACCAGGCGATCCGGTCCAATCCGGGAGCATTTCACCCCTGGCTTGCACCATGTAAATTTCTTCCTCTAATTCTGCATTGAGGAATGCTGTGGTTATATCTAAATGCCAAATTTTATGGTCACGTGCCGCTGCTAACGCTAGTGCCAAACTTATGCTTTCACTCTTTATCGTAGGCCTGATAAACCTGAGCTTTCTAGCCTTTGGTTGACCTTTTCTCCTGAGTGCTTTTGGAATATGCACCCATGCATTGCTGACTCATTCTCATTGCATCATCATTTCAGTATTACAGCCTTACAGCAGCTGTTCAGCTATTAAATCTTTACCTTAACACTCCTCCTATTTAAAACTGAACAGCTGAATGCTTTAACATATTCATGATGCTTTCTATCTCTATTATGTCCACGCCTCCTGCTTCGGTTTCTACTCTCACTGCTACAAACACTACTAGTACCATTACTACTACTGCTGCTCCTAATTTCATTTTTTAATGACTCTGTACACTCTGTCTCATTACTTTCTATTACATCCTGTTCACCATCTCATGGCTGAATACCTTCACTTTCTCTATCCAGCTCAGTCTGGTTTCTCTGTCTGCCTGACATTCTCTTTAACTTCCTCCATTTATCTTGTTTTTCCTTACCGTGTTTCCCCGAAAATAAGACCCTGTCTTATATTTTTTTGAACCCTGAAATAAGTGCTTGGCCTTATTTTTGGGGAGGGCTTATTTTCGGGGTGTGTGTGTTATTTTAGCGCATGTGCTCAAAAGCCCGATTGGTCTTATTATCAGGGGATGTCTTATTTTAGGGGAAACAGGGTAGGCAATGACCATGACTTGGTACTTGGTACTTACGGGGTTCATTACAAATACTACCTACTCTAACCCCACTTGCAGTGAACCACTCAGGAGCAGGGGTGAAATGCTCTCGGTTCGGACTGGCTCAGGAGAGTAGGTAGCGATGATGGCCGGTGGTTCGGAGAACCGGTAGCAATGGAAGCTGGAGCAGGTTGGATGTGCGCTTGCGCAGCCGGCGCGTGGATCAGAGCGGCTCATTCAAGAAGGAGAGTGAGAGACTCCGGTACCTTTCAGGCGCTTGCCTTCCCTGACAGCCAGCCGCGGGAGAAAGGTGAGCAGTAGGAGTCGGGGAATGGTGCATTCCCCAACTCCGGGGAATGGGATGGGTGGGTGGAGCCATGGGAGAAAGGTAAGGACACACCAACAGAATAGAAATTTAAAAAGTTTTCCTACCGGGTTCTGTGGGCGTGGCTTCATGGGAGGGGGTCTTGTGACTGAGTGGGCGTGGCTGAGTGACTTTGAGTTGGCCACGCGCACTCAGTCACAGGACACCCCCCCCCCCACCAAGCCATGCCCACAGAACTGGTAGGGAAAAATTTTAGATTTCACCCCTGCTCAGGAGGTATACCTTTATTACACCTTTCAGATCTCCTAGGTATAACTCTGTTTGTTTGCCTTGAGTTTTTCTTACTTACAGGATACACCCTGGACTTTGACTCCTTACAAACAGCGCAATCTAAATACAAATTGCATTTCTTTATCCTAAGTCCCTCAGCTAGGTCTGGCATCTTCTGCAGTACTCTAAAACTTGCATGCCCCAGTCTCCTGTGCAATAAATGTGCACAATTGTCATGTGTGGGAGTGTTTGTAAGTGTTCCTGCACAACCATTCTCTTGCCTTCCTAGAATGTACAGACCATCCTTCTTAACCCCTTGTGCATGAATTCTTCCACCTTTCCTGATGAAGTACTGTCCTCCTGCAAACAGTATTTCATACCCTTGACTATCTAACCTGGAAACATTCAACAGATTATGATCTAGGTCAGGTACATATAAGACATTGTATAATGTTTCTCCTATCTCAGGTACATAGACTTTACCTTCTCCTTTAACAGCAGTTCGTTGACCATTGGCCAAACTAACAAATGTTTGCTTAGCTGGTCTCAAGCCAGAAAATGTTTGTGGGTCATTTGCAATATGCTGACTCGCCCCACTGTCCAACACTCAAGCGTTCCTGGTGTTTTCAGACACTGTTGCTGCCAGGGAAAACAACAATGAAGAACCACTCCTCATGTGTTGAGTAGCCCTACGCCCTTATCTCGCTGCTCCTCTGTTTCTCCACTCAGGGCAGCGTCTCTGGAGATGCTCTGTAGAACCACACATGTAGCACCGCTTCACTGTGTAAAAAGTCTCAGCTGCTCTGCTGGCATCCTGGGATGTTGCAGATGTTGGCCTGTGCTGAGCATTATCTCCTCCTTTTCCTAGTCGCCTCTCCAGCCGTTTCTGCAGCAGGATTCATTAACTTCTTTATATACACAATAATACACAAAGTAAATTTACAATACCAACAGCAGATTTCTTCCAACGTGGTAGATACAAGCAAAACACAAGCAGAGTACAGCAGACAGACAAGTTTGCAGCTTCAGAGCTCAGAGCTTAATACAGAGCCATGCCCAGGCTCTTTCCAGTTTCAGTTTCAATTCACCAATCAGCTCCCATTGGCTGGTTTAGTTGCTATGCCTATTCATTGGCTGACCTTGTTACCAAGGTCTCCATTCAGTCCCCATTGGCTGATCTATTCCAGTCTATGAATATTATACTCTGACACTCCTCCCTTCATGACTGGAATAGAAATAAAATCAAATAATTTAATATTTTTCCCAGACCTGTATTTGAAGACCCAAATTCACAGTTCCCTTCAAATTACTGAGAATCCTTTTTACTGTGATACATCCTTTGCAATGAAGCAAAGATCATCCACAAATGCTAATAGTTGACAATCCCCACCTTATAACTTTCCAGTGTATATACAACCATCAGCCCTGAAACTCTTGAACCCAAGACCCTTCAATGCAGTATCTAGAGAGATATTCCAATTCCTGGCTGACTGCTTCAACCCATAAATGGCCTTGTTCAATTTATACACCATGTTAGGCTTACTATCATACCCTGGTGCTTGAACCATGTAAATTTCTTCCTCTAATTCTGCATTGAGGAATGCAGTGGTTATGTCAAAATGTCAAATTTTATGGCCATGTGCCGCTGCTAACGCTAGTGCCAGCCTTATGCGTTCACTCTTTACAGTTGGCGCAAATACCTCATCATAGTGTACATTTTTCATCTGTGAAAAACCTTGTGCCACTAACCTTGCTTTATATTGTACCTCATTATTAGGTAGTAATTTCTTCTTGTACACTCACTTGCACCCTACAGTTTTGCTACCCTGTGGCAAAGTCATAGATGTGAACACTTTATGTTCATCCATGGATTTCATTTCCTTGTCCATGGCTTCTTTCCACTTTACTTGTTCAATTTTAGGTAATGCCAATACTTCCTTATAGTTTCTTGGCTCATACCATACATTACACACTTTAACTTTACTAGCAGAATACCTGTCAGGTGGAATCCCCTTGTTCCATCGCTCTGACCTGCGTGGCATTGACTGCTGCTGTGTTTCAACCCTCTCTTGCTTCATATCTTTTTCAGCTTCTCCTCCCTGAACGCTGACACCATCACTAACTGAGTTGCTGTCTCTAAGTGAGTTACCATCACTAAGTGAATCACCATCACTAAGTGAATCATTCCAAAAATTTGCATAAATTCTGTTCCAATTTTGCTCTGCAAAGCTTGCAGACCTTGAAATCACTATTCTTTTGCTCCCATCGCTAAATCGATAGCCTTTTGAACCTGCCTCATAGCCCATAAACCTGAGCTTTCTAGCCTTTGGTTGTCCCTTTCTTCTAATTGCTTTTGGAATATGCACCCACGCATTGCTTCCAAAAACTCTTAAATGTGCCAGAGATGGTTTTCTCCCATATAACACTGCATATGGAGTATCATTAATTGATGAACTCCACAGCCTATTAATTAAATAGTTAGCAGTCAACATGGCTTCACCCCAATATGACTTGCTCAGACCAGAATCCTCCAGCAGTGAGTCCTTCATGGTTTGTAAGACTCCGTTCCGTCTCCCAACAACACCATTCTCAGCTGCTGTGTACAGATTTGTGCATCTGTGTTTAATACCTAATTGTCCCAACCACTGTTGAAAACTTGCTGACATGAATTCTGAACATCTGTCAGTCTGTAACTGACATACCTGTTGTTTATATCTCCTTTCTACAAAGCTTACCCATTGCTTAAATTTCTGTAGCACCTCTATTTTACTCTTTAGTAAATAGTAGAACCCAAACCTGCTGCAGTCATCTACAATGACCAGCACATACTTTGCTCCTCCCAAACTGGCTTGCATTGGCCCAACCAAATCTGCATGTACCAGCTCTAGAGCTCTTGCTGTCTGCCTTGTGCTACTCTTGCTTACTGGGAATGCCTTGGACTTTGATGACTTACATACTGCACAGTCCAAGTATGCCTTACATCCCTTTAAATTTAATCCTTCTCCAAACTGGTCCATCTTTTGCAAAACTCGGAAGCTGGCATGGCCAAGCTTCCTGTGCAAGAGATGAACATATGAATCGTGTTGTGGTGTAGGAAGTTAGCACCCATTTTGGTCACTGTGTATTAATTTATTCAAAATTATTTTTAGCCTTCCTGCTAAAATACCCATATAGATTTTGTAGTCCGTATTCAGGAGGGATATCGGTCTGTAATTTTTAATTAATTTTGGGTCTTCTCCTTCTTTTTGGAGGAGAGTAATATACGCCTCTCTCCATGATTCTGGAATTTTTGATTCTGTTAGGGCCTCATTATAAATTTCTAACAACTTTGGTAACAAAATTTCTCCCAAATCCGAATTTTTATAAAATTCCCCTGGAAGTCCATCTGGGCCTGGGGATTTGTTCTTTTTAAGTTTTGATATTACCATTCTTAATTCTGTCATCGTTATTTCTTTATTAAGTATTTCTTTATCCTCTTCCCCGATTTTTGGAAGACTTTCTTTTGACAAGTATTGGACCACCTTTTCATTAGGAATTTGTTCTTCCGCATACAGAGCCGCATAATACTCTCGGGCAATCTCCAATTTATCTTCTTGTTTATTGTTGAGGTGGCCTTCCGGGTCTTCCAATTGATGAATTATGCCTTTCTCTTTTTCTTTTTTTAACCTATAGGACAGCCACCTGCCCGGTTTGTTTGCATTTTCAAAATAATATTGTTTGGTTCGTTTCATTTTGTACGCCAATTCCTCTTGATCTATTACATTTAATTTGTGCCGTATAACCATCCAATTTTCTTTAACATCCTTATTATCTGGTTTATGTTGTAGTTCCCTCTCGGCTTTCCCTAATTCTTCTATCAGTGCCTTCTGCCTCTCTCTTCTTTCCTTATTCCTGTGTGCACTATACGATATTGCTAGTCCTCTTACGTACGCTTTCATTGTATCCCATATGATACCTCGAGATGTTGCCTCCTTTTCATTTACTTCAAAAAATAAATTTAATTCTTTTTTTACTTTCTCAACATTTTGCTTGTCCTTTAGAAATTGATTATTTAATCTCCATCTTGTATTTCTTCTCTTGTGCGTACATTCCCATTTAACCTCTAATGGATTATGGTCTGCCCAAATGTTGGGCATGATTTCTGTTGACTTAATATCTAACCCTATATCTCTGCTTATCCACATCATATCAATCCTAGACCAAGATTTCTTAGGATTAGAATAATATGTATACTGCCTCTGATATGGGTGCAGAACCCGCCAAATATCCACTAGATTGAATTCTTCTACCATATCAAAGAATGGTTTTGGTAAATTTTTCCTCTTTTTCTTTTTACCTTTGGTCCCCTTATAATCTCTATTTGAATCTATTACCCCATTAAAATCGCCAATTATGCAAATCTTGCTCTTATCCATCATGCTTAATCTCTCTCCTAATTTTTTATAAAAGTCTCCTAGGTTTTCATTCGGGGCATAAATTGCTGTTAATAAGATTGGACAGTTGCCTCTTTTAACTTCCACCATTAATACCCTTCCCTTCGGGTCTGCATATTTTAGTTCGGCTTTTATTTCCTTCTTGATGTACAATGCTACTCCCCTTTTCTTTTTATCAGCTAGGGATGCATAAAGATTCCCCAATTTCTTATATTCCAAATATTTTTAATTTTCCTTTTTAATATGGACCTCTTGAAGGCACACTATATCCATATTTTGTTTAGCTAATTTTGTAAAAAAAATTTTCCTCTTTTTGTTATCGTTTAGGCCATTTACGTTAACCGATATCAATTTCCAATCATCCATCTCTTAATTTTTGTATACTATCCTAATACTTCTTGGCACGTGTGACTCTTTGTGGACTTTGGTCTTTCTTTGTCTCCTTACTATCCTTATCTTCCTCCTCCTTTTCCTTCGATATCCCTTCTTTCTCTCTTATCTGCTGGGTTACTTCTTCTTTCGATGTTTCCGCCTCTAACTCCTCTTTACTACTTTGATCCTCTTCAGACGCTCGTAATTGATCCAGGAACTCTTGAGCTGCTACTAAGCTATCTATCTTAACTTTATTCCCTTGCCATGTGATCCACATGCCTTCTGGTAAGATCCACCTGAAGAGAATATTCCTTTTGTTTAATTGAGTAGCCAAAAACCTATAATCTCCCTTACCCTCCTTGGGATTTGTTTCAGTATGATCACCTCCTTTCCCTTATACATGATTGGCTCATCTCTTGCCATACTATAGAGGATATCCTTTACCTTCTTCCTTGCGAATCTTATATGCACCTCCCTTGGCAATTTATTTCTTCGTGCATAATTTGTCTGGACCCTGTACGCCTCGTCAATTTCCTTTATAATATCCAATTTATCTTGTTGCAACACCCCAGCAATTAATTCTGCCATCACCTGGCACAGATCTTCTTCCTTATCTTCCGCAATGTTTTGGAAACGGAGATAGAAGGAGGCTCGATCCATTTCCAATTGGGTAATTGAGTCTGCCAATTCCCTGTTCTGTTCCATCAGTTTTTGGTCAACCGTATCTAAATTTTTTTCCTGTTGTTCCATTTTAACTTCCATCTTTTTAATCTTCTGTGTATTAGTTTGTATCGATTCCTGTATACCAATCATTTTTTGATCTAATGCCCTAATATCTGTCTTCAATTCAGTATGATTACTAGACATTTTTTCTTGTAACATAATCATCGTGTCCTGTATTGCTGTCAATGTTGATTGCATTGCTTGCATTGTGGGTAGCATTCCTGATTTCTCCATTTTAGAGAAACCTTCAGTCAATTTCTGTGTAGCAGGTGATGTCGTTGTGATCGTGGGATTTGAGGATGTTTTCTTTCCTGTTTTTGTCACCGTGGATGAGAAGCTCATCATCTCTTTTAATACCTTTTTCTGTTTTCTTGTTATATTTTCAATGTTTTTCCAAATTGTCATCCACCAATATTTAACTGCCTCTATCAAATGAATTTATATTAAATCGTTCCCTTCCGTTCCACTATTCAATATTGTTTAGTAATACAATAAATCAATAATTCAAATTTTTATCTATTGCACAAACCTATCTTGTAATAAGTCACTTATTGATCAATTAATAGTTAAACTAATTTGAACTAAGATAACCCTCTCACCTGCTACCACTACTTAAGCAAATTATCTTTACCTACTCTTATTTAACACTTAAGCACTGATGACTTTCTAATATATCTTTTTTATTGAAAAAGTTTTCAAATACAAATTTTCCCCCTTTTTTCCTTCCCCCCCTCCTCCCTAACCCCCCCTCGCCACCCATCCCCCCCGTGACTTCTTCACACCAAAAACCTAATTCATAACAGATTACATAATATTTTACCATCGCCTTACTCTCTCCTCTATATACTGACCCTTACTTACTAAAAATATTATTAATATTGTTACTTTCCCCTTTTACCATACATTTCAAAAAAAAAAAAAGCAGTCTGCTATAACATTGTATGATAACTTCTAGTTTAGCATAATATTATTATAACTCCCAATTTAGCAATAATCTACCCTTTTTGTCCTCCCCAAAACTTATATCTATGTATTGTTACAACATTTCAAAGCAACCTTCCACTTTAAGACTGTATAATAAATCCTACTTTAACATTTATTCTTTGTGTATATTAATATAACATTTCAAAGCAGCCTTCCACATAAGTCCTAATTTAACATTTATTCAACTCTGTCCATTTCCTCCACTACCCTAAATATATCACTTATACATCCCTTTTCTTAAGCTAATCCATCAGTAGACTAACATATTTCCACCCACTTTCCTACAAAATTACCATACACAACAATTCTTAATATCTTCAATCCACTGCCCACTCTGCTAATATATATATATATATATACATATATTCCGTTATTTAAAAAAAAAAGACAATAACTTTAAATTTATAATCCATATAATCTTCTTTGATGTCTTTCCACTAGATTGTTGAGTCCCCCATCCATAATTGGGTAACGTAGCATCCTGGTGCAACAGTTTGTTCAAAGTCTTCAGTCTTCATCTGCCCCCATCAGTAATGAGTATCCTCATATATATATAAAAATAAAAACAACCACCCGAGTGACATTATAATTGTATTCCATATAGTTGTAATTGTGGCTTTCATCAGGATTATTAATTCCCATCATCGTAATGGGTAACAACCAGATCTTCTGCATGCCCCAACGTAACTCTCTTGCCTTGTAGCTCAGAATAATTATAATATATTTATCAGTACAAGAAAAGAAATCCAAAATAGATAATTCAAATCCAACAGATTAAGGCTCTTTTCACATCCCAAAATTACGGCATTGCAGAGGTCTGTCACTGTCCTCAGGATGATATTAACCAATACTTCGCCTCCACTATCTTTTCACATATTCATTCATTTTTTTAAAATCACTGGCTTCACCGTTGCTTAGTTTAGAAATTTCTGTTTTTATGAGACCTATTTCTTTTTTTCTTTTCTTTTTGTGGGTTTAATTTCCATCCTGTTTTCCTTTCTACAAGTTGTATATCAACTGATCGGTTTTCATTCTGCTTTATAAACTGATCTTGTTGGATCATCACGTTGAAATCAGATGCCGCTTCTCTCATATTTGTAGATAATCCAGCTGGAGTATCAAGAGAATCCAAAGACAGTTTGTCTACCGCAACCTCTGTAATTCGATGTTTTCCCTTTATTTCCAACTCCTTCTGCTTATCCTGTATTGTGCCTATAGATGTTAAGTTCATTTTCAAAATTTTTTGATAAAATTCTTCCGCTTTTTCAACAGTATCTAATTGGTATCTTTCTCCTTGATATCTCAATATTATGCCAACTGGGGCATTCCACCTAAATGGAATATTTCTGTATTTTAACTCAGTCACCAGAAAACCAAATTTCTTCCTTTCCATTAACATCTTGGGGGGAAGCTCTTTGTAGATCCATATCTTTCTTCCATACAATTGCAAAGTAGAATTGAAGGAATTTTGCACAATTTTATTCCTAATTTCCTTATCTGTAAAATAAATCACCACATCTCTAGGCAATTGCCTTTGCTTTGCAATCCAGGAGTTTATTCTGTACACTCTATCAATCCTACAAAACACTTCCTCAGGTTGAACCTTTAAAATCCCAGCCAGAATTTCAGAAGATATTTTCCTTAAATCATCTCTGTTATTTTCCTGTAAACCTCTGAGTCTGATCGCATATTCTGTAAAATTATAATGCATCATTAAGACCTCTCTTTCAATCCGTTGTTGTAAATTTTCTGCATTACAAGACTTTTGTTCAACCTCCATTTTAGATTTTTCTTCTGAGCTATTGTCTTGAGTGTTTGTCAAATCATTTTCAATTTTTTGTATTTTATTATCCAAATTGTCCTCAATTTCTTCCACTTTAGACTCTAATAAGTTAGTATTTTCATCCAACTTAGTCATAAATCCTACAAGATCATTAGCCATTTTTATAATCTTTCGATTCAAAATATCAAACTTTAATTGCACTAATTCTTTAATTTCCTGCTTAAATTTTTCAAAGTTCTGATTCACAATCTCATCCCTTCTTACAATCTCCTCCAAAAGAAATTCAATTATATTAAAATCGGTTTTCTGAGACTGGAGCTTTAAAACTTGGTCACGTAATTTGTTAATGGGGGAATCCCCCCCCATTACTTGTTTGTCCGACTTTAATGCCATGTTTCAACACAGACAAACTATTTTTTTTTAAAAAAAAAAAAGAAAAGAAAAGAGAGGCAGCAGAGAAAAAAAAAAAAAAAACCTCTTTCCAACCAAGATCAATATCAAATCTCCAGGAAGAGAAAAAACACAAAAGTAGAGCTTTATTTTAAAGTGTAGCCAAAAATATTTATTCAGCTACTTTGTATCTCAATAAGAAACGGAAGGACTCTCCCTTTCAGCCCCTTCTCAAGCCTCGGCAGTCGCCCTTTTTAAAGATTCTTTTTTCCTTTTCCTTTTCCTTCTTCAATAATTGTTATAAAATAAGTGAGATACTTGCAATTCGAGGTCACAGGTCCAGCTCAAATCCCTTCAAATGTAACCAGGAGCATTTATTCTGCTATTTTGTAACTTAATAAGAAACGGAAGGACTTTCTCTTTTCAGCTTCCCTGCTCCAGTTTCGGCAATCGCCATTTTAAAAGGTCTTTTTTACTTTGTTGAATATCCTTTGTAAAATAAGTATTAATACTTGCAATTTAGGGTCACAGGTCCAGATCCAGATCTCATCATCTTTAGTTAATCTGTTAAATATCTTAAGAAGCTTGTCTTCGTAGCCTTGTTCTGCAAAAAGGCAGAAGTCTCCCAATGCCCGGAGCGGGCGGCGAGTGCTATAGGGAGCTTCCTCCGCCCGCCCCCAAGAGTAAAAAAAAAAACCCCTGGGGGCTACGGAGAGCTCTACCTACACTCACCTGCTCTATCCCACATTTCCTCCTGGAAATGGGGTTTTTCGAGCCGCCTTTGCGCTGTACAGGCGGCTCTTTACAGGCGAAGGGGCTGGCGGTCCCAAGAGACCGTCTGGTGGCTACGAAGAGCAAACCGGAAGCCACTTTCTAATATATCTTGAGCAATCTAAGTACACATATAAATAATTAATTATGCAATCTCAATATTCAATATTTTAAGTTATAAAAAGCTAATCAAAATTAAGAATCAATAATTGAAAGAAGAAAGAAGGAGAAGAAAGGGAAAAATCCAATTATAGAATATAAAAGATTATAGCGTATATAAATTCCTTAATAAAAAATCTAAAAAGTACTTAATAAATTTTAAATAAGTTCACAATTAATTTAGATTATCTAAAATGGAATATGTAATATATATAATATTAATATAGATATATACTTATAGATATATAAATTTTCTAATGTTTTTTTTCTTGTTGTTGTTATTTGCCCAACTCGTTGATTAATTAATTAATTAATTAATTAATTGATTAATTAATTGATTAGTTGATTAATTGCTCAATAACTTCTCTCAGTCATAAAAGAGCAGAAGGGAAAAGCAACCAAAAAATATAAAAAAATTCTTTTACAATGATGCAGCAGGCACGCTTTGCTGTATGATCTGCTTCGCGTTGCTCTTAAGTTCAATCACTCTCCATTTGCATTGTCATTCAGATTTCATCAGCCACGTTATCTTCCCCAAGTGCTCCTCAGTCTCTCAGCTCGAGACAATCTTATTGTTAGTCCTGACAGCTACCGCACTTCCAAAATCCAGTTCCTTTATTCAATTAGTCTATTCCACACTCTTAACTTTCCAAAGTTTGTTTGCTCGAAACAAAGTATCAATCCAATCCACTGAAGGCTCTGTCTCCCTTTCTAAAAGTATCCTCAGTCTCACCAGCACGTCTGCGATTTCATCTCCCACCAATCTCCTCCAACCTCACAATCGCCGCCAATTCCTTCCAGGATCCTTCTTATCAGACGCAGCCAGCACAATCCAATTGAACTCACTCCGAGCGTGTTTAAGGGAGAGTAGTACGAATGATCATAGGCACCAACTTCACCGAAATCTTCTTGCTTCCTGTCTTTTGTTGGCTATCACAGCTTCAAGTCTGCCATTTAAAGCAGACGCGCCGCGTTAGTTTGACAGCGGTAGTCGGTCCAGCAGAGAGTGCTTGCTCCTCACCGCTCTGCCTGCTGACACCCCGCTATTGTCCGCGGAGCTCTCCAAGCTCCCACGCCTCGAAGGGACCCCAAAACGCAACAAAAAAGTGGCACTGCAAGCAGCGATCGCTGTCACAGCGCCATTTCGCTGGGATTCACCAACCGGAAGTTCCCTGGGAGGCAAATTAGGAATAATACAAGGATGATAATAGACATATTGGAATACTATGAGGAACACCCGAACAAAGAAATGGCATTGGTCTTTGTCGACGCCCAAAAGGCATTTGACAATCTTAATTGGCAATTTATGAAACAACAAATTATCCAAATGGAATTCGGATCAAATTTTGTCAATACGATATCCACAATCTATCAAAAACAAAAGGCTAATATATTACTGAATGGAGAACTAACTAAGACTTTTCAAATTAGAAAAGGGGTCCGACAAGGGTGCCCTCTATCCCCACTTCTATTTATCTTAGCACTAGAAGTATTCTTGAGAAAGATTAGGAACAATAATGAAATAAAGGGTCTGACAATCAGAAAAGAGATATATAAGACACAGGCATTTGCAGATGATGTGGTATTAATCATGGAAGAACCATTAGAATCAGGCACTAAAATTCTGGAAGAATTGGGCAATTACGGGGAGGTAGCAGGCCTTAAATTAAATAAATCCAAAACTAAATTATTAACAAAAAATATGACGGAGGCAAGGAAAAAAGTACTGGAAGAATCAATGGAGATCCAAATCGCCAAGAAGGTAAAATACCTGGGGGTCTGGATTTCATCAAGGTGCTCGGCCCTCAGAGAGGATAATTATTTACCATTGATTAGAAATATTAAACAGGATCTGGAAAAGTGGGGAAGACTACAGATATCATTATTAGGCAGAATCGCGGCAATAAAAATGAGCATATTACCCAAGTTATTGTATCTATTCCGAACGGTCCCTGTTAAATTAGATAAAAAATTCTTTCTGGAGCTCAATAGCATCATCAGGAAATTTATTTGGGAGGGAAAGAAACCAAGGATAGCAATTAGGAATTTACAGGACAAGAAGGAAAGAGGGGGTTTCGGATTACCTAAATGGGAGTTATATCAAAAAGCTGCAAACCTAGTATGGCTGAAAGAATGGGCAACCCTAAGAAATAAAAGACTGTTAACTCTAGAAGGGTATGATCTCCAGAAGGGTTGGCATGCATATCTCTGGGATACTGGGAAGAAGATAAAAACTTACTTCCATAGACATAAAATAAGGGAGATCTTGATACAAATATGGGGAGAGATGAGACAGAAGCACTATAGGAAAATTCCGAGATGGCTTTCCACCATGGAGGCTATAATATATCCAAATGTATTAGAAATGGGTAAAACGTTCAGATACAATGAATTATTAGATGGGGGAGGGAACCTTAAAACAAGGGAAGAATTGATGGAACAAGGTATTTCTATAGACTGGTGGCCATATAACCAAATTAAATCCAGATATAAAAAAGATAAGGAGGAATTTGGCATTGAAATGAGCATAAATGGATTTGATAAGATATGGATGGGTACGGACGACAAAATTTTAGCTAAATTATATAATTACTTATTGGAGTACGATATGGCAGAGGAAGTAGTTAAAGAACCGATGTTAGCATGGGCCAAAAATATAGGACAGAATATAAATTTGAACGAATGGGATTCAATATGGAATAATAACCTTAAAATGACAAAGGCGACGGCTTATAAGGAAAACCAATACAAGCTGTTTTATAGATGGCATATGGCCCCAGCCAGGATAGCGAAGATCTACCCCAATTCGAGCCCTAAATGTTGGAAATGTGACCATCAGCAGGGTACTTTTTATCATTGCTGGTGGACATGTAATCAGGCACAAAAATTCTGGAGGATGATATGGGTGTGGATTAGAGAAATAATAAAAGAAAATTTTGATTTTGACCCAAAAGCTTTTCTCCTGGGAATTTTGAAAACTGAATATGCAAAAAAGAAAAAGTATTTAATTATACATATTCTGACAGCCGCTAGAATTTCCTTTGCCCAGTATTGGAAAGAAAAACAAATACCACCTCAAGAACATGTTATTGGAAAAATATTGGAGTGCGCCGAAATGAACAAATTGACTTCAGAAATTAATGACAGAGAAGATTCAGAATTTTATAGCGTGTGGGACATGTGGTACGAATGGATGGGGGAAAGAAATAAAGAAGGTAATAGAGATTAAATTTTAACTAATTAACAAAATCTATATGAATAGTATTAGATTTAGTCTTAGGGAGTTGAGCACTATTATTTTTAAGTGTTTGAAATTAAATCTAGCTTCAAGAAACAATATCAACAAAAGACAAGCAATAATGTATGTAGATGTATATATGTATATAACTGCACCAATGAACCGAAAATGTACCGATTGTATCACTATATGTTATAATAAAATCAAATTAAAAAAAAAAAAAGGAAGTTAGCACCCACCCCTTTCCTGGAAGAGTGAAATATTTTAGGAAATATGAAAAAGGCAGAATATTATATTTCCCTGGATGAGAAATATGAGAAGCATATTTTACAGACAAAGCAGCTCCCACCTTCCTGCCCCCACCCTTTGTCAATGGGCCATTAAGGCCCGGGCCAGTCTATTCTACATAACAAAGATCTACCTCCTTCAGGCAGAGCCATAGTAGGAATTGCCAAAGATAGGATTAGCTCTCTACACAATAGCAACAGAAACTCACCACATGTGACCTGGGAAGCACATGTGACCATCAGCCAGCAAGGCCCCCACCCCCTGGGAGTCTGACAACCAATCAGGATACTCTTTCGGGGCCCCAAGAAATGCAGAGCCAGAGAGAGCATAAAAACCCGAGGATTTACTGTATCTGCTCTTTTCTGTTCAGGAACTCAAGCCATGTGATCCTGTCCACCATTAAACCATCTTTCCAAGCAGTCTCCATGTTTCCAGTGTCTTTTTCCCCACTTGGAGCAGAACCTAGAAGGATGTTTCTTCCAACAGTGGCACATTTCCAAGTGTTTGTGCACATTGAACCTTTTGTCCCTGCAACACATAAAGATTATCCTCTTTTATGCCCTGTGCACATACGTTCCCATTTTGCTTTATGAGACACCTCCCATTTGCAAATGCGGTCTCAAATCCTTGCTTGTTTAAACTAGAGACACTCAGCAAATTATGCTCCATTTCAGGCACACATAATATATTATTTATTATTTATTTATTTTTATTTATTTGATTTGTATACCGCCCTACTCCCGAAGGACTCAGGGCGGTGAACAGCCAACAATAAAATACATAAATACACAAAATTTAAAAACCCAATAAAATCAAAATTAAACTTTTTGGCCCAGACAAATTAAAATACCCCAATAATTTAAAAACAGATTAAAATTTACATATTTAAAAAAGGAAGAGATCAGGCCAAGCCCGCTTGATGGAATAAAAAGGTCTTCACAGCACGGCGGAAGGAGCACAGATCCGGGATCCTCCGTATCTCCGGGGGGAGCTCATTCCAGATGGTAGGTGCCCCCACAGAGAAGGCTCTCCCCCTAGGGGCCGCCAGTCGACACTGTTTGGCTGACGGCACCCGGAGGAGTCCCTCTCTATGAGAGCGTACTGGCCGGTGGGAGGCTATTGGTGGTAGTAGGCGGTCCCGTAAATAACCAGGCCCTAAGCCATGGAGCGCTTTAAAGGTGGTAACCAAAACCTTGAAGCGCACCCGGAAGACCACCGGGAGCCAGTGCAGCTCGCGCAGGAGAGGTGTTACATGGGAGCGCCATGTCGCTCCCATTACCACCCGCGCGGCCGCACTCTGCACCAGTTGGAGCCTCCGGGTGCTCCTCAAGGGGAGCCCCATGTAGAGAGCATTACAATAGTCCAGGCGGGAGGTGACGAGGGCATGAGTGACCGTGCGTAACGAGTCCCGATCCAGAAAGGGACGCAACTGGCGAATCAGGCGGACCTGATAAAAAATCCTCCCGGTCACGGCCGTCAAGTGCTCTTCTAAAGACAGCCGTGAATCCAGGAGGACGCCCAAGTTGCGAGCCCTCTCCGTGGGGGCCAATGATTCGCCCCCAATAGTCAGTGATGGCGTCAACTGGCTATATCGGGACGTCGGAAACCACAGCCACTCGGTCTTGGATGGGTTGAGCCTGAGCCTGTTCCTCCCCATCCAGATCCGTACGGCCTCCAGGCACCGGTACATCACTTCAAGGGCATCGTTGGGGTGATCCGGGGTGGAGATGTACAGCTGGGTGTCATCAGCGTACTGATGGTACTCCACCCCGAAACCACGGATGATCTCGCCCAGCGGCTTCACATAAATGTTGAACAGGAGAGGTGAGAGGACCGACCCTTGCGGCACCCCACATATGAGGGGCCTCGGGGTCGACCTCTGTTTAATATATCATTAAACCTTGTTTCCAAATATGGAATTTGCACACTGCCTCTTCCAATGACTTTAGCCTTCTGGCCATTTGCCAAGGCTACTGCATCTCCAGCAGCTGAATCCATTCTGTAAAACAATTTAGAATTATTAACAATTGTTTGACTTGCCCCACTGTCTATGAACCATTTGTCTCTGCTATTGCAATAGCTAACTTTTGCAACAGAAATTTTCTTCCTTGCAAACAGCTTCTGTCTCGCAAATAATCCTTTAAATATGTTTTTTCACCCCAAAGGAAACACCTCCGTTGTTGCTGTTCTTTCTGCTTAGAAAGTCTTTGCTGGGCTGTAATCTGATATCTTCTGCTGCTACTTATCTCTTTGGAGACATCCAGTCTGTGGAATTTTCCACTCTTCTCTCTCTTCTCCTTGGGCCCCCACCTCAGGAATTCCTCCTCGTGGCTCTTTCTATAATGGCATTTGTTCTCCTCAGCAATCAAACAAGCTTTTAAAGCCTCCAAACGCAACTCCTGCTCTGGTTTGCATTCAAAAACTGCAGAAACAATGTCCCAAGTTTCATCAAGTCTGTTTAACACTAACTGTCAGGGTTCCAAGTAACACCCCCAACGAAATCAAACTCCGAGGCTTGAAGTTCCTCAAAGCTAACTTTTATTAGAGATGTCATATTGGCACATCTGGGAAAATCTGAATCTGAGAGCTTCCGGGTTTTCCAAACCCAAAAGAAAGTTCAAGACCTTGCCCCTCTCCCATATGTCCACCACACATCCAATCAGGCACCTTCCGAAACAGAAGATACCTCCTCATTCTTCTCAGGCCAGCTGCAGGACACCTTGGCCTTGACTTTCTATAAAGAATTTTGCTTTGACTACATATCTTCTTCCCTCTAGGTAATCCCCCCTCCCAATTTCTCACAGTAGGATTTGTGGCAGGCCTGGAGCCTGAAGGCACAAAGGTAGAAAGATGGCTTCCAGGTCTGACAGGCTGCCCCCCCTCAGAAAAGGCATGTGTCCTGGAAAAGAATAATACAGGGGTGTTAATCATATCCCTAACCACCCCTCCCCCCCCAGGGGGACCCTTTGGCTTATCAGGGTACTTGTCATGGAATTGTTTGACTAGCCTATCTGCTGTTACATTCCAACTTTTGACCCAGGTAGCTTCAGACAAAGGGTACCCTTTCCAGTGTACTAAGTATTGTACTTGACCCCTATATAGCCTAGAATCTAATATTTTCTTGACTTCATAATGGGTCTCTCCTTGTACTACTATAGGAGGAGGAGGTGGTTGGGTTTGAGGTCTTATGTTGGACCCAACTGAGGGTTTCAGCAAGCTACAATGAAAGACAGGGTGTATTTTCCCTAGAATGCGAGGGAGGCTAAGCTGAACTGTCACTGGGTTAATTATTTTTACTCTTGGGAAAGGACCTAGGAACTTGGGTCCCAATTTCTTGCTAGGCAGCCTTAACCGTATGTATTTGGTAGATAGAAAAACTTTATCCCCCACCCGGAAGGGGGGTTGGAGCAAACGGTGCTTGTCTGCCTGTTTTTTATATTCCTCTGCCATTTCTGACAGCGCTTTCATAGTATTTTCCCATCCTTTCTTTAGTGAATCCATCTACTCTGTTAAAGAAATGGATGAAGGGGGCTCTCTCAGAAGCTCAGGCATGGGGACAAAATCCATGCCACTGGTGACCTGGAAAGGGGTCAGTCCAATGCTACTGTGCACTGCATTGTTGTAAGACACCTCTGTAAATGGTAACAGGTCTGGCCAGTTCTCTTGGTAATCCACGTAGCATCTGAGGTATTGTGTCAGCCTCACTTCGCCGGGGCTGTCATTCTGGCAGGGACAGAGGCTACCATTTCGGCGGGGACAGAGACTTCACCGGGGCTGTCATTCCGGCAGGGATGGAGGCTACCATTCTGGCAGGGATGGAGACAAACAGATCATGCTGCTCCACATTCCAGCCCAGGAAATCTTGCCTTAACGCCGCCTGCTTCCTCCTGAATTTGGCTGGTGGGACCCTCTTCTGACCATTGTTCCCAGAGTCTCTGTTTCCTCCAGCACCGCTGGATGCATTGCCGCCCCTCAGCTGAGAGGCGGATGGGACCATGCCTGCGTGGATGCCATGCCAGCTACAATAGCCAGCATTAATGGCGGCTTACTGAACCCAATGGCCCTGGACTAATTGCAACTGATTACTGGCCCGGGGAAGCAGCTGGAACCCTCCAATCGGAGCTAGGGTTTGGAGTGGAGTTATGGGGTGGAGTAGCGGGGTGGGGTGCACTGGGTTTTAAATATTTCACTGAAACTGCACTGGGTGATTGTTGGAGCGTGCCAAATCGCGGAAAGTAAAACTTTACTACAACCTCCACCCTGTTGTCTGGTGTTTCCTTTCCCATCCTGATTCGGAACCTGACAGGTTGTCAGCTCTATCCTTTGTTGTTTTCTGTGAAAGCATGGCAGAGGGAACGCAGCCGGAGTTGGAGGCTGCGGACGAGTCCAAGGAGCCAGCAGAGCTAGCCACCCCTACCGAGATGACATCTCTTTCCCTGGGCCTGGTTGTGAGGCCGAAGGATAGGGCAGCACTGACTATGATGGAACAGGAGGCTCGTGAGACAGCTGAGAAGCCCCTTCCATTGCCAGGACAAAGGGGGGTGGGGGGTAGGAGAAGACTGGTGGTCAGGGGCTTTAGGACCAGGAGAGTTTGGCAATCGCCATCATGCTCCTCTGGTGCTCACACCTTCCAGGAATCATTTCACACAGTGGAGAGAAAGTCGTATCTCAGAAGATGAATGGAGCTACTCCACTGCGCTAGGAAGTCAAACTTTAGACGTCTTAAGGGAGATGTTTGGCCTGGCAGGGTTTCAGGCACCGGGGACTGGGATGGGTTTGCAGAGAGCTGTAGAACCCCCACCAGTTCATGGGCCTGGGGCCTCCTCCCTCCACTTACCGGCAGGTAGAATAGATCAGGGATACAATGCATCAAGAAACAGGCCAACGGCCCATAGACCACCGGCAGATTCTGCAGCCAATCAGTGAGTTCCATATGCTGATCCATGTACTACTAGACCTCTGGGGCAAGAGTACCGGACCCCGATCCAATCCTGGCCAGTAGGAGGTCCTGGGCAGGGGCCACTAGGAAGGTGGGACCCACCTACTGTGAAAGCTTCCTTCGATGGCAGTGCTGAGAAGATGGCCTTGTTGATGGGACAGTTGATAGACCACTTGGACAGGTACGCACATCTATACACCTCCCAATGGGCCATGGTGATGGCTGTGGCGGGAGTCATGGAAGGCGAGGCGGCCGAATGGGTTGCTGGACTGTACCGTGAACATGCTGGGGAGCTGGGGAAAATAGACTTATTCCTCTCTTCGTTGCAAGAGCATTTTGAGGATAACACCAGTATACAACAAGTGGAAGGGGATCTGTTGGCAGCCCGGCAACGTGGCAGGCCAGTGGTCGAACATGTACAGGAGTTCCAGCGGTTGGCGGGGAATGTGAGAGGCTGGCCGGAGAGGTTGTTGGTACACCAATTTAAGGTCGAATTAGATCGGGGGACCGGAAGTTGGCACCGCAGCGAGACGCGCGGGGTTTCTAGGGCTGTTGAAACTCCAACGAGAAACTCCGCTGCTGGACAACTGGAAATTCCACTCCAACTCTGCAGCCACCAAACGCATTCTGAAAAGAACAGAACTAGCCCTAATCAGAAATGAACTCCACAGAAAAAGATTCCTCCTAGACCGAATCAACAAGGATCTCCTCACACTTCACCTCAAACTCAGCAACAAGATCCACCCCGCACTTTGGGACAAATCCAAACAACTTGCCGTCTGGAGAGCCGAAACACAGACCACCCTCAAGACAGACACACACACCAACAAACTCCGAAGACTACAAGAACGCCAGAAACAATCCCCTCCACCCTCACAGCCACACATGAAACAAACAGTGCATAACATCTCAGATAGGATCCTCACCAAAGCCGAAACCAATGTCCTTTCCAAAGGATTCAACTTTGCAGTCGCTCCCAAAAGCATCCCCACTGAAACCATTATATGCGGAGTTGAAACCAGCCTGACCAAAATCAACCCCGACGACGCAAACAGAATCAGACTCGAAATCACCAACATCCTCTGCACCAGCAAACCACCCAAAAGTAACTTACCCAAAGAGGAACAGACAGCACTACTTAACCTGAAAGAAGACACCAGCATAATAATCCTACCAGCAGACAAGGGCAATGCCACGGTGGTTATGAACACATCTGACTACCAAACCAAATTAACCAACCTACTCCAAGACTCCATATACAAACCCCTAAACACAGACCCCACCACCTACCTGGAAAAAACCACCAGATCCAAAATAAAAGCCTCCCCCATCAGCGAAGAGATTCAGCAAAGAATCATTCCCAGAGAGAAATCATCCAGATGCCCTAAGCTTTATGGTCTCCCCAAGATACACAAAGAAGGAACCCCACTTAGACCCATAGTCAGCTCCATAGGCTCACCTCTACAAAACCTAGCCAAATTTCTCGCCAAACAACTACAGCCCTATGCAGAATCCATCACCTCATACGTAAAAAACTCATTCCAGTTCATAGACATCATAAAGCAACAAAACTTACAGCCCAGTGACCTACTCGTGAGCTTCGATGTCATATCCCTCTTCACCCAAGTACCAATCAAAGAAGCCTTGACAGTTATCCAAAACAAATATAACCCCCCCCAAGCACATCTTAGATCTGACCAACCACTGCCTATCCAACACATACTTCATCTATAATGGACAGAAATACAAACAAACAGAAGGAGCACCCATGGGATCACCCTTCTCACCTGTCATTGCCAACCTCTATATGGAATACTTTGAAACCCAAGCTCTAGAAAAATCTGATCACAAACCCAAACTCTGGCTCAGATATGTGGACGACACCTTCATAATCTGGCCACATGGGAAAGAAAAACTGGACAACTTCCTCACACACCTCAACAGCCTACACCCCAAAATACAGTTCACCATGGAAACAGAAGCGAACAACCAACTTCCCTTCCTGGACGTCTTAGTCTACAGAAAATCCAATGGCTCCCTAGGACACACTATCTATCAGAAGAAAACACACACAAACCGCTATCTGCACGCACTCTCACACCACCACCCTGCCCAGATCAACTCTGTAGCCAAGACACTCATTTCCAGAACAAAACGCTTAGCTGACGAACAACACCTAAAAACCGAACTACACACTCTCACTAACGTACTAACATCCAATGGATTCCAAAGAAATAAGATCACCAACCTAATCCAAAAAGAAACCCCCACTAAAATCCAAGACAGAGAACAAGAAAACGGCAAAGCCCTCCTCCCATACATAAAAGGCACCACAGACAGAATAAGCAAAATCCTCCACAAACATAACATCAAGACAGCATTCTGCACAAACCGAAAAATATCCACCATCCTAAGGAACCCCAAAGACAAAATTGAGTTAGAAAATCAAGGAGTATATGAAATCCCATGCACCGCCTGCCCCACCACATACATTGGACAAACCAACAGACGAATAAGTGCACGCATAGAAGAACACAAGAACTCAGTCAGAAAAGAGGAACCAACTTCTTCCCTGGTCCAACACCTTAAAGCCACAGGACATGATATTGACTTTAAAAAGACCAGAACTATCACCAAAACTGAACACTTTAACAACAGAATAATCAGAGAAGCCATCGAGATAGAAAAACGCCCACACAGCTGCGATCTCACATTGCTCCTGGAAGCACGAAGCCGAGAACACCAGCCTGAAGATGACGAATGAGACTTCGTCGAAACGTCGCCAAGACACTTCCAATTTTACGTGGGAGAAGACCCGAATAACCAAAGACCTACATATATATATATATATATATATATATATATATATATATATATATATATATATATATATATATATTCTTTTTCCCTCCTTTTGGATTAGGGTCTTTGGAAGAACCTGAAGAATTGGATTATTTTTTTTCCTTTTTATTATTTGTTTCCTCTTTTCTCTTTCCCCCCCTTTTCTACCCTAGTTTTTTCTATTTTTTTTTCCTGCCCTATTGTTTAGTGGGACCCCTTAAATATTACTTGAATTCAAAGTGAATTTAGCCAACTCCAAAATGAGCAAGAAAGTAGCGACGGTGGGAGCTGCAGCGACTACACCATCTTCATCACCATCTGGAGGCCAACGCTCCATTCAGACAATGTTACAGCAAGAGAAAGAGAAAGAGACGACACAAATGATTCTACAAATACTTCAAAGAATGGAAAAACAACAACAAAGGATGGAGCAACAGTTACTTAAAACTGATGAAAAGGTGGTTAGCATACAACAAACAATGATGAAATATGAAGAAAGACTGGTTAAATTGGAGGAAAAAGATGGCCAAAAAGAAGAAAAAATGAAGGAAATTGAGAACAGACTCGGAAAGGTCGAACAAGGAACATCTGGCTTAATTGGATGGGAAATGGACAAAGCAGAATTCTACTTAAGATTTCAAAATGTTGCAGAAGAAAAAGGGGAGGATCTTGCTGAGATTATGAATACAATCTTAGCTGAGGCCTTAGAAGTAACTAAAGAGAAGATGATGGAAGGAATTGATGAAATTTATCGAGTTTACACTGGATACGCAATGTGCAATAAGCTTCCAAGAGAAGTACATATAAGATTTACTAAGACATCAATTAAGACACAGATTCTACAGGCTGCTCGTGACAAGGCTTTGGAATACAAAGGGAAGGAAGTTACAGTTTTGAGACAAATTCCAAGGAAAGTGAGAGAGATAAGAAGGAAATATCAATTCTTGACTAAAGTTTTGTTGCAAAAAGGGATTAACTACAGATGGCTGTTCCCAGAGGAAGTAGGCTTAACATGGAACTCTCAAAGATACAGACTGAATACAATTGATAAGGCAAGAGCTTTCTACGAGGAAGCTCTTTTTTTTTTTTTTAATTTGATTTTTATTATAACATATAGTGATACATCCGGTACATTTTCGGTTCATTGGTGCAATTATATACATATATACATCTACATGCATTATTACTTGTCTTTTATTTGATATTGTTTCTTAAAGCTAGATTTAATTTCAAAACACTTAAAGATAATAGTGCTCAAATCTCTAAGACTAAATGTAATACTATTCATATGGATTTTGTTAATTAATTAATATTTAATCTCTATTTCTTTCTTTATTTCTTTTCCCCATCCATTCGTACCACATGTCCCACACGCTATAAAATTCCAAATCTTCTCTGTCATTAATTTCTGAAGTCAATTTGTTCATTTTGGCGCACTCCAATATTTTTCCAATAACATGTTCTTGAGGTGGTATTTGTTTTTCTTTCCAATACTGGGCAAAGGAAATTCTAGCGGCTGTCAGAATATGTATAATTAAATACTTTTTCTTTTTTGCATATTCAGTTTTCAAAATTCCCAGGAGAAAGGCTTTTGGTTCGAAATCAAAATTTTCTTTTATTATTTCTCTAATCCACATCCATATCATCCTCCAGAATTTTTGTGCCTGATTACATGTCCACCAGCAATGATAGAAAGTACCCTGCTGATGGTCACATTTCCAACATTTAGGGCTCGAATTGGGGTAGATCTTCGCTATCCTAGCTGGGGCCATATGCCATCTATAAAACAGCTTGTATTGTATTTCCTTGTAAGCCGTCGCCTTTGTCATTTTAAGATTATTATTCCATATTGAATCCCATTCGTTCAGATTTATATTCTGTCCTATATTTTTGGCCCATGCTAACATCAGTTCTTTAACTACTTCCTCTGCCATATCGTACTCCAATAAGTAATTATATAATTTAGCTAGAATTTTGTCATCTGTACCCATCCATATCTTGTCAAATCCATTTATGCTCGTTTCAATGCCAAATTCCTCCTTATCTTTTTTATATCTAGATTTAATTTGGTTATATGGCCACCAGTCTATAGAAATACCTTGTTCCATCAATTCTTCCCTTGTTTTAAGATTCCCTCCCCCATCTAATAATTCATTGTATCTGACTGTTTTACCCATTTCTAATACATTTGGATATATTATAGCCTCCATGGTGGAAAGCCATCTCGGAATTTTCCTATAGTGCTTCTGTCTCATCTCTCCCCATATTTGTATCAAGATCTCCCTTATTTTATGCCTATGGAAATAAGTTTTTATCTTCTTCCCAGTATCCCAGAGATATGCATGCCAACCCTTCTGGAGATCATACCCTTCTAAAGTTAACAGTCTCTACGAGGAAGCTCTTAAAGAGACGGATGCTGATATGGAAGTTGAAGCCCAAGCAATGCTAGCCCCAATAAAACCTGTGGAAGAGGAATTGATAACGCTGGAAGAAACAGAAGGAGCTGTGGACGGAGTCATAGAATACAAAGAGCAACGTGAAGCCAGAACAACTAGAGCAACAAAACCTAATTATAAAGTATGAATATGGATGAAAGGAAATTAATCTCAACAAATATAAATGGACTTAATTCGGCCAACAAAAGAAGAACAGTATTTCATAAATTAGAAAAATTAAAATTTGATATAATTTGTTTACAGGAAGTGCATATTAAAAAGCAACACGAACAATTACTGATTCAACCAAAACTTGGAAAAACTTTTTTATCATTGGCACAAAGTAAAAAAAGAGGTATTGCTCTGTATATTAGAAATACACTTCCGGCTGAACAGAAGTATGCTGATCCAGAAGGCAGAATTTTGATGGTGGAATTAATTGATAATAATACAAAATTACTCTTAGTAGCAATATATGGCCCTAATAATAATCAGAGTGATTTTTACAGGAAATTACATAACGAGATAATTGAAATGGAGTATGAAAATGTCTGCATGATGGGGGATTTTAATGGTATTGTAGATGAAAAACTGGACTATAAAACAAGTAGAACAACAAGATACAGTAGAAAGATATTGTCGAGGACTTTCTTTAAAATGACAGAGGAAATAAACTTGAAAGACATTTGGAGGGAGAGAAATGGGAAAAATAGACAATACACTTTCTACTCTGACAGACATTTATCTTGGTCCAGACTGGACATGATATGGGCAACAATGGAATTGACTTTAAATATTGAACAAGTGAATATAGATACTAATACATGGGCGGATCACAATCCAGTGATTGCTATTTGGAAAGGGTGAAAAGGCAGATCTAGATGGACATTGAACAATACAATATTAAAAGAGAAAGATTTTACACAGAAAATGAAATGAGAATTGGACTTTTTTTTCAAGGAGAATAAGAAAGAAACATTGATACAAAACCATTGGGATACAATGAAAGCCTTTGCCAGAGGATTAATCATTGATTATACATGGAAAAGAAATGTGAAGAAAAGACAAACCCTTAAAGCTTTGAGAGATGATCATAAAAGACTTGAAAAAGAACTCCAGAAAGATCCATATAAGAAAGATGTAAAAATTAAAATGAATACTATAAAGTACAAAATGGATCTACTGGAGAAGGAAGAATTAGTGCAAAAAATAAGAATTGCTAAACAGAATTATTTTGAAAATGCAAATAAACCTGGCAGATGGTTAGCTTATAAATTGAAAAAAGAAAGAGAATCAAGGAAAATAACGCAATTAATTGATCATCAAGGACAAAGTAGATTTGGAAACAAAGAGATGGGGGAAATAATACAGGAATATTATACACAACTATACAAGAAAGATGAGATAGAAGAGGATAAAGTGGCAAGGTATTTACAAAAAGCTAAATTACCAAAAATTCCCAAAGCGGTTGAGGAGTTATTGGATGGTAATATAACGATGATGGAGCTAACAGAGGCAATTAAGAAACAAAAGAATGGAAAGGCACCAGGCCCAGATGGACTGCCAGCCAAATATTATAGAACTCTACAAGATTCACTATTGATCCCAATGCTGGAGGTTATGAATGAAGTAATGATAAAAAAAGAAATACCCAAGACATGGACTGAGGCATACATTACTTTGATTCATAAGGAAGAGACAGACCCACAACAAATCAAAAACTATAGGCCGATATCCCTGCTAAACGCAGATTATAAAATCTTTGCTATGATATTGGCAGAAAGATTTAAGAGATACTTGAATAATTTTATACACTCCGATCAAAATGGATTCTTACCTAAAAGACAAATCCGAGACAATATAAGAATAATCTTGGACACTTTAGAATATTACGAAGCGCAACCATGAAAAGCAGATGGCCTTGATATTCTTAGATGCACAAAAAGCCTTCGACAATGTCAATTGGCGGTTTATGATGTTACAGATGGAGGAGATTTATTTTATTTTATTTTATTTTATTTTATTATTTTATTTTATTTTATTTTATTTTATTTTATTTTATTTTATTTTATTTTATTTTATTTTATTTTATTTTATTTTATTTTATTTTATTATTATTTTATTTTATTTTATTTTATTTTATTTTATTTTATTTTATTTTATTTTATTTTATTTTATTTTATTTTATTTTATTTTATTTTATTTTATTTTATTTTATTTTATTTTATTTTATTTCTATACCGCCCTACTCCCGAAGGACTCAGGGCGGTGCACAGCCAAACAATAAAACACATACATACAAAATTTAAAAGTAGAATAAAATCAAATTAAATAATTTTGGCCCCAACAAATTTAAAACCCCAAACTTTTAAAACCAATTTAAAATTGAATGTATAAAATACTAAAAGATATTTAAAAATTAAAAATCTTTTATAAAAGAGGGAGAAAATTAGGCCAGGCCCGCCTGGTGAAATAGTAAGGTCTTTAAAGCGCGGCGGAAGGTGCGCAGATCCGGGATCCTCCGTATCTCTGGGGGGAGCTCGTTCCAGATAGTAGGTGCCCCCACAGAGAAGGCTCTCCCCCTGGGGGCCGCCAGTCGGCATTGTTTGGCTGACGGCACCCGGAGGAGCCCCTCTCTATGGGAGCGAACCGGCCGGTGGGAGGCTATTGGTGGTAGTAGGCGGTCCCGCAAGTACCCAGGTCCTAAGCCATGGAGCGCTTTAAAGGTGGTAACCAAAACCTTGAAGTGCACCCGGAAGACCACCGGGAGCCAGTGCAGCTCGCGCAGGAGGGGTGTTACATGGGAACGCCATGTCGCTCCCATTACCACCCGCGCAGCCGCACTCTGCGCCAGTTGGAGCCTCCGGGTGCTCCTCAAGGGGAGCCCCATGTAGAGAGCGTTGCAATAGTCCAGGCGGGAGGTGACAAGGACATGAGTGACCGTGCGTAACGAGTCCCGATCCAGAAAGGGACGCAACTGGCGAATCAGGCGAACCTGATGAAAAATCCTCCCGGTCACGGCTGTCAAGTGCTCGTCTAAAGACAGCCGTGAATCCAGGAGGACGCCCAAGTTGCGAGCCCTCTCCGTGGGGGCCAATGATTCGCCCCCAATAGTCAGTGATGGCGTCAACTGACTATATCGGGATGTCGGAAACCACAGCCACTCGGTCTTGGATGGGTTGAGCTTGAGCCTGTTCCTCCCCATCCAGATCCGTATGGCCTCCAGGCACCGGGACATCATTTCAAGGGCATCGTTGGGGTGATCCGGGGTGGAGATGTACAGCTGGGTGTTGTCAGCGTACTGATGGTACTCCACCCCGAAACCACGGATGATCTCGCCCAGCGGCTTCACATAAATGTTGAACAGGAGGGGCGAGAGGACCGACCCTTGCGGCACCCCGCATATGAGGGGCCTCGGGGTCGACCTCTGTCCCCCTGTCAACACAGACTGCGACCGGTCAGAGAGAAAGGAGGAGAACCACCGCAACACAGTGCCTCCCACCCCTAACTCTTCCAACCGGTGCAGCATGATACCATGGTCGATGGTATCAAAAGCCGCTGAGAGATCTAACAGGACCAGGACAGAGGAGCACCCCCTGTCCCGAGCCCTCCAGAGATCATCAATCAACATGACCAATGCCATTTCCATGCTGTACCCGGGCCTGAAGCCCGACTGGAACGGATCCAGATACGTCGTTTCATCCAGGTGCTGGGGGAGCTGTTGCGCGACCACACTCTCAACAACCTTCGCCACAAAGCGAAGGTTGGAGACCGGACGATAATTTACCAACATTGCCGGGTCCAGGGAAGGCTTCTTGAAGAGAGGCCTCACCACCGCCTCTTTCAAGGCAGCAGGAAAGTCACCCTCACCCAGCGAAGCGTTTATAATCCCCTGGAGCCAGCCTCATGTCACTTCCCGGGAAGCCAGTACTAACCAGGAAGGACGCGGGTCCAATAAACAAGTGGTTGCGTTCAGTCTACCCAGAATCCTGTCCACGTCCTCAGGGGTCACAGGATCAAACTCATCCCAGATAACATTCTCAAGACCTGCCCCTGTCTCTCCCCCTGAGACTACCCAGTCGGAGTCCAAATCTTCCCGAATCTGAGTGATTTTGTCATACAGATACTGAACAAAATCCTTGGCTCTACCCTCCAAGGGGTCCTCCCGCGCTTCCTGATGGAGCAGGGAGCGGGTCACCCTAAAGAGGGCGGCCGGGCAATTATCTGATGACGCAATAAGAGCAGCAAAATAGCTACATTTTGCTGCTTTTATTGCCACTAAGTAATTCCTAATGTGGGATCTTACTAGTGTCTGGTCAGATTCAGAAAGACTGGCCCTCCAACTACTCTCTAGGCATCTTTTCCGGCGCTTCAACTCCCTCAGCTCCTCGGTAAACCAAGGAGCCAATTGAGATTGGCGCCGGGTCAGAGGCCGCAAAGGCACGACCCGATCCAGAGCTCCAGCAGCCGCCCTCTCCCAGGCGGCCACCAGGTCTCCAGTCGAGGCATGTGCCAGAACCTCAGGAAATGGCCCAAGCTCTGTCTGGAATCTGTCAGGTTCCATCAGGTGCCTGGGGCGGAACCATCTTACCGGCTCCGCCTCCCTGCGGTGGGGTGCAGCGGTTCGAAAGTCGAGACGAAGGAGAGAGTGATCTGACCATGACAAGGGTTCAGTAACTATATCCCCTATCTCAAGATCCCTCGACCACTGTCCAGAGACAAAAACCAGATCCAGCGTGTTTCCCCCTGTGTGGGTAGGGCCATGAATTAACTGGGTCAGGTCCATAGCTGTCATGGAAGCCATGAACTCCCGAGCCATCTCCGACGTCTCACCCACGGACGGCAGGTTGAAATCCCCCATGACCATAAGCCTAGGGGTATCAACCGCCACCGCGGCAATGATGTTGAGTAGCTCGGGCAGGGCTGTTGCCACATGGCAGGGAGCCAGGTACGTGATCAGCAAACCCATCTGAACCCCATGACCCCATTTCACAAAAAGGGATTCACAGCCGTCCGTCTGAGGAACAGTGGCCTCCCTCGGTCTCAGACCTTCTTTAATGATAACCGCTACCCCCCCGCCCCTCCCCTGTGACCTCGGCTGATGGAATGCTTGGAAACCTGGCGGGCACATTTCAACGAGGGGAACCCCCCCCTCCTGGCCCAACCAGGTCTCCGTAATACCTGCCAGGTCCGCACCCCCCTCCTGAACAAGATCACAGATGAGGGGGGCTTTATTTACTACGGACCTGGCATTGCACAGCATCAGCCGAAGGCCTGGGTCCTGAGGGTCTATGCAACCTGAGGAGCGAGTAGAGCCTTGGGGACCGGAGCACGCCACCGCTCGTAGACAGCGAGTGCGCACTCCCCTAACACGATATGGCCCCCTGCTCCCGCCATATCTACCCCTCCCACCTACAGTACTGATGTTCAAAAAACCATCCGGACAAGCTCTAACCCCCCCCTCGACCCCGGGTCCCCCACCCCCAAAGATGGGCTTTGGGAAAAAATTTCTTCAGGCAATTGAAGCTATATACTCAAAACAAAAGGCTAAGGTAATGATAAATGGAGAATTGTCTGAATATATTGAAATAGAGAAAGGCACTAGACAAGGATGCCCACTGTCCCCATTATTGTTTATATTGACATTGGAAGTGCTAAACAGAAATATTAGAGAAGAAAAGGAGATAAAAGGTATGAAAATTTGGAAAGAGGAATATAAACTACAGTATATGGACACTTGCTAGAGGCAAAATTGGAAGAAGAACAAGTTAAAGAGACAATGATAGCATGGGGGGAAATTTTTGGTTATAGTATTGATTTAGAGAAATGGCAAAAATTGTGGTCACATAATTATAAAATGACAATGTCTACAGCATATAAGGAGAATTTGTATAAGATGTTTTACAGGTGGCATCTACCCCCGACGAGGATAGCCAGAATGTTCAAGAACAAATCGGAGAAGTGCTGGAAGTGCCATCAGACCCCAGTGTCAGGGCATTTATTAATCCCATGTTTGGCTCTGGGACTAATTACCCTGGTTTAGAGGAGATGGATCGTGGCTTATTCCAAGTTGCAATATTCTGAAAAGAAACGCGAGGAAAAGCTTCTAATAAAACTCATTTATTTGTTATAAAGAAAATAAAACACCTCACTAACTAAGAAAAGTAATTGCTACATTTTTGAAAGTAATTCTTGCCGGCTATCTGAGCTGGACCTTTCTGGAAAGAGAACAAAGGAAAAAGTGTGTGAAGCAAGTGAAGGAATGTGGGTGGATACGGAAACACGTAGCTTACTGATAAGAAGTTGGCAAGCTACGGAGAGTCTGACAGTCCAGAAATGATGAGGTCAGCTGGCAAATAAAATAACGCAGTGACATTCCCCTTCTTGGCCAGTTGAGCGAATATCAGCACATCATCAAATAAGGCACATCTTCTTGCGCAGATACTCGTGTTGAGCTGCTGGAAGTGGTTTGTTGAGCATATCAGCAATTTGATCATGTGTAGGTACATATTGCATTTTGACAAAACCTTTTTTCACTAAATGTTTTATGTTTTGGTAACGAATGTCAATGTGTCTGGACCTAGAACCTGTGAAATGAGATTCAGAAATATAAACCACCGATTCATTATCTTCCATCACGGTGATCGGTCGGATCGGGTGTGTCCAGATATCTGTGACTAAAGCATCAAACCAAGTTAGAGAATTACATGCATCTGAAACACAAGCATATTCAGCTTCAGTAGATGAACAAGAAACAAAATTCTGTTTACGTACTTGCCAATAAACAGGACATCCATTTAAGAACATCATATAACCTGAAGTACTTTTACGTGATTTCTTATCACTTGCCCAATCAGAATCTGCATAACAACATAATTCTGCATAATCAGTATGTGTTGGTTCTAACAATAATTTCAAATGTTTGGTGTATTTTAGGTATCTCAATAATTTCTTAATACATGTCCAATGAAACTGTTTTGCCTTACCTACGTGTCGAGATAAGAGATTAACACTAAGTGCAATGTCGGGTCTGGTCCAACTACTAATGTACAATAGTGACCCAATGACTGAACGGTAAAGTGTTTGATCCTCAAACTCAGGACTTGCTTCTTGTGTCAAGTTGTGAAAATCTGTTTGCATGGGTGTCTTTGTTGTGTTAGCATCTTTCATGTTGCAATGATGCAAAACTTGTTCAATTTTATCTTCTTGTGAAAGACTAAACCCCTTCTGTGTTTTTTCAATCTGAACACCTAAATAAGTGCTAATATGACCTAATGATTTCAATGTGAAGTATCTCTGCAAAGCTTTGGCAAAAATTTCACTCATTTGCTTATTTGGACCAATATAAACAATATCATCAACATAAACAAGAACTATCTCATATGCATTGTTAGATCTTTTTGTGAACACGCACTCATCAGTTTCGGACTTAATAAAGCCCATTGAATTTAGTTTGTCAGTAAGACATAAATACCACATTAAACCAGATTGTTTCAGACCATAAAGACTTTTGTTTAGGAACCAGGTATCCCCTTCTTGCTGTCGGAATCCTGGAGGACTTCTCACGTAGATGTCTTCGTCTAGGTCTGCATGTAGATAAGCCGTGTCAACATCAAACTGGAAAACTTCTAAACCAAGGATAGTTGCAGTTGCTAAAGCAATTTTTACACTCTCAGTTCTGACTGTCGGTGAGTAAGTATTTGTGTAGTCCTCAGGATAACGTTGAGCGAAACCCTGAGCTACAAGTCTGGCTTTGTACAATGACTCACCATTTGGTTTCTTTTTGATTCTGTAGACCCATCGAGTGCCAATGACCTTTTTGTTTGCTGGAGGTTTTGCAGGTGTAAATACTTTAAGTTTCTTTAGACTGTCCATTTCAACCTGCATTGCTTCATACCATTTGTCTTGCTCTGAATCAGGGAGCTGCTTGATTTGTGTGAAATTATCAGGTGGAAGTGTAACATTGCAAATCAAAAGCAAGGGTGCTTTTGTCAGTTGCCAAGAATATCGTTGTGGAGGGATTCCTTTTGTGGCCCTCTTGGAACGTCTCGGGACAACTGTCCAGTCTTCTTCTTCTTCGTCCTCGTCCTCACTTTCGTCGCTAGCATCAGCATCCGCGGCTTGCGAAGACGGAACATCGGGTTGAGAAGAACTGGTGGAATCTTGATCATCAATCTGCGTGGTATCAGCAGTATCATCTCTGGGAAAATAAACTCCAGGATCATTGGAATGAATCCTGGACCAGTCAATATCTTCTTCAAAATTAGCAGATTGGGAAATCACAATTGCATGTTTAGAGTCAATAAATTTGCTCCATTTTGAATTATCATCAATACCCATAAATCTCAGTCTCTTTGCTGTTGGACCTCCTTTTCTTCTTTGAGCTAAGGGAATGTTCACCATAGCGTATGAACCAAAAATATGAATGTTTTTAAGATCAGGCTTATAGCCATACAACATGAAGAAAGGAGTCTGATTTGTTACACTGCTCCAAGTACGGTTGACAATGTAATTTGCATACTTGATAGCTTCACCCCAGTATATCATATCAAGATTGGCGTCTTCTAGGAGACAATGCATCATGGTTTGCAGTACCTCTCCATTGTGAGCCGGTGTGTCAGGGGGTGAAGTCTGATGAATAATTCTATTCTTACGCATCCAGTCCTGGAAACGCTGAGACATGAATTCGGCACCACGATCACTCTGGATTCTGGCGATGCGAACTTGGTGTTGGGTAGAAACAAGGGTTGCAAAGTCTTTAAAGATCTGAAAAGTCTCTGATTTTTCTTTCATAGGATATACATATCCATATCTAGAGTAATTATCAACAATTGTTAGAAAATATTTTCTACCACCAAATGATGGCGGGAAAGGACCAACTATGTCAATGTGAACCAAATCAAAAATGCGTGTTGACAGGCGTGTAGCATGTTTGGGAATGGCTGCTGCTTTGGATTTGGCCTTCTTGCATACAGCACAATCCAAAAACACCTTACACCCCTTTAGATCCAAACCTTTTGCAAACTCCGGCATCTTCCTAAGAACACGGAAACTGGCATGTCCAAATCTTCTATGCCATTTGTGGATACACCTGGAATGCAAAGGTTTACCAGTTAGTGAATTCTCAACATTAACATTTTTATGCGGACCCTCAGGCTTGCTCTGAGCAACCTGTTTACCAATTCTATTTTTGTTGGCTTTAGGACCCTTTGGAATAGCAACAGGATCTCTCTCTGGAGCATCTCTCTCTGGGCCTGTGCGTTCCCTTTTTGGAGTTTGCATACTTGCCTGTGTTTGTTTTTTAGGCTTTGGCTTTAAGTAATAAACAGCCCAAATTAATATGGTTTCAGCAACAATATCGCCATCTTTAACTATGTAACTTGCTTTTTCAAGGTGGTGAACTTGGAACTTTAACATTCTAGACAAGTGACACTGACTAAGCAAATTACAGGTTGCTGTTGGTATGTAATAAACATCAGGAATGAATGCATCGAGCTCTTCAACATAAACAGTTCCTTTTCCTTTGACCTGACAAGGATGATTTGAAAAAGAATAAAGTTCACGTAGTTCTGGTTCAGGCTCGTGCATCTCTGTGAAAATTTCCTTTCTGTAGGTAACATGCAATGCTGCACCACTGTCCAAAGTCCACAGGAGTCGTCTGTCGTACTCTGGTTGAGGTTGTGGATCATTGGTTAAAGCGCGTTGAGCAATAGGGACTTGGTTAATTTTTGTAACAGCATCTTTCCATTCATAATTCAAAGAGTTAATAATGATGCTGATCATTTGAATATCTTCAATGTTATGGCCTCTTTCTCTCAATTCTGTTCTCAGACCTTTCAGTTTGGTCAAATGCCCTCCAATTTGTTCACCAGGTTTCAATCTCGAACCGTGGAGTTCAGACATGAGTAAACATGAAGATTCAATTGAGATAGGCCTGTAGCAATTTTCCAATTCAGCCCAAATTTGTCGGGCTGTTGTATTTGGTGGAAAAGTGACCTGCAGTTCAGTATCCATGGACATCAATAATGTTGTGCGAGCTCTTATCTCTAGATCTCGTATTGCATAAGTCCAAGGTTGAGCAGGAGGATTAAAAACCATAGAGTGAGTGCCTTCTCTAAGAAGCAATAGTGTAATCTCACTGACCCAGGCTTTGTAATTGTGTCCTGACATTTTTAGTTTTGACTCACCAGTTAGTGGAGAGACAGAAAATGCCTGGTAAGGAGCCTGCATTTGGTATGCTGGCTGTGCTGGCAGAAATGCCTGTGGTATTTGCTGTGCCTGTTGTGGACCTAAAAATGGTCTTGGTTGTGCCATTGGAGGTGGGCCAGGAGGTGGCCCTATTTGCACTTGTGGCTGGGGCACATATGCAGGCATTTGTAGCTGCTGTGGCTGATGCACTGGAATCTGCTGTATTCCAGTTGCCATTTGTGCTTGATCTGCAATATTGGCATGACCTGCTGGAGATGCAATCATTTGCCTTTGCTTCATAAAGTTTGCCTGTGTTCCATCTAAAAGGACACCAACACCACCAGGGGGTGTTTGAGTTCGGGCCTGTGGAAACACTTGTGGCATTTCAGCTTCCTGTAGTAAATTACTTTCGCCAGCAGATGGTGCTGCACCTTTAGCTTCGGGCAGCTTTGCATACGTGGCATTGTATGCTTTAGAGTAGGAGTGGTTATGTAAGACATGTGTAACTTGATCAGGGAGACTTTCATGTGACGTATGCAGTTCCCTCTGTCTTAATTGGCCTGACACAAAATCCACCAGGGGGAGTGTCTTTGGCTCCGGAGAAGAAGGCAATATGGCGCCTTTTGAAAATCTTAAGTTATCTTCCTTATCTTGCTCAAGCATAGATATAGCCATTTTTGCCTGGGATAGCTGCTGTTCATAGAGTTTTATACGGTCACGATAGGCTTTCATAGCCAGCTCATCCAGGGTGAGCTTAGAGCTTCGAGGAGAATAATGAATTGTTTCTCTCTCTGCGTGGGAGGAATTTTGCTCGGTAGTTTGCTTTAGCCTTGCACCGAGCATTACAAATTCAGAAGGTTCTGGGAAGACAGGTTGAGAGCTGGCATAATTAGAAGGGGGAGTTACTGACCTCAGTCGTAGTGCTTCTCCTTCAAAAACAGCTTCTGTGTTATCTCCCTCCATTTCTGTTCCCACGGCTTCTTCTTGTTCCAGGCGTGTGGCTGTAGTAAGGGTCTGGAAATCTGAAAATCTCCTGTCTGCCACCTCTTCGTTGGAAAGATCAATCAAATCATTTACGAAGAGTGGTCTTGGTTTCATTTTTCCTTTTTTCTTCTGTTTCGGCATCTTAGCAAAGATAATTAGCGTACCTCAGTAGCTGAAAACTAATTGCCTATGCGCTCTTATCAGAAATAACAAAACAAGGAAAAAAGCCATAAATCAAACCGTCCGAGCTACCAGATGTCAGGGCATTTATTAATCCCATGTTTGGCTCTGGGACTAATTACCCTGGTTTAGAGGAGATGGATCGTGGCTTATTCCAAGTTGCAATATTCTGAAAAGAAACGCGAGGAAAAGCTTCTAATAAAACTCATTTATTTGTTATAAAGAAAATAAAACACCTCACTAACTAAGAAAAGTAATTGCTACATTTTTGAAAGTAATTCTTGCCGGCTATCTGAGCCAGACCTTTCTGGAAAGAGAACAAAGGAAAAAGTGTGTGAAGCAAGTGAAGGAATGTGGGTGGATACGGAAACACGTAGCTTACTGATAAGAAGTTGGCAAGCTACGGAGAGTCTGACAGTCCAGAAATGATGAGTTCAGCTGGCAAATAAAATAACGCAGTGACACCCAGGATCCTATTGCCATATGTGGTGGACATGCGTAGAAGCAAGGAGATTTTGGACTAAGATACACACATGGTTGGAAAAAATGACAAAGAGACATATTGACCTTAAACCAGAGATATTTTTATTAGGGATCTTACCAGAGACATTTAACAAAGAACTACAATATTTGATTGTGAATATATTAACAGCGGCTAGAATTGTATTTGCAAAAAACTGGAAAGGAGAGAAGATGATTACTGATGAAGAAATTATTAGGAAAATGTTGGACTGTGCTGAAATGAGTAGACTGACATTTGAAATAAGAGAACAGGAAGATAAACAATACTATTTGATATGGGAACTATTTTATCAATGGATAGATAATAAAGCATGGAGATGAAATATTATATATGAAATGAAATTTGGATAAAATGTTTAAGCACTTGTTTTTTTCTGATAGAGGTAAGAATATCTGTCATATAATGAGAGTTTGAAAATTTTGAGAGCACAAAATGATTTTCACCGATCGAAATACTGTCTGTAAGCGTTTGGAAAGTTGATGTTTTTATGTTGTTTTTGTTTAAAAAATAAAAAACTTTTTGAAAAAAAAAAGGTCAGATTGGATTGTGCTTTGAGGCAGGCCTGTGTGACCCATGGCCTGCCACCTTGTTTGGTGGCAGGGATTGAGGCAGCCACAGAAATAGACGTCGAATTCAGGAAGGAGGACCTGTTGTGGCCTGTCAGCTGCCTGTGCAGCTAGTAGCAGATTCCAACAGCGAGGAGGCTGGTATGGTGCTGCGCCAGCAGCCTGTGCAACTGGCACTCAAGTCGGACAATGAGGAGGCTGGAGAAGATGTGGTGCCAGAGGCGGGGATTCAGCCAGGGCCTTCAGAACCTCCAGAAGCTTCCATGGGTGAAGAGGAAGAAGAGGAGGAGCCTCTTCTCGATGCACGGGCATGCAGAGCTGCCAAAAGGCAGGAGTGACTCCTCAGGAGGAGGTCTCCTCAAGAGTAAGGCTGACGGATGACGACTGAGGCAATTTGCAGGGAACAACTTAGTTCACTCTCCTTCGCGTCTGGATCTTAGTTCTTTTATCAGTGTCCTGCAAATTGCTTCTGGGCTTTCTGCCAATCCTAGTAAGATTACGATTATTTATTCTTTGGATTTTTGTAGGCTGTTAAGAAAGTTAATTAACAGTCTTTGTTTGAAAAAGGCTGATTTAATTTAATAAACTAAGGTTTGTACAGACTTTGTGTGTGCTGCGTTCTTTGGGTCCGTAGCTGGGGCAGAACAGAAACGACCGCGGGTAGAGTTGCCTGTAAAGGGATGACGATCACCAGAATGACCCGTACGGGCAGGTCCAATGTCAAAGTTGTCAACATCACCCCCTTCTACGACCCCACTCACTAGGAGCGGACCTGCACGTACCCCGATGATGTGTTCCCGGTGCGGGAAGCCAGGACACCGGGCGATTGAGTGCTCAGATACAGGACTTAAGTCTCCCACTGAAACACCAAAACCCAAACAGGGTACAGCAAGAAAGAGAATATGAAAGACCCCGGAGAAGTCCCGAGGGGTGCAACAGGCGAGTCCACCGACCCCTGGCACTGGTAACAACCCAACTGAAGGAGAGACGGCCAGTGAAAGTGATGATGATGGGGAGGCCGATCCTATGGTAAGCAAGGCTATCAAACCCTTCCTCATTCCTGTGGTCCTGACCACGGGAAGGCGCAGGGAGTGCAAGGCTCTAGTGGATTCAGGGTGCACCCAGTGCCTAATAAGTAGGGCCACAGCAGCCAAAATAGGGGTGGGACTACTGCCTTTAAAGCGTCCCATCCGCTTCGAGCAGATGAACGGGTCCTTATTAGGAGGCTAACCGGCAACACATGTTACCGAGCAACTCACTCTGGAAATGGGGCCTCATCAAGAGCGCATAAGATTCGTGGTGGTACCCAACATAACGGAAGAGGTCGTACTGGGCCTCACTTGGCTCGATAAATGGGGCCCAACTATCTGGTGGGGGGAGGTTGCAGACATCTGAGAATAGGAGTGGGACCTGATCCACCTTCCCATGAGAACCATCCAGAAGGGTTGGAGGGAGTAGAGCGGCCAAGGAGACGATAGGTTACCCTAAAGTGTATGATGATCTCAAAGAGGTGTTCAGCGAACAGGAGTGTGACACCCTGCCTCCTCATCGCACCACTGATTGCACTATTGAGTTCATTCCAGGGGCAGTTTTGCCTAAACCAAAAATGTACTCAATAACCCCGCAGGAGTTGGCAGAGATGAGGACATATATAGGGAAAAACCTAAAAAGGGGTTTCATAGAGCTGGCCAGATCCAAAGTGGCGGCTCCGGTTCTCTTTCGAGAGAAGAAAGATGGAGGCCTATGCCTCTGTGTTGATTTTTTTGGCCTCAATGCGGTGTGCGTAGAGCACCTGTATCCACTCCCTTTAATGAAGGACATGTTGGCCCGGTTGGCGGAGGGAAGAGTTTTTACAAAGTTGTACCTACAGGAGGCCTACTATAGAATTCAGATTAAGCCTGGTGACGAATGGAAGACGGTGTTTAATTGTCCTCTAGGTAGTTACCAGTTTAAAGAAATGCCATTCGGGTTACAGGGAGCGCCTGCTGTATTTATGCAGCTTATTAACAAAGTGTTACAAGATCACTTATATAACTGTGTTCTTGTGTACCTGGATGACATTCTAATATACACCAAAACTCTAGAGGAGCATGTTGCATTGGTACGCCAGGTCTTAACAAAGCTATTGGAAGCTAAACTTTATGTAAAACAATCCAAATGCGAATGTCGAGCCCGACATCAGCTCGACATATTTGTCGGAGGGAGAGGCATCCAAGGCCAACTAAAGAATCCAAGGCTGACTAAAGAATCTACAGAAAAGCAGTGGGGATGGTTATTAGATACTCGGGGTAGTAGTGGTGACAGGTTCGTTAGGTTCTGGTGGTGGTGGTTACTAATACCTGTGCATAGGCTGCGAGTCAGGATGGTCTGTGAAGAAGTGCGAAGGGGTGCGAACTGAGGCAGTAGTCGTGAAGGAACGTGAGGGAGAAGTGGTGCGACCGAAGGAGACGACGCCCCAACCTGCAGACCCCTTGGCAGAGGGTAAAGGGGAGAAGGAGAAAGGTGTATTGCAGGCTGCATCAGGGCACTGGTGGCACAGCTCTGCGTTGTCAGGTCAAGGGGAAGCACGGTCTAGAACCCCACCTCCCACGTCAGAGACTATGTTTCAGTGTTGGAGGGAGCAACAATGGACGGATGAGGAGGACCAGGAATGGGGCTATGCCACAGATCCTGGTACTGCTAGCATGGACTCTCTTAGGGAAAGATTTGGCGAAGCTAGCTTCCGAGATGCTCCTTCTTGGCAACCTTGGGCAGTAGGTCTGGAACCCTTGGGTACGTGGAGAGAGCGAGGGGGCCCGGGGTCTGACACTCACTTTCGACTCACTAGCCCAAAATTAAAAAGAGAACACATCTCTCAAAGAGATGTGGTAAAGCAACCTCCCGGTGGTGGGGTTTCTGCTTCCACGGGTGGAGACAGCAGTTATGGACCAGGACAATGGCCAGCGGTTGGGCAGGATACGCTCTCCGGCAGGTCACTGCCTGGACATAAACAGGGGGAGTCCTCACGGGGCATGAGCAGGATGACAGAGAGTGGCAGAGTTGCTGGACACCCACCTATATGGTCTGCGGGGGTGTCGCCACCACAACAACCACATTGTTGGGGCCCACCTCCCATACAGGCCTCATTTGACGGAAGCCAGACAGGGTGGCACTGTTCTTAAGCCAAGTGATCAGTCACTTCGACCTATATGGTCGGTTCTATCCTTCCCAGTGGTCTATGGTGGTGGTTGTGACCACAGTATTAACGGGAGAAGCGGCAGACTGGGTGGCTGATTTGCATAGTGAGCATGCCAGGGAACTCACTAACGTAGGCATGTTTCTGGAAAGTTTAAGGGGCAGGTTTGAAGATGAAACTAGAACGCTGGCAGTGGAGGGACAAATCGTGACTATGAAGCAGCAGGGTCGACCTGCAAAGGAGTATATTAAAGAGTTCAAAAAGACAGCTGGCCAATTGCGGGCATGGCCAGAACGATTGCTGGTTTATCATTTCCACCTGGGCCTTGATAAGGAACTACGACAGGCATGTCTTTATAGAGGTTTACCCTCTCGTTTGTCTGAATGGTTCAAAGCAACGATAGAGTTGGATGTGGGACTGCGAGAATTCAGGCCTTGGGGGGAGAACAGAGTACCTTATCAGCCTGCCCCATTAGACAGGTTACCAACAAGGATACCCAGCGTCCAGCCTAACCCATTGGTGATACCGGAGGGACAGGGACGACGCCCTGTTTTCCGATGTTTCCAGTGCAACCAGGCTGGACACCGGGCGGCTGACTGTCCTATGACACCACCAAGGATGGAAGGACCCCGAGAATCAACCAGTGGAAACAACCCTCGAGATCGGGCTCGGTTCAGACCCACAGCGGACAAAACACGGCTGGCTACTCACGTCGTGGCAGGGAAGACCGGTGCCTTTTGGAATGATGATGGAAAGTCCCTTACCCCAGGGGGAGGTCCAGTACCGGAAGAACCAGCAGGGAGTGACGAGGATGATTCCAACGATCCAATGGTAAGCAAACCTGTACAGCCATTCATCATTCCAGTAGTACTCCGTAATACACACACAGGAGTAAGTAGTAACCAGGGGGCTTTGATAGATTCTGGGTGTACACGGTGTTTAATCCAACGTTCTCTTGTGGAGGAACTGTCCATCCGGGTTTATTTATTTATTTATTTATTTATTTATTTATTTATTTATTTCTATACCGCCCTTCTCCTGCGGGACTCAGGGTGGTGTACAGCCGAGATAAAACATTGCGTATAAAATTTAAAAACAGTTTAAAAAACAATTATTTATTTATTTATTTATTTATTTATTTATTAAATTTTTATACCGCCCCCTCTCCCGAAGGACTCGGGGCGGTGAACAGCCAGAATTAAAAACACACAATACAAATATTAAAATATATTAAAACAAAATTAAATTATCTTAGGCTTCTCCAATTTAAAACCCCTTACCCATAAAAATTCACCCAATTAAAAAATTTTAACCCAGCCCGGCTTGCTGAAATAAAAAAGTCTTCAGGGCCCGGCGGAAGGTCCGGAGGTCCGGGATTAGTCGTATCCCTGGGGGTAGCTCATTCCAGAGGGCGGGTGCCCCCACAGAGAAGGCTCTTCCCCGGGGGGTCGCCAGCCGACATTGCCTGACAGACGGCACCCTGAGGAGACCCTCTCTGTGGGAGCGTGTTGGCCGGTGGGAGGTTATCGGAGGCAGAAGGTGGTCTCGTAAATAACTGGGTCCTAAGCCATGGAGCGCTTTGAAGATGAGAACCAACACCTTAAAGCGCACTCGGAAGACCACTGAAAGCCAATGCAGCTCGCGCAGGAGAGGTGTCACGTGGGAGCGCCATGTCGCCCCCATAAGTACCCGCGCGGCCGCATTCTGCACCAGTTGGAGCCTCCGAGTGCTTAATTAAATAATTTCGGCCCAAAATTTAAAACAACCCAATTAAAACCGAATTCAATTAAAACTGAGAGGATGGGATCAAGCCAGCCCGGTTAGATGGAATAGGTGTGTTTTCAGGGCCCGACGAAAAGTCCGGAGGTCTGATATCGTGCGTATCTCAGGGGGTAGGTCATTCCAGAGGGCGGGTGCTGCCACAGAGAAGGCTCTCCCCCTGGGGGTCGCCAGCCGACACTGTCTGGCCGACGGCACCCTAATGAGGCCCTCTCTGTGTGAGCGAACCGGTCGGTGGGAGGCTATTGGCGGCAGAAGGCGGTCTCGCAGATACCCCGGCCCTAAGCCATGGAGCGCTTTAAAGGTGGTCACCAACACCTTGAAGCGCACCCGGAAGACCACAGGAAGCCAGTGCAGCTCGCGCAGGAGAGGTGTCATATGTGAGCGCCCTGTCGCTCCCATAATCCCCCACGCGGCCGCATTCTGGACTAGCTGTAGCCTCCGGGTGCACCCCAAGGGGAGCCCCATGTAGAGAGCATTGCAGTAGTCTAGGCGGGAAGTGACGAGTGCTTGAGTGACTGTGCGTAGGGAGTCCCGATCCAGAAAGGGGCGCAACTGGCGTATCAGGCGAACCTGATAAAAAGCCCCCCTGGCCACGGCCATCATGTGCTCTTCTAAAGACAGCCGTGCATCCAGGAGGACGCCTAAGTTGCGAGCCCGTGGGGGCCAGTAATTTGCCCCCAATAGCCAGTTAGGGTTGTAGCCCTAACCACGCCCATCCGGTTCGAACAAATGGATGGGACTATTATGGGGGGTGCGCTGGCTACCCATGTCACGGAACTTATTAGGGTGGAAATTGGGGCACATTGGGAGCACCTGTGGTTCATAGTGGTGGACAGAATGATAGAACCCCTGATCCTGGGTCTCACGTGGTTGGATAAGTGGCAACCTGTGATTTGGTGGGAAGGGGGATTTAGAATACTCAGGTTCGCTGTAGGGCCTGACCCACCTGTGACAGACCAGGCGAAAGCAATACCGACTGAAACACCCCACTTCAAAGAAGAACTGTTCCCTCGTGTTTACGGAGACTTGGCAGAGGTGTGTAGTGAGGTCAAATGTGAGGAATTACCACCCCATCGTCCTACTGATTGTGCCATAGAACTTATACCAGGCGCCAAACTGCCAAAGCCTCACATGTATTCTATGACCCCAAGGGAACTTGTAGAAATGAGAGAATACATTGATAAGAATTTAGCCTGGGGTTTCATCCAACCCAGCAGATCCCACATGGCGGCTCCAGTTCTCTTCAGAGAGAAAAAAGATGGTGGTTTGCGCCTGTGTGTCAACTTTCGAGATCTTAATGCAGTGTGTGTCGAACATCTGTATCTGTTACTGTTATTGAAAGACCTGTTATCCACTTTGGCAACCGGAAAATTTTTCACAAAATTGGATCTACGTGAAGCATACTACAGAGTCCACATTCGACCAGGGGATGAGTGGAAGATAACTTTCAACTGTCCCCTGGAAAGTTACCAGTTCAGGGTGATGCCCTTCAGCTTACAAGGTGCGCCAGCCGTTTTTATGCAAGTGATAAATGAGGTACTCCATGAACACCTCTATCGAGGAGTTCTGGTTTACCTGGACGATATCCTAATTTATACGAAAGATATGGACGAACACATACGACTTGTGCGCCAAGTTCTGGAGAAGCTGTTAGTGGCTAGATTGTTCATCAAACTCTCGAAATGCGAGTTCCACAAAACGGAAATTGATTATTTAGGGTATTGAATATCGCACAAAGGAGTGGAAATGGACCCCAAGAAGGTACAAGCCGTCCTAGAGTGGCAAGCGCCGAAAACGAGTAAACAATTACAAAGTTTCCTCGGATTCGCAAATTTTTACAGGCAGTTTATCCCTTCTTTTGCTCGTATTGCTTTGCCATTGACAGACTTGTTAAAAATGAAACCTAGTACCACAAAACCGAAACCAGGCCAGATTCTCATGTGGTCAACAGTGTGCCAACAAGTGTTTGAGCAACTGAAAACCCTGTTTGCCTGAGAACCGATATTGAAACATCCAGATCCGTCTTATCCTTTTGTAATCCAAACCGACGCAAGCGATGTGGCTATTGGCACGGTATTGCTTCAAGAGAACTCCCAGGTTTTACAATCTTGCGCCTATACATTGAGAAAATTAACAGCGACAGAACAATGATGGGCTATATGGGAAAAGGAGGCGTTTGCTATACATTGGGCGTTACTAACTTGGAGACATTTACTTGAAGGAGCAAAACCTATTTTTGAAGTATGGACTGACCTTAAGAATTTAGAGGCTTTACAAACCCCTAGACGAATGTCGCCGAAACAAGTCTGGTGGGCGCAGTATTTTTCCCGCTTTAAGTTTACCCTAAAGTATGTTCCTGCTGGTCGCAATTTCTTGGCTGATGCCCTGTCCCGGATGCCTCACTACAACAGCAAGAAGGAAGAAATAATACAGGCCATGATATCGGCAACACAGACAGCAGGCCAGGTGACATCTGAACGTACAACGAACCGGTGGTATAACTTGGTGGCCCAGGCTCTAATGACAGATCAGTGGGTACAAAACAACAAATCCTTGATCACCACAAGTGACAATTTAGCCTGGAGGAACGATAAACTGTATATACCAGAGACGGTTAGGATGAAGATATTAAAGGAGTGCCATGATGCGAAACCCGCCGGTCATTTCGTATTTCTGAAAACATTACACCTCACCCGGCGGCAGTTTTGGTGGCCTTGCATGCGCAAGGATATTGAAGACTATTTCAAATCCTGCAAGACGTGTGCCACATGTAAGCCACGACCAGGAAAACCATTAGGCCTATTACAGTCCATTGCTAATCCCGGGAGGCCATGGGAGGAAGTAGCTATGGATTTTATCGTTGACCTCCCGGAAAGCAATGGACAAACAGTCATATGGACTGTGATAGATCTTTTTTTGAAACAGGCCCACTTCGTACCCTGTAAAGGGCTCCCTTCAGCACGAAAACTCTCCCGAATGTTCATCCACCATATATATAGACTACACGGGGTGCCCCGTAGAATCATTTCAGATCGGGGAGTACAATTCACCGCCCGGTTTTGGCGAGACTTCGTCAGGTCGATAGGGTTGTCACAAGCTCTCAGTTCAGCTTTCCATCCAAGTACCAATAGTGCAGTTGAACGAGCTAACGCCATGATCGAACGGTATTTGAGAAGTTACGTCTCCTATCAACAGTCAGATTGGGCTGATCTGATACCATTTGCTGAAGTGGCATATAATAATGCCGTGCACAGGAGTACAGGTCTAACCCCTTTCAGTATAGTAATGGGTAAGGATTTCCCAGCTATCCCAGAATTGGATACTCAACCTACAGGGGGCATGTCTCCGGCTGCTTGGGCCAATAAAGTTCGAGGCAGTTGGCCAAATGTAAAACAAGCATTAAAGAAAGCCGAGGAGGAATATAAACATCAGGCAGATAAGGGGAGGGCGGAACCCAAACCTATTAACGTGGGGGACCAAGTGTTTCTGTCTACCAAATACATCAAACTAAGAATCCCCTGTAATAAACTAGGGCCTAAATATCTCGGACCTTTCTTGGTGACTAAAGTAATCAATCCTGTAAACTTTAGACTAAAACTCCCTTCTTTATTGGGAAAAATACACCCAGTGTTTCATGTCAGTTTACTGAAACCAGTGGAACATACTACCTCTACCACCCGACCGGGTCCAGTTGCCCAAGATGAATATGAACTAGAGGACATCTTAGATTCCAAAATAAAACGAGGGAGGCTTAAATATTTAGTGAAGTGGAAGGGTTATCCATATGAAGAGTCATCATGGGTGTATGTGCAAGACGTTAAAGCACCCCGTTTATTGCGGAGGTTTCATAGAAAATACCCACATAAGCCAAAACAAAATCCTTAAAGGCTGTTGCTGATATGTTTTTATTTCTTACAGGAAGGTACCTGGTAAGGGGGGCTGCCTGTCGAGTCCGACATCAGCTCGACATATTTGTTGGAGGGAGAGGCATCCAAGGCCGACTAAAGAATCCAAGGCTGACTAAAGAATCTACAGAAAAGCAGTGGGGATGGTTATTAGATACTCGGGGTAGTAGTGGTGACAGGTTCGTTAGGTTCTGGTGGTGGTGGTTACTAATACCTGCGCATAGGCTGCGAGTCAGGATAGTCTGTGAAGAATCGGCGTCTGCAACGTTTGAATGCGGAAGTGCTGTTGGCTTGGGAAGAAGGAAATAAGGAACAGCTGGAAAGACGATTGCGCATGGGTGGGGCGTGAGTGCGGTGGCCACGCTGCTTTTAAAAATGCTGAAAAACCCAAACATTCAGTGCTGACTTTATTACATTTGTACTTGGTTTTTCCTCGATACCCGACTGTTGCGGATTAAAGATTGCTTAACTAAACCCTGTTTTCCCTGTTTGGTGATTCATCTGAAGAACCGCCCAGAGACAGATCAGAAGACCCGAGAGCAAATTTCATAAGTCTCAGTTGGATTATTTAGGCTTCCGCATATCCTCGAAGGGGGTGGAGATGGACCCAGCAAAGGTACAGGCAGTATTGGATTGGCAAGCCCCAAGAACGAGAAAACAATTGCAAAGCTTCTTGGGGTTTGCAAACTTTTACTGCCACTTTATCCTGTCCTTTGCATGAGTTGCCCTTCCATTAACTGATCTCTTAAAGACCAAACATCTAGTCAGCAGGCCACGTCCAGGGCGTCCAATACAGTGGGATGTTGCATGTCGACAAGCATTTGAAGCATTAAAATTGTTGTTTGCAAGGGAACTGGTGTTAAAGCATCCAGATCCGGCCAAGCCATTCATGATACAGGCTGATGCCACCGACATAGCTGTGGCAGCGGTTCTCTTGCAAGCCAACGAACAAGGGAGATTACAACCATGTGCTTACACGTCCCAAAAATTCAGCGACACTGAACGCAGATGGGCCATCTGGGAGAAGGAGGCATTTGCGGTTCGGTGGGCATTGTTAACATGGCGACATCTGCTGGAAGCGGGTGGGTTACCATTCGAGGTCTGGACTGACCACAAAAATCTGGAAGCCCTTCAAACCCCACGTCAGCTCTCGTCCAAGCAGGTCAGGTGGGCTATGTATTTCCGGCGGTTTAATTTCAGCCTGAGATACATCCCTGGAGGAAAGAACTTCCTGGCTGATGCCTTATCCCGTAAGCCTCAATATTCCAGTGAACGGGAACAGGTGGTACAGGCCATCATCCCCAAAACATTGCCGGGGGAATGGCCTACCCAACAAATCTCCTGTGTAGCCCATATGACAACACAGGCCACAGGCATTACCCAGGACATTCAGAAAGCACTTCCATCTGATGAGTGGTACCAGGCCAATGAGAAAATCCTAAGGCATAGGGCTGGTCTGGCGTGGAAAGGATCCAAAGTTTATGTCCCACACAGTCTACGACTTGAGGTGTTGCGCCGGTGTCATGACATCCGTATGGCTGGCCATTTCGGATTCCTAAAAACTTTGCACCTTAAGAACCGTCAATTTTGGTGTCCCCAGCTAAAAAAGGATGTGGAGGACTATGTACATGGTTGCGTGACGTGTACCATGAAGAAACGGCACAGCAAACCTCCAGGCCTCTTACAGCCAGTGGCTTCTCTTGTAAGGCGTGTACCATGAAGAAACGGCACAGCAAACCTCCAGGCCTCTTACAGCCAGTGGCTTCTCTTGTAAGGCCATGGGAGGAGATAGCCATGGATTTCATCATGGACTTACCTGAGAGCTGGGGTAACACAGTAATATGGACAGTAATTGATCTTTTTTCGAAGCAAGCCCATTTTGTGGCTTGCCCGGGATTACCTTCGGCTAGAAAGCTAGCCAAACTGTTCCTAACCAACATATATTGCCTCCATGGAGTGCCCCGGAGGATTATCTCCGATCGTGGGGTACAATTCACAGCAAAATTCTGGTGGATGTTTTTAGCAATGATAGGGTCCTCACAAGGTCTTAGCTCTGCCTTTCATCCTTCTACTAATGGAGCGGCCGAGAGGGCTAACACAATGGTAGAGCAGTATATCCGGTGCTACATCGAACACCAACAAGTCGACTGGGTGGACCTACTGCCTTTCACCAAAGTCACACACAATAACACCGTACATAGTAGCACTGGGTATACCCCGTTCTATATTGCCTTAGGGGTTGAATTCGTCCCGATACCCGAGTTCCCCCACCCAGAACCCGAAGAGTTAGGATTACAAGAATGGGTGATGCAAATGACAAGGGTCTGGGGACATGTCAGAGACACCCTGCAAAAGGCAGCAAAGTACAAAAGCCAAGCAGATAGGAAACAATGACCACAACCACCTTTCCATGTGGGACAGAGGGTCTACCTTTCCACTAAGTACTTAAACATCAAGGTGCCATGCAAGAAACTTGCCCCGAAATATATTGGACCATTTCCAATAGTTAAAATTATCAACCCTGTCACTGTACAATTACGGTTGCCCCCTTTGTTAGGGAAAACCCACCCGGTTTTCCACAGTAACGTCCTAGGTCCGGTGGAGACCTCTAGGTCACAGGGAACCCCACCTCCTCCACCTCCACCTGTGGACATAGGTGGAGAACAGCATTACGAAGAGGAGGAGATATTGGATGCTTGGCAACATAGAGGCCGCCTTCAGTACCTTGTACTTTGGAAGGGGTACTTGGTAGCAGAGGCCTCCTGGGTTCCGCACCAAAATGTAGCAGTGGAACAACTGGTCGTTAGGTTCTACAAGAGGAACCCAGAAAAACCTGGAGGAGGGGGTGGACAGGTTCCGCAAACCCTCTCTACTTTTGTCTTCCAGCCAGCCGCATGGTGGGGGGGGGCATGTCAGCCTCACTTTGCCGGAGCTGTCATTCTGGCAGGGACAGAGGCTACCATTCCGGCGGGGATGGGGACTTCGCCAGGGCTGTCATTCCGGTGGGGACGGAGACAAACAGATCATGCAGCCCCATGTTCCAGCCCAGGAAATCTTGCTTTAACACCGCCTGCTTCCTCCTGAATTCAGCTGGTGGGACTGTTAAGGATATTCTTGGCTCATAACCGATGTTATGGGTTATTGAGCAGAGTACCCCTTGAGTATGCACATGAAAGTGGCTGAGAGTGAATAACCACAGTTAATATACTGACACACTGAGTTGTGGTAGTCTTTTACTTTTTAGAAAAAAGTAAAGCAAAGTCCAGTAGCAATCCAAGTCATACACAGATAAGGTGATAGTTAAAATATCAATTCAGGGATATTCCAAGTACAAAGTCTTCTTACCAGTTGTTGTCATTACACAATAAAACAGTTCTTCTTGAGTTTCAAAAAGGAACAAGTTCAGTATTAAAACATTCATTAAATAGTAGAAAGCAACAAGTAACAATGATCAAACAGTGATCATGCAGAGAGAACAGGTAGAGAGTAACAGCAAATAAGCAGATAAAATGGTGTAGTGTCCACAAGCCATGATTCAGGCTTCCCCTAAGTAAATTGGCTACAGAGCTTAGCCAATCAGGATACAGGATGATGCAATACAGTCTTAAAGCAATATAATACCTTTTGACAAACATGTATTGATAGTTTATATATTGCCTGACCAACTAGTTAGACAATAGCCATTTCCTAACAGGGACCCCCTTCTGAGAGGCGGATGGAACCACGCCTGTGCAGATGCCACACTGGCTACAATAGCCAGCATTAATGGTGGCTTACTGAACCCAATGGCCCTGGACTAATTGTAACTGATTACTGGCCCGGGGAAGCAGCTGGAACCCTCCAATCGGAGCTAGGGTTTGGAGTGGAGTTAGGGAGTGGATTAGTGGGGTGGGGCACACTGGGTTTAAAAACGGTGATGGGAGCACGGTATGGTTAGAGCTGACAATATTTCATTGAAACTGCACTGGGTGATTGTTGGAGCGTGCCGAATCATGGAAGGTAAAACTTTACTACAACCTCCACCCTGTTATCTGGTGTTTCCTTTTCCATCCTAATTTGGAACCTGACATATTGTTCTACCATCGCGTTTGTCTGTTCCGCTGCGCCGTTGGTACTCGGATGAAAAGCTGAGCTAAGTCCTTGTGTGGACCCAACGGATGTGAAGAACTCCCTCTAGAATTTGGCTGTAAACTGGACTCCTCGGTCCGAGATGATTCGGCAGGGTACTCCGTGCAGGCAGTAGATGTGCTTGATGAATAGTTTAGCGAGTTTCTTTGCGGATGGCAGTCCAGAGCAAGCAGTGAAATGTGCTTGTTTGGAGAACAAGTCAATAACTGTCCAACTTACTGTGTTCCCCCCACTTTCTGGGAGTTCGACTATGAAATCCATTGCAATCTCTTCCCAAGGTCGGCTGGGGCTTGCCACTTGTTGAAGGAGTCCAGGCGGTTTTCCTGGTCGTCTTCATCGCTGCACATGTGGCACAGCTTTTTACAGAGTCTTCCACTTCTGCTTTCATTTTGGGCCACCAGAATTGCCTTCTAGTGAGGTGCAGTGTCTTCAGGAATCCAAAGTGGCCAGCCAGCTTGGAGTCATGGCTGCGCTGGAGCACTTCGAGTCTCAGGCTTGCTGGGACATACAATTTGAATCCTTTCCATGCCAGTCCATCCCTCATTGTCAAGACGTCTTTGTTGTCTGTGAGCCAAGGGTCTGCTGGTAGCGCCGCTTTCAATTTAGCCCTCAATCCATCCCGGGTTGGGTCAGGTGGCTGCCTGGCTTGGCTCCTGGTGGTTACTTGGGTGGGTGATTGTGAGGGGGGAAAGACCACTTCCTCCCAGCGGCTGTCAAATTGAGGTTTTCTTGATAGGGCATCTGCTAACATGTTTTTTTCTGCTGGCACCACTCTGCTTCCCAGTCGGCAGCGGCCATGAGCAGGCTTCCCACCAATCTCCGGGACAAGTTGGGTCTCTCCCTTTTCCAGTCTATGAATATTTATACTCTGACATGGTTAAGTCCCTGTCTTGCATGAACTCTAAGCTAGTTACAAGAACGTCCCATGAACTGTCCAATGAACCGAGCACCACATACACTTTGTGTGCCTCAGTAAACTTCATTCCTCTTTCCTCTAATGCCAGGAATGTCTTTCTCATAACCTGCAGATGTGTGACCATGCTCTCCCCCGGCTTCAGTTGTGCTTTATACAGTCTCCTTGTCAGCAACACTTTACTGCCCACAGTCTCTCTAACATACACACTGTGCAATGCCTCCTAGCACTCTTTTGCAGACTGGAGACCCCTCACATGTATCAGCTGACTGTCCTCTATAGCCAGAATTATGCTGGCTAATGCCTTTTCATTTCTTCTCTGGTCCCCATCATCCAGGTCTGTGGGTGGATCAGTAACTATCGTCCAAAACTCTTCCCTTCTCAGGTACATCTCCATCTTTACACTCCAGGAGAGGTAGTTTGTCTCATTCAGCTGAGACACCACGAAACCTCCTCCCATTACGCTGACAGAAGCCATGTTGCCTGTTTCCGTTACAATCACCAACCACTAACAAACCACGATGCACAGCCCCTCTGACTCTGGTGCAAGCTCTCACTGGGTTTCTCTTCTCTCTGGTTTCTCTAGTCACTCAGGCCTTCTTGCTGGACTGGGCCCATAACCTGTCAGAGTGTGCATAGTGTGACTATTTTGAGACAATCCAGGAGCAAAATACAGTAAACAGAGTTTTGTCTTTTAAACAGTGGTTTATCTACAAGGAATATATACATACATGTACTAGGCAAAGTCAGGCAATAAATCATCAACTACAGTACAGAAGCACACAAAGAGAGAGACAGGGCCTCTCTTATATATACAGCCTCTTAAAGTGATGAGTTAAATAACCCTGCTGACTCATTCTCATTGCATCATCATTTCAGTATTACAGCCTTACAGCAGCTGTTCGGCTATTAAATAATTACCTTAACACTGCCCGAGCCTGCCATCAGCAAGCAAACTGGCAAAGATGTTCATTACCATATTTACACGGAGTGTCATGAAGGATTATCTCGGATCGGGGGGTACAATTCATGGCCAGGTTTTGGCGGGAGTTTCTGAGAATGACCGGGTCCTCCCAAGGATTGAGTTCGGCCTTCCATCCAGCTACCAATGAAGTGATCGAAAGAACCAATGCTATGGTGGAGCAATACATCCACTGCTATGTCAGTTACCAACAGACTGACTGGGCTAGTCTCTTACCATTTGCAGAGGTGGCCTTTAAAACGTGGTGCATAGTAGCACAGGGCTTACCCCCTTTAGGGTAGCAAACAGGATAGACTTTGTCTTCATACCAGAATGTCCTCGGGAAACCTCTGCAATCATTAGCCTGGTCAAGTGGCTGAATGACATGCAATGGGTGTGAGGAAATGTGAGGGGGCAAAGCGGCAGAGGCCCATAAGGCTCAAGCCGACAAGAAGCGCAGTTCCCAAGCCCCGTTCTGAGTTGGTGAACAGGTGGACCTCTCCACCAAATACTTACGGCTCAAGGTACCCTGCCACAAGTTAGCCCCAACATTCCTGGTCCCATTTCCCATCGTGCGTATCATCAACCCAGTCACAGTGAAGCTGAAACTCCTTTGGTTATTGGATAAGATACAACCAGTCTTCCATAGTAGCTTGGTATGGCCTGTGAAGACCTCCAGTATACGGGGGGTCTCGGGGCTGGCACCTTGCCCCGTTCAAGTAGGCGGGGAGCTTCACTACGAAGTTGAACAAATCCTAGAGTGCCGTATTCACAGGGGGGCACTACAGTATCTGGTATTATGGAAAGGATATCCACTGTCGGAGGCCTCGTGGGTAAGGAGCAGAGATGTAAGGGCTCCTTGACTAGTGAAAAGGTTCCACCGTAAGAATCCATGAAAACTGGGTGGAAAGAGCACCATGAGCCCGATAACAAATTAACAGTGTCTTTTGCCTTCCAGATGTCATCTCCATGGTAGGAGAGGGCCGCATTTCAGTCCCAAAATGGCCAGCTGTGAGTGAGCCATCCCAGGGCTGCCATTCAGGGATGGGAGGATCCACCATCACTGCATGAGCCATCAGCTAAGAGGCGGAATGGCTGCTCTGTTCAGCTATGAGCTGCCGGGAATGCCTCCAGACTTGCAATCAGCTGGGAAGCAGAGACCGGCTGAAACAGCTGAACGTCGGCATCCGGAAGCTGGGGGGGAGTGGGGCGGGTGCACACACAAAGCTTCTGCTGGGCTAATTGTGGGTGGACACCAGGGGGTGGGGATGCCAGGGGGTGGGATAAACGTACATACTTAAGGATGAAGAGATAAATTGCAGTTAGTGCTGACTTTGTTTTGCTTCTTTGCTTGTTGCTCACTTTGTGCCAGATTTTACACTTTCAAGGATAAATGCTTGAAACTGAACTGTGTTGTCTGAGGTTTCTTGATGCTGAACTATGGAACATGACACTTGCTTTTACTCGGACCACACATTTTCTGAATAGTTTTTATCCCAGAGCTATAACTGCACTCAACAATGAACTAAAGGGCCACCATCAGTGAGCTGTTGGACAGCATTACTTGGTCTGTTATGTGGATGTTTGGGTGGTTTAAGGGTGGGGAATTGTGGTGGGTGGGAGTGTGTTTGCGGATTGTTATGTGTGTTGGACGTGGTCTTTGGGTGTTAAGTGAATTTCGTTGTATGGGTATACTGTGTATACATGTACAATGGCAATAAAGTTATTGTTATTGTTATTGTTGTTGTTGTTGTTGTTATTATTGTTGTTGTTATTATTATTATTATTATTATTATTATTATTATTATTATTATTATTATTATTATTATTATGTGAACTACCAACAAGACAACCTTTTGCCGAACTGCGCTGGTGCTCTTCATCAAGAACAAGTCGGGGGAGCTGCGACTATGCTGTGATTATTGCAAGTTGAATGCGATCACAGTACAGAACTGGTACTCGCTTCCCCTCATCCCTGAACTGATCTGTTGTGGCCTGTCGGCCGCTGGACCCTCCAGCAGCCAAATCAGAGGAGGAGGAGGAAGCATGGGAGTCAGGGTCACCATCAGGGCAACCTGGGAGCTACGAGGGGGAAGAGGGAATGGAGCTGGCAGAGAAAGTGACAGAGGCGGAGCCTGGGCCATCTGTCAGCCCTCAGATGGAGAGTCAACAGTTCCCAGGTCTGGTTGATGAAGTAGAGGAGGAACAGCTGGGTCCAGTGCCTGACGTGCAGCTGTGCAGAAGGGGGAGAAGAGGAGAGCAGTGGAAAGCCGTGGGCCAATCCTGGGGAAGGAAGAGCCACCGCAGCTAGCGAGGCCCACCCTAGCTCTGGGGATAAAAGGCAGGGGGCAGAGATGAATAGCTGTGGCAGACAACTATTCATCTTCCGGCCAGTCAGACTTGTTAGCCTGCGAAACATTTTTGCCGGGGATGCCAGCATTCCTAATAAGAGCATCTTTTGAGTTCACATCAGAGGGTTTCTCGTGTTTGGGAGCTGGGTCAAAACATGATCGAGCAGCTTCATCAGGCCAAGATCTTTACGAAGCTGAACCTGCAGGAGACCTACAACCTGGTCCGAGTTCCTGCCAACAACAAGTGGAAGACAACCTTCTGGACGCATTACAGCCACTTTGAATATACCACGATGCCATTCGGCTTGACCAACATGCCTGTGATGACCCAGGGCATGGCACGAAAGCAACACAACTAGATAACAGGTCTAACTCCCCTTTATTGCTCCAACTGTGCCCCCAAATGTTCCCAAATTCACTACAAGTCCTGGAGCAAAGCTCTCACATGCACCTTCAGAAGCCTCTGGCTGCAAGTAGTCCAGTAAGCCAGGTTAACTAAGCAGCAACCAGGGCCAGCAGTCCAATAAGCCAGGTTAGCTAAACAGTAACCAGAGCAAGAAGTTCAGCGAAGCAGGCAAACTGGCAAGCCCCACAAGACAGAGTACAGCAATCTCCAGGCTTTGGCAAGTGCACATGAGGCTCCACAGATTCAACGCTTGTTCCAAACAAATGCCCCTTCCACCAGCACCTCCTTACATCTCGGTCCCCAAGTGTGCCTTGTGAAAGGGGGCGAATCACTCTCCCTCATAGCCAGCTCAATCTGCGTTGCTCTCGGATCAAGAGGGGGTAGTCCTTGCTCTTCTCCTGAGCTCTCCCTGTCTGCAGACTTACTAATTCAGAAAAGCCTTGCCTGGACTGACTCTGCCCTTCCCCAGTTTCCTCCAAGGCCAACGGAGCTGGCCTCTCAATCTCTGTTAATTATTGTTCCAGCTCATCTTCCCCCACAGATTCAAACTCCGAGGGGGGCATAACACTATCCCCCCCGCTGCCCCCCCCTCCCATGGGACCATGCAGACTGGGATGTTGCAGGAACTGGGCATGGAAGTCGCAGACCAGACGAAGGGTGTAGACATCTGCGGCATCGACCCAGGTGAAGTCCTCCTGTCCATAACCTTTCCACGCCACAAAGTATTGAAACCGGGCCCACAACCAGTTGGAATCTCAAATGCTGTCCACTTCATACTCCGCCTCTCCCTGAGGGGCTACTGGTCCTGGTGGCGGTGGAGCCAGCCGATGCAGACTCTTGGATGATACTGGTACTAGCAATGACCTGTGGAAGACCAGGTGAATCCGCATGGTCCGTGACAGGGATAAGCGAAACGCCACAAGATTGATCACCACTTCGACCGGAAACGGGCCCAAGTAGCAGTGATCAAGTTTTTTCAATGGCCGCACCATCGGTGTGAAGGTTCTGATGGATGCCCTGAGAAACTCATGAGCCTCAAGCCAAGTTTCAAAAGAAAACCAATTTTTTTTTTGGCGCAACATGTCTGGCATCTACTCGAGTGAGGTCAGCTCTACTGCACGTAAATTACAGCTGAACTTTGCCCCTGTTTTCCCCCTCCCCTCAGTCTGTGTCATAAATCACATTGTCCAAAAAGGCACTCCATCAAGCTGTAAAAATCCACACCTCAAAAGTAATCTGAGATCCACCCCTGGAAGAAGGTATGCATGGAATGTACTCCCCCCCTTCTGCTTATGGCAACTCGAGCAGCCTTTGTGAGTTGACATTCGGCAGGTATCGTGTGGAAAGCCAAAGCCGATCACCCACATCTAACGGAGGGACGTCTCGACGATGCCAGTCTGCAAAGCTTTTGTAGTCCTCCTTGGCTTTCTCTAGCTGGTTCCGAACCACTTGGTGCATGGCTTTCAGCTCTTGGAGGAACGTATCCACGGCCAGAACCAGGGAGTTGGATGAAGCCAACAGGAAGAGCCATGGATGGAAGCCGTAACTGGCAAAGAACAGGGACACGCAGGTGGATGCATGCTGAGCATTGTTGTAGGAGAACTCTGCCACAGCCAGCACCTCCGCCCAATTGTCCTGTTGGGTGTTGCTGAAACAGCGGAGGTACTGTTCAAAGATGGCGTTTACTCTCTCTGTGCCCCGTCAGTTTTGGGGTGATGGGCAGATGACAGACATGCCTGTACCTGCAGTTCTGTGAGTAAGGTCTGCCAAAAGCATGCTGTAAATTGCAACCCCCAGTCAGACACTACTCAGTCTGATAATGCATGCAGCTGAAACACATGAGCAATAAATAACTGGGCTGTCGCCCATGGAGTAGAAAGACCTGCACACAGAATGAAATGAGCCATCTTGGTGAGCATGTCCACCGCCACCAAGATGGTTGTGACGCCCTTCGATGAGGGCAACTCAGTTATGAAGTCCAATGAGACTGCTCCCTGGGGGTTTTTCCGGTGTGGGTAGTGGCTGCAAGAGACCAGGGGGCACACCGGTAGCATACTTGGCCTGTCAACAGATCCCGCATGATGCCACATATCCCAACACATATCCCAACGCCGTTTGTGGTGGAGACAGATGCATCGGATGTGTCCGTCGGGGCAGTGCTTCTACAGGCCTATGCCCTCGCAGGCACCTTGTTCTCATGTGCCTATTATTCCCGGAAGCTGTCGGCTCTGGAGCAAAATTACACCATATGGGACAAGGAGCTGTTGGCGGTGAAGGTCGCCTTCGAGACATGGAACCATTTGGAGGGGGCCCGCCACCATGTCGAGGTTCAGACGGACCATCGCAACCTGGAACATTTACGGATGGCTCAGTTGCTGAACCAGTGTCAGGTGCGATGGTTGCTGTTTTTCACCCGATTCGACTTTTGGTTGATCTATGTTCCGAGCAGGCAGAATCAGCGCACTGACACGCTGTCCCGGAAGCCCAAGTATACCCGAAGACAGGACAAAATCCTGCCTCAAAGCTGGATGGTGACAGAAGATGAGAGACCCCTTATTGCGGTTCCGTGACCGCATCTATATGCCTGGAGGAGCCCTTTGTGTCAATTTCAGAGTTCCAACCAATGCCCTAATTAAATCATGAGCCTCAAGCCAAGTTTCAAAAGAAATCCAGTTATTTATTAGGAGCACCATGTCAGCACGAACCATGTGAAGCCAACTCTGACCTCATTTAGTTCGTGCCTTGGCTCTGACCCTGTTTTCCTCCTCCCCCCAAGGTGTGTCATCAGTCTCATTCCAATTTCACGGGCTGTAGAAGTCACTCCCTTCAGCCACTGTGGGTCTCCTTGGAGACGGCCTTGACAATCACCGGCTGGAATGTGCTTTGTTTTGACTGATGTACAAGTTCCTTGATGCAGCGGCGAGGCTTGGTTCCCCATCCTCCTGCCTATGGCAACTCGAGAGCAGGTCAGGAATTCTTCACGAGTTGACATTCATGACAGCCCGGCTGCGGGCCACTTTGGGGTCTTCAAAACGTTGCATCTCGTCTCCAGGACATTTTGGTGGCCGCGACTCCTGCATGATGTGTCAGGATATGTGGCGTTGTGTGGGATCTGTCGACAAGCCAAGTATGCTACTGGTGCACCCCCTGGTCTCTTGCAGCCACTACCCACACTGGAAAGACCATGGGGGTGATCTCGTTGGACTTCATTACTGAGTTGCCCACATCAAAGGGCACCACAACCATTTTGGTGGTGGTGGACATGCTCACCAAGATGGTCCATTTTATTCTGTGTGAAGGTCTTCCTACCGCACGGGCGACGGCCCAGTTATTCATTGCCCATGTGTTTCAGCTGCATGCGTTATCAGACTGAGTAGTGTCTGACCGGGGGGGTTGCAATTTACGGCACGCTTTTCGAAGATCCTACTCAGAGAACTGCAGGTACAGGTATGTCTGTTGTCCACCCATCACCCCAAAATTGACGGGGGCATAAAGCGTGAATGTCATCTTGAAACATTACCTCTGCTGTTTCAGCAACACCCAACAGGACAATTGGGTGGAGGTGCTGGCTCTGGCGGAGTTTGCCTACAACAGGGGTCCTCAAACTTTTTAAACAGGGGGCCAATTCACAGTCCCTCAGACTGTTGGGGGGCCGGACCAGCTGGGTGGGTGTGGCTAGGTGGTCATGTGACTAGTCCATTTTGCCAATTTAGCAGTCCATTAAACAATATACACAAATTAAACTTTAATTTGTTTGCTCCTGGGAGTGTTTTATTTGCTTTTGTTTGCATGTTGCTCTTTTGGTTGGCTTTTCTTTTTACTAGATCGTTTTTTAAGTTGTTTAGTGGTCCACTTCAGGATACTCAGTTTTGCAGCAATTCTTCTCAGCCCCAAGGAGCTTACAATCAACAAGTCTCTCTCTCTCTCTCTCTCTCTCTCTCTCTCTCTCTCTCTCTCTCTCTCTCTCTGTGTGTGTGTGTGTGTGTGTGTGTGTGTGTCTTTCCATATCTCTCTCTTTCCACCTCTCTCTCTCTCTCTCCTTTGGCATCTTCTGCAGGATCCCCTTCAATCCTGGCAGTGCACTGGGATACCTCATTGAATTCAATTCATTTCCATTTCCATTTCCATTTCCATTTCCATTTCCATTTCCATTTCCATTTCCATTTCCATTTCCATTTCCATTTCCATTTCCATTTCCATCCCATCCCATCCCATCCCATCCCATCCCATCCTATTCCTATTCCTATTCCTATTCCTATTCCTATTCCTATTCTCATTCAATTCTCTCCTATTTCTATTCCATTCCATGCCCTTCCTGTTATGAATAAATGTCTAACTCTGTATATGGCAGTGCATGGGCTAACCCCACCTTCCTCACCTAGCCCTTCCCCTGACCCATCCTTACCTTGACTCCGCCTTCATGGTATATAAGTCCGTGCACAGGGACTGACCAGCCCAGTTCCAGATGTGCACCTGAAAGGAAAAGACATGGTGTAAATAAATGCCTTTGAATTAAAGACAAATTGTATTTGTGGTTATTGGGCAAGGTCCTTGGAAAACAACTAACAAGATGGTAGCAGAGGATGGTTATGCCCAATAACCCAGGAATAATTTCTGAAATACAACTTACCCTGAAATGGAAGGAAGAATGAACACGAGGTCCATCACCAGACTAATGGCAGAGCTGCAGGAATCCGAAGGCGCCACAGCCAGAATTGCAACTGCCATGGAAGTGGGAGACCTGGACCAGACAGACAGGAACGTGAGGCCACGAGAAAACGCAGCCAGGTACGCAAGGGATGAATCACCCGAGAGGGATGAGCTAAAAGAAACCATACAAAGAATGATGGAGGCCTCCATCACAAAAGGGAACTCCTCGCGAAACTCCAGGACCTTCTAGATGACCACGGGGCAGCGATGAACTCCCAAGAACAAGTCTACGAGACTGCCAGCCCGGTAAGAGAAAGATACCCCCTGGCAGAAACCCAGAACTTGAACGGCTCCAGTTTCGCGCCATGCTCCCGGCGGCCATCTTGGAATGGCTGCCAACCAATAGGGAGCCGAGATTCAAATTTAATGGCGCGAAACAAAAGAGACCCCAAAACAAATGGGGGAACAACCAAAGACAACCCAGAAAGAAGATACCAAAACATCAGGAGCTCGCCTGCCGAGCTCGAAGCCAGAAAAACGCATGGGACTCCAGCAGCGGCAACCGGCTCTGCATGCGACCCCCTCGCACCAAACGCAAGCTGAGGGGACTACGGGGGGGCCATCGATGTCGATGCATCGCCCCTGCTCCCCCACCCGAGGAACACACACCGCGAGGGTGATCGCCAAGCACCGATCGCACACGAGACATGCAGATGGCAGGACTCGAACTCGCCACCCACCGCACCAACAACACGAGACCCGAGGGAAGGGGGGCACGCCGGCTACTCACCCTCCATGCGACCTCCGCCAGGTTTCCTCGCATGTCCAGGGACCAGCGACCAGGGATCGGGACCACTCGCCGCCGCCGCTGCCCGCCGCCACCACACCGCCAAACCCCAGAAGTCCTCGACTTATGACCTCCTCGCCTCCTCGCCTCTCCCCAGCTTCCACCAGGGATCCAGCCGCCCATCGATGGATGCCTGCCTCCAGGGATGAAGCCGGATACCCCAGGGGTGAGTCTGGACCCCCAACCGTAGGCCTAGGCCGAGGCCTAAGAGCAGCAACAGCGAGCTACTCACCCACCGACTACAGACGCGAAATAGGCTTCGCACATGCCCAATCGGCTCCTGTAAGAAGAGAAGAGGAGAACATAAATACAAGTCCATACAGAGTTGCAAACAGCATCCCCAAGCCATATTGTGAGTTCCCTCACCTGAGATACCATGGACAGCAACAGACTGTGAGTAATTTGCCACACAGCTCAGTAAATTTACCAACTGACTTTCCCACTCTTAAATTAACCTTATGCAGTGGAATCATCAACTCCAGATTTTATTTTTAAGGGAGAACATGTTATTTTTAATTGATGACCCCCCCCCCCCCACGAAACCTTGGACTTTAGAAATAGACTGCTTGCACCACAGGGCTTATTATATAGTCATAGCAAGTATTTCACCAAGCATATATCCCAGTCTTAGCCATTACCTAACTGTATCTGAAATACAGCAGAAAATATTTAACTTGTTCTACAGTAAAAGCGCTGCCACCACAGCCAAGATATCCAGGGAATTCCACTCAGCTAGACACAAGGCAGGAACTCCCATGGGTGAACACATACTAAACCTGAATGCCACAAGGGCTGAGTTGATACAAAGGGGGGAGGATATATCGGAGGAAAGTATGAAAAGCATTGTCATTAACTCCCTGGACTCTAGCTGGGATAACTTCATAATGCAGCTAGATAGCATAAGCCTAGGCCATCTCACACTTGAGTCACTGACAAATAGAATAATAGCAGAAGACAGTTTAAGGAGGGACCGCTCCATCAGCCGCAGGGACAGCAAACCAACAAAGAGGGTTGAGTTCCAGACCAGGAACCAAGACTACCCAGAATGTTTCACCTGTGGTTCCAGGAACCACTATAAGAGGGATTGTCCCAAAAATTCAAGGGGAAGGGATTACACCTACCACAAGGAAAGGGAAGACCAGAAGCCAGGGCTCCCTGACAGATCCCCAACTGAGAACAGATATAGACGCAGAGACTCCCCCAACCCAAGGGACAGAAGGGGAAATAGAGACAGCTCCAGGGAGAGCCGATCAGGATCCATGTATGGGATCGGGGAAAACACACACACACACACACACACACAAACGAGAGAGGGAGAAGCGTGGCTCATTGATTCGGGAGCCACCAACCACACAACTCATGACAGAAAGATACTGACTTCATTTACAGAGGAGAACTACCACATTAAGGTAGCCAATCAGAACAAAGTCCTAGTGACAGGGAAAGGAAATACATTCATAAGCGGGATAGGCAAGATAGAGGGGGTATTGCTCATACCCGAAATACCCCACAATATTTTAGCAACGCTTAAACTCAGCAAAGACCTGGGCATAGAGACCACCTTCAGGGAAGGAAAGGCCTACATGACCAGGGGCAGGAGAAGCATCGGCAACATAGTCATTGATGGAGGGCTAACATACCTCCATCCTAAGGGGAATAGATAGACCCGTATGATTGCTCAACTAGAAAGCACAAAGAACAAGACCGATGCCCAAGTCGAACTAGAGGGGGACAAGGAAGATGACGCCACTGAAGATAGACACAACCGCAACACAACACAACACACAGAGGGAAGTTGCTAATTGGCAAGCCCATTCACGATGACTGTGCCCACTTGCTACATAGAAAGTTGGGTCATGCCAGTTTCCCAGTCATCCAAAAAATGTCAGAATGTACCAATGGTCTGAAAATAAAAGGCTGTAAAAACTACTTAGAGTGCTCCGTATGTAAATCCTCTAAACTAAAGACCAAACCTAGACCTAGGAAGGCCACCCGCACCACCAACTCCATCTTCCACCTGGTACACATGGACATTGTGGGCCCCATGAAGCCCTCTATAAAATATAAAAAGAGATACTTCCTGACAATAGTGGATGACTTCAGCCGCTATGGCTTTGTGTACACCATTAACCATAAGAGCGAGGTATTCCAAAAATTTAAGGAATTTTACAAGAGGGTGGAGACACAACACAACACAAAAATAAGACAGATAATGACGGATAGGGGGTCTGAGTTCCTATCAAGGAACTTCTCGAACTGGTTAAAGATGCACAGGATAATACATTACACGACTTCTCCTTTTTCCGCGTTCCAGAACGGAGTCGTAGAAAAAAGGAACGAAGTCCTACAAACAATGATGAGATGCGCTCTAGAGGATGCAGGGTTGGGACAATCATTCTGGGCAGAAGCACTCACCTATTCAAATTACACACTGAATAGGCTCTGGTCTAGCGTAATAGACAAAACACCTTACGAGGTGATGTACGACCGAAAACCAAAAATAACACACTTGCACATATTTGGGGTCACGGTGGATGTACATATCACCAAACAGCTGAGGCGAAAGGGAGACAAGGTCTCAAAGAGATTAAGGTTCATGGGGTATGAGCCCGGCACAAAAGGGTACAGATTCATCGACAGGGACAATAGGTTCATCGTATCCAGGACCGCGGTGTTCCATGAGAACACCAACTGGTCAAAGATACATCTCAATGAGACACTCATCAGACAGGAAGACACAGACAACATAAGAGACAAAGGCAAACATACCACATTAGAAACAGAAGCACAAGAAAGGCACAAACCTAGACACCAAGAGATAGTCACCAAAGGGTGGAAGGAAGACCACCCCATCATCAAGGTAGATGCAGTCACAGAGAAAGAAGCCAAATACATGCACGACACTGACGCACGACCAAACAGGCCCATAAGACACAACAGAAATAGAATGCCAAAGAGATTTGAGGATTATATTATGTCCATACACCCAAATAAAACGACCCCCAACTCATACGAGGAAGTAATCAGTCTGCCACAGGAAGAGAGAAATAGGTGGGAACAGGCTATGGAGAAGGAGATGGCTAGCCTAAGGGAACTAAATGTGTACACCCCCTCTAAGGTCCCAGCCGACAAAACACTCATAGGTACAAAATGGGTTTTCAAAATTAAGGAACTCGAAGACAACAAGACCCTCTATAAGGCTAGGCTCGTGGCCCAGGGGTTTGCACAGAGGTATCCAGACGACTACACGGATACCTATTCACCAACAGTTAGGGCAGAAAGTGTCAAAAGCGTCCTAGTAATAGCATCCATCCTAGGCCTAGAAGTCTATCAATTCGACATTCGGACTGCCTACCTACATGCAAAGCTAGACAAAGAAATCTATGTCAGGGCACCCCCAGGGAAGGACACGAAAAAGGGAGACACCTGGTTACTAAACAAAAGCCTGTACGGGTTAAAGCAGTCGGGAAAAAGATGGTATGAGTGTCTAGCCAAAACGCTCAGGGACATGGGTTTCACCACCACCTCAGCGGACCTCTGCCTCTTCGTCAAGAGGGAGGGCACATCAGTCGAGTACACACTCATTTACGTAGACGACATTCTATACTTATGTCAACTGTGTTGACAGGGGGGCAGCGGTCGACCCCGAGGTGCCTTGCGTGTGGGGTGTCACAAGGGTCGGTCCTCTCGCCCCTTCTGTTCAACATTTATGTAAAGCCGCTGGGTGAGATCATCCGTGGCTTTGGGGTGGAGTTCCATCAGTACGCTGATGATACTCAGCTGTACATCTCCACCCCAGGCCACCCCAACGATGCCCTTGAAGTGATGTCCCAGTGCCTGGAGGCTGTGCGGGCCTGGATGGGGAGAAACAGGCTCCGACTCAACCCTTCCAAGACCGAGTGGCTGTGGCTTCCGGCGTCCCGATATAGCCAGCTGGTGCCATCGCTGGCTATTGCGGGTGAATCACTGGCCCCCACGGAGAGGGCTCACAACTTAGGCATCCTCCTGGATGCACGGCTGTCTTTAGAAGAGCACATGACGGCCGTGGCCAGGGGGGCTTTTTATCAGGTTCGCCTGATACGCCAGTTGCGCCCCTTTCTGGATCGGGACTCCCTACGCACGGTCACTCAAGCACTCGTCACTTCCCGCCTAGACTACTGCAATGCTCTCTACATGGGGCTCCCCTTGGGGTGCACCCGGAGGCTACAGCTAGTCCAGAATGCGGCCGCATGGGGGATTATGGGAGCGACGGGGCGCTCACATATGACACCTCTCCTGCGCGAGCTGCACTGGCTTCCTGTGGTCTTCCGGGTGCGCTTCAAGGTGTTGGTGACCACCTTTAAAGCGCTCCATGGCTTAGGGCCGGGGTATCTGCGAGACCGCCTTCTGCCGCCAATAGCCTCCCACCGACCGGTTCACTCGCACAGAGAGGGCCTCCTCAGGGTGCCGTCGGCCAGACAGTGTCGGCTGGAGACCCCCAGGGGGAGAGCCTTCTCTGTGGCAGCACCCGCCCTCTGGAATGACCTACCCCCTGAGATACGCACGATATCAGACCTCCGGACTTTTCGTCAGGCCCTGAAAACACACCTATTCCATCTAGCCGGGCTGGCTTGATCCCATCCTCTCAGTTTTAATTGAATTCGGTTTTAATTGGGTTGTTTTTAATATTCTTGGGCCGAAATTATTTAATTGTTTTTTAAATTGTTTTTAAATTTTATATGCAATGTTTTATCTTGGCTGTACACCACCCTGAGTCCCACAGGAGAAGGGCGGTATAGAAATAATAAAATAAAATAAAATAAAATAAAATAAAATAAAATAAAATAAAATAAAATAAAATAAAATAAAATAAAATAAAATAAAATAAAATAAAATAAAATAAAATAAAATAAAATAAAATAAAATAAAATAAAATAAAATAAAATAAAATAAAATAAAATAAATAAATAAACACAAGCGGAAGTGTGATGAATTTGCCGAGAAACTGGGAGAACATTTCACACTCAAGACCCTAGGGAGAGTCAACAAATATCTAGGGGTACAAATTGAGAAAACTGACAATGGGTTCAGGGTATCTCAAAAGGAAAAAATATTAGAACTTATACACAGGTGTAACATGAAGGATGCTAAACCATGTGAAACACCCATGCAAACAGACTTCCTGAAACATATGCACGAAGAAGGGGAGGCATTTAAGGACAACACTCTGTATAGATCTGTCATTGGATCCCTCCTATATATTGCCAATTGGACAAGGCCAGATATCAGCTTAGCAGTAAATCTGTTATCCAGGCATGTCAGTGAACCCAAAATATACCACTGGGAAGGTGTAAAACGGATAATCAGGTATCTGAAATATAGCATAGACGCATACCTATGTCTAGAACCGACAAGTTCCAAAGAACCCGTATTGACCTGCTATGCGGACGCTGACTGGGCAGGTGACACTAAGAGCAGAAAAAGTACCTCTGGTTATATATTTCTCATCAATAATTGCCCAGTACATTGGTACACGGGAAAACAGAATTTGGTTGCCACATCCACAGCGGAAGCAGAGTACATCTGTCTGTCAAAAGCGGCTAACAATTTAGTATGGTTCGATGATCTACTTTCCAACATATGGACCGAACCAGCTTACCCAATAACAATTCACGAGGACAATAAAGCGGCCATAGACATTTCCAACGCGGATGCAGTAGGCCAAAGATCCAGACACATCGACATCAAGCACAAGCACATCAGACAGTTATCGAACGTAGGTTTCATCAGGGCCAGAATCAATCAGGAATCAGGTGGATTTCTGTGGATCTGTCCAACGTGGGATTCTTTGAACACCCCCACCCTGCCCCCATTTAACTAACGCCACAGCTCCGATCTGGATAACTCTGGAATGAAGGATGAGTTTATGAGTGAAAGTACATTTTATCTAATGGAGGGAAGGGGAGGGGGATGTGCGTGCCCCAACTTCTTCCATTCTCCTTGGAATCCACCCTCCGGGACCTCCTGAAGCCTCAGCCTAGCATCCTCTCCCGATCATTAGAACAAAGGCCAACAAGTCCCGCTCTTTATCAGCGGGGTGGGGGGGGGACTATGCAAAAGGACGTTTGCCTTAATATGGAGGAGGGGGGAATATTTGAATTTACGTCCACAGGTAGCGCTACCCCAATGGCTCCTATAGTCATAATGAGAGATTTGAGGGGGTGGCAGGGTGGAACAGCAAAAAAAATACAAAAAAGAGCGAAGAAATTCAACTGTTACAAGTGGATTATTGTGCATTTGAACATTCTGATGGAATGTTTCTTGTTATCCACACACACACACACACCCGTCGGGGTTTGGCTTCAGCCCTAATTCTTTCATAGCCCTGAGAATTCTGAGAGTTGGAGTCCATAGGTCGTAAAGGTGCCGTAGGTACTCAACCCTGACTTTAAAAAAAAGTGCAGGGAGCCCCCATTTCTACTTGTCCCACATGGGAGATCAGGAAGCGCAAAAAAATTGGAAGCCCCAGAACAGAACGGCGTCTGTGTGCTGACATTTTCTCTGCGCGGCATAGCCTTTTTTCTTCTACTTTTGTTCCAGGTTCGTCACCCTCTGGGCAGCCCTATCTGGGGAACTGCCAGCCTGTCCATGGGAGCTGTAAAGCAGTGCGAGGAGAGAAGCAGAAATGGGGGTGGGGTGTTCAAAGAATCCCATGTTGTGCAGATCCACAGAAAGGAGGGAGGTTCACCTGATTCCTGATTGATTCTCATTCCAAGCCCGAAATCTCTCCCAAACTCAAATTGCCTTACTGTTGCCAGAGAAAATTGACCTTCCGAGCAAGCAAATATCCCCCCTTGATCCGTGAAGAAATAGCAGGTCAACCTGATGACACAGGAGGAGAGCGCCCCTCCCCTCTTCACAAGGCACACCTGGGGACTGAGATTTATGGAGATGCTGTGGGGAGGGGCATTCGTCGGGAACAAATGCTGAATTTGTAGAGTTTGGTGTGCCGGTACAGACATTTGAAGTATGCAGGACTGCTTGCTTCTTCCTTGGTTCGTGGACTCATTTCCCTGTTCCTTTGTTTTGCTGGACTGGGCACAGCCAGAGGCTGCCGTGTGTGTGTCTGTGCACTTTGCTCTGGGACTTGCCAAGAATGTGGGACCATTTGGGGGGAAATTTGGTGTCAGGGTTCCGAACACCCCCAACGAAATCAAACTCCAAGGCTTGAAGTTCCTCAAAGCTAACTTTTATTAGATATGTCATATTGGCACATCTGGGAAAATCCAAATCTGAACGCTTCTGGGTTTTCCTCACCCAAAAGAAAGTTCAGGACCTTGCCCTTCACCCACATGTCCACCACACAAACCAATCAGGTACCCTCCGGAACAGAAGATACTGTGTCTCCCCGAAAATAAGACCCTGTGTTATATTTTTTTGAACCCTGAAATAAGCGCTTGGCCTTATTGCCATGCGCTCAAAAGCCCGATCGGGCTTATTATCAGGGGATGTCTTATTTTGGGGGAAACAGAGTACCTCCTCATTCTTCTCAGCACAGCTGCAGGGCACAACAGCCTTGACTTTCTAGAAATAATTTTGAGTACATATCCTCTTCACTCTATACAATCCCCCCTCCCAGTTTTCCACAGTAGCATTTGTGGCAGGCCTGAAGCCTGAAGGGACAAAGGTAGAAAGATGGCTTCCAGGTCTGACATTTGGAGCATTAAAGGGGAGTTTGAACTCTCAGCTGGCTATGTGACCTTCGTTCCTTGTCCCAGGTCATCACAGTTCACATTTGAGACCTGACACTGAGCCATCTTCCCCTCCCATCTGGATAGAGGGAGAGAAACATTTTGAGGTGGAAGACATCCTTGACTTTTGGGTCCATAGGGGGAAGTTACAGGATTTAATCTTATGGAAAGCATTTACACCAGCTTATGCAGAATGGGTGGAAGTGACACATGTTGTGTCCTTATAGTCACCCACAGGTTCCATGCCCAGTATCCGGACAAGCCAAGGTGACTTTTGTACAGTAATAGTTTTGTATGCATGCCTGTTTGTTCTATTTCAGGACTAGTCCTTTTTGGAGGGGCAGTATGTCATGGCTGCAAATCGGCTTGCATAGCAACTCCCGCTTACAGCCACACATCTAGCAATGGTGGGAGGGATTTGGGGAGGTAACGGGAGGGAGGCTTAAAGGAATGCCAAGAACTACTTCCTTAGCTTTTTTCTTCAGATATCATTAATACTTACTGTTGCATAATTAGGGTTAGCCACTAGTGGGAAGGGCAGAGACTGAAAAGAGTGTTCAAAGTAGTTTACAGGTAAATTAAAGCCAACACAAACATTCTCATTACACAAAAAACAGTAATGAAAATTAAATACTACAAGAGATCAAAGGCTCTCCTGAAAGGGGCTATGCTTGGTCTGCAGCCTAAAATGTACTACGAAGAAACAAGGTGAGTTTCCAAAATTCTACCCTTTTGGCATATCAGCAGGAGAACCCTTCAGAGTTATCAAGCATCTCAGAAACTGTTCACTTCAAAAAGGAGTAGGAGATGTGCATTCTGTTTCTTTAGCCTCTGAAGACCCCTTGATCACACTCCAATATTTACATTTTAATATCCTGTTGCTTTTCTCTAGACCAGGGGTCTGCAACCTTAAATACTCAAAGAGCCATTTGGACCCGATTCCCACAGAAATGAAAACACCGGGAGCCACAAAACCTGGGTGGGCATGGCCAACTCAATGTCACTCACTTCCACCAGTCACATGACCCCCCCTAGCCATGCCTACCCAGCTGGTCATTCGGGCAGAGAACCAGTTGTTAATAAAAACCGGGAACCACAAAATCCTTTTGACATCTCTCTCTCTCCCCTCCCTCCCTCCCCCTCCCCCATCTCTCTCTGTATCTCTCTCTGTCTCTCTGTCTCTCTCCCCCTCTCTCTGTCTCTGCCCTGGCCACTTCTCCATCCCCCACTGTCACCCTTACCTTCTGAGGCCAGGTGAGGAGTGACTGGGAGGGGAGGGCGAGGGGCAGGGCCAGCCAGTCATGGGAACACCTGACAGGGAGACATAGCAGAGGGCCCAAAGATCCACATGCGGCTCTGGAGCCACAGGTTGCTGACCCCTGCTCTAGACCAAGGGTGTCAAACTCAAGGCCCGTGGGCCGGATCCAGCCCACAGAGTGCTTAAATCCAGCCCGTGGGGCCGGTCTGGGAATATCAAAGGACCGGCCCGTGGTGCCTCTGCCAGCGAAAACAGGAAGAAAACGGGCCTCCACGGCCTCCTGCAGCACTCTGCTGGCCAAAAACAGGCCATGCAGGGGCCTCAAGAGGCCCATTTTCAGCCAGCAGAATGCTGCAGGAGGCCATGGAGGGCGAAAATGAGGCACTGGGTGCACACCCCCCCATGCCCCATTTTGGCCGGTAAAATTCTGCAGGAGGCCGTTTAGGCTGAAAACAGGGCAGAGGGCGTCGCACGTGGGTCCCCGCACCCCATTTTGGCTGGCAGGGTGCTGCAGGAGGCATCCATACCATCTCCCCACCCCCGTTCCTCACCGCCAGCCCACGGAGAACTACAATGCTGATCCGGCCCTCTAAGAAATCCAGTTTGACACCCCTCCTCTAGACAATTGAAATTTAGAGGGAAAGATATTTAGACGTAAAAGTTAACCTCTAAAGAAGTTACCCATTACTCTATTAATAGAGTACCTCTTACCACATCACTGCCTTGCTTCATTGCACAACTTGGCTACAAAAAAGTTCCCTCTCTTGTAGAATAAGTAGGTTGGAATAAGCATTGCATATGTAGATGCTCAGAAGTTAACCTCCCAACTTTGCCTCTAATAAATACCCATACAATTTTTTAATTACATAGTCATCAGAACCTATTAAAATTTTATCTAAGTTAGTCAAATTGTTATAAATACTCTCTGCCTTACAATCTGTATCATATCTAGAATGTATTTGCATATAAGAAAACCAATTCATCTTTAAACCTTGTTCCTCCAATTCTTGCTTTGATTTGAGTTCACCCTTTTCATTCAATAGTTCACTATATCTAACAATTTGTTCCCTTCTAAATATTATTGAGTATGAAAATGCTTCAATCGTCGATAACCAGACTGGAATTTTTACATAGTGTTGTTTTTTAATCTTCTCCCAGTTTAATAACAAAGCTTCACGTATATGATGTCTTCTGAAGTACCCCTGTGTTTTTGTTCCCTTATACCATAGAAAAGCATGCCAACCCAACAACAAGTCATGTCCTTCTAAAGTCAATAATCTAATATTTTGTAACATTATCCATTCTTTAATCTACATCAAACTTGTCACTTGATAATAAAGTTCCCAATTAGGCAAACCAAAACCTCCTCTTATTCTAGCATCTTGCAACAATTTCAATTTTATCCTCGCCTTTTTACCCTGCCAAATATATTTTAACATTATTTTATTCAAATCTTCAAAATAAACTTTACCCAATCTAATTGGAATTGTCTGGAACAAATATAGAATTCTAGGTAATATATTCATTTTAATTGTCAATATTCTCCCAATCAATGATAATTGTAAATTTTCCCATTTTGCCAAGTCTGTCCCAATCTGTTGTTTGAGTTTATTATAATTGTTCTCTTTAAGTGTGCTACATCTTGCTGTCAAATAAATCCCCAAATATTTAACCTTATTTATGACCTGCATCTTTGATATTTCCGCCAATTCCTCTTTTTGTTTTATTAACATATTTTTTGTCAAGAACTTCATTTTGTCTTTATTAATTTTCAAACCTGCTACTTTCCCAAATTCTCCTATTTTGTCTATCAATGCAATTATTAAATCAAAAGGATCTTCAAGAATAAAAACCAGGTCATCTGCAAACGCTTGCAATTTATATTCTTCCTTTTGAATTTTCATTCCTTTTATCTCTTTTTCTTCTCTAATATTTCTATTTAGCACTTCTAATGTTAATACAAACAACAGAGGAGACAGTGGGCAGCCTTGTCTCATTTCTTTTTTTTATCTCGATAAACTCTGTCAGTTCTCCATTTATCATTACTTTTGCTGTTTGTTTATAGTATATGGCTTCTATTGCTTGAATAAATTTTCTACAAAAGCCCATCTGCTCCAATTGAAGTAACATAAATCGCCAGTTGACATTGTCAAAAGCTTTCTGAGTATCTAGAAATATCAAAGCCATTTTCTTTTCAGGATGAGCCTCATAATATTCAAAAGTGTCCAGAATTATCCTCATATTGTCTCTAATCTGTCTTTTTGGCAGAAACCCGTTTTGATCAGAGTGTATAAAATTGTTTAAATATCTTTTAAGTCTTTCTGCCAATATTGAAGCAAAAATTTTATAATCAAAATTTAGCAGGGAAATAGGCCTATAATTTTTGATTTGTTGTGGGTCTGTGTCCTCTTTTGGAACAAGTGTAATATATGCTTCTGTCTATGACTTGGGTATTTTCCTCTTTAACATAACTTCATTCATAACTTCTAACAATGGGAGACTCAATGATTCCTGTAATGTCTTATAATATTCCGCTGGCAGTCCGTCCGGGCCTGGTGCCTTCCCAATCTTTTGTTTCTTAAGTGCTTCAGTTATTTCCATCATTGTTATATTTCCACATCTTTAGGAATCTGAGGTAAATTCGCCTTTTGCAAATATTGGTTGACATTTTCCTCCTGTATATTTTCTTGTTCATACAACTTTCTATAGTAATCTTGTATAATCTCTTTCTTCTCTTTATTCCCGAATCTAATTTGTCCTTGATCATCCATTAATTGTGTTATTTTTCTTGATTCTCTCTCTTTTTCAGTTTGTATGCTAACCATCTACCTGGTTTATTGGCATCTTCAAAATAGTTCTGTTTAGCACTTCTGATTTTTTGTGCTAAGTCTTCTTTTTCTATTAATCCCATTTTATGCTTAGTTGTATCCATTTTTATTTTAATATCCTTCTTTTGTGGAAATTTCTGAAGCTCCTTTTCAAGTTTCTTATAGTCATCCTCTAGTGTTTTATAGACTTGTCTTTTCTTAATATTTCTTTTCCTTGTATAGTCTATTATCAGACCTCTTGTATAAGCTTTCATTGTGTCTCAAAGATTTTGCATCAATGTGTCCTCTTTTCTGTTTTCTTTAAAAAAGAAAGCCAATTCTTTCTCCATTTTCTGCACAAATTATTTTTCTTTTAATATTGTACTATTTAGAGTCCATCTAGATCTTATCCTTTGTCCTTTCCACCTCACAGTCACTGGATTATGGTCTGCCCAGGTATTTGCTTCTATTTCAATTTCTTCTATATTAGAAGTCAGTTCCATTGTCGTCCATATCATGTCTAATCTAGACCATGATGAATGTCTGTCAGAATAAAAGGTATATTGCCTACTTTTTGCATTTCTTTCTCTCCATGCATCTTTTAAATTTGTTTCCTCTATCATTTTAAAAAAAAGATTTCGGAAGTATCTTTCTAGTATGCTTTATTGCCTTATGTGTATTATAATCTAGTTTCTCATCTACTATACCATTAAAGTCCCCCATCATACAAATATTGTCATAGTCCAATTCAATTATTTTCTTATGTAGCTTTCTATAGAAGTCGTCTTGATTGTTATTTGGCGCATATATTGCTATTAAGAGTATTTTCCTATTACTATCCATTATTTCCACCATCAAAATTCTTCCCTCATCATCTGCGTATATTTGCTCTGCTGGAATTGTGTTTCTAATGTATAAGACAACTCCCCTTTTCATACATTGTGATAGTGAAGTAAAAATTTTCCCCAATTTTGGCTGTATCAGTACCTGTTCATATTGCTTTTTAATGTGCACTTCTTGTAAGCAGATTATATCAAACTTTAATTTTTCTAATTTATGGAATACCTTTCTTCTTTTGATGGCTGAATTAAGTCCATTTATATTTATTGTAATCAATTTTTTTTCTTCCATGTTCATACTTTATATGAGGGGTTTGCTGTTCTAGTTGATCTCGGTTCACGTTGTTCTTTGTGTTCCACAATACCCGCTACTGCTCCTTCTGCTTTTTCAATCATAGCTATGCCTTCTTCTTGGATTTGAATCAGTGGTTCTGTCGTTCTAATTTCCATTTCTTTCTCTCTGAGAAATTCTGCATAAAATGCTTTAGCTTTATCCATTGAATCTATTCTACATCTTTGCTGCTGCCACATAAACACTAATCCTTCTGGTATCAGCCATCTGTAATTCACACCTTTTTGAAGTAGTATTTTAGTCAGAAATTGATATTCTCTCCTCATCTCCCTCACTCTTCTCGGTATTTGCTTCAGAACCACAATTTCTTTCTCCTTATACTTCAGTGTTTTTTCTCTTGCAATCTGCAAAATCTGAGCTTTAATTGATTTCTTGGTAAACCTTATATGGACTTTTCGTGGTAATTTATTTCACATTGCATACCTTGTGTAGACTCGAAATATCTCATCTATGCCATCCATCATCTTTTCTTTGGTAATTTCTAATGCTTCTGCTAAAATTTCTATCATCACTTCTGCCAGATTTTCTCCCTTTTCTTCTTCTATATTTTGAAATCTGAGATAAAATTCTGCTCTATCCATCTCCCATCCAACTAATCCACTCTTGTCTTGTTCAACTTCATCCAGTCTAGTATCAATGTCTCTGATTTTTTTCTCTCTTTCCTCCTCCTTGTCACTGCATTTTTATATTTACCAGATGAGCTCATATTTTTGGATTTTCAGACTTACCGTAGCTTGCCAAGTTTCTTATCAGTAAGCTAACTGTGCATGTCTACATTCCTTCACTTTCTTCTAAACTTTCTTTGTTGTCCTGCCAGGAGAGGTCTGGCAGGAACGTTGCCAAAATGTAACTAATTAGACTAGTGAGATGTTTTTATTTTCTTTATAACAAATAAATGAGTTTTTCTTAGAAAATATATCTTCGGGTTTATTTTCTTGCTAAAAGTATACACAAGGAGAATGCCACGATTCACCTCTAACTCAGGCAATTACTCCAGGAAGGTAACGGGGCTGATTGCCACTCTGACACTCCTTTTCCTCAATTTTTTGGAGTCTATCTTCATATTTCAACATCATTTGTTGTATGCTCTCCACTTTCTCATCTGTCTTCTCTGTTCTTTGTTCAATCTTCTGAACTACTTGCACTATCATCTGTAATGTCATCTCCCTTTCCTTCTCCTTCTCCTGTTGTAGCATTGTCTGTATGGATCGCTGTCCTCCAGATGGAGATGAAGAGGGCGTACTTGTAGAAGAGCCAACAGCCATTACTTTTCTACTCATTCTGTGAAGTAGTCACAGATGCTTTACACAAATGGGAGAGAAAGAAAAAAAGAAAAATAGAAAAAGAAAAAAGAAAAAGAAAAAAATTATATTCTTCAGGTTCTTCTATACCTTAATCAAATTATGGGTGGAGCAAATATAACTTCAAGTATTAATAAAATACTCAAAGTAAAAAAAGAAAAAAAAACAAAACACCAATAAAAAGCAGAAAAACAATCTTCAGGCACTTGTATACCTTAATCCAATTCAGTTCAATAAAAAATATCAGTCTTCTTGACAAACTAAGTTAAAAATCCTCCATCAACTCATAGTCCAATTAAAAACACTTACACAGGGGAAGAGTACAGAGAGCTGTCTCTTGAAAAATGAAAAAATAAAAAAATAGCATAAAAAAAAGAAAAGATGTTCAAATAAAAATCACTTCTATATAAAATTCAAATATTTTTTAATTTGGGTTCCAAATATTATTTACTGTTCTCTTTCAAAGTCACTGGAAATTCCTTCTCATTCAACAGACTCCTGCCTCTGATAGTTCCCCGAAGAACACCTGAATAAACAATTCTACAGATAATTTTAAGTGTTCTTTTGATGTTCTTCCAACTATCTTATCTATAAAAGGGCTCCAAGTCCTTGAAATGCAACAGAATATAGCACAGTTGTTACTTATTAAACCAACAAAGAGATACAAAATTTCCAATCCACTAGATGGCAGTGTTACATACTCTCTCCTTCCCCTGTTGTATTCAATGATCTTTAAAAATCAAATTAGCCAAAAAGGAGAAAAAACAATAAGGCAAAGTGAAGATACAACAAAGTCAAAGCGAAATTGTGATAAAAAGGCACTAAAAATTTAAAAATGAGATAAACAAGTCTCCGGTCCAATCCAATCCAGTCCAGGTTAAAAATCCACAAATGCAACAAGTATTAAAAAAAAACATAAAAAACAACTCCCTATGACTCAAGTTTAATTCCGCCACTTATTTTTCTTCTGTCTTCAATTTACTCTTTCTTTCAGTCTTAGGGTGCTCTCATTATATAGATTATGATTAAAGGTTTCTCACCGAGTCGACACACTTCTTTCCAATCTTCTTCCGTTTTGGAGCTGTCCCAATTTTGGTTATGGAATTGATTTAGAGAAATGGCAAAAACTGGCTGCAAAATTATAAAATGACAATGTCAACAGCATATAAGGAAAATTTGTATAAATTGTTTTACAGGTGGCATCTACCCCCAGCAAGAATAGCAAGAATGTTCAAGAACAAATCGGAAAAGTGCTGGAAATGTCATCAGACTCTGGGCTCATATTACCATATGTGGTGGACATGTGTAGAAGCTAAAAGATACTGGACTATAATCCACACATGGTTGGAAAAAATGATAAAAAACACATAGACTTTAAGCCAGAAATTTTTTTATTAGGAATTGTGCCAGAAATATACAATAGAGAATTGAGATATCTGATTGTGAATGTTTTAACAGTGGCTATAATTGTGTTTACAAAAAACTGGAAAAATGAGAAAATACCAATGCAAGATGACATTATTATGAAAATTATGGAATGTGCTGAAATGAGTAAATTGACATTTGAAATTAGAGAAGAAGATAAACAATATTATAAAATATGGGATTTATTTTACCAATGGCTAGATAAGAAAGCATGGAAATGAAATATGAAACATGAAATGAATGTTATAAATATAATAGTTGAAAATAGTTTTTATGAAGCGGTAAAGCCATTGTTAAATAAATGATAAATGAGGATGTTTATTTGTTTGAAAATATGACAAACTAAATAACTAGTAAATTTTGAATATGGAGATGAAGCACAAAAGATTTGTAACCGACCGACACACTGTTTGAAATTGTAATGGAAGATGGATTTACGTTTTATGTTTTGTTTAAAAATAAAAAAAAATCAAAAAAAAAAGAAGTTAATCTCAAAATTCAATAAATATCCACAATAGGGCTTAATCTGTCCTTTCAAAGAGAGTGATTGAAAGAAATATAGTTTTTTTTTTAACTTTGCACACTGGCCATGCTAGTGCTCACAGTGGTCAGAATTGTTACTTGCTGCAATTCAGCTGCCAGCCTGCAGCTTTGCTGTTGTGTAAAAACTGTGTAGGTTAGAAGTGATTTATATTGTGAAGTGTTTGCATTTTTCACAATTTTAATGTAGGGATTTCCTCATTCCCTGTAACCTGAATATTATGTTGAGGGTTCCTTCAGGGTAAACATTTTGAGAAAGACTGGCTTAACCATTGGCTACTCTGGCCATATTGCATAAAAGAAAAAATGATCCGGGGAGAGGTGTGGCTGATGTCGCGGTGACACGACGCACCTCACTGGTCTCTGTGGGATCGCACCAAAATCTGAACTTCCAGGAGGTCCAGATGCATCTAAATCACCTTGGAGGGGTGATGAATAAAGAGAGCACACTCCACTGATCTCAGGGAGCCCGCAAACTCCCTGATTGATCTGGTCAAGGCTCTCAAACTCAACAGGAAGGAAAAGATGGCCATTGTGTGCTGGACAGTAGCTGTGACAGCCACCTGAAAAGAAAGCATGGAAGAACAGTGTGATCGATCTAGGTAAGAGACTCTTAACTTTTAAGTTTTAATTTTTATGGAAGAAAGTGCCCCCTGGAAACCAGCTGGGTGAAAGTGAGACCTAAAAAGGAGGAGGTGGAACTGCTTTTCTTCCATCTCCCAAGAAAAGTGGTGAGTAAAGCCTAAGAGCTATTTTTAGAAGAGGAAGTAAAATCAAATAATTTTTAAGAGTGAAAAGAAACTTTGCAACTTGGAAGCTAGACTGGGGACCTCAAATATAACATTGATTAATTTAGAAGTTTTTGGATACCATAAAATTTGGACATACAGACCTTTTCTTTTTATAAAATTTGGATCGGAGTATATTATACAAAAGAAGGAAGAAAAAAGAGAGAAGTAGAGCAACAGTGCCACCTACAGGCAGAAGTGAAAGCTGGGAGGTGCAAGTTAGAAAAGGGAAAAAATATAACCTTGAGAAACTGAAGATAAGGACTGACTGCTAGAGAAATAATTTCTACACTATAAATTGTTTATGCTGAATAGCTGAGACAGAGAGCGAAACACTGAGATTTTCTATTTTTAAACAGTGCAGCTCTTGGAACTCAAGCAGAAACTAAACAGATAAAGCGAAGCAGAAGCTGAAAACAGTAAAATACTTCCCTTTCTTTTATGTATTGCTCTGTGACCTCCCTATCTGTGGATATTTATTTATTTAGTTATTTATTTATTTATTTATTTATTTATTTATTTTATTAAATTTCTATACCGCCCTTCTCAGGGCGGTGAACAGCCAGAAGATAAAACACAGAGATACAAAATTTAAAATAGATTAAAATGAATTAAATAATTTGGCTGAATTTTAAAATACCCCATAATTAAATAAATTAAAATTTGTATTTAAAATTTAAATTTAAAAGAGGAGAAGATTTAGGTCAGGCCAGCTTGATGAAATAAAAATGTTTTAAGTGCGCGACAGAAGGTGCGCAGATCCGGGATCCTCCGTATCTCCGGGTGGAGCTCGTTCCAGATCGTAGGTGCCCCCACAGAGAAGGCTCTCCCCCTAGGGGCTGCCAGTCGACATTGTTTGGCCGACGGCACCCGGAAGAGCCCCTCTCTATGGGAGCGTACTGGCCGGTGGGAGGCTATTGGTGGTAGCAGGTGGTCCCGTAGATAACCAGGTCCTAAGCCATGGAGCGCTTTAAAGGTGGTAACCAGAACCTTGAAGCACACTCGGAAGACCACCGGGAGCCAGTGCAGCTCGCGCAGGAGAGGTGTTACATGGGAGCTCCACGTTGCTCCCATAACCACCCGCGTGGCTGCACTCTGCGCCAGTTGGAGCCTCCGAGTGCACCTCAAGGGGAGCTCCATGTAGAGAGCGTTACAATAGTCCAGACAAGAAGTGACGAGGGCATGAGTGACTGTGTGTAGGGAGTCCCGATCTAGAAAGGGACGCAACTGGCGGATCAGGCGAACGTGATGAAAAATCCTCCCGGTCACGGTCGTCAAGTGCTCTTCTAAAGACAGCCGTGAATCCAGGAGGACGCCCAAGTTGCGAGCCCTTTCCGTGGGGGCCAATGATAAGCCCCCAATAGTCAGCGATGGCGCCAGCTGACTATATCGGGACGTCGGAAACCACAGCCGCTCAGTCTTGGATGGGTTGAGCCTGAGCCTGTTCCTCCCCATCCAGATCCTCATGGCCTCCAGGCACCAGGACATCACTTCAAGGGCATCGTTGGGGTGGTCTGGGGTGGAGATGTACAGCTGGGTGTCGTCAGCATACTGATGGTACTTCACCCCAAAACCACGGATGATCTCGCCCAGCGGCTTTACATAAATGTTGAACAAAAGGGGCGAGAGGACCGATCCCTGCGGCACCCCACATATGAGGGGCCTCGGGGTCGACCTCTGCCCCCCTGTCAACACAGACTGCGACCGGTCGGAGAGAAAGGAGGAGAACCACCGTAGTATGGTGCCTCCCACCCCCAACTCTTCCAACCGGTGCAGCATGATACCATGGTCGATGGTATCAAAAGCCGCTGAGAGATCTAACAGGACCAGGACAGAGGAGCATCCCCTATCCTGAGCCCTCCAGAGATCATCTACCAACATGATCAATGCCATTTCCGTGCTGTACCCAGGCCTGAAGCCCGACTGGAACGGATCTAGATACGACGTTTCATCCAGGTACTGGGGAAGCTGTCGCGCAACCAGACTCTCAACAACCTTTGCAACAAAGCGAAGGTTGGAGACTGGAGGATAATTAGCCAATACTGCCAGGTCCAGGGAAGGCTTCTTGAGGAGAGGCCTCACCACCGCCTCCTTCAAGGCGGCGGGGAAGGCACCCTCACCCAATGAAGCATTTATAATCCCCTGGAGCCAGCCTCGTGTCACCTCCCGGGAAGCCAGTACTAACCAGGAGGGACACGGGTCCAAAAAACATGTGGTCGCGTTCAATCTACCTAGAATCCTGTCCACGTCATCTGGGGTCACAGGATCAAACTCGTCCCAGATAACATTCTCAAGACCTGTTCTGTCCCCGTCTCCACACACACACACACACACAGCCAGCCAAGGGTTAAAGGAAGCACTTGGCACGCACAGTTTGTTTATCAGAAACTTGGCAGCAAGACGAGCACCAACTGCCAAGTGCTTTTACTTAATATCCCTTCACCAGATAAACAGAAATACACACAGTTTGCAAATAGTCCAGTTCAAAACAAGAAACCTTGGGCAGATTTAGGCGTTGTTCAAAGTGACTAGTCAGAGTTAGTTTTTGTCCATCACAGAGTCTTAAATGGCCACCACACTCTCTTATATAGTCTCTGGGGTGTGGTCCAGTGACTCAGCCTAATCCCTGGCACGCCTCCTCAACTGCTGCAACCGTTTATCACGCCTTCATTGGCGTGGATCCAGGAACGACAGATCGCCTCCATCGCTATCATCGGAGACACCTGTCTCCTGGCTAATCTCCTCTTCCTCAGCCGGCACCTGAGGCATAGCCAGAGAGGAGGGGCCTGGAGAGGGAGGCCTGGCCGACTCCTCTCCTTCATGTTCAGAGCCTTCTCCCTCCGATAAGATAGGCTCGGAGGACGGAGCCACAACACTATCCCCCACCGCAGGGCTCTTCCCCCGGGTCTGATGGTCGGGATGGGGTCAGGACGGGAACTGTTCGTGAAAAGCCCGTACCAGGTCAGGGGCCTGAACGGCAGACGCATCCACCCAGCTGAAATCCTCGGGCCCGTACCCCTTCCAGGCGATGAGGTATTGGAAGCGCCCCTTCAGCCAATGGGAGTCCCGGATGCTGTCCACCTCGTACGTTGAGGTGTCATCCTTGTCGGCTGCGGCTGGGGGGGCAGGCGTCGGTGGGCGGCGGAGATGGCTCGCGGGGGCCTCAGGGACCAGGAGGGACCGATGGAAAACGGGGTGGAGCTGCATGGAGCATGGTAGAGTCAACCGGTAGGCCACCGGGTTGATGACCGCCTCGATAGGGAAGGGACCGATAAAGCGGTGGGCCAGTTTCCTCACCGGCCGGTCCGTGGGGAGGTGTTTGGTGGACAGCCACACCCGATCTCTGACTTCCAGCGGTGGCGTCGCCCAGCGGGCGCGATCGGCGACCCGTTTATAATCCTCTTTCACCCGGATCAGCTGCCGCCGCACCAGTTGCTGCACTGCCTGCAGCTCCGAGAGGAAGTCCTGGGTCTCAGGAACAGGGGAATCCAAGATTGTCAACGGGAAAAGCTGTGGATGGTATCCGACGTTGGCATGGAACGGGGTCATCTGGGTGGAGGTGTGTTGGGAGTTGTTAAAGGCGAACTCCGCCAGGGGAAGGTACTCGGCCCAGTTGTCCTGCTGCTGGTTGACGAAACAGCGGAGGTACTGCTCCAGTATGGCAATGACCTTCTCCGTGCCCCTGTCAGTCTGCGGATGGTGCGACAACGACAGGCACACCTGCACCTCCAGCGCGGCCATCAGGCTTTTCCAGAAGCGGGCCGTGAATTGGGCCCTGCGGTCTGAAACCACCCGGTCCGGCAGGCCATGGAGGCGGAAGATGTGTTGCAGGAACAGGCGAGCCGTGGTGTGGGCCGAGGGCAGGCCACGGCACGGGATGAAATGTGCCATCTTCGTGAGCGCATCCACCACCATGAGGACGGTCGTGAACGTAGCGGACAGGGGCAGGTCTGTCAGGAAGTCCATGGAGATGGCTCCCCATGGTCTCTCTGGTGTCGGCAGCAGCTGGAGGAGTCCAGGAGGGGGGCCGGACACGGCTTTGGCCTGTCGGCATGTCACACAGGACGTCACATACGCGTGCACATCGTGCCGTACCCGAGGCCACCAAAAAGTCCGCGTCACCAGGTTCAAGGTCTTAAAGAAGCCGAAGTGCCCCGCCGCGGGGTTGTCATGGCACTGGTTCATGACGAGGGCTCGGAGCGGACTCGTGGGCACATACAGCTGACCCTGGTGCCTGAGCAAGCCCTCCTCCATGGTCCATGGGGACGCAGGGCCGACGTCCGCTTTCTGCTGCTGCGACCAGTCATCCTGTCGCTGTGCTTCCAGCACCTGAGCCCGCAGGTCCACCGGTTCCTGGACCACGGCCAAGGATTCTGCTGGCAGCAGCGTCCAGGGGGAAGGGAGTCCTTGGGGCAAAAGTATTCTGGCTTACGGGATAGCGCGTCCGCCCTCTGGTTGAGGCTGCTCGGAATGTACGTGACGTGGAAGTTGAACCGGGCGAAAAACAATGACCACTGGATCTGCCGCTGGTTCAACTTCCTGGCTGTGGTGAGGTGCTCCAGGTTCCGATGGTCCGTCCGCACCTCCACCTGGTGTCGGGCCCCCTCGAGGTGATGTCGCCAAGCCTCGAACGTGGCCTTGATAGCCAGCAACTCCTTTTCCCAGATGGTGTAGTTGCGCTCGGAAGGATTGAGTTTCCGGGAGTAATAAGCGCAGGGAAAAAGAGTGCCGCCATCCACCGGAGCCTGTAGCAGCACCGCCCCAATCGCCACATTGGATGCATCCGTCTCGACCATGAACGGACGATGTGGATTGGGATGCCTCAGGACTGGCTCCGTGACGAAGGCCTGCTTGAGGATCTCGAAAGCCTGCTGCTGCGGGGGCCCCCACTGGAACGGGACCTTCTTCCGAAGGAGTTGGGTCAACGGCAAGGTCAGGGTGGCGAAGCCCGGGATGAAGGTCCGATAGTAGTTGGCGAATCCCAACAGACGCTGGACGTCCTTCACCCGACGTGGGGGTTCCCAACTGCGCAAGGCCTCCACCTTGCGCGGGTCCATCGTGATGCCCTCGGGGGTGATGATGTGCCCGAGGAACTGTATGGAAGTCTGGAAGAAGTAGCATTTCTCCAACTTCGCATAGAGCTGGTGCTCCCGCAGGCGCTGCAGGAGCTGGCGGACATGCTGGAGGTGGCTTTCCTGGGTCCGGGAATAGATCAAAATGTCATCCAGGTAGATCACCACGAACCGGTCCAGCATGTCCCGGAACACGTTGTTCATCAAGTGCTGGAAGACCGCGGGGGCATTGGTCAACCCGAATGGCATGATGGTATACTCGAAGTGTCCGTACCGGGTGCCGAACGCCATCTTCCACTCGTCCCCCTCTCGCACGCGCACCAGGTTGTAGGCCCCTCGGAGATCGAGCTTAGTGAAGATCGAGGCCTCCCGCAACCTCTCCATCAGCTCCGGGATCAGCGGCAGGGGGTAGCGATTCCGCACTGTGATGGCATTCAAGCGCCGGTAGTCGCAACACAGGCGTAAGTCCCCCATCTTCTTCTTCACGAAGAGGACCGGGGCCGAGAGTGGGGAGGTCGAAGGCCGGATGAACCCACGGGCCAGGTTCTTTTCCAGAAAGTCCCGTAAGGCGGCCAGCTCAGGCTCCGACATGGAGTACAGGCGTCCCGAGGGCAGGGGCGCGTTGGGCAGCAGGTCCACCGCGCAGTCGTAGGGTCAGTGCGGGGGCAAGTGGTCCGCCTCCTTCTCGCTGAACACGTTGGTGAAGGACGTCAGCTCCGGAGGCAAGGAGACGTGCGGGGCGGAGACGTCCTGGCCGGCACAGGTGTGGCAGAGGTGGTCAACACACTGCAGGCTCGGGAACGAGATGGCGTTTCTCGACCATGCCACCTGAGGATCGTGTGCCCGAAGCCAGGCCATCCCCAGGACCAAGGGAAAGTGCAGGTCCGCCGTCATGTAAAACTGGATCACCTCCTCGTGGTTCCCAATGGCGAGGCGCAGGGGCTGGGTAGCGAATTTGATGGGCCCCGCCACAAGTTCCTGCCCATCGATAGTCTCGACCCGCAACGGAGGGTCCACCGGAACCAAGGGGACTTTGAAATGGGCCACAAAGGCCTGGTCCATGAAGTTCGTGGTGGCCCCCGAGTCCACCAGCGCGTGCGCCTGAAGCCCCTCCGACCGGCTGGCCAACAACACCCGGGTGTTCAAAATCAGGTGCCGAGGGGGCTCACAGTCCACAGCCGCCGACTCCGGCGGGGCATAGTCACGTGCCTGGCCCAGGGTTTCCCCTAGGCCAGGCCTGGCCCGTTTCCCGGCTGGTCATGCCAAGACTCCGGAACAGGCTTGAGTGCTCCACTCCGCTTCCTGGGACACGAGGCGACAAAATGTCCAGCCTCGCCGCAATAGAGGCACAACCCCCCTTGGCGTCTCCGCATCCGCTCCTGGGCCATCAGTTGAGGTCTGGCTGCTCCAAGCTCCATGGGCTCCTCAGCCGTCGCCACAAAGCGCGGTGTGGTCCGGGGTGCTGTCGGTGCGAAACGCGGGGGTGCCGAAGCTGTCGGTGGTTCCGGAAGGGCCCGACGGGGCCGTCGCCATTGAAGGCAGGCGTCAATGCGCAGGCATTGGGTCACCAGCGCGTCGAGGGTCTGTGGTGCCTCCACGCGAACCAGCTCGTCCTGCAGCTCGTGTGGTCCAGTGACTCAGCCTAATCCCTGGCACGCCTCCTCAACTGCTGCAACCGTTTATCACGCCTTCATTGGCGTGGATCCAGGAACGACAGATCGCCTCCATCGCTATCATCGGAGACACCTGTCTCCTGGCTAATCTCCTCTTCCTCAGCTGGCACCTGAGGCATAGCCAGAGAGGAGGGGCCTGGAGAGGGAGGCCTGGCCGACTCCTCTCCTTCATGTTCAGAGCCTTCTCCCTCCGATAAGATAGGCTCGGAGGACGGAGCCACAACAAGACCTGCCTCCGTCACCCTCGCTGGACCTACCCAGTTGGAGTCTAGACCTTCCCGAATCTGAGTGATTTTGTCATGCAGATATTGAACAAAGTCCTCGGCTCTTCCCTCCAAGGGGTCCTCCTGCGCTTCCTGGTGGAGCAGGGAGCGGGTCACCCTAAACAGGGCGGCCGGGCGATTATCTGATGATGCAATAAGAGCAGCAAAATGGGTACATTTTGCTGCTTTTATCGCCACTAGGTAATTCTTAATATGAGATCTTACCAGTGTCCGGTCCAATTCAGAAAGACTAGCCCTCCAACTACTCTCTAGGCGTCTTTTCCAGTGCTTCATCTCCCTCTGCTCCTCGGTAAACCAAGGAGCCAGGTGAGAACGGCGCCGGGTCAGAGGCCGCAAAGGCATGACTCGATCCAGAGCTCCAGCGGCCGCTCTATCCCAGGCGGCCACTAGGTCTCCAGTCGAGGCGTGTGCAAGATCCTCGGGGATTGGCCCAAGCTCCATCTGGAACCTATCAGGTTCCATCAGGTGCCTGGGGCGGTACCATCTTACCGGTTCCGCCTCCCTGCGGTGGGGTACCGCGGTTCGAAGGTCAAGGCGAAGGAGAGAGTGATCCGACCATGACAAGGGCTCAATGACTATGTCTCCTATCTCAAGATCACTCAACCACTGTCCAGAGACAAAAACCAGGTCCAGTGTGTTTCCCCCCCTGTGCGTAGGGCCATGAATTAGCTGGGTCAGGTCCATGGCCATCATGGAAGCCATGAACTCCCGAGCCACCTCAGATGCCTCACCCGCGGACGGCAGGTTAAAATCCCCCATGACCATAAGTCTGGGGGTAACAACCGCCACCGCGGCGATAACATTGAATAGCTCGGGCAGGGCTGCAGCCACGTGGCAGGGAGCCAGGTATGTGATCAACAAGCCCATCTGAACCCCATGACCCCACTTCACAAGGAGGGACTCATAACCGGCCATCTGAGGAACAGTGGTCTCCCTCGGCCTAAGGCCTTCTCTAATAATAACCGCTACTCCCCCTCCCCTCCCCTGAGGCCTCGGCTGATGGAATGCGTGGAAGCCTGGCGGGCACATTTCTACCAGAGGGACCCCTCCCTCCGGGCCCAACCAGGTCTCCGTAATACCCGCCAGATCCGCTCCCCCCTCCTGAATAAGATCACAAATGAGGGGGGCTTTATTTACTACAGACCTGGCATTGCACAACATCAGTCGAAGGCCCAGGCCCTGAGGGTCTGTGCAACCTGGAAAACGAGTAGAGCTTTGTGGGCCGGAGCGCCCTACCGCTTGAAGACAGCGGGTGCGTGCTCCCTTAACATGATATGGCCCCCTGCTCCCACCATATCTACCCCTCCCACTCACAGTACCAATGATGGAAACACAGTCTGGACAAGCTTGACCCCCCCTATTACCCCCGGATCCCCCCCCACCCCCGCCGCGCATCCCGGCCCAGCCCGACCCTCCCCTAAGTGGGTTATCCCCCAAACCCACGACCCTAGTTCCTGTCCAACCCCCCTCCCCAAACCCCTTAAAAGTTTAGACAAAGACAGTTTTAAAAAACCCCGCAGTCCCCTCTTTGTGGCATGCCACCTCTTGGGGTTCCAAAGCCCATCATCGAGGTAGGCCCTCGATAGAGTGGAGGGCCAAGCCTGCGAGAGGGGGGAGTCTCGCAGACCAAGAAGCTCCGCCGCTGAGTACATCTTAGCCAAACGGGTAGCACGACCATATCCTAAGGGTCTATAAAAGGACCAGGGGAGAAGACGAAGAAATGGGGGATCTCAGAAAAATATTTGCAGGACCAAGTCCACTGTTCCCTCACAACAGGGGACACAGTCCAGAACCAAGATAACCACAATCCAAGGGGGGCAATAGATCCTACCACCCTCTCACAGTGGTTAGGTCAGCTGGTCGGCCCCCTCTTGTGGTGAGATGGCAGCGATGAACCAATGAAACAGACAGCGTCCGGGGGGTCAGGTCCAAAAACCGCCCTCTCACGGCGGTTGGTCCGATGGTCAAATCCCCTCCGCTGACAAAGTACATATATGTAAAATCATCCCGGATCAGCCCCCAGGGGCCCCGACATCCAGGCCACCCTCTCATGGTGGTCAACTGATGTCCAGCCCCCTCAGCCGACGGGATGCAGCAATGTACCATCCTTCCATTTCAGATGGAATAGCCCTCTCCATACTCAGGGGGGTTTATTTATTTATTTATTTTTATTGCAAAAGTTTTACAATTACATTTTCACCCCTTTTTTTCCCCCCCCCACAACCCATCCCAAACTTCCCAACCTCCCTAGCCCTCCCTAACCCTCCCCTGCCCCCCCAGACTTCCACACAGTATACTCATATCAGGTAAAAAAAAAACCCTTAATATAAAGCTTGTATAAAACTTGAACCCCTCCCTCCCCATTACTATTTTTCTTTTTATCTTAATTATATTAAAATATTTCTAATACATTATTTTCAAATAAAAGCTATTTGATACTTCCTAGTTTGATATTTGTTCTGAACATATTCTATCCACTTTTTCCATTCCCATTCATAAGTCTCTTGTGAACAGTCTTTTAAATATGCTGAGATCTTCGCCATCTCTGCAAAACTGGCCATCTTCAAAGTCCATTCCTCAATAGTGGGCAAAGCTTCGTTTTTCCAATATTTACCTATCAACAATCTCGCTGCTGTTATCATGTACAATATCAATTTTGTTTCACCCGATGTAAACCCCTTAACTATACCCAATAAAAACAATTGTGGAGAAAATTGCATTTTTTCCTTTAAAACATTCTGCATAACCCACCAAATTTTTATCCAAAAAGCCTTAACTTTCTTACAAGTCCACCAAACATGATAATATGTAGCATCTAAGCAGTCACATCTCCAACATTTTGGCTGAACATTAGGGTACATACATGACAATTTCTTAGGGTCTAAATGCCATCTATAAAACATTTTATAAAAATTTTCCCTCAAATTCTGCGACTGTGTAAATTTAACATTCTGAACCCAAATTTTTTCCCATGTTTCCAACATCACTGGCTCTTCAAAATTTTGTGCCCACTTAATCATACAATCTTTAACCAATTCAGTTTCTGAGTCCCTTTCTAGCAAAACATTATAAAGCCTTTTGATATGCATTGGACCTTTCTCTTTTATATGTCTAACCAATTCTTCCTCATGCAACATAATACCAGTTTTTTGGTCCTCTTTCCATCTCGATTGTAATTGATTATATTGTAGCCAAGTTAAGTTAATCCCTTCAGCCATTTGGCCATTTGCTGTAGATAATTCAATTGCCACAAACCTACCATCCTCATCTACTTCTATAGCTTTAGCCGAAAATTTTTTATTTACATAAATAACCACACCATTCTTTTTTTGCAAAGTTGAGGATATAAAATGCATTCCCAATTTGGAATTTATCAAATATTTTTGATCTTGAGCTGTGATATGTGTTTCTTGTAAACAGATTATATCATTATTAAATTGTTTCAAATATGCAAATAATTTCTTCCTTTTCTGTGCTGAATTCAACCCATTCACATTCCAAGACAAACACTTAATCATCATCTTTATCTTCCTGGAGCAAAGAGCAGAATAACCGAATATCATCCGAAAACTTCGATGTTGCTCCCCCCATGGCTCCAGTCTCTTGTGCAGCACTCTTAACTGCCTTTTTATCTTGTCGTTCCTGTTGTTGCATTTCTTTAAGTTGCTTGGATTTTGCTCGAGTTATACGCTGATCCTTAACTTCGATCATCCGAGCTGGGTCCAAAATTGGAGAAGATTCCAGCAAAGGCTCATCCAAGAAACCTCCTTCAGCGCCCTGGATTTCCTCTGGTACCGGCTTAGACTGTTCTTGCAGATCTTGTTGAAGTTGCTTCTTATCACTCTCCTTAATCTCCAAAACTGTGGATGTACGCGGAGATGGTGTTCTTTCTTTAAGAATAGTAGTGTAGAAATGCTCCGCCTTCTCCACAGTATTCAAGCGATGTCTTTCTCCCTTATATCTCAAAATTATACCAGTTGGAGCATCCCACCGGAATGGTATCTGTTGGTTTTGGAGCTCTTTGACAAGAAAACCAAAGTCCTTCCTGGCTTTCAGCATCTTAGGTGGTAACTCTTTATAGACTCCAATTTGTGAACCCCCAACTTGTACAGAAGTATGGAAGGATTTTTGCAGGATGTCATTCCTTATTGCTCTATCTGTAAAGTATATGACCACATCTCTAGGCAATTGTCTTTGTCTGGCCACCCAAGAATTCACTCTGTAAATTTTGTCTATTTTGTAAAAAACCACATCAGGATTAATTTTTAAAATCACAGCCAAAGCCTCAGAACAGACCTGTCTCAAATCCTGTCTATCATCTTCTCGAATTCCTCGAAGCCGTATAGCGAATTCCATTGCCCTGAATTGCATCATAACAATTTCATTCTCGACTTTGAGCATTTTATCATCAACATCTGAAATTTTATAATCATTATCTTTCATCTTGGCATTGACTTCTGATTTAAATTCATCCACTTTAGAATCAACTTTAACAATAAATTCTGCCAGGCCAGACGCAACCTCTGATATTTTTTTGGTCACCTTATTTTGATTCTGTTTCACCATGTCTTTAATTTCATTAATTTCCTGCATAATTTCCTGTTGAGACTTTTGGAGTTTGTCATCTATTTCCTTTTGGGATTTTTGAAATTTATCATCCAAAATTTTAGAAATAAATTCTTTTAAATCTCCCACATCAAAATCTTTTTTCTGAATCTGTAACTGTTGGGCAGGAGGAAGCTGCATTTCATGTTTGTGTGTGGGGGATCCCCCCCCCCCGTTGCCTTCCCTTCCTGCTTCTTTGAAGCCATCCTGCCACGTAGGCTAGTTTTTCTGAAGAGGGAAGTTCCTTTTCCTTTCCCACCTCCACAGAGACTTCTAAAAAAGTCCCCCAGATTTAGTCAAGTAAGAACTGAAGTAAAGCAAAGTCAAATATTTAGGTATTAAAAAGGGAGAAGTTTTCCACTTGTTTCTCTTGTTACAAACGAAGCAACTTTTTAGCAACTTGAAAACTTTGTAACAAAGCAAGATGACATCACCAATCCACACTCACTAGTTCGTTAACTCTAAGGCTGAGCGCCATATTTTTTTCCAAATCACTTTCACTCTCTCTCTTGTTTCTCTGGGGTTAAGGAGTCAACAAAACACTAATACTTGCATTTCGGAGCTTCAGAGTTCAAGTAAATTTTCGCTGCTTTTTAAGGCTGGTTCCATTCGTTTTAATGTTTCCTGCAGCCAGCTTGCTCTGCAAGGCAGAATCGTCCCACGCCGCCCGGAGTTTCAGCAGGCTGGAAGGGAGCCGCGCCTGTCCCCTCCCCAGAAACGATTCCCTGGGGGGTTGCAGGGGCTCAACCTGTACCCTGCGACCTCTTCTTCAACAATCCTGAGGATTTTGAAGTTTTCGAGCCGCTTCTAGGTCACGAAGCGGCTCTACAGGCGGCGGAGCTGGCGGAGCTTCAAAAAGCACTGCCGTCGCCGAAAACAAGGAAACCGGAAGTCCAGTCAGGGGGGTTTAGATGGTATAAGCATAGCCAGGTGAGTCCCACGGACTAACAGCTGGTGCAATCGGGCCCGGTCTTAAAGGGAACGCTGGAGAAGAGAGAAATGGGGCAAAAAGTAGGGCAGTTGTCTCAAGCCCCCAGCCCTCACACAACCACAGTTTGAGGCCTCCTAGGCCTGGGAAAAGATCTCACACCAGGTCCTAGCCCCAACCCTGGTTGCAAGTCTCCCGCTCTTGTTATTTCGTTTCGTTGCATTGCCCCCCCCACTCCAACTCCAGTTCCAAGGGGGGGGTCGCCAGCGTCCTCTTGTTGTTATATTGCCACCCCCATCTCCAACTCCAAGGGGGGGGGGTTGCCAGTGCCCTTGATGTTTCGTTGTCCCCCCTGCTCCAACTCCAAGGGGGGGTTGCCAGTGCCCTTGATGTTTCGTTGTCCCCCCCGCTCCAAACCCAAGGGGGGGGTTCCAGCGCCCTCCGCGTCATCGTTGCCGGCACCAAACAAGCCTGGCGGCATCCCAAAGATCTTCGGGGGTGCCCAACATGTCATACAGCTCTTCGGGCAACCCCCCTCGCCGTTCCGACATCCAGGCGGCCTCCAGCTGCGGAAAACGCCGACGACGCCCAGCTGAGCTGCCCGCCGCTCCCGACATCGCTCTTCCTCGCTGCTCAGTCACGGAGAGAGAAAAAACCCTCTCCGTGCTGGCAGGGAGCTCCCCTAACCGGTCCTGGGGTCTCAGATCTCCAAAATGACCCCGAAGGACCCAAAAGATAGGTCGGCGCCCCGTCCTCAGATCGCGATCTCAGCGGGCGCCGCCATCTTGGACATGTGCAAATGACTTGTTCATTGGATATAATAACTGGTGCATGAATTTTGGGGTTTGGTGGGCCTATGCGGATTACAATTTACCAATTTATAATTTTTTCATGATAAGAAAGGATTAGGGTTTGAAGAATCTGAAGAACAACAAGATTGATGGGACTAAAAGTCTGATAACCTTTGGATTACAATTTATACTTTTGCCTTTCCCTCGGATTACAACTAACAGTTTTCTCCTTTACATTTGGTGGATTACAAGTATCAATACATCTCAAAATGAGGAAAACACCATCTGCACCATCTTCAGCATCGTCATCAGTAACATCTAGTCCATCATGTCAGAGGTCATTGGATGCCATGTTACAGCAAAAGAAAACAAATGCGATGCAGGCAGAGTTGAAAGTTATGATCCAAGCCCTGCATGATGATATGAAGGAAAGAATAAGGAAAGTAGAGGACAAAATAGAGAATTTTCAACAAATAATGGCAAACAGTGAACCAACCATCCAGAAAGTAGAAGAGAAAGCTGAACAAACAGAAAAAAGAGTGGAAGAAGGTTTCTTTTTTTAACTTTTTTAAACCTTTATTGTTAAAACAAAAGTTGGACATGGTGGAACCGTCTTGGCGATATCTCCGCCATACAAAATATAGCATAAGTTTCTTATATTTTCAATATACATTACTACTTGCTAATTCTATACACATACTTAACTTCTTTTACATGTTTACAGATACATACTATATTACATATATTTCATCTTGTTTCGATCTATACATCCTTGTTCTTATCTGTTCCGACTTCCATTCCTTAAGTCTAACCATTAGTAAAATTTATTCCAGATCTCATAGTATTCTGTCTCTCCTTGATTTTTCAGTTCTAATGTCAGTCTATCACATTCTGCACATTCAAGTACTTTCTTTATTATTTCCCATTCTTTTGGTATGTTTTCACTCTTCCATTGTTGGGCATAAACTATTCTTGCTGCTGTTATGATATACAGTGTTATATATGTTAACCCTTTACTTAAACCTTCTTTTATAATTCCTAATAGAAATAGTTCTGGTTTGAGTTCCACTTTCTCTCCTGTCATTTCTTCTAACCACATTTGGATCCTTTGCCAATATTCTTTTGCTTTTCTACATGTCCACCATAAGTGGTAATAGGTGCCCGGTATTTGATCACATTTCCAGCATTTAGGTGATAAATGTTTGTACATTTTGGCTAGCCTAGCTGGTGGTAGGTGCCACCTATAAAACATTTTATATAGGTTCTCTATAGGTAGAATTTTGATCATGGAAAGAATAGTAAACCAAAAATGGATTCTATTAGAAATCTACGCCCCCCCAATGGGGAGCAGGAACAGTTCTATAACAAACTGCACAATATTAATTGAGATATAGAATATGATAACCTTTGTTTGTTAGGAGACTTTAATGCGATAGTAGACAAATAATTAGACTATATAAGCAACAAATTAAAAAAAGGAATTAGAAGAACTTTGCCTAAAACTTTCTTCAAAATGGTAGATGAATTAAATGTACAGGACACCTGGAGGGAGAGAAACCAGGGGAAGAAGCAATATACATATTATTCTAACAGACATCAGTCCTGGTCCAGATGACATGGTATGAATGTCAATAGAACTAAATGCAGAAGTAAAAGAAGTAGAAGTAGAGACAAATACATGGGCAGACCATAACCCAATGAGGGTCTGTTGGAAAGGACAAAAAAACAAAAAACAAAAACAAATGGTAAGATGGACTCTAAATAGGTCAATTCTAAAAGGGGAAAAATTTAGGCTGACAATGGAAAAACAAATGGACTTTTTCTTTAAAGAAAACAAGAAAAAGGACACATCCCTACAAAACCTATGGGACACTGCGAAAGCATATATGAGGGGAGTCGCTATATCATATATGACAAATAAAAATAAAGAGAAGAAACAGTGACAGAAACATCTAGAAGAAGAATATAGAAGAGCCAAAGCAGAGCTACAGAGGGAGCCTCAAAAAAGGGAGCTAAAACAACAAATGGATTTAATTAAACATAAACTGAATATGCTTGAGAAGGAGGAGTTGGCGAGAGATATAAAAAAAACTAACCAAAACTTCTTTGAAAATGCAAATAAACCAGGGAGGTGGTTAGCATATAAATTGAAGAAACATAAGGAGAAAAGATGGATTAGTAAACTACAAAATGAGGAAGGAGAGATGTGCTATCAAAATGAGGAGAAAAAGAATATAGTACAGGAATATTATAAGAAACTGTATGATGATATAGATAGCTATTCGGAAAATAAAGCAATAAAGTGTTTGAGGAAAGCCTCGCTGCCTAAAATTCCAGAAGAAACAAAAATATGCTAAATGAAGAAATAAGGATGCCAGGATTAAAAGAGGCAATAAAAAAACAAAAGAATAATAAAACACAAGGCCCAGATGAGTTGCCAGTAGAAATGTATAAAGAATTACAAGACACATTTGGACAAGTGTTACTTGAGGTATACAATGCAGTATTAAATGAAGCAAAGGTTCCACTATCATTGGTAGAAGCAAATATCACATTGATTCCAAAAGAAAATACTGACTTAACTTTAATTGAGAATTATAGGCCGATCTCGCTGTTGAATACAGATTATAAAATATTTATGTCAATGATAGCTGAAAGATTGAAAAGGTTTCTAAATGAATTTATACATGTGGATCAAAATGGCTTTTTGCCAAAAAGACAAATTAGGAACAATATGAGAACATTACTTGATACGCTAGAATATTATGAAATACACAGAGAGACACAAGTGGTATGGATGTTTTTAGATGCCCAAAAAGTCTTTGATAATGTCAAATGGAATTTTATGCTGCAACAACTAAGATACATGGATTTTGGTGATAAATTTTTAAACATGTTTACGGCAATATATTCCAAACAGGAGGCGAGAGCAGTAGTGAATGGAGAAGTGACAAAAAATTTTAAAATCTAGAAAGGCACAAGACAAGGGTGTCCATTATCCCCATTGTTATTTATATTGACTTTGGAAGTACTAACAATAATAATAAGAAAAGATACGCAGATTAAAGGATTGGAAATCAAAGGAGAAAGTTATAAATTACAAGATTTTGCAGATGATTTAGTCTTCATACTAGAGGAACCATTGCAATCGGGTTTGAGGCTTATGGAGGTAACTGGAGGAATATGGAGAAATAGCCGGACTAAAAGTGTATAAGGAGAAAACCAAAATGATTGCTAAAAATATGACAAATAAACAGAAAGATGATTTGACCAAGGGAATAAATATACAATTAGTAAAAAAGGTGAAGTATCTAGGGATTTATTTGACGGCAAGATGCACTTCGATTAAGGAGGACAATTATATTAAATTATTAAATCAGATAAAAGCAGACTTGGAGAGATGGGGAAACATCCAACTCTCCTTGATGGGTAGAATAGCAACTATTAAAATGAATGTTCTGCCAAAATTATTCTTCCTATTCCAAAATATACCTATAAAATTAGAGAGAAAGTATTTTGATAATTTGAACAAAATTGTGTTTAAATTTATATGGCAGTGGAAAAAGTCAAGAATTAAATTGCAGCAACATATAGAGTTAAAACCAGAGATATTCTTATTGGGAATTTTACTGGAGAATTATAGTAAAGAAGATACATATTTGATTATTCATATAATAACAGGAGCTAGAATTGTATTTGCCCAAAATTGGAAAGCAGACAAAATCCCGTTGGAAGGAGAAATTATAAAGAAAATTTTAGAATGTGCAGAAATGAATAGATTAACATTGAGAATAAAATATAAAGATGAGTTGATGTATTTCAGGACATGGGATAAATTTTATGATTGGTTAGAAAGGAAATATGAATAAGGGTATGGAGATAAAATAGAGAAAAGATGGGAGAAAATAATCAGAAAAATAGAAACCCAGATGATGCCTAGGTAAAGGGAGAAAGGGGAGGGGGGTGGTAAAAGGGAAAAAGTGAGATTATTATAAAAATGTACACAAATGATGAAATAGATATAATTATTAATCAAATAAGAAATTGAAATGAGAATAGAGATAAATAGAAAATCGGGCCTGCTCAACTACCATTCTAGATTGAACTGAAAAGGGAAACAACAAGAGAGAGGGGAAGGAGTAGAGAGAGAGGAAGGGAAAAGAGAGGAGAGGAGAGGAGAAAGAAGAAAGGGAAAAGGAGAGGAAGAAAAGGGAGGGGAAAGAGGAGCAGAGGAGAAGGTTAGAAGGGGAGAAGAAGAGAGGAGTGGGGGAAGAGAAAGGGAAATAGGAAAGAGAAGGAGAGGAAGAACGAAGGAAGTAGGAGGAGAAAGAGGAAGGAAGAGGAGGGGAGGAGAAAAAGAAAGGTTGGAGTAAAGCTAAAGGGTAAAAGAGCAGCCCTGAAAAAGTAAAAATTAAAAATGGAAGTTAAAAGAAAAGATGAATGAAAAATGATGGAAATGACTGTACATGTAAATGTGTTTATGAGAAACAAAAATAAAAACTTTTTTGAAAAAAAAAAAAGAATTAAATTGAAACTACTTCAGGAGGCCAAAGAAAGAGGAGGGTTTGGTTTGCCCGAACTATATTACCAAGCGGCAACGATCACCTGGGTCAAAGAATGGATAACCCTAAGAAACAAAAGATTATGTCATGACATGAAAGTCATGACATTCAAGCAGGATGGCATGCATTCCTCTGATATGAAAGACATAAGGCTCATCAATACTTCCAAAGACACCACATACAACAGGCATTATTGGGGATATGGAACAAAATAAAAAAAACAGAACTATAGGGAAATACCAATCTGGCTCTCCACTCTAGAAGCAGTGGTATATCCAAATCTTATCAACTGGGGAAAAATTGTCACATATAAAGATATATTAGATGAACAGGGGAGATTAAAATCGAGATTGCAGCTAAAAACAAGGGTTAGATTTGGAATGGTGGTCATATTTACAAATTCAGTCAAGTTATATGAAAGATATGAAAACGTGGGGCATTAGCAGAAACTTAACGATATTACTTAAACTTTTATTGGGGACAGAAGAGAAAATGATTAAAGCAATGTATAAATTTTTATTAGAATACAAAATGGAGGAAGAGCATGTTAAAGAGATAATGGTGGTATGGGCAAAGAACTTTTTCCAAAGAAATTGGAAAAGTGGGAAAAAATGTGGGAAAGAAACAGGAAGCTAACTTTGGCCACGTTGTACAAAGAGTGGAAGAAGTTGATCACAGACTTACTTTGGCAGATAAAAATAAAGAAAGAACAATAATATCACTTGAGATGGACAGGGCTGATTATTACTTGCGGTTTCAGAATATTGAGGAAGAAAAGGGAGAAAACCTAGCAGAGATATTGGCAGAGCTGCTGGCAGAGGCCCTAGAGGTGACCAAAGAAAAAGTTCTTGCTGAGATTGATGAAATATTTAGAATTCATACCACATACGTGACAAGAAACAGACTTTCTAGAGAGGTACACATGAGATTCACTAAAAAAGCAATAAGAGCAGAGATTCTACAAAGAGTGAGAGATGACCCTTTAAAATACAAAGGGAAAGAAATAGTAGTTCTAAAACAGATCCCGAGAAGAGTTAGAGAAATAAGGAAGGAATATCAATTTCTGACAAAACAGCTAATTAAAAATGGAGTGAATTTTAGATGACTTATACCAGAGGGAATATTGGATGGAGCAAAGACATAGATTGGATTCCATGGAAAAAGCAGAACAATTTTACGAGCACTATTTTGGACCACAAGAGGAAATGAGAATAAGAGAGGGAAAAGAGGATAGGTGACAAGAGGAAGCTACAGGAGAGAGAAATATACAACAAAAAGAGAAGGAAAGAGACCTGGAGGAAATAGCGAAAAGAGAAGGAACGCAGGCAAAAGAACCAAGAGAGATAAGAGTGACTAGAACAACAAAACCCATCTATAAGTAAAATTATGGAAGAAGAAATAAAACTACTGTCAATTAATATAAATGGACTGAACTCTGCAATAAAAAGGAAAAGGACTTTAGAGTAAATTGGAAAAATTAAAGTTGGATATAATTTTTTTGCAAGAAGTTCATATTAAAAAACAACACAACAAAATATTGGAATATCCTAAAATTGGGAAGTTATATACTTATTTATCACAACAAAGAAGAGAGGAATAGCTCTTTATGTAAAATAAACAATAAATGTCAAGCAATTTTTTACAGATGAGGGAGGGAAGATTTTGATGGTGGAGATAACAATGAATTATAAACAGATACTTTTGGTAGCAATATACGCACCAAATAGCAATCAAGAGGACTTTTATGGTAAACTTTATAACAAAATAATAGAATTGGAGTATAAAAATATATGTATAGTAGGAGATTTTAATGCAATTGTGGATGCGGAATTAGACTACAAAACTAGAAAAGTAAACAAAAAAGCTAGGAAAACACTTCCAAAAGCTTTCTTCAAAATGGCGGAAGAACTAAGTATTCAAGATGTATGGCGAGAGTTGCATCCTAAGGAAAATCAATATTCATTTTATTCAAACAGGCATATGTCTTGGTCAAGAATAGATATGATATGGATGTCAGCAGAGTTAAACTCTAATGTGCAAGAAATAAATATAGAAATAAGCAATTGGGCAGATCACAATCCGATATGGAAGGGACCAGTGGTGGGATTCAAATAATTTAACAACCGGTTCTCTGCCCTAATGACTGGCTGGGTGGGCGTGCCCATGGTGGACGTGGTCATGGGGTGACAGGCAGCACTTGGCCTCCTGCACCCCCCTGGGAGCCATGGGAGGGACACGCTGCCACCCCCCACCCCGTTTTGGGCCTAGGAGGCCTCCCTGCAATTACCTGGGAGCCAAAAATGGGGCGTGTGGGGACTCCTGGAAGGGGTGGAGCCAGCCAGCAATTTAACTACTGGTTTACCCGAACCGGCCTGAACTGGCTGAATCCCACCACTGGAAGGGACAAAAAAGGAAATCAAGATGGACGTTGAACCAATCAATATTAAAAGAAAAGGAATTTATCCAATTTATGGAAAGAGAATTGGACTTTTTCTCTAAAGAGAATAGAAAATGGGACACAGCTAAGGCATATATTAGAGGATTAACTATAATGTATATGGGAAAAAAAAATAAAAAGAAGAGACAAAACCAAAAGAAATTAGAATATAAGAGACTAGAGATAGAACTACAAAAAGAACCACAAAAAAGACCTTTAAAAAATCAAATGGAATTAATAAAACATAAGATTAACTTAATAGATAAAGAAGAACTAGCACAAAAAATTAAAAGTGCCAAACAAAACTTTTTGAAAATGCAAATAAACCAGGAAGATGGTTGGCATATAAATTGAAAAAGGAGAAAGAAAAGAAACTGATAAACCAATTAATGGATGATGAAGGAACCCTTCACCACCAAAATGACAATAAAAAGAAAGTGATTCAAAACTACTATGAAAACTATATGATCAAGAGACAATTTCAAAAGATAAAATAAAACAATAGTTAGAGAAAGCGGAATTACCTAAAGTACCTGAAACAGTGAAAGCTATGTTAGATGAACGCATAACAATGATGGAATTAACAGAAGCAATTAAGAGACAAAAGAATGGCAAAATAATAATAATAAACTTTATTGTCATTGTATGTGTACACACAGTATACACATACAACGAATTTTACTTAACACCCAAAGACCAGGTCCCACACACATAATCCCCACACACACTCCCACCCACCACAATTCCCCACCCCAAACCACCCAAACATCCACACAACAGACCAAGTAATACTGTCCAACAGCTCACTAATGGTGGCCCTTTAGTTCATTGTTGAGTGCAATTATAGCTCTGGGATAAAAACTATTCAGAAAACGTGTGGTCCGAGTTTTAATTGTTCTGTATCTTCTGCCAGAAGGCAACAGTCCAAAAAGATTGTAAGCAGGATGAGAAAGTCTCTGAGAATGTTATGCAACTTCCTCAAACAGCGAGATTCGAAGATATTGTCCAGGGCTGGTAGCTGGAGTCCGATAATATTCGGGGCAGTTTTAATGATTCTCTGTAGAGCTTTTTTGTCCACTACAGAGCTGGGACAAATACTGGGTCTGAATGGTCTACCAGCAGAACTCTACGAAGACTTACAAAACACTTTAAGTATACCAATGTTGGAAGTATTTAATGAACTATTGCTAGAAGCAAAAGTACCATATTCATGGATGGAAGCATATATTACTCTCATACCGAAAGAAGACTCAGACCTACAACAGATAAAAAACTATAGACCAATATCCTTATTGAATGCTGATTATAAAATATATGCCTCAATAATTGCAGAAAGATTCTTAAATCAATTTATACATTCAGATCAAAATGGATTTTTACCTAAGAGACAAATTAAAGACAATATGAGAATAATTTTAAATACATTGTTTATGTTTATGTTTATGTTTATTGTATTTGTATACCGCCCTTCTCCCGAAGGACTCAGGGCGGTGAACAGCCAGCAGATAAAATACAGAAAATACAAAATTTAAAACAATATTAAAATCCAATTTAAATTAATTTGGCCCACAGTTAAAACACCCCTATATTAAAACCCATAATTTAACAATCTAAAATTAAAACAATTTAAGTTAGGTCAGGTCAGCCCAGCTTGATGAAACAGAAACGTCTTTAAGGATAATTAATTTTTGTTGAGAAACTTCCTTCCCTCCACTGTCAACACTATCGATGACCCGTGCATTCTGCTTCTTCCTTAGTGTATAAGCCAACCATCTGCCCGGTTTATTAGCATTGCAAAATGTATTATGTTTCGCAAATTGTAAATTTGTTGCTGTTTGTTCCGCCATAAGCATTTGAAATTGGTCTTTCAAAAGTTTTATAGCTCCTCGTATTCTTTCATCTGTTGGATTTTTTATAAGTAACTGTTCTTTGTTCTTTATTTCTGCTTCCATTTCAGATCTTTTCTTTTGTCAGTTTAATTTATGTTTAGAATTCATATGAATAAGTACCCCTCTCATATATGCCTTACTCGCATCCCACACAATTTCAATAGGGGTACCCTTATTCAAATTCATTTCAAAAAATTCTTTCATCTGCTTTTTAAGTTCTGTTATATTCTTTTCATATCTAAACAAATTTTCATTTACTCTCCATGATCTTCTCTCACTCTTTCCCATCTCAATTTCTATCCATACCGGGCTATGGTCAGTTAAAGTCCTTGGAAAAATCTTTGTTCTTTTCGTTTTTACAAGTAGATCAGATGATAATAAAATAAAATCAATCCTAGAGAAGGATCTATGTCTGTCTGAAAAGAAGGTAAAATCCAAATCTTTTGGGTTATGTATTCTCCAAATATCTTTTAATTCCAAATCTTCTTTCATATCAAAAAAAGTCTGTGGTAATCTAATCCTTGACTTTGCCAAGCTCTTTTTGTCTATTTTAGAATCAATTACTCCATTCCAATCTCCCATAATTAGAATAGATCTATAGTCCCATTGCAATATTTTAGAATGCAAAATTTTATAAAAATTTTCTTGTTGTTGATTAGGAGTATAAATTCCAATCACCAGAATTGGACCATTTGCTGTGTAGAGTTCAATTGCTATAAACCTACCACAGTCATCTGCTTCTATAATTTTAGCTGACAATCTTTTATTTATATAAATCACTACACCATTCTTTTTTTCCAGATTCGAAGTTATAAAATGTGTTCCTAATCTTGAATTTATCAAGTATTTTTGATCTTGTATTCTAATATGAGTTTCTTGTAAACAAATTATATCATTATTAAATTGTCTCAGGTAATTAACTATTTTCTTCCTTTTCTGTAGTGAGTTTAATCCATTCACATTCCAAGATAAAAATTTAATCGTCATGTACACTTTCTTGAAGCGACAAGAGCTCGTGCTGAAGATTTTCCAAGTCGGTGGTCTTCGGCTTTGCTCCTCCCATGGCTCCAGATTCTTGTATATTGCCCTTAACTCCTTTCTTATATTGCTGTGGTTTGGGCCTTTCCTGTTGTTGTTTTTCTTTGATTAGCTTAGAAACTGCTCGAGTTATGTGCTGATCTTTAGCTTCATACATCCGAGCTAGATCCAAAGCCACTTCTCTTGTAGTTTTGGGTGGTATATTTACAATTTCCGAAGGAAAGTCTAGCAGGGGCGCATCCAGAAATCCTCCTGTAGCTCCCTGCATTTCCATTGCCTCCAGTTCCAGCTGCTTAGACTGCTCTTCCATCTCTTGCTGAGATTGCTTCTCCTTATCACACTCCTTTGTCTCCAACACAGAAGATGTACGTGGAGATGGTGAACTTGCTTTTAAAAAATTTGAATAGAATTCTTCCACCTTCTCAACAGTATTTAATCGGTATCTTTCTCCTTTATATCTCAAAATTATACCAGTTGGAGCATCCCATCTAAATGGAATTTGTTGTTTTTTTTAGTTCATTCACTAAAAATCCAAAGTCCTTTCTATCTTTTAACATCTTAGGTGGTAGCTCTTTATAGACTCCAATCTCCTTTCCATCCACTTGCACAGCAGAGACAAAGGACTTTTGCAGAATATCATTTCGCATTTTTCTGTCTGTAAAATATATCACCACATCTCTGGGCAATTGTCTTTGTCTGGCCACCCAAGAATTCACTCTGTACACTTTGTCCATTTTACAAAAAATCTCTTCAGAACTAATCTTTAACATCACAGCTAATGCATCAGCACAAACCTGTCTCAGGTCTTGCCTATCATTCTCTTTTAAGCCTCTCAGCCTTATGGCAAATTCCATGGACCTGAACTGCATCATTGTAATCTCATTTTCAAGTCTCTGCATTTTATTGTCAGCATCAAAGATTTTACAATCAGTCTCCTTCTTTTTAACATCCATTTCTGATCTGAGTTCCTCCACCTTTTTATCAGTTTTAATAATTGCTTCTGACAATCCAGTCACAACTATCATTAATTTTTTAGTCACCTTTTCATATTTTTCTTGCACCACCTCTTTAATTTCTTTAATCTCCTGCTTAATTTCCTGTTGTGACTTTTTAAACTTCTCATCCAAATTTTCATCTTGTTTCATCAAAGCCTGGGCAATAAACTCTTTCAAACTTTCAAGATCAATCTCTTTTCTCTGGCTCTGCTGGCTAGAAGGCTGTTGTTGTTCCTTATGGGTGGGAGAGCCCCCCCTGCCTCCTTCGTGTCTTGCTTTGTCTGTTTAGAAGCCATTCTGCCACGTAGCCTAACTTTTTCAAAAAGGGAGGTTCTTCTTTCCCTTCTTCCTCCACAAAGTCCTCTAAAAAATTCCCCCCAGGTTTGATCAAATTAAAAATAAAGTTAAGTCAAAATCAAGCTTGCTTATTATAATCTTTTAGTCTTTTCTCTTCAGTTGTTACAAGCAGTGAGACTTTGTAACATATTAGAGTAACTAGGCAAATCCACTTTCACTTTCAGCATTCCTCTGCGCTGAAGCCGAGCGCCATTTTCAGGAAACTTTCACTCTCCCACTTAAACTTAATCACAGGGCTAGCACAGCACAGCAAATACTTGCGGTTTTGAGGTTCAAGTCCCGATTTCGCCCTGTTCAATTTGGAGATTTGCATTGCTTTCACTTGTTTGGATGGTCACGCCATCTTGTTCTACCAGGTAGAAGCGTCCCCAAGGTCCGGAGCTTCAGTGGGCTGGAGAGGGAGCCGCGCCTGTTTCCTCCCCCAGAAGCAAAAAAAGCAGTCTGGGTGTCACAGGGGCTCAACCAAATGCCACCGGCTCTGCACACAATTCCTTTCGGATTTGAAGTTTTTCGAGCCGCTTCTCCTTTCTCGAAGCGGCTCTTTACGGACAGCGGGGCTGGCGGTCTAAAAAAAGACCGTCTGGCAGCGGCGAAGACCAAACCGGAAGTCTTTGATGAGAGTCTGGAGGAAGCACCGATTCAAATGGGATTATAAAATACCGCTATGGCTGGATCTTGGTCATATCTTGTGGAATACAAATATAATGTCACTCGGGGGGGGGGGGGTTTATATAAAGAAGTTCTTTTTACAGATGCGGGCAGATGGCAACTGAAGACATTAGAAACGCTGTTGGAAGAAGGGATTAATTTAACTTGGTTACAGTATAACCAACTTCAACTGAGATGGAAAGAGGACCAAAAAACTGGTATAATGATGCATGAAGAAGAATTGGTTAGACATATAAAAGAGAAAGGTCCAATGCATATTAAAAGGGTTTATAATGTTTTGTTAGAAAGGGATTCAGAAACTGAACTGGTTAAACATTGTATGATAAAGTGGGCACAAAATTTTGCAGAACCAGTAATGTTGGAAACATGGGAAAAAACATGGGTTCAGAATGTTAAATTTACACAATCGCAGAATTTGAGGGAAAATTTTTATAAAATGTTTTATAGGTGGCATTTAGATCCTAAGAAATTATCATGTATGTACCCTAATGTTCAACCAAAATGCTGGAGATGTGATTGCCTAGATGCCACATATTATCATATGTGGTGGACTTTTAAGAAAGTGAAGGCTTTTTGGATAAAAATTTGGTGGGTCATGCAAAATGTTTTGAAGAAAAAAATTCAGTTCTCTCCACAATTGTTTTTATTGGGTATAGTTAAGGTTTTACATTGGGTGAAGTAAAGCTGATATTGTATATGATTACAGCAGCAAGATTACTGATAGGTCAATATTGGAAAAATGATGCTATGCCCACTATTGAAGAATGGACTTTGAAGATGGCTAGTTTTGCAGAGATGGCGAAGATTTCAGCATATCTAAAAGATCGGACACAAGAGACTTATGTATGGGAGTGGAAAAAGTGGATAGATTATGTGCAGAATAAATATCAAACTAGGAAATATCAGATAGCTTTTAACTGAATGTATTATATAGTGATAGAATAATTGAATTGTGAAAATGTGAAAAATATATAGGGGGTGGAGGGGTTCAAGTTTTATAAAATATGTTTTTGATTTGGATTATATTCTGTGGAAGTCCGGGGGGAGGGGAGGGTTAGGGGGGGTTAGGGAGGGTTAGGGGGGAAATTGGGGAGAAAATGTATTTGTAAAACTTTTTCAATAAAAAATAAATAAAAAAAAAAAGAATTGAGTGATCAAGGGATGGCATGGTACTCGCAAATACAGATACATTCTAGATATGAGAAAGATGCTAAATTATATGGTTTTTATAAAGAATTAACAGAATTAGACAAGATATTAACAGGGACAGAAGAAAGAGTGATAAAGAAATTGTACAGCTACTTATTGGGCACAAAACTGGAAGATGAACAAGTGAAGGAAACAATGATAGCATGGGCAAAAAACTTTGGTCACACAATAGAACTAGATAAATGCCAAAAATTGTGAGACAGGAACTATAAATTAACAATGTCAACTGCATATAAAGAAAATCTGTATAAAATGTTTTATAGATGGCACTTTGCGCCAGCGAGGTTGGCAAAGATGTTTAAAGATAAGTCAGCTAAATGTTGGAAGTGCCACCAGATATCTGGGTCTTATTATCATATGTGGTGGACATGCGTAGAAGGCAAAAAATACTGGACAAAAATACATACGTGGCTGGAAAAGATGATAAAGCAGCACATTGATTTAAAACCAGAAATATTTTTGTTGGGGATTTTACCTGAAACCTATAGTAAGGGGAATGCATATTTATTTTTATTTTTATTTTATTTATAAATTAAACTTTATTGTTTAAAAGAAAGGACATTTAAAAACATACAAATTTCTCTCAATTGAGAAACAAATTTACATATACAGTACATAAACGTCACCTATTGACTAATTGACCATTATTCTATATAAATATATTATGTGTATTATATGTACATATATACAAACATACAATAAAATATTCCATATTCTATACCTCTGACAGTGCTGTTTTTTGTTATATTAATTTCTTCTAAATTTCATCTCTACCCATTTCCTTTCCTCTGGTTTATCCATTGGTACCATCTATTCCATGTTTCATAATATTTAGAGTCCTCCTTATCCTGTAATTCTAAAGTTAGTCTATCCATCTCTGTGCATGTGTATATTTTTTGTATTAATTCCTGGTCCGTTGGCAGTCGATCGCTTTTCCAAAATTGTGCTAGTGCTAATCTTGCCGCCGTGATTATATGAAGTATTAGGTATTTTATGTCATTTCGGATGTTCTTTTTGATCATGCCCAATAGGAAAATCTCAGGTTCTAATTCAATTTCACAATCTGTAATTTCTCTTATCCATATCCTTACCTTGTTCCTGTATTTCTTAATGACCGGGCAAAGCCACCAAACATGGTAGAAGGTTCCCTGTGTTTTTCTGCACTTCCAACAGGTCGAATCTACATTTGGGTACATTTTCGCAAGTCTTGCGGGGGCCAGATGCCATCAATACCACATCTTATAATGATTTTCTTTGTAGGCCACCGATTTTCTCATGCTGTAATTAGTTTCCCACACTCTTTCCCAATCTTCTAGCTGTAGACTGTGCCCGATGTTTCTCGCCCATGCTATCATCTGCCCTTTCACTAATTCTTCTGCCAAATCATATTCAAGTAAATATTTGTAGATTTTCAAAATTAATTTCCCTTCTTTAGATTCTAATACTTTATCCAACCTGTTTTGTTTCAAATCTATTCCCCCCTCCTCCTGATCCTTCCTGTATCTTATTTTTATTTGTGAATAGGGCCACCAGTCTATTGCTATTCCTTGTTCTTTTAATTCTTCCCTAGTTTTTAATTTACCCTGTGTATCTAATATTTCTCTGTATCGTAATATTTTTTGTTTTGATAATATATTTGGGTGGGTGGTTGCTTCTATTGTCGACAACCAACCGGGGATTTTCATATAATGTTTACGTTGAATTTGTTGCCATGTACTAATTAAAGATTTCCTAATGGTATGATTGTTAAAATGTTTGTATGATTTGTTTCCGGAGTTCCAAATAAAGGCATGCCATTCCTTCATTAGGTCATGTCCTTCCAGTTTTAACAGTCTTTGATTCTCCAAAGTTATCCATTCCTTGATCCATAGTAAACTGGCAGACCTTATAATATTTTTGCCACGCTGGAAAACCGAAACCACCCCTAATTTTATCGTCTTGTAATATGTTTAATTTTATTCTCGATTTTTTCCCCTCCCATACAAATTTTGTGGTTATTTTATCCAAATTGTCGAAAAATTACTTATCCAATTTTATTGGGATCGTTTGGAATAAATAAAGGAGTCTTGGAAGTATGTTGGATTTTACCACTGCTATGCTCCCCAGGAGGGACAACTTTAGTTTCCCCCATTTATCTAGATCTTCTTTAATTTTCTGGACCAAGGATTCATAATTGTCCTGTTTTATTGTTACTGTTCTGGCCGTCAGATGGATCCCTAAGTAGTTCACTTTCTTAACTGCCTGTAATTGTGAGACATTTACTAATTGCTCTACTTGCTTTGCTGTCATATTTTTTATTATCATATTTGTTTTTTCTTTGTTGATTTTTAGGCCTGCTACTCTTCCAAATTTTTCAATTTCTTTTATTAACTTGGGGGTTGTTTCTATTGGGTCTTCTATAAAAAAGACAAGGTTGTCCGCAAAAGCTTGGACCTTTTACTCCTCTCTCTTAATCTTTAATCCTTGTATCTCTTTGTTTGCCCTAATTCTAATTAATAAATTTTCTAGCGTTAAAATGAAAAGCAAAGGGGACAGCGGATGTGAGGGCAATCTGGCTGCGACATCTGTCACCCCATTGATCGCCAGGGTTGATTCGGCTGATCTGGCTGGCTAGGCGGGTGTCCCCTTCCTCCCTCACCGCTCCATGTGCGTCCCTCCCGAAGCTGCGCGCTCGGTGGAAGAGGACGACCATCCCAGATAGAAGGAGTGTACCGATCTTCGGTCAAGGGTATACGATAGCTGCGCTCCCCTGCTAGAACCTCCAAACAAGCTCAGGGAATGCATATTTAATTATTCATGTATTAACTGCAGCTAGAATTGTATTTGCACAAAACTGGAAAAGTGAAGAGATCCCTACTGATGAGAATGTGATCAGGTAAATATTAGAATGTGCAGAAATGAATAGATGAACACTTGCAATTAAGGAGAAAGAACAAACTGAATATTATATGACATGGGAACTATTTTATCGATGGTTAGAGAATAATGGAAGTTAAAGATAGGGAAATAAAAGAAGATCAGCGAAATATAGAAAATATGTTAAGAGAGACGTAAACACTATGATTTTTATTATTTTTATGACTATTATGTCAGGGTATGTAGATTTAATAGCTGTAAGCTGATGGAAGGTTGTAAGCAGAGGCAACTGTAAGCTGATGCAATGGGAATGAAGCAGCAGAGTTACTGCCACTTTAAGAAGCTGGGTAAGAAGCTGTCTATATAAGGGAAGCCATTAGAGGGTGTCTCCCTTCTTCTCATGTTCTCTCTCGTTGTGTATCTCATTGCTCTCCTTGTGTCAGTAGCTGTATGATAAGGTATTTACCACGTATAAGTCTGTATATATTTAGCTGTAGATAAAACCACTGTTAATTAGCTAAAGGCGCTGTGTGCTGTGTTTTGCTCCTGGGTTTATCTCATAATACTAGTCACACTGCCTAAACTCTGACATATTAGGATTATTATGTTTAATATTATTATTATATTCTTATTAGAAGATATGTTAAGAGGGAGAAGTGAATATGTGTATGAAGTTTAATATTAGTATTGTAAAATTAGAGAAGTAATATTAATGTAATGAATATTGTTGTAAATTTTGATTATTACTGCACAAAGATACATGTACGCAGACGACACACTGTTTAAATGGAAGATGGAACTATTATACTAAAAAATAAAAATAAATAAAAAAATAAAAAATGATCCACGCTCCCCACCCCACCCCTTAATCCTTCCTATTTTTAATCTTTGGCATTAGGCAGGAATCTTCAAACAGTGGGACATTGTGGTAGCCTCCAAGAAGGAAATATGTTTGTTACTGTCACTGCGTTATTTTATTTACCAGCTGAGCTAATTATTTCTGGACTGTCAGACTCTCCGTAGCTTGCCAACTTCTTATCAGTAAGCTACGTGTTTCCGTATCCACCCATATTCCTTCACACTCTTTCCTTTGTTCTCTTGCCAGGAGTGCCGGTTGCTGTGAAAAGCAGCCGGCCCGAATTATTTCAAAATGTAGCAATTATCTTTCTTAGTTAGTGAGGTGTTTTATTTTCTTTATAACAAATAAATGAGTTTTATTAGAAAATATTTCTTCGGGTTTTCTTTTCAGAATATTGCAACTTGGAGAAGCCTCGATCCATCCTCTAATCAGGGTGATTTGTCCCAGAGCCAAACATGGGATTAATTAATGCCCTGACAGTTACAATAAATGTTCAAACTGCAGAAACTACCTATTATCACATGTGCATCTGGAGAATGTATGAAATTGTGGATACCATATGTCATAATACAGACCTGTTGTCAGCCTTGGAAGTCATATTAGACCGGAAGCTTCAATGCTGCCACCTCCTCATGTGTGGGAAAGTAGGAGGGGGGATTTAGGAGAGGGGAATTAGTAGACATAATAGCATTCTTTCTATCAGTCAAGGTCAGGGTGTTCCAGCATCTGGAGGAGGAGTGGTCAGGGGCTGAGTCAAGATGGAATGGATGTTGATTGGAGCATGTGACTGACTGGGGAGAAATGGGATGGTTTTGGGAGCTTTGAATTACTGAAGGAAAGCCCGGGTTTTTCAGATTCAGGATTTCCCAGATGTGCCAGTTTGCCTATTTTAGTAAAGAGGATTTGGAAAATGCTTGCTTCCGTGTCTTTACTTGGAGTGGGGTTTTTTTCTGGAATGCTGACATTATCCCGAATCTCTCCCTAAACCTAACAGCACCCCATAAGGGGGCTGTCAGGGGTACTGAGCCCCAGCATCTACCTAAACCCTGGGTGATGCAAAGATTCATTGAAGATGGAGGAGAAAGGAGAAATCGGAGGGAGGCTCGCCAGGGGCCCGAATGCTCAAGAAATTGCCGATCCCTTGCTTTCTCTTGCTGAAGAAATGGGACGAGCCATGGAGGCTGCTGAGGCATCAGATTCCTGGAAGAGTTGTTACTCCGACCCAGCTCCAGGAGGGGAAAGGAAGTCGCCCCGTTAGCCAGACTGGAGGATGGAAGTGGGGAGTTTCACCCCAACTTCCCAACCCCTGGAGGTGAGTTGGAGGCTAGCGAAACCAACGTTCACCCTCCCTGATCCAGGACATGGAGGGGGGATTAGTAGGATGCAGACCCCCCCTTACCCACCCAGAGGCCAAACAAGAGAATTAGCGCAGCATTCCAATCCTGCAGCAGTGGGGCATCAGGCTCAGCCAGCATACGAAATGCAAACCCCCCCCTTCGGGGCCCCTTGCCAGCCTGCCTTCTCGCTACCTCCTGCTGAGAATATACAGCCCGGATGGGGTTTCTGTCCCGGCCAGGGATGGATCCAGGGCCAGTGGTATCCCGTGCCGTCTGTTTCAAGCTTCCAGGGATCCCCCTGGCCCCCCTCCTATGGCTCAACGATCCTGGCACCACAGGGGGGGCTAATCCAGCAGCCGGCTGGAGTGCCCTTCCCTCCAGTGCAGCAAGCAGCTCAGCAGCCAGTCCCCCTCCCCCAACAGCCGACGCCATTGCCCCCCCGCTCCAACCCATCTACCTTCACACCAACCTGTTGGAATGCAACAACCAGGGGCACCACAGGGGGGACTAATCCAACAACCGGCTGGAATGCCCCCCCCTCCAGCACAGCAAGCAGCTCAGCAACCAGCCCCCCTCCCCCAACCACCCTGCTTCAGAGCAACTTTTGATGGGACGCCAGACAAGCTAGCTTATTTCCTCAGCAGGGTCTGGGCTCACGTTGATCAGAAAAAATTGCTCCTGCGCATGTCTAAGATGGCGTCCCGGCGCTGAATCCCGGATCCTTGGGGGGCGATGCCTCGGCTTGGGGGGACTTCGGGGGGGTCATTTTGAATCCCATTGAGAGCTTTGTTAGCTCTCCGGACCACCCCAGCTCCGAGGAGGACGACGTTGAAGCGCCGGCGGGTGAGGGCGTGAAGGATGCGGCCTGCGGGGGCGGCACTAGCACCGGCGGCTACGGGCGGTCGCGGCGGCGGCGGTGGCGGCCCCCTGACGACGGCGACGTTTGAGGCCCCTACGGAGGTTCCCCACGCCCCTGGATGCCTCGAGGAAGATCTAGAGGCAGGGGGCGGCTGGGGGCGTCCGTGGGGAGGCCGATGGCGACAGCGACGATGGTGGTGGCGGCAGCCGCGGCGGCGGCTGCGGTGATGGCAGCTGATGTCGGGGCGGCTCCCAGCGGCTTGCAGACCTGAACTACAGCATAGGATTCTTCAGCAGCAGCCTTAGACTGAGCTCTGGGAGATTGGAGAGTGTTGGACCCTTGGGGGAAGGGTTACCTCCATGGAGACCCAGAGACACCCCCCCCAGGACGAGCTGGATGGGGGGGGGAACGAAATAGGGCAGCATTATCCATCAGATAATGGTTGAGGGATTTGCAGGGGTCGGAAAAGAACTACAAACCTATGCGGCTTGAATTTCCCCTCCCTCTTCCATCCTTTGGACCGAGTTTAGGCCTATGGGCCTTACTACGGTTACAGCTACCCATCTACTTTGGCCTGCTGAATTATTCCAAATTTTCCCCCTTTTACATCTAGCCTGTCTGAACTCCCTGCCATGTAAAATCTCTTCAACGTGAATTTACGAACTTAAACCTCCTTCTGAGCAGGATACTTGGACCCCCAGATGCTACTAATCCCAGGAGGGATACTGGTTCTATGGACATAAGGCCAGTGGGAGGCGGACTATGGCTATCTTCACGCCCGGATTTCCATCAGAGTTTCCATGGGTGGCCTAGGTGAGAGCATGGCTGCCCTGGAAACCTCCGGGGTCGAAGGATATGCACCTCCTTGGCCATTGTCGTGAGAGGACAATGGGCTTGATGGCCTAACCATGGACTAGAATTTTCCCTATGTTTGTAACATCAGCGGTACTCCCTTCCCTTGGACTTTGTCTCCCCTGATGATTATATGTATTCGGTGTTGGAACTCCTCGCCCTGCGAGATTCTCCCCTCTCGCAGGTTTGGCCCTCCACATTATCGAGGGCCTATCTCGATGACGGACTTTGGAGTCCAGAGAGATGGCATGGAGCAAGGAAGAATTTGTGGGGTTTTTTAGGGAAATTTTTTAAGATTTTAAGGGGTTCTGGGAGTGGGGTTTGTAATGATCTTTCTAGAGAAATTGGGAAGAAGACTCTGGGGGATGGGGGGGGAAATCCACCAGGGTCAGAGCCGAGCCCGGCACAGGGTAACGATTTGGGAGGTGTTGGTCGAGGGACTGGGAAAGGGATGGGGGACGATACCTATGAGGTCTGTACCATCAGCACGGTAGATGGGAGGGGCAGATATGGCGGGAGCAGGGGACCATATCATGTGTTGGGGGCTCGCACTCGCTGTTTGAGAGCAATTGCTTGCCCCGGTCCCCATGGCTCCTCTTGGAGACTAGGTGGCTTAGACACTCAGGATCTGGGCCTTCGGCTGATGTTATGCAATGCCAGGTCCGTGGTTAATAAGGCCCCCCTCATTCACGATCTTATACAAGAGGGAGGAGCGGACCTGGTGGGTATTACGGAGACCTGGTTGGGCCCGGAGGGTGGCGTCCCTCTGGTTGAAATGTGCCCACCAGGCTTCAGAGCATTCCATCAGCCGAGGGCCCAGGGGAGGGGCGGGGGGGGTGGCGGTTATTATTAACGAGGATCTGGATCCGAGGGAGACCACTGTGCCTCAGATAGCCGGATGTGAGTCCCTCCTTGTGAGGTGGGGCCGTGGGGTTCAGATGGGCTTGTTGCTTACGTACCTGGCTCCCTGCCGCGTGGCAACAGCCCTACCTGAGCTACTCGACGTGATAGCCACGGTGGCAGTAGATACACCCAGGCTTTTAGTCATGGGTGATTTCAACTTGCCATCCGTCGGTGAAACGTCTGAGGTGGCTCGGGAGTTCATGGCTTCCATGACGGCCATGGACCTGACCCAGTTAGTTCATGGCCCTACTCACAGGGGAGGTCACACTCTGGATCTGATTTTTGTCTCTGGCCAGTGGTTGAGTGGTCTTGTTATAGGGGATATAAACATGGAACCCTTGTCATGGACTGACCACTCACTCCTTCGCCTAGATCTTCGAACCGCGACCCCTCACCGCAGGGAGGCAGACCCAATTAGATGGATCCGCCCCAGGCGCCTGATGGATCCTGATAGGTTCCAGACGGAGCTTGGGCCATTTCCTGAGGATCTAGCACATGACTCGGCCGAGGACCTGGTAGCCGCCTGGGATCGGGCGGCTGGTGGGGCCTTGGACCGAGTTGTGCCTTTGCGGCCTCTGACCCGATGCCGATCCCGGGTGGCTCCTTGGTTTACTGAGGAGCTGAGGGAAATGAAGCGCCGGAAAAGACGCCTGGAGAGCGGTTGGAGGGCCAGTCTCGCTGAATCTGATCGAACACTGGTAAGGTCGCATATTAAGGCCTACCTAGTGGCGATAAAGACGGCAAAGTCTAACTACTTTTCCGCCTCTATTGCGTCATCAGGGAATCGTCCGGCCGCCCTGTTTAGGGTGACCCGCGCCCTGCTCCATCTGGGAGTGCGGGAGGATCCCTTAGAAGGCAGGGCGGAGGATTTCGGACAATACCTGTATGACAAAATCGCTCAGATCCGGGGGGATTTGGACTCTGACTGGGTAGATCAGGGCAGGGTGACGAGGAACAGTCTTGAGAATGTTATCTGGGAGGAGTTTGATGCTGTGACTCCCGATGATGTGGACAGGATTTTGGGGAGACTTAGTGCGGCCACATGTTTACTGGACCCGTGTCCCTCCTGGTTGGTACTGGCTTCCCGGGAGGTTACACGAGGCTGGCTCCAGGGCGTCATTAATGCTTCGTTGAGTGAGGGTCACTTCCCCGCTGCCCTGAAAGAGGCGGTGGTGAGGCCTCTCCTCAAGAAGCCGTCCCTGGATCCAGCAATATTGGCTAACTATCGTCCTGTCTCCAACCTTCGCTTCATTGCGAAGGTTGTTGAGAGTGTGGTCGCGCAACAGTTTCCACAATTCCTGGAGGAAACATCCTATCTAGATCCGTTCCAGTCGGGTTTCAGGTCTGGGCACAGCACGGAAACGGCATTGGTCGCGTTGGTTGATGATCTCTGGAGGGCTCGGGACAGGGGTTATTCCTCTGTTCTGGTCCTATTAGATCTCTCAGCGGCTTTTGATACCATTGACCATGGTATCATGCTGCACCGGCTGGAAGGGTTGGGGGTGGGAGGCACCGTGTTACGGTGGTTCTCCTCCTTTCTCTCCGACCGGTCGCAGTTTGTGTTGGCAGGGGGGCAGAGGTCGACCTCGAGGCCTCTCATTTGTGGAGTGCCGCAGGGATCGGTCCTCTCGCCCCTTCTGTTCAACATTTATGTGAAGCCGCTGGGCGAGATCATCCGTGGCTTTGGGGTGAGATACCACCAGTACGCTGATGACACCCAGCTGTACATCTCCACCCCAGGCCACCCCAACGATGCCCTTGAAGTGATGTCCCAGTGCCTGGAGGCTGTGCGGAACTGGATGGGGAGGAACAGGCTCAGGCTCAACCCTTCCAAGACTGAGTGGCTGTGGCTCCCGGCATCCCGATATAGTCAGTTGACTCCATCACTGACTATTGGGGGCGAGTCTTTGGCCCCCACTGAAAGGGCTCGCAATCTGGGAGTCCTCCTGGATAGGCAGCTGTCTTTGGAGGAACATCTGACGGCTGTTACCAGGGGGACCTTTTATCAGGTTCGCCTGATTCGCCAGTTGCGGCCCTTTCTTGATCGGGATTCCTTGTGCACAGTCACTCACGCCCTCGTCACCTCTCGCCTTGACTACTGTAACGCTCTCTACATGGGGCTCCCCTTGAAGAGCACCCGGAGGCTCCAGCTGGTCCAGAATGCAGCAGCGCGGGTAGTGATGGGAGCAACATGGCGCTCCCATGTAACACCGCTCCTGCGCGAGCTGCACTGGCTCCCGGTGGTCTTCCGGGTGCGCTTCAAGGTGTTGGTTATCACCTTTAAAGCGCTCCATGGCATAGGGCCTAGCTATCTCCGAGACCGCCTGCTGCTACCGATGACCTCCCATCGACCCGTGCGCTCCCACAGAGAGGGCCTCCTCAGGGTGCCATCAGCCAAACAATGTAGGCTGGTGGCCCCCAGGGGGAGGGCTTTCTCTGTGGGGGCTCCCACCCTCTGGAATCAGTTGCCCCCGGAGATAAGAAGAATCCAGGACCTCAATGCCTTCCGTCGTTCCCTGAAAACCTATCTTTTTCAGCAAGCCGGGTTGGCTTAAGAAGAAATTTTTAAAATTTTTAAATTCTTTTAATTAGTCTGTGATTCTTAATTTTTGGGCCAAAATTTATATATATTTTTAAATATTTTAATATTTGTATTCTATGTTTTTTATCTTGGCTGTACACCGCCCTGAGTCCTCAGGGAGAAGGGCGGTATATAAATTGGAAATTAAATTAAATTAAATTAAGTATGGTGACCAATACGAATCAGAACGGGACTTGGTGTCGGCAATCTCAGATGGGATGAATGAGGGGGAGGCCTCTGAATGGATAGCCCAGCTGCACGATGAGGGCGCTGTTGAACTGTATGATATCGATGGCTTTATCACACTGCTATGGTCCCGCTTTGACGACCCAGACCGCGTAAATGAAAATGAAGCCACGCTAAAAGTCACGAAGCAAGGTAATCGACCGATGAAAGACTTTGTATGGGACTTTAGGCAAGTCGCAGGGAATCTGGGCCATTGGCCTGACCACATACTCCTGCACTACTTCAAGGAAGCCATCTACCCAGAAGTCAGAAAAGCCTGTGGGATCCGGGGAGTGTCTGAGCATCTCCACGAGTGGTATACCATGTCCACTGCTCTAGACAGAGAAGTCCACCCCCCCCCCAGCCAAACCCCAGCACAGCATTCACCTTGTAGGGCATTAGCTAAAAAGCCCATTTCAAAACCTGAAAATCTCACTCACCCACCCCCCATCCCCCGGTGAGTCCTGTGGCTCCCTCCCAGGGAAGGACATGTTTGCACAATCTCCCTGGTAGATGGATTTCTCCGGGGAGATTGCTGCTGCAGATCCAGCTTAATGTCAACCATCCCAACTTGGTCAGTTAGAAAAGAAAAATTCTCAGGCCCATGGTGTCAGCGTCCCAGCACTGACATATATAAGGAGAGGAGAAGCTTGAACTTTTGCCTACTTAATTCCTTTGAAGATTCTGTCTCCTCGGAGATGGGAGGGGGAGACATTCCTGTGATCTGACGGAGAAGGGATGAGGAAAGTGGCTTGGAAGATAGCCAATGAGACGCAGAGAATTGGGGATCGGAAAGGGGGGGATTGGGGGCCAAAGGTCAGTACTGACCGCAAAAGAGCCAGGGACAGATCACTATGCTCAATAAAGAGAAAATTTCCTCAAAGATCGGCAGTTTGGAAATTCATTTATTTTGAGATAGCATCGAAACCTGACAGACAGTCAGTACTCACAAGTTTCCAAGCCAAACTGGCAAACCTCCAGCCCTCCAGCTCCCTGCCAGATGTTTGGACGGAGTGGCGCCAGGGTTCCGAAGCCATGGCAGAAAGCCAACTCTCTACTGAAAGCTTACTTCAAGTGGCTGCGAACCAGCCCCCCTCCCTATTCCAGCCAGCTTGGATGTAACGGGGCCTCAACTCCCCCCCCTTCCCCAGCAAAGCTGCAACCCCCCCTTCCTCCACCACTGCCGCAGAATTACCAAGGTCAGACGATCGTGCTCCAAGCCAAGAGAAGAAAAAATGATGAACCTTGGTGGACTTTGCCAAAATCTGCAGAAGTTGAGTTCCCCTTTCTGGATGCAAAAGGTAAGGGGAAGCCTCTGAGTGAATTGGGAAGGGTGGACTGGTTATGGGACTGGCAACAAGCCAGACAGCAAAAAGCTTCAAAGCTGCCACTCGAGAGCTCCATGGAGAAATTGAAGCAAGATTTTGACCGTGCCGTCCGACTGGAGGAAGGACCATCCTGCAGGCCCAAAGAGAGGGGGAGGCCAGCCGAGCCTGTTGAACTGAGTCACCATAGACGGGAGCGCAGCCCTCCCCCCTCCCACACCAGAAGGAAAGAAAGTCCCAGTGTACATCCATGGGTTCCTCCTCTGCCCAGCAAGCACACCAGCCTAAGCAGGACATCGCCCCCTGCCCCCGAATGAGAGATGAGGAAGAAGTCCAACGGCACCCTAGACAGGCTCACAGAGCCCCGCAATGGGAGGAGGGGCCACCGATGGCGGAGCCACCCCGGTTCAGAGGGATGTTCGATGGGGATCCAGACCAGGTAGCGCAGTTCCTCGATGCAGCTGAGATCTATATCGAGCGCTATGGACACCTCTATCCATTCCCCAGAGCCCTAGTCAGTGCCATTTCAGAAGGGCTGGAGGGAGAAGCAAGGAGTTGGTCAGCAGCCCTCTACAAGAATAGGGCCCCCCAACTGCAAGATGCAGATGGTTTCTTGCAACTACTACGGGCTAGGTTCGAGGAGGCAGGGGAGGACCCCTATGTGGAAGACGAACTCAGAAACCTAATGCAGAAAGGGAAGCCCATCAAGAAGCACATTCGTGAATTCAGAAGAGTCGTTGGCACCTTACCTCCCCTACCAGAGCAACTACTGGTGTATTTCTTCAGAACAAGCCTAGATAAGCGAATCGCCCAAGTGACCACTTATCGGGACATCCCGAACTGACTCTCCGAATGGTTCCAGGTGGCGATGCAAATTGAGAGGGGGCTGTGCGCCAACGACATGCTAAAGCAGCCAGAGGTCAAGGAGAGATACCAATCGGACCCGAGACCACATACCAGACGAGGAACCACGGCACTACGGCCTACCCAAAGGCCCTTCATTCCGTGGAGCCCAATGAGGTGCTACAGATGTGGGGGAATGGGCCATCTGGCAGCAGCGTGTGGAACCCCGGGGCCAAGGCCAAACCCACCGCCAAAGGCATGACCGGAACAGGGCCCCAAGCGCGCCACCAATGCGCCACAAAATCTCCCCCCAGGCACAGAGGTCTTCGCCCACCTGACTGAAGCAAGGAGAGTCCCAGATGATGGAGATCAATCCCCCGACTCGTATGACAGCAAGGACGATGGTGAAGATGACCCAATTGTGAGTGGACCCATCCACCCTTTCCTTTTCCCCATGCGCCTAACAGCCCCAAAAACAGGGACCCAAGGAACTTTCCAAGCCCTGATAGATTCGGGCTGCACTAGGTGCCTGATTAATCTACCCACAGTCCTAAAATTGGGGATCCAAGCTAAGAAGCTCAACCACCCAATTCGATTTGAGCAAGTTGATGGGACCCTAGTAGGCGGAGCTTACGCCACACACCTGACCGAGCCAGTGAAGCTGGAACTAGGGGATCACTGGGAGACGATACGGTTCATAATAGCCCCCAAGATGACCGATCCAGTCATACTGGGACTTTCCTGGCTAGACAAGTGGGGCCCAATCATCTGGTGGCAAGAGGGGACCCGCAGATTGAGGATAGCAAAGGGGCCCCAACCTCTACCGCTCCAACCAGGACAGACGCCCCCCACACACGAGCCCCAACTTCTCCCGCCTGAACAAAAGAAGATGACGCCGATACAAGGGCCCCTCCCGAAGGGTACTGCGAAGCAGCTGGGGGCCACATCCAACAGCTCCCATGAAGCAGAACAGATCCCAAAAGAGTACCAAGACCTTGCAGAGGTATTTAGCGAGGCCGAGTGTGACGTCCTACCCCCCCACCGCGATGCCGACTGCGCCATCAAAATCATCCCTGGGGTGAAACTACCTAAACCTAAATTGTATGCCATGACGCCCCGTGAAATGCAAGAAATGTGAAACTACATAGACAAGAACCTACGAAGGGGTTTCATTGAGCCAGCCAAACCGCGAGTCGCAGCACCGGTCCTTTTCAAAGAGAAGAAAGACGGCTCTATGCGCCTAGTAGTTGACTTTCGCAGTTTCAACACTGTCTGCGTACAAAACTTATATCCCCTCCCCCTCATGAAAGACATACTAGCCCACCTGGCCAAAGGGAAAGTTTTCACCAAACTAGACCTTCGCGAAGCCTACTACCGAATACGCATCAGGGAAGGGGACGAGTGGAAGACAGCATTCAACTGCCCACTAGGGAGTTTCCAATTTAAGGTGATGCCATTTGGGCTACAGGGGGCCCCAGCGGTGTTCATGCAATTGATAAATGAGGTTCTACACGACCACCTCTATAAGGGAGTCCTCGTCTACCTAGATGACATTCTCATTTACACAGAAACCATAGACGAACACATACCCCTCGTCCGCAAAGTGCTGGAAAAACTGCTGAAGGCGAACCTCTATGTCAAACTATCAAAATGCGAGTTCCACCAGTCGTGGCTAGACTATTTAGGTTACCAAGTGTCAAACGAGGGGATAGAAATGGACCCGGCCAAAGTACAATCAGTCCTAGACTGGCAACCCCCTCGCACCCGAAGACAACTGCAAAGCTTCCTGGGGTTCGCAAACTTCTACAGGCAATTCATCCCCTCCTTTGCAAGAATTGCCAAACCTCTGACGGACCTCCTAAAAACAGGGAGTCCAGCAACAAAACCCCGCCCAGGACAACCTCTACAGTGGGACCCGGCCTGCCAACAGGCATTCGAGACACTAAAAAAAATGTTTGCAAAAGAACCGGTCCTGAAGCACCCTGACCCCGAGCAACCCTTCGTCATCCAAGCAGATGCCAGCGACGTGGCAGTGGGGGCTGTCCTACTCCAAAAGAATAGCCAAGGGGACCTACAACCCTGTGCCTACACATCCCGTAAACTCACCGACACAGAGAGATGATGGGCAGCGTGGGAAAAGGAAGCATTTGCAGTGAGGTGGGTGCTGTTGACCTGGCGACATCTGCTAGAACAGCGGTTCTCAACCTGGGGGTCGCGACCCCTTTGGGGGTCGAACGGCCATTTCCCAGGGGTCGCCAAAGCCCTCTCTCACCCCCCCGCCCCCCCCCGCCTTCACTCACCCTCTGCTTCTGCTGGATCGCCCGGTCGCCGTTCGCTTACCCCGCCCACTCCCAATCTATTGCTGCTCCGGAGTCCCAGCTGATGGCTAGAGGGAAAAAAACTTTAAATTCTTGCCGCGGGGCTTTAAAGAGCTAGCTGCAAAGAGGTAAATTCCTGGAGCAAGTTTTTTTCCCCCTAGCTATACTGAAAAGAGAAAGCGAAAGCAGGGTCTTAGCTGCAACGTGACAAAATGAGGCAGAGAGGTTTCTTTTTCTTTTTCCTCACCAAAAAAGGTAGGTACAAAACTGCAAACAATGGGAAATTTAGGGCAAGAGGAGGTTCAAGATTTTAAAACACAAAAGAAAAAAAGCTCTATTTAACTAGGGAATTGTAATAATTGAGATACTATTAATTGTATATTGTGTTGAAAGCAGAAATGGTTAAGTTGTGGTTTGGAGGAATATATGGGGGAAATTATTTGGTTTATTATTATTGGTAAATATTATTATTATTATTATTATTAATTAAATTTCTATACCGCCCTTCTCCAAATAGGACTCAGGGCGGTGCACAGCCAAGATAAAAACAGAGCATACAAAATTTAAGAACAGTATTAAAATAATTAAATATTTTGGCCGAAATTAAGATAACCCAATTTAAAATCAATTTAAAATTTAACTCAGGCCAGCCCAGCTTGTTGAAATAAATAGGTTTTCAGGGCCCGACGAAAAATCCGGAGGTCTGTTATTATACGTAACTCTGGGGGAAGGTTGTTCCAGAGGGTGGGCGCCGTCACAGAGAAGGCTCTCCCCCTGGGGGTCGCCAGCCGACATTGTCTGGCGGACGGCACCCTGAGGAGGCCCACTCTGTGCGAGCGTACTGGCCGGTGGGAGGCTATTGGTGGCAGAAGGTGGTCTCATAAATACCCCGGCCCTAAGCCATGGAGCGCTTTAAAGGTGGTCACCAACACCTTGAAGCGCACCCGGAAGACCACTGGGAGCCAGTGCAGCTCGCGCAGGAGAGGTGTCACAAGGGAGCGCCTCGTCGCCCCCATAATCCCCCGCGCGGCCGCGTTCTGGACCAGCTGGAGCCTCCGGGTGCACCCCAGGGGGAGCCCCATGTAGAGAGCGTTGCAGTATAAATATAATTAATTGATTTGTAAGAAATTGGATTGCATGGAAATAATTGGAATATTCATGTTCATATTGATAAATATACAAAAAAGATAGTTATATAACTAATTGATTTATATTAAAATGTTGAATTTGTATTAAACAACTGTATTACATAATTAACCAATGTGAGGATGGATATAAAAATAGATGACAATGCAAAGGGGTATAATATAGAATAGAAGGGAAAAATTGAATTTGATTAAGATTAGAGATGAGGATGAAGGGTAATATTGTTTTTTAAAAAAAAATAGTTGAGGAATAAATATGGTAAAAAGGAAATATAGAAATTGTAAATTTAATTGAAATGACTAAATACTGTGTTGGAAGAAATATCCTTCTGGGTTCTGCTCCAAGTGGGGAAAAAGACACTGGAAACATGGAGACTGTTTGGAAAGATGTTTTAATAGTGGACAGGATCACATGGCTTGATGGGGCCCATTGTGTTAGTTTCTGTTGCTATTGTGTTGCAAATGTCCTTTGACAAAGGATTGACTTTCTGCCTCTGGCCCATTAACAAAGGGTGGGGGGCAGGAAGGTGGGAGCTGCTTTGTCTGTAAAATATGCTTCTCCATTTCTCATCCAGGGAAATATAATATTCTGCCTTTTTAATATTTCCCAAAATATTTCATTCTTCTAGGAAAGGGGTGGCTGCTAACCTCCTACAACTGTTTAAATTTGTGGACCGGCCAAATACTCTGTTCAAAGAAAATATGTTGTATGTTTGTATGTGTGTTTCTAATTATTGCTATTTATTGCTATTTGTTCTCTTTTATTCTTTAAAGTTTAACAATTCATTCTTTATCTTAATATCTTTATATTTGTTTGGGGTTGGCTTTCTTCCCTTTCATCTTTTTTATTATACAGCAATCTTTCTCCTCAAACCTACCACCTTTGTCTTTTCTTTCTTACTTACTTTCTCTTCCCCCTCTCTTCTTCTTCTCCCTACTTCCTCTTTCTCCTTCTCCTCCTCTCTTCCTCCCTCTCTTACCTTCACTCCTATTCTAATTTCCCTTCCCTTCCCTTCCTTCATCCCTCTCTATTGCTGTATCCTTTTATGCATATGGACTACTCAGAGGGCTGAAAAAGTTATTTTTGACTGGTCCTCGCACTTTTGACCAGTCCTCGAACTTACGACTGTCCTCACATTTTACGTTTTTGCCCTATCTTGTCACCATGGTGAAGAGAAGCAGTTGTGAAATGAGTGACATGGTTGTTAAGAATGCTACAATGGGCATAAATGATGACCAGTCATAACTGCGAAGACCGGTCAAAAGTGCGAGGACCTGTCAGAAATCACATTTTTCAGCCCTCTGGGTAGTCCTTTTGTGCACAGGGACTACTCAGAGGGCTGAAAAAGTTATTTTTGACTGGTCCTCGCACTTTTGACCAGTCCTCGAATTTACGACTGTCCTCACATTTTACGTTTTCTGCCTTATCTTATACCATGTTGAAGAGAAGCAGTTGTGAAATGAGTGACATGGTTGTTAAGAATGCTGCACAGGCATAAATGTGAGGATGGTCATAAGTGTGAGGACCAGTCAAAAGTGCAAGGACCTGTCAGAAATGACTTTTTTTCAGCCCTCTGAGTAGTCCCTATACACATAGCCATGGCCACCCGGTCACATGACCAGCTAGCCACGCCCACTCGGTCACATGACCTCCAAGCCACGCCCACAAAATAAGCCACGCCCACAGAACCGGTAGTAAAAGAAATTTAGAACCCACCCCTGGTTGGGGGTCACCACAACATGAGGAACTGTATTAAAGGGTCGCGGCATTAGGAAGGTTGAGAACCACTGTGCTAGAAGGAGGCCAGACACCGTTTGAGGTTTGGACTGACCATAAAAACCTGGAGGCCCTTAGGACCCCATGGAAGTTATCGCCCAGGCAAGTCCGGTGGGCCCAATACTTCAATCGTTTCAACTTCGAGCTGAAGCACATCCCAGGGGGGAAGAACTTTCTGGCCGATGCCCTCTCCCGAATGCCCCAATACAACAGTGAACGGGAGCAGGTGGTGAATGTCATCATCCCCTCTCCTCAAGGAGTAGGTCAGGTAACCACCAGACGGCAGCATCGCGACCAGCAGAGCCAACCAGCAGGTGACCTGACGGCAAGGCTCAAAGCAGAAACGTTGGCGGACCCCTGGTTCTGAGACAATCAACATCTCTTGACAAAAAGGGACGACCTAGCATGGAAAGGGATGAAGCTTTATGTCCCAGAGACTCTACGCACCCTGGTCCTAAAGAGGAGTCACGACGTTAAACCAGCGGGGCATTTCGGTTTCCTAAAGACTCTGCATTTAGCACGGAGACAGTTTTGGTGGCCCCACATGAGAAAAGACGTAGACAGCTATGTAAAAAGTTGTACCATCTGTGCCACAATGAAAACCTGACCAGGAAGACCTCCCAGGCTGCTGCAGCCAGTAGCTGAACCATTAAGGCCATGGGAGGAGATTGCTATGGACTTCATAGTAGAGCTGCCAAGGAGTGGCGGAAACACAGTGATCTGGACTGTAATAGACTCATTCTCCAAACAGGCACATTTCGTACCCTGCAGCGGACTACCCTCAGCCCGCCAGTTGGCCAAACTGTTTGTGAAACACATCTACCGCCTACACGGAGTACCCAGAAGAATCATCTCCGATCGAGGTGTCCAGTTTACAGCGAAATTCTGGAGGGAATTCCTCCAATCCATAGGATCATCCCAAGGCCTCAGCTCAGCATTTCACCCGAGCACCAATGGGGGGGTTGAGAGATTAAATGCCATTATAGAGCAGTACCTGAGGTGCTACGTTGACTACCAACAATCGAACTGGGCGGACCTCCTATCCTTTGCGGAGGTCGCATATAACAATGCTGTCCACAGTAGCACAGGACTAACCCCATTTAAGATAGTGAGCGGTATGGATTTCGTCCCCATGCCAGAGTACCCAAGGGAACCCCCTTCCTCAGTTAGCTTGACCGATTGGATGGCAACGCTGAGAGAAACCTGGGAGAACGTCAAGAAAGCATTGGACAAGGCAGCACAGTCTTATAAGAAACAAGCAGATAAGCACTGAGCCCCCCAAAGACCGTTCCGAGTAGGAGAGAAAGTCTACCTCTCCACCAAGTATTTAAGACTCAGGCTCCCGACCAGGAAGCTGGGCCCGAAATTTATAGGACCATTTCCTATAGTAAAAATAATCAACTCGGTTACAGTACAATTGCAATTGTCCCGGTTACTAGGAAAGATACACCCCGTTTTTCACAGTAGTCTCCTGAAGCCTGTGGTGGGGTCAACTTTAAGGCCAGTGCCACGTGATCCCCCGGGGCCCTTGATCATTGGGGGCCACACTCACTATGAAGTACAGTGAATTCGTGATTCGAGGTGGCACAGAGGGAACCTCCAATACTTAATTAAGTGGAAGGGTTACCCCTTGTCAGAAGCTTCCTGGGTGAAGAGCACGAACATTCAAGCTGACCGCCTTATAGCTAAATTCCATGCAGATCACCCGAACAAGGCGGGAGGGGTGGGATACACCCTCAGAGGGGGTAATGGTACTAAACTTGTTGTTTGTCTCATGCAGGCCTCACTGGGAGAGTGAAGGGAGAGGGGCTGGATGTCAGCATCCCAGCATTGACATATATAAGGAGAGGAGAAGCTTGAACTTTTGCCTACTTAATTCCTTTGAAGATTCTGTCTCCTCGGAGATGGGAGGGGGAGACATTCCTGTGATCTGACACAGAAGGGATGAGGAAAGTGGCTTGGAAGATAGCCAATGAGATGTAGAGAATTGGGGATCGGAAAGGGAGGGATTGGGGGCCAAAGGTCAGTACTGACCGCAAAAGAGCCAGGGACAGATCACTATGCTCAATAAAGAGAAAATTTCCTCAAAGATCGGCAGTTTGGAAATTCATTTATTTTGAGATAGCATCGAAACCTGACACATGGTTAGCCAAAGATATACTTTACTAAAGCCAAGTGGTTACAGAAGAAGCAAAGGTGGATCTGGAGTTTTTGCACCCGAAGCTTATGGTTAACTTTCTCTTGTTCCCATCCACTCCCCTGGTTATCAAAGAGTGTCCAATTAGGTGCTAACAAATTGTTTGGGTAACAGTCCCTGTCTTCATGGGCTGGATGGTTCTGCATTCCTTTGCTTGACCTTGGAATGGCTGGTGGTTCTCACAGGACGGTGTGATGCATAGTTTTGATTCCTCAGACTATCCCTCCCCTCACCCCACCCTGCTAATCTCTGCCCCCTCCCCCTGTTGCTATGGCAGGCTATCAGCAGGTAATCCATAGCATAGCCAAATGGCAGCCCTGACAGAGGCAACATTGAAAGCATCTAAGCCAGACAAAGATTACAAAAAATATTTTGGAGGAGCATTTAAACAAAACAATTCACTTTATAGATCAACTATGTTCCAAAGAACATAAATTTAATTTTTTTTACTGTCTCCTTTTTTTGGATTGACTAGTTTTATGTTTTGACAATTGCCAGTGGAAAAAGACTTTAGACTTATTCCCTCTTGTTTTCCCCTTTTTTCTCTCTCTATATATTTAGAGGTTCTTTTTCATTGGATTTAATGGAATTGGATTTTAAAATATTTTTCCCTTGGATTAAGACTTGAAGAGTCAGAAGAAACCTTTTTTAATTTATTCTATTACTTGCTGGTTTTTTTATTTTTTATTTTATTTTTTTCTTTTTACCAAACCCACTTTCCTGTGGATTCTTGATTAGTATTTTGACAAGAGGAGTTTTTTTAAATTTTTGGAGGGTGGGGGTTGTTGGAAATCTTGGTTTCTTCTCCCCTCTTTTCTTTTTTTTTCCTTTTCTTTTCCTCTTCCCATTACTCTAATCTATTTTAACTAATTTAACTATTGGTTGAATTAGATATTTGGATTATAAATAAACCACAAGTAGAATATAAAGTATCTGAGAAAAGGAGAAATGAAGAAATTTACACAGCCAGAACCAAGTCCCTCAGTGCCAGAAAAGCAGAAAAATCCAGAGATGATGGAATTATGAAATTTTATGCAATCACTTCATGATGATATAAAACAGGAATTAAAATAAATGAAAGAAATGATGGGGAAAAATGAGGAGAGGATCCAGAAAGTAGAAGAAAAAGTAGATATGACAGAAAAAAAAGTTCAGGAACTGGAAGAGAAATTGGTTTCAACAGATAAGTCACAAGAAAAAACAATTATCCTGTTGCAGATGGAGCGTTCTGAATTTTACTTAAGATTTCAAAACATAGAGGAAGAAAAGGGAGAAAATTTACCTGAAGTAATTGCAGAGGTTTTGGCTGAGGCCTTGGAACAACCCAAGGAAGAGATATTAAATGAGATTGATGAAGCATTTAGAGCAGGGGTCCTCAAACTTTTTAAACAGGGGGGCCAATTCACAGTCCCTCAGACTGTTGGGGGGCCAGACCGGCTGGGTGGGCGTGGCTAGGTGGTCATGTGACTGGGTGGGCATGGCCAATTTAGCAGTCCATTTTGCCAATTTAGCAGTCCATTAAACAATACACACAAATTAAACTTTCATTTGTTTTGCTCCTGGGAGTGTATTATTTGCTTTTGTTTACATGTTGCTCTTTTGGTTGGCTTTTCTTTTTACTAGATCGTTTTTTAAGTTGTTTAGTGGTCCACTTCAGGATACTCAGTTTTGCAGCAATTCTTCTCAGCCCCAAGGAGCTTTCAATCAACAACACTCTCTCTCTCTCTCTCTCTCTCTCTCTCTCTCTCTCTCTCTCTCTCTCTCTCCTCTCTCCTCTCTCCTCTCTCCTCTCTCATCTCTCTCTCTCTCTCTCTGTGTGTGTGTGTGTGTGTGTGTCTGTCTGTCTGTCTGTCTGTCTGTCTGTCTGTCTTTCCATATCTCTCTCTTTCCACCTCTCTCTCTCTCTCTCTCTCCTGGGGCATCTTCTGCAGGATCCCCTTCAATCCTGGCAGTGCACTGGGATACCTCATTGAATTCAATTCCATTCCATTCCATTCCTTTCCATTTCCATTTCCATTTCCATTCCCATTCCCATTTCCATTTCCATTTCCATTTCCATTTCCATTTCCATTTCCATTTCCATTCCATTCCCATCCCATCCTATCCTATCCCATCCCCATCCCATCCCATCCATTCCCATCCCATCCCATCCCATCCCATCCCATCCCATCCCATCCCATCCCATTCCCATTTCATCCTATTGCTATTGTTATTCCATCCCATCTCATCCCATCCCATCCCATCCCATCCTATTCCTATTCTCATTCCATTCTCTCCTATTTCTATTCCATTCCATGCCCTTCCTGCCTCCCTCTCCCGGGGTAGAGACAGCCATCTTCCTTCAGGGGCAGGCTGCCTCACCGGCCAACGCCATGACTGATATCTATGTGTGGTAGCTAAATTCCACAAAGAAAATACAGTAGATTTAAGCGGGGAGAGATCCGGTCCGTCAAAAACAAAAAAATCCACCTGCAGAAGGAGCCGCAATGGGCAGTGGGGCTGGCCTCACCTCTGGTTGTCCCAGTGCGAGTAATGCCCCTTTGCTGACAGCACACGGATCAAGAGGAGATCTTTGCTTGTTCAGAAGGTCAATTTTCTCTGGCAACGGTAAGGCAATTTGAGTTTGGGAGAGATTTTGGGCTTGGAATGAGAATCAATCAGGAATCAGGTGAACCTCCCTCCTTTCTGTGGATCTGCGCAACATGGGATTCTTTGAACACCCCCACCCCGCCCCCATTTAACTAACTCCACAGCTCTGATCTGGATAACTCTGGAATGAAGGATGAGTTTATGAGTGAAAGTACATTTTATCTAATGGAGGGGAGGGGAGGGGGATATGCGTGCCCCAACTTCTTCCATTCTCCTTGGAATCCACCCTCCAGGACCTCCTGAAGCCTCAGCCTAGCATCCTCCCCCGATCATTAGAACAAAGGCCAACAAGTCCCGCTCTTTATCAGTGGGGTGGGGTGGGACTATGCAAAAGGACGTTTACCTTAATACGGGGGAGGGGGGAATATTTGAATTTACGTCCACAGGTAACGCTACCCCGATGGCTCCTATAGTCATAATGAGAGATTTGAGGTGGTGAAAGGGTGGAACAGCAAAAAAAAAAAAAAAGAGCGAAGAAATTCAGCTGTTACAAGTGGATTATTGTGCATTTGAACATTCTGATGGAATGTTTCTTGTTATCCACCCCCCCCCCGGGGTTTGGCTTCAGCCCTAATTCTTTCATAGCCCTGAGAATTCTGAGAGTTGGAGTCCATAGGTCGTAAAGGTGCCATAGGTACTTGACCCTGACTTTAAAAAAAAGTGCAGGGAGCCCCCATTTCTACTTATCCCACGTGGGAGATCAGGAAGCGCAAAAAAACTGGAAGCCCCAGAACAGAATGGCGTCTGCGCGCTGACATTTTCTATGTGCGGCATAGCCTTTTTTCTTCTACTTTTGTTCCAGGTTCGTCACCCTCTGGACAGCCCTATCTGGGGAACTGCCAGCCTGTCCATGGGAGCTGTAAAGCAGTGCGAGGAGAGAAGCAGAAATGGGGGTGGGGGTGTTCAAAGAATCCCATGTTGTGCAGATCCACAGAAAGGAGGGAGGTTCACCTGATTCCTGATTGATTCTCATTCCAAGCCCAAAATCTCTCCCAAACTCAAATTGCCTTACCGTTGCCAGAGAAAATTGACCTTCCGAGTAAGCAAATATCCCCCCTTGATCCGTGAAGAAACAGTCAGGAGACGTTTGTGACAGCTGAACCCCACCCCCACCCCATTTAAGCAAGGCTGCCTCCACAAAGCATCACGTGGTGTAATTACGCAGCAGGCGCAGGCTCTCCTGTTGGGACCCTTTGGTTTCCCCACTCCCCAGTGGAGCGACGGTGGACCGAAGTCCCTGGCAAATCTTTTTTGCCAGCTGAGGAAAGAGTTCTTTCCTCGGCTGGCAAAAGGCGCAGCCCGTTTTTGGCCTCCCCCCCCCCACCCCCCCGAAGCACTCTGACAGCCAAAAACTGGGCACGTGGATGCTTTCCGGGGCCTCCTCTCACTCCCCAGAAGCACTCTGCCGGCCCTCGCAAACGTAAGCCCTTCATGTGGCTGAAGGGTGGGGGCCGGCAGGTGGATGTGGCGATGTGGGCGGGGCAGCCTTGTGGTCCCGCACGGGCCGGATTAATGGCTTTGGCAGGCCGGATCCATCCCGCAGGCCGTAGTTTGAGGATGCCTGGTATAGGGTATCCTGCTTGAGCAGGCGGTTGGACTAGAAGACCTCCAAGGTTCCTTCCAGCTGTATTCTTTTTTTCTTTTTTTTTGTACAATTTTCTTGGTTATGTATAAAATTTCTATATTCACAATAACAGTATACTGTCTGAGTACAATCTCTACAGTCTCTGTTGAATACAGATAGTGCATCTTATACACACAATAGTTGTGACTATTATTCTCAAAACCTATTCATCTTCATCTTCACTTATCCTTGTTGAGAATTTTGCATTATTTGATTAGGCCCTCTGTTCGATTTTATCTATAATCCATTAATAATAATATCATACATTATAAACATCATGTAAACATCTCATTTGTAACCATTAACCTCTGAATAATCTTAGAGTTTACTTAATTATTCTATATTTTTTATTTAGTTACACAAATTACCTCATCTTTGTTTACATATCCAGATTTCTAACTTCTGCTACTATTTCCTACCCATTAGAAGACTACTTCCCAGATTAAAAAAGTAATCTTTTCCCCATTTCTAATTTCTATCTTTATACTAATTCTTAATGGTATAGCTCCTATGTTAAACAGTATTCTGCATTTATCCCTCATCTCTTGCCCGTTTTCATATCTCAACTCTTGTTGACTTCTTGGCCCATCTCCCATACTCCTCCCATGGGATCTTGTATCTTCTTATTTTGTTCGTGTTTGAGCTAAGTATTTCTTCTATCTCTGCCGCTTCCTCATTCTTTTGAATCTTCAATACGCCGTTCAATGATCTTTTCCTCACTTCCGGGGTTTCTTTCTGTGTATCCTCTTCTAACTTTTGATCTCTTAAAGTGTAATTCACCATTTCTATTTCAGCTTTGATTGTCTTCTTTTTTATCTTTTTGTATCATTTATCATTTTCCCTCCCCTGTCCGTTCCTCAGTTCTTTCTATTTTATTTTCTGTTTCCTGAGTTTACCATTTGTTGTTCAATGTTTTTTTTTGTTTTTTTTTTTTAATTTGATTTATATGCCGCCCTTCTCCGGAGACTCAGGGCGGCTTACAATGCGTTAAGCAATAGCCTTCATTCTATTGTATATTTTATACAAAGTCAGCTTATTGCCCCCACAAACTGGGTCCTCATTTCACCTACCTTAGAAAGGATGGAAGGCTGAGTCAACCTTGAGCCTTGGAGAGATTCGAACCAGCAGAAATTGCAGGCAGCTGTGTTAATAACAGGGTGCACTAAACCCCTATACTATCAAGGCTCTTTCATGTCTTTTGGTCATAGTTTTCTGGTCTCACAACTACATCATGTATCAATTATTTTATCTCCCATTGGTTCCTTCTAATCATTTCCTTTGTACCTTGAAATGTCAATAAAATTCATTTTAGTAAAACTCAGCGTTCCAGAAAACCTCCCCCTCCAAGTAAAGACGCGGAAGCAAGCATTTTCCAAACTCCTCTTTACTAAAATAGGCAAACTGGCACATCTGGGAAAACCCAAATCTGAAAAGCCCGGGTTTTCCTTCAGTAAGTCAAAGCTCCCAAAACCATCCCCTTTTTCACCCAGTCGATCACATGCTCCAATCAATGTCCATTCCACCTTGACTCAGCCCCTGACCACTCCTTCTCCAGATGTGGGATCCCCTTGACCTTGACCGACAGGAAGAATGCTATTATGTCTACTAACCCCCTCTCCTACTTTCCCACACATGAGAAGGTGGCAGCATTGGAGCTTTCAGCCTAATATGGCTTCCAAAGCTGACAGGCGTCCCCCCCTGCAAAAAGAACCACCTCCTCCAGACAAAACACAAAAGAAGGGGTTAATGCCTAGCACCAATCCCTTTAACCCCCTCTCCCCCCCACAGGAGGACCTTTTGGTTTGTCAGGAAATTTGTCGTGAAACTGTTTCATGAGCCCATCAGCATTTACATCCCAACTCTTAACCCAAGTAGCTTCAGCCAAAGGGTAGCCTTTCCAATGCACCAAATATTGTAAATGACCTCTGTAAAGTCTAGAGTCCAGAATTTCCTTCACCTCATAATGAGTCTCCCCTTGCACCAGCAAAGGAGTGGGTGGAGCACCTGGCAAGGGTCTTAGGGTAGATTCTCTGACCGGTCTCAATAAGCTATTATGGAAAACGGGGTGTACTTTCCCTAAGATGCGAGGGAGGCTAAGTTGGACAGTCACTGGGTTAATAACTTTCACTCTAGGGAAGGGACCTATGAATTTGGGTCCAAACTTCTTGCTGGGTACCCTCAATCTTAGGTACTTGGTTGACAAATACACCTTATTGCCTATTTGGAACGGTGGTTGGAGGGACCGGCGTTTGTCGGTCTGGGCCTTATATCATTCTACTGACTCCGCTAAAGCTTTTTTTGTATTGTCACAACCCGTTCTCAATGAGGTCATCCACTCCGTTAGGGACATAGAAGTAGGCGGCTCTCTAGGCAACTCAGGCATCGGCACAAAATCCATGCCCATAGTTATCTGAAAAGGAGTCAACCCAGTACTGGTGTGTACTGCATTATTATAAGCCACTTCTGCGAACGGTAGCAAGTCCGCCCAGTTCTCCTGTTGATAGTTTACATAACACCTAATGTATTGCTCCACCATTGAATTCAACTTTTCAGCCGATTCGTTAGTCGACGGGTGAAAAGCTGAGCTAAGTCCCTGGGACGACCCAATGATCGCAGAAACTCCCTCCAGAACTTAGTGGTAAACTGGACCCCGCGGTCCTATATTATTCTCTTAGGGACTCCATGTAGCCTGTAGATGTGTTTCACAAACAGCTTTGCCAGTTTCTTGGCCGATGGTAGTCCGCTGCAGGCAGTGAAGTGTGCTTGCTTGGAGAATAAATCAATGACAGTCCAAATAACCCGGTTGCCCCCACTGTCAGGGAGCTCAACTATGAAGTCCATCACAATCTCCTCCCAGGGCTTGGTGGGTTCGGCCACAGCCTGGAGAAATCCAGGGGGCTTCCCTGGTCAGTATTTCATGGTGGCGCAGATGGCGCAGCTCCTCACATAGTCTTCCACATCAGCTTTCATCTTTGGCCACCAGAATTGTCTCCTAGTCAAATGGAAGGTTTTTAAAAACCCAAAGTGGCCCCCTAGGAGAGAATCATGACTTCTCTTTAGCACCAGGAGCTGCAGGCTGCAGGGCACATAATGTTTACTCCCCTTCCATGCCAACCCATCCCTTAGGGTTAGGTCCGCCTGGTTTTCTTTGAACCAGGAATCAGTGGAGAGCGCTGCTTTTAGCTCCGCTGTCAACTTGTCTTCGGGGAGATTGGAACCCTGGCGCGTTTGCGCTTTGGTGCATGCTTGGATGGCTGGCTGAGTCTCTGAGATCATCTCTTTCCGTCGGCTGTCAAACTGGGGCTTACGGGAGAGAGCGTCAGCCAGAAGGTTTTTACCCCCCGGGATGTATTTCAGGTTAAAGTTAAAGCGTTTGAAATATTGAGCCCAACAAACCTGCTTGGGAGAAAGTTTCCTCAGGGTCTTCAGCACCTCAAGATTCTTGTGATCAGTCCAAACCTCAAAAGGCTCATCCACCCCCTCCAGGAAGTGTCTCCAGGACAGGAGAGCCCATCGCACCACAAATGCCTCTTTCTCCCACACCGCCCATCTGCGCTCAGTGTCCATTAACTTCCTTGATACATAAGCACACGGCATTAGATTGTTTCGGGAGTCCCTTTGTCCAAGCTAGGGGTTGGCTAGGTTTTGGCTTGGTGGGAGACGGGCCGGTTTTTAGCAATTCTGTCAAAGGGAGTGAGACCTCAGCGAAGGAAGGGATGAATTGTCTGTAAAAGTTTGCAAATCACAGGAAGCTCTGGAGTTGCTTACGGGTGCATGGGGGCTGCCAGTCCAGCACTGCCCTCTCCTTCCCTGGGTCCATCTCGATCCCCTGACTCGACACCCTGTATCCCAGGTAGTCCAGGGCTTCCTTATAGAACTCGCATTTGGACAATTTTGCATAAAGTTTGGCCGCTAGGAGCTTTCTCAGCACTTGTCTGACCAATTTGACATGTTGTTCCATATTTTCGCTGAATATAAGAATGTCATCGAGATAAACAAGAACCACCTGATGCTCATGCAAAATTTCGTTAATCAGTTGCATGAAGACCCCTGGGGCCCCCTGGAGCCCAAAAGGCATGACCCGGAATTGGAAGCTGCCCAATGGGCAGTTAAAAGCAGTCTTCCATTCGTCTCCCTCCTTTATGCGAACTCGGTATTAGGCTTCTCTTAGATCTAGCTTGGTGAAAATTTTTCCTTTCGATAGGTGGTTCAGTAAGTCCTTCATCAGTGGGAGGGGGTAGTTATTTTGTATGCAAATGGCGTTGACAGAACGAAAATCAATACACAATCTTAAGGTACCATCTTTTTTTTTCTTTAAACGGTACTGGGGTGGCCATGCTGGATTTCGCAGGCTCAATGAACCCTCTGGCTAGGTTGGTGTCAATGTATTTCCTCAACTCGGTCATTTCAGCAGGTGTCATGGAGTACATTCTAGGTTTTGGCAATTTTGCCCCCGGTTGTAGTTCGATGGTGCAGTCTGTGGGCCGATGAGGTGGGAGGAGGTTACACTCTTCCTCACTGAAAGCTTCGGCTAAGTCTGCATAAACTTTAGGTATTTGGTGTTCGCCTGGAGGCCCATCTGAACAAGCTGCAGCTGTCTCTGGCCCCTGGCCATTATGGGTGGGTTGCTGTTTGGGGGGAGGGGGAGGGGGTGATGGGCCAACCGCTATCCTGATTTTTCGGTATCCATCGTCCCATGTGATGGTGGGGCCCCATTTGTCCAGCCAAGCCAGGCCCAGTATGATAGATTCTGACATTTTTGGGGTTACTATAAATCGTATAAGTTCATGATGTTTCCCCATCTCTAATTTAATCAGTTCAGTAATATGGGTGGCAGGGACTCCCCTAATTAACGTTCCATCCACCTGGTGAAATTTAATTGGGTGCGTTAAGGGTGTTGTCTTGATCCCCACTTTAAGCCCGATTAAACATCTGGTGCAGCCGGTATCTATTATTGCTGGCAGTTCTGCTTGTTTCCCTGTGTCTGGTAGCACCAGTTTTACTTTAATTGAGAAGGGGGGGATGGGTGCACTCACCATCGGGTCTTCATCCCCGTTAGCCACGCCGGGAGGGGCTTCTTTAACTGGAGGGTCATCCCTCTCTTCAGTGGGGAGGGGAATTTCCACAGCTTTTCTGGCAAATCAGCTGGTTTCTGGGGCTTTCCAGTGGTGGGTTCCTCCTGGTTCGGTCCAATTCAGCCGTCACCAAACCGGTTCTCCCCCCCGCCCTCCCCCCCACCCACGTTATTCTTACCTTTTATTTGGTCCCACCCCCAATCTATTGCTGCCTCCTGAGTCCCAGCTGATGACTAGAGGGAAAAAAACTGTTTAAACTCTTGCCGCGGGGCTTCAAAGGGCCGTCCTACAGCTGATCAGTGTTAAAAGCAAACAAATGAGTCGGGTCGTAAGTGCGAGGACTGGTCGTAAATGCAAGGACCTTCCAGAAATGACTCTGACCAGCTAGCCACGCCCACCTAGTCACATGACCTCCAAGCTACACCCACAAAATAAGCCACGCCCACAGAACCGGTAGTAAAAAAATTTAGAACCCACCCCTGGGGCTTTCCTTGGAGCCCTCCTGCCTCGTGCAGCTGGGGCGGGGCGTTGCTGTGGAACTGGGGAATAAGCTAGCTTGTCTGGCGTCCCGTCAAAAGTTGCTCTGAAGCGGGGTGGTTGGGGGAGGGGGGCTGGTTGCTGAGCTGCTTGCTGTGCTGTGAGCCTGATGCCCCACTGCTGCAGGATTGGAATGCTGCGCTAATCCTGTTGTTTGGCCTCTGGGTGGGTAAGGGGGGGGTTCTGCGTCCTACTAATCCCCCCCTCCATTTCCTGGATCAGGGAGGGCGAATGTTGGTTTCGCTAGCCTCCAGCTCACCTCCAGGGGTTGGGAAGTGGGAGCGAAGCTCCCCCCTTCCATCTGCTCAAAACTCTCAGGGAGCCCAGTGAAGGACTGGCTCTGCATCGGGTGCAGCTGGTCCCAGCCCCGGGAGTTCCTGGATTCCACAGCAGTCCCCATCCTCCAGTCTGGCTCATGGGGCGACTTCATTTCCCCTCCTGGAGCTGGGTCGGACTGGCAACTCTTCCAGGAATCTGACGCCTTGGCCCGAGCCCCAAGTCGAAGGGCTTCCTCTGCAGCCTTCATGGCTCCTCCCATCTCTTCAGAAAGAGCAAGCAAGGGATCGGCAATTCCTTAAGCATCCGGGGCCCTGGCGGGCCTCCCTCCAATTTCTCCTTTCTCCTCCATCTTCATTGAGTCTTTGCATCACCCAGGGTTTAGGTAGATGCTGGGGCTCAGTACCCCTGAAAGCCCCCTTACAGGGTGCTGTTACGTTTAGGGAGAGATTCGGGTTAATGTCAGCGTTCCAGAAAACCTCCCCCTCCAAGTAAAGACGCGGAAGCAAGCATTTTCCAAACTCCTCTTTACTAAAATAGGCAAACTGGCACATCTGGGAAAACCCGAATCTGAAAAGCCCGGGTTTTCCTTCAGTAAGTCAAAGCTCCCAAAACCATCCCCTTTTCCACCCAGTCGGTCACATGCTCCAATCAACGTCCGTTCCATTCCGATCCAGCCCCCTGACCACTCCTTCTCCAGATGTGGGATCGCCCTGACCTTGACCGACAGGAAGAATGCTATTATGTCTACTAACCCCCTCTCCTACTTTCCCACACATGAGAAGGTGGCAGCATTGGAGCTTCTGGCCTAATATGGCTTCCAAAGCTATTTCCCCTTGCAGTCCCATTTTGCCTTATTTTAATAAATTTAGAATTTTGTTCAGTAATCTGTCCAAATCCCAATGTCCCAGTTATGTCACACCAAGATAGCCAATATTAGGGCAGTTCACACAAGCAGTTCACCCAATCACTCCATTAATTAGTCCCTTAACAGTCTCCACTTTGTTTCAAAACTCCAAGCTGTTTCACACTCTCACGCTGTCCAGCATATTTATCATCCTCAAGGTTCTAAAGGTTGAATGTTTTCACAGTCTGTCTCCAAGCACCAAGTATAATCAGTTGCAGGTGTTTAGTGTATTCCAGCCAATCTACCCTGGTCGTATCAACTTTCACTTCATCCACTTTTCCCAGCTCTATCTTGCCTTCCTCGGCCAGCAGGTGTCACTGTTACTTTTTTTCCTCCACTTTTGCTGCAAATAAAATGTCTTCAAATAATATATACCATATTTTTTGGAATATAAGATGCACTTTTTTCCCCCATAAAAGAGGGCAAAAATTTGGGTGCGTCTTATATGCCGAACGTAGCCCCACCCACCCACCGGCCCCCACCCTTTGGCCTATGCCTCCCAGCAATTTACCTCCTTGCAGCAAGCTGCAAACTGCAAACAGCCCGTTTCAGCTTCAGCACAGCCTAATTAGCACAAGCAGTTGATTGTCGGTTGGATCGGCCTCCCGACCCTCAGCTGTTTCAGGCTGCAGGGATTGCCATTGCCTATTGCCACGTGGGCCTCCTGTTTGCTACAAGGAGGTAAATTGCTGGGAGGCAGATTTTTTTTTTCTTGTGCTAATCAGGCTGTGCTGAAAACGAAAATGAAACTAAAGCAGGCTGTTTGCTATTTGCTGCAATGAGGCAAATTGCTGGGAGGCAGAGGCAGATTTTTTTTTCTTGTTTTCCTCCCCAAAAAAGGTAGGTGCGCCTTATAGTCCAGAGCATCTTATACTCCGAAAAATATGGTATGTTCCAATTATTTCCCAAAGTTCTTCAAATCAAGGTGGTAGTCATAGTATAAGCCAGAAACAATTTAATTTTTAAAGAGCTAACCAATCCAGTCTGTCCTTTAATTTTAGAGTTACTTCTGCCTACATTTTCTTTTCTTTTCCAAATCTGACAGTAGCTCCTGGTCTTTAGTTGCTGCTATTTACCTCCGTTGAGTCCCACTTTCTAAAGGGGGTGCTTTAGGGAAAGTTCCATGGCAAAAGTTAGAAGAATTCTTACCCAGACTGAGCACACTGTTACAGGATCTTTCCTTTCTTCTCTTCCATTTCAGCTGTCTTCATGGCTTCGGTTAAGCCCTAATGGCTGTCTTCTCTTCTGCTGGTTCAAGGGGTTTTCTTTGGGTCAGTCGAGGAGACTGCACTCTCCTCGTGTTACAGTTGAAAATACCTAACCTGATATCTGTAAATATGTAAATATGTTTGCTTGTGTATATGTCATTGTGTGATGTCATTGTGTCACTTATCATTGGTCACTACTTACCATTAGCCCCGCCTCCTCTGTATATAAGCTCTCGCTCCCCTCAGATTGATAGCTCTCTAAATGTGTTCCTGAGGAAGAAAATAAATATTATTATTACAAGAAAGTCTACAGTCTCTTATATTGGGCCTAACCAGGATAACCAAACTAGTAACAAATTGGTAGCAAGAGGATGGTTTGGTAGGCCCAACCGAACATAAAGATGCAAGACTCACATAATGACAAAAGAAGACCTGCCACCAGATACATAACGAAAAGAATGGTAGCTCAACTAACTCTTGACAAATATACACCACTTGAAAATATTAAGAAACAAACGCAATTACAAGAAAATGAACTGCTAACACAAAACGAACAACCACTAGCTGGAGCAGAACAAACATTCTCAACACCAAGCAAAGAAGATGAGGTAAAAAGAAAAATACTAGAATTAATAGAAACAACTACAGCTGAATCAAATCTGCTTGTGAAAATCCGCAGCATGATAAACGACCACGGAACAGCAGCAGATAACGAAAATAACAAACAAGAAAACTGCAAGGTAAGAAATTCAACCCCTGACTTCAAAAATGACACCAAAGATGGCGACAGCTTCCCGCCTTTTTCATGGCAGCCATCTTACCCACCTAATACCTCTAAAATGCCTGACCAATTACTAAAAGAATTCCAAACCTCAAACTACGAAATAAAAAACAAAACCTACCAAGAAGATGACTACCCGAGTCCAAAAACAAATAAAAAACAATTATTTAAACAAAACAAAGCTCAACCTACTGAAGTAGAAATAGACAATGCTATACAGGTGCTAACTGCAGCACTCGGGACTAAACTAACAATACCAAACAAACAACCAGAAAATGAAATAGAAAATTCTAAACTACCATCTACCAAAGGCCAAAAAGAAATAGACTGTCTAAAGAAAGGCCTAGCCACCCAAAGAAAGACAAGCTGGCAATCATACTTACCTACCGAAGAGCAGCTCCCTGAACAACCCGGCTCCATTGGCAATGGCGGCCCGCCTCAAGCTCCACTTACTGACGACCTCAGAGAAGACTCCCCGACGAGCAGAGCAGCACCCCAGGCATTCTTCAGTCACCAGAGGCCCTCCGGAAACAAAGCAGAGCAACAGAAGGCCGTCTGGGACTTCACCCCAGGAGCTGCAGACACAAGAACCTCCCTCGCCGACTGCTGGAGAAAAATGAGGACTGAGCATGCCCAGAACGAGCCTGCAAAGAAAGAAGAAGGAAACATAAATACATGTCAGAGCAACATAGAGATAAGTAAATACAGACATACATCTACCATACCCAGGCCTTATTGTGAGTATGCTAAGGTCTTAAATCATGGACAGCTACTAAACATGAATAACACTTCACAACACTCAGGGACAATACCTTCAGACTTTATAAAGTTAAGATTAGATGGAAGCAACTTAATGGAATGGAACCAGTGTTTACAGATTACATATTTGAAAGAGAATGTTTTATTTTTTATCGATAACCCACCAGATAAGCCTTGGACCTATGAAATAGACTGCCTCCATCACAAAGCATATTATATATTAATTGCCTCTATTTCCCCAAGTATACTTCCCAGCATAGAGCATAATTTAACTGTATTTGAAACATACCAAAAATTATTCAATTTGTTCTATAGTAAAAGTGTAGCCACCACCACAAAAATTTCTAGGGAATTCTATTCTGCCAGACTAAAACATGATACCTCCATGAGTGAACATATCTTGAATCTAAACGCAGTAAGAGCAGACCTTATCCAAAGGGGGGAAACCATTTCTGACAACACCATGAAAAGCATTATAATTAATTCATTAGATCACAGCTGGGATAATTACATTACCTTAATAGATAACCTAAGTATAGAGCAAATTACCTTAGAAAACCTTACCAATAAGCTTATTACTGAAGATAGACTTAGAAGAGAGTGATATACACAACTAAGGGAAGGTAGAAATCAAAGAAGAACTGATTTTAGGGTCAGAGATAGGTACCCACATGAATGTCTCATATGTGGATCTGAAAGACATCAGAGTAGAGATTGCCCCAAGAATGCAGGATACAGTGACTCATATCAACACAAGGATAGGAGAATACATTTCTTAGACAGAACTTCCCCAGATTACAGGTATAAGCGAAGAGAATCACCACACCCTAGAGAAAGACAAATGAACAGAAATAACCCTAAAGAAAATAAGAAAGGATCACTATATGGAATAAGAAACAATAACATTTTGATGTCTGATTCACTCAACACTTGGCTCATAGATTCTGGAGCCACATGTCATACAACTCATAATAGAGAAATATTAAGCAACTTCACTGAAAAGAAATATTACATTAAAGTAGCAAACCTAAATAAAGTCCTAGTGAGGGGAATGGGAGACACGCATATAAAGGGTATAGGAAAAATAGAGGGGGTACTATTTGTGCCTGAAATTCCAAATAACATATTGGCAACCCTAAAATTAAGTATAGAGAATGGAATAGAAACCACTTTCAGAGGTGGAAAGGTATTTATGACTAAAAACAACAGAAACATAGGTAAACTATTTACAAATGATGGACTAACATACCTACTGCCACAAGATAACGAACTAGTCTATGCAAACTATCAATTAAGAAACGAAAAGCCAAATTCAGATAGCCATGATGAAAGTAATAATGATAACGCATCGACCACTGATACTAATATGTCTGAAAATTTAAACAATGGAAAACCTATTCACGATAATTGTAGTCACTTACTCCACAGAAAGCTAGGACACGCGAGCTTTCCCGTCATACGAAAAATGTTAGAATGTTCCGAAGATTTAAAAATAAAGAACTGTAAAAATTACTTAGAATGCTCTGTATGCAATTCATCCAAAATTAAAAACAAACCAAAACCCAAAAAAGCCACTCGCACCACACAATCAATTTTTCAACTAATTCATATGGATGTAGTAGGCCCATTAAAACCTTCAATTAAATATAAAAAAGATACTTTCTAACCATAGTCGATGACTACAGTAGATTCGGTTTTGTATACACCCTTAATCACAAAAGTGAGGTTTTCAAAAAATTTAAGGAGTTCTTTAAAATGGTAGAAACACAACACAATACTAAAATTAAACAAATAATGACTGACAGGGGGTCGGAATTCCTATCCAACGAATTTTCAAATTGGCTAAGATCACAAGGAATATTGCACTTTAAATCTTGTCCATTTTCTCCATTTCAAAACGGAGTTTCTGAAAGAAAAAATGGTTTGCTACAAACCATGGTTAAATGTGTGTTAGATGATGCTGGCTTAAACCAATCATTCTGGGCTGAAGCCCTCACTTATTCCAATTACACTATAAATCGCTTATGGTCCAGTACAATCAACAAGACCCCATACGAACTCATGTATGGAAGGAAACCAAAAATTGGGCATTTACACGTATTTGGTGTATCTGCTGATGTATATGTCCCCTCACAATTAAGACGCAAAGGAGAGAAAGTATCCAAGAGACTGATATTTATGGGGTACGAATCAGGAACCAAGGGATATCGCTTCATTGATAAAAATAACCAATTCATTGTATCCAGATCTGCCGTGTTTCATGAACACATGAACTGGTCAAAATTACATCTCAATGAAATTTACCCAGAATCAAAAAATATTACGCACATGCACACAGAACATCATACATCAGATACGAACTCCAAATCCACATCCACAAACAGAGTCAAATGCCCAAAAATAGTTAATGATGAATGGAAAAAAGGACACCCCACTTTGAAGGTAGATCAATTAACCGAAAAAGAAGCTAAATATATGCATAGCGATGAACATCCCCAGAATAGGCCCATTAGATCCAATAGAGGCGTAATCCCTAAAAGATTAGATGATTACGTACTGTCTATTCAAGCCAAACACCTGACTCCCAACACATATGATGACATACTTAAGCTACCCCTAGAAGAAAAAAGTAAGTGGGAGGAAGCAATGAAAAAAGAGATGGACAGTTTGAGAGAACTAAATGTATATACACCAACAGACCTACCCACTGAGAAATCCCCCATTGGCACTAGGTGGATCTATAAAATCAAAGAGCTAGAGGATGGTAAATTCCTATACAAAGCCAGATTAGTGGCTCAAGGCTTTGCCCAAAGATTTCCGGATGACTATGAAGACACATACTCCCCAACCGTTAGATCAGAAAGTGTGAAAACAGCACTAGTGTTAGCTTCCATTTTAAATCTGGAAGTATATCAATTTGACGTGCAGACAGCCTATCTACACGCTGATCTAGATAAAGAAATTTATGTGAAAGCACCCCCAGGAAAAGATACAAAAAAGGGAGAAACTTGGCTATTGAATAAGAGCCTTTATGGACTAAAACAGTCTGGTAAGCGGTGGTATGAGTGTTTATCAAAGATACTTAAAGATATAGGCTTTGTAGCTACTTCATCTGATTTTTGCTTTTTTACGAAAAGAAATATTGATTCTATTGAATATGTTTTGATTTATGTTGATGATATATTATATTTTGGATGTGACAAGATTAAATGTGATAATTTCGCTGAACAACTAGGCAAAAATTTCAACTTAAAAATATTAGGAAAGGTAAATAAGTATTTAGGAGTCCAAATTGACAAAACAGACAAGGGGTTCAAATTATCTCAGAAAGACAAGATTATGGAACTCATACAAAAATGTAACATGATTAACTCAAAAATTTGTGATACTCCTATGTCAACTGATTTTTATAGGAATGTGTATAATGAGTACGAACCATTCAAGGATAACACTTTATATCGTTCAATTATTGGGTCCTTATTATACATATCTAATTGGACAAGGCCTGATATCACCCTTGCCGTAAATTTGTTGTCAAGACATGTAAGCAATCCTAACTTATACCATTGGGAGGGAATTAAGAGGATTTTAAAGTATCTGAAATCTAGTATTGATATGTGCCTATTCTTAGAACCATTCATTTCTGAAAAACCAACTTTGACCTGCTACGCCGATGCTGATTGGGCTACTGATTCAAAAACCAGAAAAAGCACTTCTGGATATGTTTTTCTTATAAATGGTTGTGCGGTGCACTGGTACACTGGCAAACAGAACTTAATTGCCACTTCTACAGCGGAAGCCGAATACGTTTGCTTATCCAAAGTGGTCAATAATCTAACTTGGTTCGATGATTTGTTATCTAATGTGTGGGATGAACCTGTTTATCCAATTATTATCAATGAGGATAACAGGGCAGCAATAGATATATCAGCTTCCGAAGCAATAGGTCAACGATCTCGACATATCGATATCAAATATAAACATGTGAGACAACTGTCAAGTATAGGATTCATTAAAGCTGTTCATTGCGATACTAGTGAACAAATTGCTGATATCCTCACTAAGCCATTACCAACCAAACAACATGTGTATTTGACTTCCAAACTCAACGTACATGTATAATCTTAATAACCCACCATTAGTTAGGTATTTTAGAGGGGGATTTGTTACAGTTGAAAATACCTAACCTGATATCTGTAAATATGTAAATATGTTTGCTTGTGTATATGTCATTGTGTGATGTCATTGTGTCACTTATCATTGGTCACTACTTACCATTAGCCCCGCCTCCTCTGTATATAAGCTCTCGCTCCCCTCAGATTGATAGCTCTCTAAATGTGTTCCTGAGGAAGAAAATAAATATTATTATTACAAGAAAGTCTACAGTCTCTTATATTGGGCCTAACCAGGATAACCAAACTAGTAACACCTCGCGACCACCGAAGCATCCCCTCTACCTTCATCACCCCTACAGGGTCACTTTCAGCCCCGTAGAGCCCCCAGGGTAGAAGAAATCGGCAGGACTTCGCAGAGCTGCCGCTCGTCCGCACTGCTTCGTCGCGAAGTCAGCTGCCTTCTCCCCAGCTCTATTCTGATTGATTGATTGATTGACTACGTGTCTTCTTGCCACACATGCAGAAGAGCCAGGTCCCTCCATCAGAAACCAGCAGGCCTCTTACAGCCACTCCCTACACCCTCCCTGCCCATAACATACAGTCTCTCTGGACTTCATTACTGATTTAACACACAAACACCCAGTCCAAGGCTTCACTACCATATTAGTGGTCGTAGATATTTTCATCAAGATGGCTCACTTCATACGCTGCAGAAGTTTACCTGACGCCAAAGAAACAGCCCAGCTTTTTCTAGACCATGTCTTTTGCTATTGGTGGTGCAGTGGTTAGAATGCAATATTGCAGGCTAACTCTGCTCACCTTGCCAGGAGTTTGATTCACTCAATCCTGACTGGCTCAAGGTTGACTCAGCCTTCCATCCTTCTGAGGTCAGTAAAATGAGGACCCAGGTTGTTTGGGGCAATATGCTGACTCTGTAAACAGCTTAGAGAGGGCTGTAAAACACTGTGAAGCGGTATATAAGTCTAAGTGCTATTGCTATTGTGGAATGGTGTCAACATTAATTTCAGACAGGGGCCCACAGTTCCAATCCAGGTTTTGGAAAGCACTGTTCCAACTCTTGAATGTCCAGGTTAGCCTATCTTCAACCCATCACCCAGCCACAAATGGTGAGGTGGAGAAGACTAACCAGCTTCTCCAACAATATTTGACGTGCTATTGTACCTATAGCCAAGACAACTGGCCATCGTTATTGCCCCTTGCAGAAATTTCTTATAACAACTCACTCCACACTTTTGTTTCAAGATTAATCAAAATGCAGTTAACAATGATAAGCCATCATTAGGAGTATATCAGGGGTGAAATGCTCCCGGTTCGGACCGGATCACCCGATCCAGTAGCGATGGCGGCAGGTGGTTCGGAGAACCAGTAGCAAAAATCCCTGCGCCCCCCCCATGCCCAGCTGAACCACGTGATCATCAGAGGCTGTTTTTTTACTTTTAAAAGCATTTTTTCTACAACCGCTTCGGCCAAAAAATGCTTTTAAAAGTAAAAAAAAAAGCCTCTGATGATCGCATGGCTCAGCTGGGATCGTCAGAGGCTTTTAAAAGCATTTTTTCTACAACCTCTTCAGCCGAAGAGGGTGTAGAAAAAAAAATGCCTTTAAAAGCCTCTGGCGATCCAAGCTGAGTTGCTTGATCGTCCAGAGGCTTCTAAAAGCATTTTTTTCTGCAACCTCTTAAGGTTGTAGAAAAAATGCTTTTAAAAGTAAAAAAAAAAAGTTGGCCATGCCCACCCAGTCACATTAACCCCCACACACCAAGCCACACCCACAGAACCGGTAGTAACAAATTTTAGTTTTCACCCCTGGAGTGATATATACATATACATATGACAGGAACCGTAAATACCTCTCAGGAGCAGCTGAAGGCAACTCCTAAAGAGGCAGGAAATGCATCTCAGAATGAAGCTGGCTACACAGCAGACATAACCACTATAACATCTTCCCTTTTCATATTACATAAACAACATTATAAGCATTGTGAAACATTGTAAATGTTCCGATAAAAACAACTGTAACATCTTCCCCTTTTCATATTAACACAAACTAACACATATTAGAAACATTATAAAACATTATAAACATTATAAAACATTGTAAAAGTTCAGATTGTAAAAGAAAACAAAACACTTTCTACAGATTAAGTCTGTCAGGTGGTCATGAACATCTGCCACTACAGGTGACGACTGGCCCTCTTGTGCCAACTGGCTCTCTTTGCACTACGGGCTTCTCCAACCTGGGCTCTTCTCGCCACTTACTGGGTTGTCCGGTGTTCAACTGCTATCAGGTATACCCACTTGCTCCAAGCTCTCATCAACATTGGTCTGAGGCCCCATCCCTGTGCATTCCTTATTGTCAATGGGTAAGTGCGGCATGGTAATACCAGATGCATCTGGCCTGTCCACAGGATATGTAAAATCTGGCTGCTCAGCTACGCACAAATCTACCCGACTGCGACAATATAGAGTTCCTTCAACGTTCACTAAATAGGAGCATGGAACCACTTGTTGTAAGCAGCTACCCATTTTTCAGCGGCCTGTTCGATCTCCAGGCAGCGGTCTCATCCAAATCCGTTCCCCAATCTTCAATTCTGGCAAATCTCTAGCTGATTTGTCATATCTTGCCTAGACCGCTTGTCTCTTCTGCTGTAACTTTTCTGGAACCCCTTGTATCACAGAGGGCTCAAGCAGCTTATCTGCCGCTGATAAGGATGTCTTTAGTCTCCTCAACATCAGTCTCTGTGCTGGACTACTGTCCATGCCCTCAGTTGGGGTATTTCTCCAATGTAGAATGGCTTTCCATAGGTCTTTACCTTCACTGTGAGCTTTCCTACATAGATTCTTAGCAATCTTCACAGATGATTCAGCTATGCTGTTAGCTTGTGGATGACACGGTGAAGAGGTCACATGCTCAAACTCCCACTCAGTGGCAAATTTCCTAAATTGTAAGCTTGTAAACTGAGGACCATTATCCGAGATCACTTTATATGGTTGACCATAATGTGCAAACTGAATCGTGCATCTCTTAATGGTAGTCTCAGCCGAACAGTCCGGAAGGGGTTCGATTTCCCAAAAGTCAGAGTAATGTTCAACTAATATTAGATACTCTTTTTCTGCATAGTTGAACAAGTCCATACTAACAATCTGCCAAGGACGTGATGGTATCTCATGTTACATCATGGTTTCTTTTTGTTGCGAATATGCATATTCATTGCAGGTGGAACAATTGCTAACAAAGTCCTTGATTTTGCCTTGCATGTTGGGCCAGTAAAGTGTGTCACGGGATTGTCTATAGCATGCCTCTCCGCCAATATGGCTTGAGTGTATGCTCAATAGCATCTCTGCTTTCAGTGACCTTGGCACTATTACTCTTGGACCCTTGTACAAGATCCCATTTTGTACGGTGATCTCATCTCTAAAAAACCAGTATTCCCTCACTATTGCAGGAACTGCCTCCTTCTCATCCGGCCACCCACTCAGAACGATAGCCTTTAGTGCCTGTAAAGCTACATCAGTACCTGTGGGCTGCCTAAACTGACATAGCCGCTGATTTGTGACATTAAGATAGTCTGCTTGATTAACTTCGGCAAAGAAAGTTTGTTCCTGTTGCAACCAGCAAACCGTCTGATGCTCGTGTTCACCTCCAAGTGTCACCTGATCTAATGTAGCCCTACTCAGGGCATCACTGATATACATTTCACGTCCTGGCTTGTAAACATTGAAGTTGTAATTCTGTAAACTAAGCATCATGCTCTGCAGCCGTTTGGGAGCACACAAAAGGGACTTCTTGAATATGGCTATTAGTGGCTTGTGATCAGTTTCAGCTGTGATTGTATCCCGGCCATAAAGATAATGGAAACGCTGGCAGGCAAATATAATACTTAAGCATTCCTTTTCAATTTGAGCATAATTCAACTCAGCAGAAGAGAGCGCTCTGGACGCATATGCAACTGGCTGACCTTCTTGCAATAGACAACATCCTAGGACATTTTTGCTTGAGTCACTTTGAATAGTAACGGTCTTTGTAACATCATAATATTTTAACACTGGAGCATTGGTAACCAAGCATTTTATCTCCTGTACTGCCTGGTCATGCTTGGGAAGCCAGTGCCAAATTGCATCTTTGTCCAGAAGGCGTCTCAATGGCTGACACACCTCCGACAGGCGTGGCAGAAAATTTGCTAAATAGGTAACAAAACCAATAAATCTCTGCACTGATTTAGCATCAGCAGGCGGTAGCATCTCCACAATGGCTCTAATCTTATCTGGATCAGCTTTTAAACCTCATGAGGACAAGATATGCCCATGGAAGTGGACTTCTTGCACTTTAAACTGAAACTTCTTTACACTGAGCCTTAACCTCACCTGCCTACACCGATCTAATAGTGCTATTAGCTTCTCATCATGGTCATGCTCAGCTTCTTTGTCTGTTTCACCACAGCCAACTATAAGAATATCATCAGCTATTTGAATTGGATCTAATTGACATCTGGCGTACCTTGCACCCAAATGACAGACAATATACCTTCTTTTCAAACCCACAAAAGTCGTGGTCTAGAATTGACATGGCATGGGTCAGTAGGAGTTTGGGGTTAGAAATTGGAACAGCTGTAATTAACCCAAATGATTGGGCAGACCATAATCCATTGGAGATTAGATGGAAGTCTGTTCAGAGAAAATACCAACGGAGGTGGAGGTTCAATGCTAAATTACTGGGCGACAAGGACTGTATACAAAAATTCAAAGAAGAAATAAATTTCTTTTTCAAGGAAAATGAAAATAAAGGCACATCCCGTGCAATAGTTTGGGATACAATGAAGGCCTACCTGAGAGGAGTTGTGATTTCATACACCGCTCATAAAAATAAACAAGAAAGGAAGACCCTGGAAGACTATTTAAATCATATAGGAGAAGCAGAAAGAAAACTCCAAGATGATCCAGAAGATGAAGCAGCCAAAGAAAATTGGATGATGTGGAAGCATAAAGTAAATATCATGGAGCAAGAAGAATTAGCACAAAGAATGAAAAGAACGAAACAATATCTTTTTGAGAACACTAACAAATCGGGGAGGTGGCTGGCCTATAAATTAAAAAAGGAAAATGAAAGGGGAATAATCCATACCTTAGAGGACTCTAAGGGCAAATTATTGACTAACGAGGAAGAAAAATGAGATAGGGTGAGAGAATATTACGAATCTCTATATAAAGAAGGGGAGACATCAGATGACAAAATAGAAAAGTATTTGATAAAAGCAGAACTCCCACAAATAACTGATGAAGAGAAAGAAATGCTTAATAGAAAGATTACAATTGAAGAATTAAAAATAGCCCTCTCCAAATTGAAAAACAATAAAGCCCCAGGACCTGACGGATTTCCAGGGGAAATATATAAAAAATTAGAAGAAATACTCCAACCGAAATTAGTAGAAATTTTTAATGACGCACTGTTGGACCATAAAATTCCAGAGTCATGGAAAGAGGCGCATGTCACACTCGTGCCGAAAGAAGGTGCCGACCTAAAACAAATTCAAAATTACAGACCAATTTCGCTTCTAAATACGGACTACAAACTATTCATGGGCATAATTGCGGAAAGAATGAAAAAGATTTTAAATAATTGGATATATAAAGACCAGAACGGATTTTTACCGGGGAGACAAATTAGGGATAACATGAGAATTGTGCTAGATACGCTAGAGTACTATGAGGAACACCCCGGAAAACAGATGGCTCTGATTTTTGTCGATGCTCAAAAGGCATTTGACAACCTAAATTGGAAATTTATGATTAAACAAATTGAGATTATGAAATTCGGAACAAATTTTGAAATGATGATCAAATCCATCTATAACAACCAAAAGGCGAGTATCCTGGTGAATGGGGATAGGACTAAAACATTCCAAATTAGTAAGGGAGTAAGGCAAGGCTGTCCCCTATCCCCTCTATTGTTCATTCTGGCCCTAGAAGTCCTTCTACGGAAAATTAGAGCTAACGATGAAATAAAAGGAATGAAGATTAGGAAGGAGACTTATAAGACACAAGCATTTGCAGATGACGTTGCCCTAATCCTTGAAGACCCTATAGAGTCGGGACCTAAAGTATTGGAGGAATTAAGTAAATATGGAGAGGTGGCAGGCTTCATATTGAATAAAACTAAAACTAAAGTATTGATTAAGAACATAACTGAGAGTCAGCAAAACGAGATAGAAGAAGTATTAGGACTACAGGTTGCTAAAAAAATTAAATACTTAGGAATTTGGATTACATCAAGATGTTCGACTCTGAAAGACGATAACTATATTCCCCTAATTAGAAAAATAAAACAAGACCTAGATAACTGGAAAAAAATAAGACTATCACTTTTGGGCAAGATAGCCACAATTAAGATGAACATCCTCCCCAGAATATTATTCCTATTCCAAAATATACCAATAAATTTAGATAAAAAATTCTTTCTAGAATTAGACAAAATTATTAGAGAATTTATATGGGAGGGGAAAAAACCGAGATTTTCCATTAAAATTTTAAGAGGCAAAAGAGATATAGGTGGATTTGGACTCCCGGATTGGGAAACATATTATAGGTCAGCCAAGCTAGTTTGGATAAGAGATTGGATCACCCTGGAAAATGCGAGAATTCTTACTCTAGAAGGCCATGACTTGCAAAAAGGCTGGCACGCCCACATTTGGGAAATGGAGAGGAAAAAGAAGACATATTTCCATAGACATAAAATTAGAGATTCCTTGATACAAACATGGACCCAGATCAGACAAAAACATTACAAGAAAATCCCAAATTGGCTCTCAACGATGGAGGCCCTGACTCACCCAAACAGGTGGGAGAGGGAGAAAATGGCCAGATATAAAGATATTCTAGACGAAGGAGGGAGGCTTAAACCAAATGATACCTTACGAGAGCAAGGAATAACCTTAGATTGGTGGACCTACTCACAAGTAAAATCCAGATATCAGAGGGACAAAGAACAATATGGTCTAGAACCGGGACCAAATGGATTGGATAAAGTTCTGATGGGAACAAATAAAAAGATTCTGGCAAAATTATACAATTATCTGTTAAGCGATGAGAAGTTTGAAGATGTTACAAAGAATCAAATAATTGCATGGGAGAAAAATATAGGGTGCAATATAAATTTCGGGGAATGGGAGGAGGCATGGAATAGAAATCTTAAATTGACCAGAGCGGTGGCATATAAGGAAAATCATTACAAAATGTTTCATAGGTGGTACCTAGCCCCGGCCAGACTAGCGAAGATATACCCTAATATACATCCCAATTGTTGGAAATGCGGCCATGGCCAAGGCACCTTCTTTCACATGTGGTGGACATGCCCGGAAGCGGAAGGATATTGGAGTAAGATCAGGAGATGGTTACACGAAATAATTGGGGAAGATATTGAACTAACACCAGAGACTTTCCTCCTGGGAATAATAAAGAAGCCATATAGAAAGGAAATGACACATTTAATGATCCACATAATCACAGCCGCTAGATTGGCATACGCACAGTTTTGGAAAGAGAAAATTCAACCACCAGAAGAGCTTACAATTAAGAAAATACTCGAGTGCGCAGAGATGACTAAATTAACTTATGAATTAAATGATGAAAAGTCAGTATACTATATGGTGTGGGAAAGGTGGTACAAGTGGTTGCATGACAAAATGGAAGAAAGATCAAAGGTGTGTTAAATATTGGTAAAAAGTGAGTCAAAATATCAACAAGTATTATTTATGTAAATAGTTTAAACACTGCATATCCGATACAAATTGAAAATGTTTATTATATTTATGTGTTCTATGTTATTGTTTGAATGATTGTTTTGTTTGTTTGTTTGTTTGTTTGTTTGTTTGTTTTTCTCATTTATTTTTGTTCTGTAAAAAATCTCAATAAAGTCTATTAAAAAAAAAAAAAGAATATCATCAGCTATTGGCTCAATTCCACTGAGCCCACTTAGTAATTCGTGCTGCTTTCGTTGATACACCTCTGGTGCTACGGAAACTCCAAAGGGTAATTTGAGCCATCTCTTTCTACCCCATGGAGTCCAGAACATAGTCATGTAGCTGCTCGTTTCATCCAGTTTACACTGTAAGAAGGCATCTTTGGCGTCAACAAGCGTGAAAACCCGTGCTTTGGGTAGCTTGTGCAAAACGTCATCAAGTGTTGGCATTAAGTAGTGTGACCGTTTCAGGGCCATATTCAGAAACTTAGGATCAATGCAGATTCTAATCTTCTCCGGCCTAATAACAACCATGTTGCTTATCCAATCAGTGGGCTCAGATACTGACATAATATGTCCTTCCGCCTCGTACTTATCCAGTTGTGCTTTAACCTGCAGCTTAATAGCTATAGGCACATTACGTGGAGCACTTTGTACTGGAGAAATGGTAGAGTCAAGTTCTAAATGAACCTCTCCTGGAACAGATACTATGGGGCCCTCAAACACCTCCCTGTAAACTCAGAGGATTTGCTGTTTTGTCAATGGCCTCACTAGAGGTTTGGGGGGGGGTAACTCACAACATTGTGTAACTCAGCCGGAATGGTGAACTGCATCAACCCCAAGCGCTCACATGTTGATCCTGACAATAGCTGTTTCTGATCAGCTTCCACAATCTCAAGTTCAAGTTTATAAATATCCCCACATATGCTGCATTCTGTTTGAAATAGGCCCAGTGAGTTCATTAGTTCCCCTGAATATAACTTCAGTTTAGTACTATTAGGCCGAAGAAGTATCTCCAGTGCCAGTTTCATTTTATCCTTTAGACTCATAACATCACATGTTGCACCTGAGTCCAGCTGGCAGGGTTGAATTATATTGTTAAACCTGAGATTTACAAACCATTTTTTGCCCTTAGAGTGTACTGTGCCAATACATTCTTTCCTATAAACCACATCAGTGGTAAACAAGGATGCATCCTCCGAGTCTGACATTTGCTCAATTGTGTGCAGCTTCCTCACTTCCCTTTTACGTGCCTGACACACTCCTGCAAAGTGATTTAACCTCCCACACACTCTGCAGGTTTTTCCATATGCAGGGCACTGCTCTCTCTCTTGTATATGCACACTGCCGCAATATTTGCATGCTACTTGATTATTTGCGAATGAATTATAAAGCTGCATTTTATGCTGGCGCTTGTGTTGATAATTTGTCATACTTGACTGTTGTTTAGAGACTGTATTGACACAATCATTAACCTGCTCTAGAGCTCTCAGCCGTTTGTCAGTAAGTTCTATAGTCTGACACATCTCAATTGCTGCTTGTAGGCTTAAATTATGCTCCCTCAAGAGGCGGTGGCGTGTGCTTTCTCTGGTAACGCCCAAAACTATTTTGTCCCAAATAAGTTCAACTTTTAAGGGGCCATAGTCACAGCTTGCAGCCTTTTCCCTTAAGCATGTGACGAAGCTATCTATTGTTTCACCTTCTTCTTGCTTACTGCTGCCGAATATATATCTTTCATAAATGACATTTTTAATTTTTGTTATTTGCCTTGCTTTCTAGGGATTTTTGTTTGGAATTTGGTCCTGGAGATCCTAAAGACTGGTCACTCTCCCCCCTCAATTTTAGTTTAAAGCCCTCCTGATAAGTTGAGCCAGTCGTTTTCTGAAAACATTCTTCCCAGTCTTTGTGAGGTGCAACCCATCCCTTGCCAAAAGCCCATCTTGAAGGTAGTATAGACCATGGTCCAGGAATCCAAAGTTTTTTTGGTGACACCAACCCTTTAGCCAGTGGTTCACTTCTAGAATTCTTTGTTCTCTTGCCGGATGTTGTCCTTTTGTTGGCAGTACAGATGAAAAAACTACTTGTGCACCTAAGTCCTTGACTTTCTTGCCTAGCTGCTCATAATCATTCAATATCGTTTTCAAATCCTTTTTTGTGTCATTCGTCCCTACATGTAGTAGTAGAAAGGGGTAATAGTCTGTTGGTTTTATTATTTTGGTTAGGTTCTCAGCCACATCTTTGATTTTAGCTCCAGGGAGACAACATACCTCTCTGGATTGACTGTCTGGTCTACAGACGGCAGGTTCTGTTCCCTTGAGAATTGAATCTCCTATCACCAACACTTGCCTTTTTTTTCCTAGGGAGGTTTGTGGTGTTTTTCTATCTATCACATTTGGTGGTGCTACTTTTTTAGGGACATTTAATGGTGCTTCTTCTCTAGGTGTCTGCATGTTTTCTTCTAGTGAGAGTCCATGATATTGATTGCTTAGCACCAGTGTGGCTGCTTCAGAGTGTGTTGGTTTCGACAGGGGTTTTGTACTAGGTTTGTGTTTTTTTTCTATGAGTGACATGTTTCCATCTGTCTTTTCCTCTAAGGGGTCAATTCTTTTAGAAGTTTTTTGGTCATTATTACGTTCAATTTGGGCATATTCTTTTTGCAAGGTTTGGGGTTTCTCGTTTTGTAGGTCAAGTTTCAGAGTGGTTAGAGTTTCCTCTAGACCCTTTACTTTTTCTTTTAGTAACTTGATTAATTTACATTTGGTACATATGTAGTTTGGATATTCTATGGGCATAAGTATATACATGGAACATGTTCTGCAGATCACAATAGTATCAGTTTCTTCTTCCATGAGTGGGTTTACAAAAAATTGAGAGTGAAAGTGTAGAGGGTTTTACCACAGATTTTTAAAAGGGAAAAATGTCCAATTTGGGATACAGATGTTCTAACAGATTTTTTAAAATTTAAAATTTGGGGGACTCAAGTCTAGCTAAAGTTTAAGGTTCTAACATTTAAAGAATGCCAAGTTTAAGGATTTAAAGTTCTACAGTTCAAATTGTCTAGTTTAAAATTTTAAGGGTCTAGCAGATCATTTAGATTGTCCAATTTAATTTTTTTTTTAGTGTTGAGTGGGCTTAAGTGTGAGGTTCGTTCTTAGCCTGTACTGGAATGTTATTTGATTGTCCCTTCCTTCTTGTGATCCTTTCCCTCCCTGCTTTCTTTCTTTCTTTTTTTTTATTGAAAAGTTTTACAAAAAGTTTACATATTCCCCCCCTTCCCTACCCCAACCTCCCCCCTCCCCCCCTCCTCTTCCCAGAACAAATTACAGGGTATAACCTTCAACAATCATAATCAATCCTAGTCTAAATAATTATAACATTCCACATCTCTTGTTCCTTCAATTCCCTAATTACCCACCTAGCTTAATTACTTTTTTTTTATTGAAAAAGTTTTCAAATACAAATTTTTCCCCCTTTTTTTTCCCCCTCTCCCTCCCCCTCCCTAACCCCCCCTCCCCACCCATCCCCCCCTGTGACTTCTTCATAACAAAAAAAAAAACCTAATTCATAACAGATTACTTACTCCCTCCTCTAGATATTGACCTTTACTTGCTAAAAATATTATTAATATTATGACATCCCCCTTTATCCATACATTTCAGAAAAGAGAAAAGAAAGAAAAAAAAAAGACATTATACTATAACATTATAGAATAACTTCTCCACTTTAAAACTATACGATAAGTCCTACTTTAACATTTAATCTTCTATATATATTACTATAACATTTCAAAGCGGCCTTCCCCATAAAATCTAGTTTAACATTTATTCCACTCTATCCATTTCCTCCACTCCCCTAAATATATCACTTAAAAATCCCTTTTCTTAGACTAATCAATCTACTAACTAGCTTATTCACCCACTATCATGCAAAATTACCATACACAACATTTCTTAATATCTTTGATTCACTGCCCACACTACTTAAAAATATATGTCTATATTTTCCATTATATCTAAATAAAAAAAAAGGAAGGACAATGACTTTAAATTTATAATCCATATAGTATCTTCTTTAAGGTCTTTCCACTGGATTGGTAGAACCAACATCCATAATCGGGTAACATAGCTTGCTGGTGCAACAGTTTATTCAGGATCTTCAATCATATCTGCCCCCATCAGTAGTAAATATCTTCTTATATGTATAAAAGTAAAAACAACCACCCGAGTGACATTATAATTATATTCCATATAGTAATAATTGTGGGTTTCATCAGGATTATTAATTCCCATCATCGTAGTGGGTAACAACCCGATCTTCTGCATGCCCCAGCATAATTCTCTTGCCTTGTAATTCAAGATAATATAATATGTTTATCAACACAAAAAAAAAAATTCCAAAATGGATAATTCAAATCCATCAGTTTAAGGCTCATTTCACGTCCCCAAATTACGGCCATGCAGAGATCTGCCACAATCTTCAGGATGATATCAACCAATACGTCGCCTCTTCTGTGTTTACACATAATCATTCATATTTTAAAGTCACTGGCTTCACTGTTGCCTAATTTAGAAATTTCTATTTTTATGCCACCTATTTCTTTTTTTCTTTTCTTTTTGTGGGTTTGGTTTCCATCCTGGTTTCTTTTCTACAAATTGTGTATCATCTGGTCGGATTTTGTTCTGCTTTGTAGATTGGTCTTGTTGGTTTTGTTTTTGTATCTCATGTTTCTTTTTAATCCCTTGTATTTCCCCTAATTGGTTTCCATGCTTATCCTTGCCTTGATAAGTCATCACATTAAGGTTAGATGCCACTTTTCTCAAATTTGTAGATAGTCCAGTTGGGGTATCCAATGAATCCAAAGGCAATTCATCTGGTACAGTCTCTGTAATTCGATATTTTACCTTTATTTCCGGCTCCTTCTGCTTATCCTGTATTATACCTGAAGATGTTAAGTTCATTTTCAACCTATTTTGATAAAATTCTTCCGCTCTTTCAACAGTATTTAGCTGATATCTTTCTCCTTGGTATCTAAATATAATACCAACTGGGGCGTCCCACCTGAATGAGATATTTCTCTTTTTTAACTCATTCACCAGAAAACCAAATTTCTTCCTTTCCATCAGTATCTTAGGTGGGAGTTCCTTGTAAATCCAAATCTTTCTTCCATACAATTGCAAATTAGAATTGAAGGAATTTTGCACGATATTATTCCTAATTTCTTTATCTGTAAAATAAATCACCACATCTCTAGGCAATTGCCTTTGCTTGGCAATCCAGGAGTTGATTCGATAAACTCTGTCAATCCTACAAAACACTTCGTCAGGTTGAACCTTTAGAATCCCAGCTAGGAATTCAGAAGATATTTTCCTTAAATCATCTCTATTATTTTCCTGCAAACCTCTTAATCTTATCGCATATTCTGTGAAATTATATTGTACCATTAAAATCTCTTTTTCAATCTTCTGTTGCAGATTTTCTGCATTACCATACTTTTGATCAGCATCCATTTTAGGTTTTTCTTCTAAGCTATTATCCTGAATGTTTGTCAAGTCATTTTCAATTTTTTGAATTCTATTGTCCAATTTATCTTGAATTTCTTCCATTTTAGACTCTAGTACATTAGTATTTGTGTCCAACTGTATCATAAATTCTATAAAACCATTAACCACTTTTGAGAGTTTTTTCTCCAAAAAATCAAACTTAGATTTCACCAATTCTTTAATTTCCTGCTTAAATTTTTCAAATTGCTGATTCACAATCTCCTCCCTTCTTTCAATCTCTTCTATAAAAAATTCTATTATATTAAAATCAGGTTTCTGAGACTGAAGAGTTAGGACTTGTTCCTTTAAGTTGTTGGTGGGGGAATCCCCCCCTTCTTGTTTATCTGACTTTATGAGTCTCAGTGCCATGTTTCCACCCAGGCAGGCTTTGTTAAAAAAAAGCAAGAAAGACTTCTTTCCAATCAACAACAATATCAGGTCTCCAAGGGAAAAAAAAGAGAAAAAGACACAGGAGCGAAGTTTTGTCTACAAATGTAGCCAGTGGTATTTATTCCGCTACATTGTAGTAATAAAAAACGGAAGGACTTTCCCTTTCAGCCTCTCCTCCAGCCGACGCCATTTTAAAAGGCTTTTTTTCCTCTTTCTTTTCCTCCTCTCTCTTAAGTAATTTCTTTTAAAAAATCAGTAAAATACTTGCGGTTCAGTATTACAGGTCCAGCTCACATTTTCTTTGAGTAGTCTGTTAAATTTGCAGGCTTGCTTTTGACGCCTAGCTCTGCATCAGCAGAGGTCTCCCAAAGCCCGGAGCAGCGGCTGGGGATACGGGGCATCTCATCCACTCCGTCCCAAAAGTAAAGGAAAAACTTTTGGGACTCCGCAGAGAGTTCTACCCACCCCTGCCGGCTCTATCTCCGTTTCCTCATGGAAACGGAGTTTTTTCGAGCCGCCATTCCGTTGTGAAGGCGGCTCTGACAGGCGATGGAAGCTGACGATCCCAAAGGAACGTCTGGCAGCGACAAACAGCAAACCGGAAGTCCCACCTAGCTTAATTACTTAAAGACACACCAAATAGCTATATAATCATTCATAACCTATCTGCAATTTCTTATTCTGATATTTATTTTGAATATAATCTATCCATCTTCCCCTCCCTGCTTTCTTGTGGGCTTGATTTATCTCTTACTTCTCTGCCTTTATATGTTCTGTACTTGTTATTGCCTACTTGCCTTTGATTTTCTTTTACCTTGTGTCCTGTGTTGTCTTTTTATCCTCCCTTCCTACTTGTTTTTCTCCTGCCACTATCAGGTATTCAGTTCTCCCTGTTTTTCTCAGTTCCCCCTCCCACCCCTCGCCTGTTGGTCTCCCACGCTGTTCTGTTGCCGTTCTCAGTCACCGATTCTGATCTGCTGTGCTGAAATGCTCCACCAACACCAGCAGCCTCCAGTTGCACTGATGCTCTCCTGTTGCTTTCCATGCCCCGCTCAGGATCTGCTTCGTTGTGCTGCCTCTTGCTGCCGGCTCTCCCGTCTGCTGCGCTGCCACTGCTCCTGGCTCCTCAGCCACGTGGCTCCTGTTTGTGCTGCTTCTTCCAGCAACAGGACCGCCCGGATGGCCCACGGCACGCTTGCCTCTTGTCTCCTCTCCACAGCCAGTTCTCCTCCTCCTCCTCCCTGCTCCTCTCTCTCTCTCACTGGCTCGCCTTTTCCTTCTCTGCCGGTTGTTGCTTTGCCCTCAGTCGGCTTGCCTCTCTGCCCCATGGATGGTTTTCCTCCCTGCTCCACAGCTGTGCTCCACTCGCTCACCGGCTCGCCTCATTGTTCTCCACCGGTGTGTTTTGCCTCTCTGCTCACCTTGCTTCAATGGGCCTCCTTGCACTTGGGAAGGCCTCTTGGGTGCAGCTGGGCTTCTCTCAGCAGGCCAAGTTTGCTGTGGATCGTTTTCCTCCTATTTCTCCAGTCTCCTTTTCCTTTCTCCTCTTATTTGTCTTTCTCTATGATTTATTATATGATTTATCTTTCCCTCTCCACCTCTCCTCCTATCATTTCTTACTTTAATAGCAACTTTTCTCTTCTTTTAACTCCCTGCGATGCTGCCATCTTGAAACCATCTTGAAACCACAACCAAAACCAAACATTGTATCTCCTCACGGAGTTCCTTTGCAAGCGTGTCAATTTTTAATTCAAGCTTAGTTCCCATTGCCTGAATTACCTCATGTGTTTTAGCTGTGTATTCATCCAAGAACGATCTTAAACATTCTGCATCTCAGGGTATCTCTTACAGGTAGCCATACCTTCAAAATGTGACTAAAATTTTAATGTTTAAGTTAAAATTAAATTAAATTTTAAAAATTTAGTTAGTTAATTTATAACATTAGATCTAGTAGTTTGGATAGTGCCACTGCAGAGTTTAAAAAAAGGGAATCACAATTCTACAGTCTTTGGCTTCCTCATGTGGTCAAACAGCGTCACTGTAGTAAAAGAAACCTAATCTGTGTTGTCAGCTCCAGCATGCTGTTGGCATGGAGCTGCCATTCTTGGGGGGAGGAATGCACAAACCTCGTTTCAGCCCAGCATCTGCTTCGTTGAGCCTCCCAGGAACTGATAGAATTGATGGGAGGGAATAGCTGGGGGATGACATCATCATGGCCAGCCGGAAATAACAAGTGAATTAACTGTTTAGATGCTGGTTGTAAATACTCAAGAATTAAACATAAACCAACTTCCGGGTCACATGGGAGGGAGCAGCGCGCGTGATTGGGTGGGTGGTGATAACTAATGGATAAATGGTGGTGGGAAGCACAGGGCAGTAGCCCTAACAAGTTTTTCATCTGCGGTTGTCAGTGAGTGCCAAGAAGTGATTAAACTAAGGTAGCAGCCATCCAGGTGTGTCTCCTTTTATTTCCTTCTGTTTGGAACCTGACAGATTTGTTAGGGCTCATTTCTTTTCAATGGCTGAGGACATGGTGCCAGGGTTAGAGGCAGCTGACCTTGAAGAGTCAGTAGCTCCAACTGAAGCTACTGTGCTCGAGACCTCTTCTCCTACAGAGGAGCCTGTGGCCACAGTCAGGCCAAAGGACAGGTCAGGTGGGAAGAGCTCACCAGAAAGAAGGCTGCAAGTAGCAGTAGAGGCAGAGCAAGGTGATTCCAGGGATTGGTGGCTGGACACCAAGACAGCAGAACATTGAGGGCGGCCACTTCCTGGGCCACTACTCACACCTTCGGGAGAACACTTCACTCAATGGAGAGAGAGACGAATCTCTGAGGACGATGACTGGAGTTACTCCACAGTGCTGGGAAACCAGACCATTGAAGTGCTCCAGGAGATGTATGGAGCATCTGGGTTCCGAGAGCCGACCTGAGGTAATGTGTGGCAGAGGCCAGGAGTGGGACTGCCTCCTTCACCCAGGACCCAAGGAATAGAAGGTCCTCCGCTTCGATCCAGGCTGCCTGGGAAGGGCAGGCCATATGACCTCCCAGGGACTTTAGGGGTCCCACGAAAACCCGTCCCAGAGGACGCTGGGCCGACAGGACATTGTTATGAACTGCAGGTGCCAGTGGTACAGGACTACAGGGGCCAACTGCCCAACCTCCCGGCTGACCAACCAGCCCAGCAAGGTCTTGTATATATGGGCAGGTGGGACCCACCACCTTTGCGAGCGTCATTTGATGGCAGCCCCAAGAAGGTGCCTTTGTTTCTAGGCCAGGTCCTCAATCACTTTGACTGCTACGGCAGACTGTACACCTCCCAGTGGGACATGATTATTGCAGTGACAACAGTCATGGAAGGAGAGGCAGCAGAATCATTGTTTGCAAGAGAGCCAGTTCTAAAACATCCGAATCCTTCCAAACCTTTTGTGGTCCGGGCAGATGCTAGCGACTTGGCGGTTGGGGCAGTGTTCCTCCAGGCCAATGAGGAAGGGGCACTCCAACTGTGTGCATATACATCTCAAAAGTTGAACAACACCGAACGCAATTGGTCCATTTGGGAAAAGGAGGCATTCGCAGTACGGTGGGCTCTCTTAACGTGGAGGCACTTGTTGGAAGGGGGTAGTATCCCTTTCGAGGTCTGGACGGACCATAAAAATCTAGAGGCCCTACAGTCCCCGTGAAGACTATCCCCTAAACAAATTCGGTGGGCCTTGTATTTCTGTAGGTTTAATTTCACCTTGAAGTACATTCCAGGTGGAAAGAATTTTTGGGCAGATATGTTATCTAGGAAGCCACAGTACAAGAGCAACAAGGAAGCGATACTCCCGGTACGATCACTCCAGCCGACCACCACATCTGTGCTGAGTTGTGCCAGAGGGGACATACTGCAAACCATACGGGAGGCACTAGACACGGATACATGTTTTAAGGATAACCAATCGTGGCTAATGAATCGAGAGGGGTTGGCTTGGAAAGGGTCCAAGATATATGTCCCTAAAGAGGTACGCCTGACCATATTAAAATGGTGCCATGATGTCCGGACAGCTGGACACTTCGGATTCCTAAAAACCTTCCATTTAGTGAATAGACAGTTCTGGTGGCCGAAGATGCGGAAGGATATCGAGGAATATGTCCGTAGTTGCATCATGTGTAATACTATGAAGGCCAGACCTGGGAAACCACCGGGGCTGTTACAGCCAGTGGCTAATCCAACCCAGCCCTGGCAACAAATAGCCATGAATTTCATAGTCGAGTTGCCGGAGAGTCAGGGAAACACCGTAATATGGACGGTTATCGACCTCTTCTCTAAGCAGGCACATTTCATCGCCTGCCCCGGCCTACCGTCAGCTAGGAGACTGGCAAAATTATTTATTACACATGTATATAGGCTGCATGGCATTCCTCAGTGAATAATATCGGACAGGGGTGTACAATTCACTGCCAAGTTTTGGCGGAAGTTTCTAGAAAGGGTGGGTAGCAAGCAAGGATTGAGCTCAGCATTTCATCCCGCTACCAATGGGGCAGCTGAACGGACAAATGCAATGATAGAAAGATATCTGCGTTGTTAGGTGAATCACCAGCAGACTAATTGGACCGAACATCTTCCATTCGCGGAGGTTGCGTACAACAACGCAGTACACAATAGTACAGGCTTCACCTCATTCAAAATAGCTACAGGCAGAAAGTTCATGCCCATACCTGAATGTCCATCAAATACCACAGTGGATACCGATGTACAAGAGTGGTTAGCCCAAGCAGAACAAGTGTGGCAAATCGCCAAAAAAGCCTTACAGAAGGCATCGGATAATTACAAACATCAGGCCAATAAAGCCAGACGGCCATCGCCACCCTTTCATGTAGGCCAACAAGTATTCCTGTCTACAAAGTATCTGAACCTACACCTCCCGAGTAGGAAGTTAGGTCCCAAATATATTGGACCCTTCCTGGTGGTGCGGGTGATCAACCCCATAACTGTACAACTCCAATTGCCCAGGTTGTTGGGAAAAATGCACCCGGTGTGTCAGCCTTGGAAGCCATATTAAGCCGGAAGCTTCAATGCTGCCATCTCCTCATGTGTGGGAAAATAGGAGGGGGGATTTAGGAGAGGGGAGTTAATAGACATAATAACAGTTTTTCTTATCGGTCAAGGTCAGGGCGGTCCAGCATCTGGAGGAGGAGTGGTTAAGGGCTGGGCCGAGGCAAAACCGACAGTGATTGGAGCATGTGACCGAAAGGGGAGAAAGGGGTTGGTTTTGGGAGCTTTGTATTAGTGAAGGAAAGCCCGGGTTTTTCAGTTTCAGGATTTCCCAGATGTGCCAGTTTACCTATTGCTAGTAAAGAGAATTTTGGAAAATGCCTGCTTTTGTGTCTTTACTGGGAGTCGGGGGTTTTCTGGAATGCTGACACGGTATTCCACTGCAGTCTGCTGCGCCCAGCCCACTTATCTACACTCAGGGAGACCCCATTGCGACCACCTCCACCACTGATGGTGGATGGGGAACAGCAGTATGAAGTAAAGAAGGTGCTGGATACCCGATGGCATAGGGGTAAGCTCCAATACCTTCTCTTATGGAAGGGATATCCTCTGTCAGTGGCCTCCTGGGTACCCGAACATGATATACAAGCTCCCCGATTGATTGATAGGTTTCACAGGAAATACCCAGGGAAGCCGGGTGGACCCGGGGATCCACGACATATTACTTAATGTGCATTTCCATTTCAGAAGTCGTCTCCATGGTAGAGGGGCCACATGTCAGCTCCAGCGTGCTGTCGGCATGGAGCTGCCATTCTTGGGGGGAGGAATGCACAAACCTCGTTTCAGCCCAGCATCTGCTTCGTCGAGCCTCCCAGGAACTGATAGAATTGATGGGAGGGAATAGCTGGGGGATGACATCATCATGGCCAGCCGGAAATAACAAGTGGATTAACTGTTTAGATGCTGGTTGTAAATACTCAAGTGAATTAACTGTTTAGATGCTGGTTGTAAATACTCAAGAATTAAACATAAACCAACTTCCGGGTCACATGGGAGGGAGCAGCGTGCGTGATTGGGTGGGTGGTGATAACTAATGGATAAATGGTGGTGGGAAGCACAGGGCAGTAGCCCTAACAAGTTTTTCATCTGCGATTGTCAGCGAGTGCCAAGAAGTGATTAAACTAAGGTAGCAGCCATCCAGGTGTGTCTCCTTTTATTTCCTTCTGTTTAGAACCTGACTTGTGTCTCTTTGTCTGCTGCTAGACCAATCAGACATAAAAGAATTCAAAACTATTTCTCCCCCTCCTACCAGCCAAAACAAAACACAATTTAGGTAAACTTTGTTTTAAAAACGAAAAAGTTCACCAGAGTCTGTTGGACATATAAAATCCTCTAAGGAGTTTGAATTCAAAAGTTTCCACAGTGCTCTCCAGCTTCTTTAATTTGGCTCGGATATGCCAACTCCTCCCTCCTTGCCATCTTAAAGTCCCGGAGCCTCAGAAATAACGATAATTCCACAAAAAGGAAAAGGCAAGCTGCAGGCAGAGGAAGCCTTGTTTAAAAAGGAAAGGTAAATGATAAAGTGATGGGTCTAACCCAATAACTCACAAGACAGAGTAATGTCTTCAAGGAATTCTTTTATTGCAGGCCTGGATTGTTCCTAGGCCCATTCCTCTAATAGTAACTGACCTTTTGTCCTTCTCTTGCAGATACACATCTGGAACTGCTGGATGGCCTCGTGGTGGGACCTCTTATACCCAGGGGGAGGAGTCAGAGGTAAGGTGGAGTGATGGGATATGTGGTTGTGTTAACCCTTGCAGGACTATGAGGAGATGTGATATGAATGGGTTAGACATTTAACCTGACAAAACCCCCTCTAAATGTCTAACTGATGGCCGGTACATGATATTTACATACACACGTTACATGCACAAGATTACATGATTTACATATAGACACATATTTTTGATGTGAGGTACGCTTGTTGTTTGTGAGGTAAAGGTTTGGTAAGTATATCTGCAGTTTCCTCCTCAGTGTCACAGTGTATGGCCTTAATAAAACCAATCTCCGAGAATTGTCTAACATGTTTACACTTAATGTCGATGTGCCTTGATCTCTGTCCCACGGCATCGGCCTTTGATATTTCTATGGCTGCTTTATTATCTTCATGGATAATTATTGGGTATGATGGTTCAGTCCAAATATCACTGAGTAAGTCATCAAACCATATTAGGTTGTTTGCAGCTTTGGACAAACAGACAAATTCTGCCTCGGTGGTAGAGGTGGCTACTAGTTTTTGTTTCCCAGTGTACCAATGTATAGGGCTGTTGTTGAGGAAAAGTACATACCCAGAAGTGCTTTTCCTACTTTTGATATCTCCTGCCCAGTCAGCATCTGCATAACAGGTTAACTTTGGTTTCATGGACAGGTCTGGTTCAAGGCATAAGTGGGCATCAATACTGTATTTCAGGTACCTGAGTAACCTTTTGATGGCACCCCAGTGTAGAATTGTTGGCTTACTCACGTGTCTAGATAGTAGGTTGACAGCTAAAGCGATGTCTGGCCTTGTCCATTTAGCTATGTACAGTAATGACCCTATGGTAGACCTGTACAGTTTGTTGTCGATGAAGGGTTCAGCTTCATTATACATATTTTTTAGAAAATCTGGTTGCATGGGGGTCTCGCTGGGTTTTGCCTCTGACATATTACATTTTGATAATAGCTCTATGATTTTTTCTTTTTGCGAAAGTCGGAAGCCTTTGTCAGTTTTGGTTACTTGGACCCCTAAGTATTTGTCTATTTTCCCTAGTGATTTTAATGAGAAATGACTCCCTAATTCAGCGGCAAACCTGTCACATTTGGTTTTTTGTCTCCTTATGTATAATAGATCATCCACATAGACAAGGATGCCTTCAAATGATTCTTTTTCTCGCTTTATGAAGAAGCATTTATCCGCTGAAGTGGCGGTGAAGCCCATAGAGTTGAGGGCTTTGGCTAGACAATCGTACCACCTTTTGCCTGACTGCTTAAGTCCATATAAACTTTTATTCAGAAGCCACGTGTTGTTTTTTCCTTCGTTGTATCCTGGTGGGGCCTTTACGTAAATTTCCTTATCCAATTCTGCATGAAGATATGTGTTGTGGCCCCGCCCTCTGAGCCTGTCCCATCGGAGGAAGAAAGCTCCGAGCATGAGGAAGAGGAGTCAGCCAGGCCTCCCTCTCCAGGCCCCTCCCCTCTGGCATTGTCTCAAGTGCCGGCCGAGGGAGAGGAGACAGCTGGTTCGGATCAGAGTGATGAAGAAACATCATTCCTGGACGCACGCCTCCGAAGGCGTGATAAACGTTTGCAGCAGCTTAGGAGGCGTGCTAGGGATTAGAACTGAGTCACTGGACCACACCCCAGAGACTATATAATAGAGGGTGGTGGTCAAGGATCCTTGTGACGAACAAAGCAAACCTTGGATAGTCACTAAAGCCTCGTCCGGAACTGCTGAGAGAAAGATTTAAAGTGTTGGACATTTGGACTCTTGAGTATTTATCTTTCTGTTTTACTTTGAAAATAAAGTCACTTGGCAGACGGTGTGTCTATCGCTGCCAAGTGGGAGATAAGACCTGGGTGCGTTCCAAAGTGTTTCCTTAACCCTCGACTGGCTGTGTTGGTGTGTGTGTGGGTACGGGGACAGATCATCATGCAGTTTGCAGATTGAATTGAAATACTTCTAGTCCCAGGATGGTGGCTATTATTAGAGCACTCTTGACACTCTCGGCCCTGACCGTGGGTGAGTAGGTGTCTGTGTAGTCCTCTGGGTACTTCTGGGCAAAGCCTTGTGCGACTAGCCTCGCTTTGTACAATACTTTATTGTTTTCTAGTGTCTTGACCTTGAACACCCATTTGGTCCCGATTGGTTTTTTGTTCTCTGGTGCTTGGGCTGGTGAGTATACTCGCAGGTCCCTAAGACTCTCCATTTCCCTTTCCATGGCTTGTTTCCATTTTTCTTTCTCTTCCTGGGGAAGGTCGAGTATCTCTTCATAGGAACTGGGTGTGATATTGCCTGTGTGTATAGACATGACGTAATCCTCAAGTCTCTTTGGTATTTTGTTTCTATTCGTTCTGACTGATCTGTCAGGAGGCGTGTCTGTTTCATGCAGGTGCTCGGCTTCTTTGTTAGTGAGGCTATCTAAGTTCAAAGTGGGGTGTCCTTCCTTCCATTCCTTGGCCCTTAGATCGTGGTGTTTGGGCCTGTGTGTTATGGTTTCTTTTGCTTTTTCAGTGGTTGGTTCCTCATCCCTTTGTTTATGTGAGTGCGTATCCCCGCCAAGAAAAATGTTGTTGGAATGAAGCCTTGACCAATTTGAATGTTCGTGAAAGTCCACAGATGTGGACACAATGAACTTTTTGTTGCCATCCACGAACCTGAAACCCTTTGTCCCTGGTTCATACCCCATGAATCTTAGTCTTTTGGATATCTTTTCTCCTTTCTTTCTTAATTGTCTGGGCATATGAATGTCCGCTGGGACACCAAATATATGCAGGTGAGCTAGGTTAGGTCTTCTCTTATACATTATCTCATATGGGGTTTTATTAATTGAACTTGACCACAATCTGTTCAGTGTATAGTTGGAGTAATGCAGTGCCTCTGACCAGAATGATTGGCTCATCCCTGCGTCTTCTAGGACACATCTCACCATTGTTTGGAGCACGCCGTTTTTACGTTCTATGACTCCATTTTGAAAGGGGAAAAAAGGTGAAGAAGTGAAGTGCAATATGTCCCTTTCCCTTAACCATTTTGTAAAGTCTCTGGCCATGAATTCTGTACCTCGGTCAGTCATTATCTGCTTAATTTTGGTGCCATGTTGTAGTTTCACTCTTTTATAGAATTCTTTGAATTTTTGGAATGTTTCATTTTTATGTCTGAGTGAATATACATAACCATATCTACTATAATCATCCACAATGGTTAGGAAAAATCTTTTTCTATGCCTAATGGATGGCTTCAATGGTCCCACTAGGTCAATGTGTACTAGTTGAAAGGTAGAGTCAGTAGTCTGCTCTGATTTCTTAGGCCTCGCTTTGACCTTAATTTTTGAGCATTTACAAACGGAACACTCTAAATAATTCTCACAATCTTTTACTTTTAAACCCTCGGTACATTCCAACATTTTCTTTTTTTAAAAAAAAAATATTTTTATTAATAATAAAGAAAAAAAACAAACCAACATAAATACATTAAAACAACATACAAAACGAACAAACATCAATTCAGTCCAATGACTGACTCTTAGAAGTTACTACAACGGTGGGTTATTTTCATATTTCTATTTATATCTATATCTACATTCACATGTTTACATGGTTATATATATATATATATATATATATATATATATATATATATATATATATATATATATATAATTGACTCCTTGTTTACTTCTATGCATTTCTATTGAATAGTCAAAAATTATCTTTATATTCCTATTTTTGCCTCCAGCCAGCTGTACCATCTTTGCCATACTAAATAGTAATCAGTATCGTCTTTCTCTTGTATTTCTTTTGTGAGCTTATCCAATTCTGCACATTCTGTAATTTTGGCTATTATTTTGTCTTCTGTGGGTAACTGTTCAGATTTCCAATGTTGGGCAAAGAGTATACGTGCTGCTGTGAGGATATGGATAATCAGATATTTTATTTCTTTGGTATATTGTGCTGTGATTATTCCCAATAAAAAGATTTCTGGCCTCATTTCCAGTTTTTGTTTCGTGATTTCTTCAATCATTGTTTTAATTTGTTGCCAGTATTGTTTTGCCCTTCGGCATGACCACCAGAGATGATAATATGTCCCTTTCTGTGATTTACATTTCCAGCACATTGGAGACGTATTTGGGAACATCTTGGCTAGGCGCGCCGGTGGGAGGTGCCATCGGTAGAACATTTTGTAAAGGTTTTCCTTATAGGGTATAGACAATGTCATCTTATAATTTATCTTCCACAAATTTTCCCACTTATCCAATTCAATAGTATATCCTATATTTTTGGCCCATGTTATCATATTCTCTTTGACAACCTCCTCTTCTAATTTGTATTTTAGTAGGTACTTATAAATTTTGGTAATCATTTTCTCATCTGTACTTTGTAATATTTTATCCAATTCATTTGGTTCATTTTGGAATCCGAATTGTGCCCGATCAGTTTTGTATCTTGATTCTATTTGCATGTATGGCCACCAATCAATGTCTATACCCTGATTTTGTAATTCTTGTCTTGTTTGTAATTCTCCTTCACTGTTCAGTAGTTCTTTATAAGTCCTCATTTTCTCTATATCCATGGCATTGGGATATATTAGTGCTTCCATTGTCGATAGCCATCGTGGAATCTTAGTATAGTGTTTTCTAATCTCTTGCCATATTTTGTACAATGATTCTCTGATAATATGTTGCTGGAAATATCCATGGTGCTTGTCCTTTCCCTCCCACAAAAAGGCGTGCCATCCGCGTTGTAGTTCAAAGCCCTCTAGTAATAGCATTCTTTTATTCTTGAGGTCTATCCAATCCCTTATCCAGTTTAGCGATGCTGCTTTGTAATATAACTCCCAGTCCGGTAGGCCTAACCCTCCTTTTTCCTGAGTATCTTGCATACACTTTATTTTGATTCTGGCCCTTTTCCCATTCCAAATAAATTTTGTTATTATTTTATTAAGGTCCTTAAAAAAGTTCTTTCCTGGCCAGATTGGGGTTACTTGAAAAAGGTAGAGTAATCTAGGCAGTATATTCATTTTTATGGATGCAATTTTCCCTAGAAATGACAGTTGTAATTTGTTCCATGTTTCCAGATCTTTTCTAATTTGTTTCATTAATTTGTTATAATTGTCTTCTCTAATTGTTATTGCTTTAGCAGTAAGCCAGATTCCTAGATACTTTATTCTCTTTACAATTTGTATTCCTAATTTGTCTTCTAGTTTTGTCTCCTGTACCTTTGTCAAATTCTTTGTTAATGCTTTAGTTTTTTGTTTGTTAATTTTAAGCCCTGCGACTCTTCCATATTCCTCTATCTTCGCTAAAAGTTTGGTTCCTGTTATTTCCGGTTGCTCCATTATAAATACCACATCGTCAGCGAAGGCTTGCAATTTGTACTCTTCTTTCCGTGTTCTCAAACCTTTTATTTCCGCATCTTTCCTAACTTCATTTAATAATATTTCCAATGAAATTATGAACAGTAGTGGGGATAAAGGGCAACCCTGTCTCACACCCTTTTGTATATCCAGATTTTCAGTCATATCTCCATTAATCATAATTTTGGCCGTTTGGAGGGAGTATACTTTTCTAATCATATGTAAAAATTTGACACCAAAGTCCATGGTTTCTAGTTGCAATATGAGGAAATTCCAATTTAGATTGTCAAATGCCTTTTGTGCGTCTAAAAAGATTAAGGCTACTTGTTTATCAACTCTTTTCTCGTAATATTCCAGGACGTTGATAATTGTTCTTATGTTGTTTTTGATCTGTCTTCTTGGGACAAAACCGTTCTGATCTGTATGTATGTATTTATAAATAATTGTTTTCAGTCTTTGCGTTATAACCAACATGAAGAGTTTATAATCTACATTGAGCAATGAGATCGGCCTATAATTTTTAACTTGTGTGGGGTCCGTGTCTTCTTTGGGGATGAGTGTAATAATGGTTTCGGTCCAGGATTTGGGAATTTCTGCTTCTAATAATGCATCATTGAGGACTTGGAGTAACAGTTCATCCATTGCATTTTGACAGTTTTTGTAAAACTCCGTTGGTATTCCGTCCGGGCCTGGAACCTTGTTATTTTTTTGCTTTTTCCTTGCTTCCACCAGCTCAGACATCGTAATTGGTCTATTTAATGCTTCTCTATGGGACTCCTCTAATTTTGTAATGTTTGTTTTACATAAGTATTCCTTAATGTCTTCATCCCGAATCTCTTCTTTCTTGTAGAGACTTTGAAAAAAATCTTTGACTATACGTTTTTTGTCTAGATTGGTATGGTATATTTGTCCTGTTTCGTCCTGCAATTGAAATATTGTTCTCCTTTCTTTTTCTTTTTTCAGTTTATACGCTAACCAGCGCCCCGTTTTGTTTGCATGCTCAAAATGTTTCTGTTTTGCTAACTTGATTTTCTGTGCAATTTCTGTCTGGGTAATCAGATTGATTTTATGTTTAGTAAGATTTAGTTTTTCTTTTATTGTTTTGTTGTGGGGCTCCTTCTGCAATTCTAATTCGTATATTCTAAATTGTTCTAACAGCTTATTCCTTGACTGTTGTTTCTCTTTATTTTTTTTTGCCATATACGCAATTGTAAGACCTCTTATGTATGCTTTAATTGTGTCCCAAAGGTTTTGAAGTGATGTCTGTTCTTTAGTGTTTATTTGTAGGAACATTTTAACCTCTTTCTCAATCATCTGTATGTATTCCTTATCTTTTATTATTCCTGTGTCCATCATCCACCTCCTTTGCTTTCGATGTCCTTTCCATACTATTTTAATGGGGTTATGGTCTGCCCAGGTGTTCACTGCTATTTCGATATCTTTTACCTCCTCTCTGAGGTCTGAAGTCATCCAGGCCATGTCGATCCTAGACCATGACTGGTGTGGGTTCGAGTAATATGTATACTGTTTTGTTTGTGTGTTTGCCTCTCTCCATACGTCATGTAGGTGTAGTTCGTTGATCATGTCTTTGAAAGGTTCCGGTAGAATTTTCTTTCTGGTTTTACTTTGTTTGTTACTCCGATAGTCTTTTTCTATGTCCATGATTGCATTGAAGTCTCCTACCATGCAGATAGTTTCGTATTCCAGGTCTTTGATTATATTATGTAGCTTTTTAAAAAAGTCATTTTGGTTTCCGTTGGGTGCATATATAGATATTAATAATATTGTTTTGGATCCTGTTTGTATTTCTATTATTAAGATACGTCCTTCTGTGTCTGCATATATTTGTTTTGTTTTTAGGTATTTCTTTACATATATTACTCTTTTTTTGGTCTCCTAGAGATGCATATAGTCTTCCTAATCTTTGATTGTCCAATAGTTTTTGATGCTGTCTTTTGATATGTACTTCTTGGAGTGTTATGATATCTATTTCTAGCTTTTGAAGTTTTGTAAATGTCTATTTTCTTTTGGCTGGTGAATGAAGTCCGTTTATATTGATTGAAATAAGTTTTAGCTCTCTTTCCATCTCTCTTTATTTATCTATTCGTTGTTTTCAGTCTTTTTGTGTTTCTAGTAATTCTTTGCGTCTTTTCCCTCGCTCCCTCTCTCTCCATTCTTTCTCTTTCCAATCTTCTCCCCTCTTCTTGGTCTCTTTCTTCTTTCTCTGTCCGCTGTTCCTCTTGCCTCTTAAGTTCCTCTTCTTCTCTGCTCTCCTGCTCCTCCTCCAGTACGAAGTGTTGGTCGAAGAAATCCTGTGCTTTTCCTAAGTTATCAATTCTATATTTTTTGTCTTCCCAGGAGATTAGTAGACCCTCCGGTATTAGCCAGCGGAACTTTATTTTAAATTTATTCAACTGTGCCGTTAGAAAGTTGTAGTTCCTTCTTTGGTCCCTTGTCCTTTTTGGTATCTGTTTGAGGGTTAAAATTTCTTTTCCCTTATACATAGTTGTATCCTCTCTCATCCTCCTGTAGATCTCTTCTTTTAAAGATTTTTTTGTAAATCTAATGTGTATTTCTTTTGGTAACTTATTTCTCTAGGCGTAATTTGTGTGAACTCTATAGATTTCATCTATTCCACTTCGTATCTCTTCCTTGTCCCTCTGGGTCACTTCTGAAAGTATCTCAGTCATGATTTCTCCTAAATCCTCCTCCTTTTGCTCTTCTACGTTCTGAAACCTTAAATAGAAGGATGCCTTCTCCATCTCAAGATATGATAACGAGTCCTCTAGGTCCTTATTTGTGGCTGCTTGGTTATATTCCATCTTCTCCATTCTCTTATCCGTATGTTCTATTCTCTCCTCCACCTTATAAATCCTCTGTTCGTTTTCCTCTATTTTCTGTTGTATCTTTCCTATCTTCTCATCCATGTTTCTAATATTATCCTTTATCTCTCCCACATCCGTCCTAAGTTCCTCGTGATTTTTCCTTGTCTCCTCATGGTTGTGGGCCATGGTCTCTTGCATTTTATTCATTCCTTCCTGGATCATTGTTAATACGGAATGAATGTTTTGCATACTAAGAGTGGGGGTTGCTTTATCTTTTTCCGTAGTTTCAACTGTTTTTTGTTGTGCTGGAGAGGCCATGAGTATCATCTGGTTTGATGGTATTTTCTTACTTGACTTAGTAATTGTTGCTGAGCCTATAGTTGCCATTAGTATTTCTTTTGTTATCTTCTCCCAGAATTTCATATACTGATTACTATTTGGGCTGTTATATTTCTTTTGGTATTTATATTCAATTTGTGGCTTTCAGTAATCCCAGGGAGATAAACAACTAGGATAAGTTTCCTTGTCACACAATCACTATCTATATATAAATTTATCTATAAGTTCTATCTTTCACTTTTCAATGTTTTACAGAGTTCTTCAGTTCTTGATGGCTATTTAGCCTATATTACTCTCTAAACATGGGGGTAAAATATAGAGGGAGGGAGTGAGGGAAAAGTCTAATACTTCAACATTTTCTTAACAACTGGGAAACTGATATGCCCTAGCCTTCTATGGAGAAGGTGGGCACAATTATCATGGATGGGCTTTCCCATAGATACCGTGTTTTTACCTGGTGACATGCAATTGGTTTCCCTCTGGTGTATCCCTCCTGTTTCTGTGTTTCCCCTTTTCTCATTGACAGTGCTTATGTTTACACTCCCTTCATTATTCTCGTTAGGTGTAAAATAGGGTAGACTGTCGTGTATGGTTACCTTCCCAACCTTTTTCCCTTGATTGGATAAGTATACTCTGCCTTCTTTGAACATTATTTCAGTGTTTGTGTCTGTTGTGAGTTTTGTGGTAGCTAGCACGTTATAGGGTATTTCTGGCACATATAACACCCCCTCTATTTCCCCTATTCCCGGGATATGCACACTTCCCTTTCCTATTACCTTGGCAATGCTCTGGTTGGCCACTCTGATATCAAAATCTGTCTCTATGAGGAAAATGAATAACTTTGGGTTACGTGTGGTGTGGTTAGTGGCTCCTGAGTCTAAGAGCCACATGTTCTCGCTTATTTTCTGTTTGGAGTTTGGCTTCCCATATCTGAACCCGTACATGGACCCTGGGTTACTGTCCCTGGAACTGTCCCTGCGCTCACTGTTTTGCCTGGGGTTGGGAGACCACCCACGCCCTCGTTCCCTAAAGGGCCTGCGGTCTGGTGACTGCCTCCCTCTGCGATCATTGTATCCCCTGTCCCTATTGTTTCTGGGGCAATCCCTTTTTAAATGGTTCTTGGAACCGCAAGAAAAACACTCTGGAGTACCTTTTGCCCTGTCTTGGAATTCAACCCTCTTGGTGGGCCTAGGATCTCTCCTGGATAGATGGCGGTCCCTCCTTAGGTTATCTTCTGCAATTAGGCGGTTGGTGAGTATGTCTAAAGATAAGCGTTCTAGACTGAGACTGTCCAGTTGTGTCACAAAGTTGTCTCAGCTATTGTCTAATGAGTTTATGACTATGCTCATCATACTCTCCTCAGTGATTGCTTCCCCTCTCTGCATTAATTCAGCCCTGGTAGCATTTAGCTTCAACAGGTGCTTGCTCATGGGAACCCCTGGCCTGAGCCTGGCAGAGTGAAAATCCCTGGATATCTTTGTAGTGGTGGCTCTACTTCTACTGTAAAATAGGCTGTAAAGTTTTTGCATGACCTCGTATACCGTCATGTGATCACCTATGCTTGGATACATAGTAGGTGAGATGCTGGTTAACAATATACAAAAAGTTCTGTGGTGGATACAGTCAATTTCAAATGTCCAAGGTTTCTGGGGTGGTTTTGAAATTAGAAAAAGTATGTTTTCTTTCAATATTATTTGCAGTTGCTGACTCCATTCTAAAAGATTTCTCCCATCTACCTGTAGTTTAGGAAAGTTAACAGGTAATGTTCCAGAATTATTTGAGTAATTACTTACTGGAGGCAGCTGTCCATGGTCCTGGATGTGAGTGAATTCACAATAAGGTAATGGGATGCTTTAGCTTATGTTAAAAAAACTGGTAGTCACTTTTCTTCCTTCTCTCCCTGCAGGTGAAGACTGGCCATGCGCGAAGCTCATTTCGTGCTGGAAGTCGTCAGGTGAGGAGCTCGTGGCCGCGGCTCCTAGGCCTAGGCCTAGGCCTGCCAGGGGGAGGTTGGACTCACCCCTGGCATATCTGGACTCCACGCTGGGCATCGGAATCTGTTGCTGGATGGCTGGATCCCCGGCGAACATCGGTGGAAGGCACGGGGACATCGCGGTCGTTGGTCGAGGACTTCCGAAGTCCGGCGGCTCGGCGGCAGCGGCGGCGGCGGTGACGGCAGCGGCGGCAGTGGCAGGTCACGACCCACAAGTGCTGGTTCCTGGGTGAACAGAGAAGCCCGGAGGAGGTTGTAGAGCAGGTAAGTAGCTGGCTTGGTTTTCTTCCCTCGGGTCTCGCACCAATAGTTGGAGGGGTGGTGAGTTCGAGTCCTGCCGTGGGGTCAGTCCGTAGGCAGTCAATGTTCTGTGCTCGTCACAGAAGTGTCACTTTTCTGGGAAGTGGCAGGGTCGGTGTTTCGGTGCCGATGGTCACTCTGATGTACCTTCGGGTCCCAGGGGCTTCCTCGCGGTTCGTGCTTGCCGCAGGAGGTTTAAAAGTGGAGCCGAAGGCTGCTTCGAGAGTCTCCATTGCTTTCTTGATCTCGAGCTCAATAGGTGAGCTCCTGGATTTTTGATTTTCATTTTTATCATTGTTTTTGGATAAGACTTTATTTATTTTAGGGCTTGGGCAGGTTCGCGCCAATGGATTTGAATCCAGGCTTCCCATTGGTTGCTGGCCATTCCAAGATGGCCGCCGGGAAAAAGGCGCAAAAACGGATTCTGCCATCTCTAGCTTGTCCGGTTGGGGTGGTGTTTCCCTTACCAGATCTGTGCCCTCGCAGGTCGGTTCCTTCTCCTCGTTTGCTGCTCCATGGTCCTTTAGCAGTCTCTGGAGGTTCGCAACAAGGTCTTCGTCTGTGACGGGTAGCTCCATGATTTTCAATACAGCTGCCTTGAGGTCATTGTTTCTGAGTGGGGTGGTTCTGGTGCCATTCTCTTCATCTCCCCTGCGTGGCTCAGCCCTGGATGGGGTGCATGGATCGTCCATCTGCTCTCTCCCAGCTGACGTGGTCTTTGGAATGGCTCCAGAGGGAGATAGTTGCGCAGCCATTTGTCTAGTGAGAGCTCTTGTGTTTATTCTGTTCTTCTTTTCAGAATAAACGGTTGATTCAGTCATTATTCAGAGTTATGGGTAACCATCCTCTGCTACCATTTGATATAGTGATGGATCTAACCCAATAACTCACAAGACAGAGTAATGTCTTCAAGGAATTCTTTTATTGCAGGCCTGGATTGTTCCTAGGCCCATTCCTCTAATAGTAACTGACCTTTTGTCCTTCTCTTGCAGATACACATCTGGAACTGCTGGATGGCCTCGTGGTGGGACCTCTTATACTCAGGGGGAGGAGTCAGAGGTAAGGTGGAGTGATGGGATATGTGGTTGTGTTAACCCTTGCAGGACTATGAGGGGATGTGATATGAATGGGTTAGACATTTAACCTGACAGTAAATATGTGAAAGCTAGTGTCTAAGAAGCAGTGGCAGACTTTATTGTCCATTTAAAATGGCTGGTTCCTCCACAGTGAACTTGTTTCTTGGTTGCCCAGCCACCAGCCATAGACTCACCCAATCACTTCATCTTCTTCAAGAAGCTTTCTCAGAGCATCCAGCTATCCAGGGGAGCAAAAGGGTTGATTTCCAGAACTTCCCCAGGAAAGTTTCTTCTGCCACTTCCAGCAGAATCCTCAACTTTGACAGGAGGGGAACTTTTAGCTCCTCTACAGACTCTCCACAGTTCAAGGCTTAGAGTGCTTTCTAAGCCAGAGGAAACCCCAGGATAGGGGGAGGCTTTGGAAATTGACCCCTTTGCTCCCCTGGGAAGCTGGGCTCTCTCAGACTGCTTCTTGAAGAAAAAGAAGTAATCGGGCGAGTCCCTGGCTGGGGTGGGGCAACCAAGAAAGTTCACTGTGGAAGAATCTGCCCTTCTAATAGACAATAAAAGGTGCCACCACTTCTAGGCACTAGGTTTTTTTTTTTTTTTTTTGCATATTTACCTTTCATGCTGAAAGAAGCTTTCTCTAGTTGTAGCCTGCTGTTTCCTTTTTTTTGTGGAATTATTGTCATTTTTGCGGCTTTGTGATTCAAGATGGCAAGAGGGAGGAGCTGAGATGTTATTAGTTGCCCAAAAGTCTTAGTTCTTGGAGTTCAAACAAATTTTTTTGCATGAAGTGCGGAGATTGCTGACTGACCTGAATTTCCCTCCCCTCACTTGTGACTGGGTCAAAGTCTTCCTGACAAACCGTCCACAAACAGTAAGGGTTGGGTCCTTGACATCTTCCACCCTGAAGCTCAGCACAGGCTCCCCTCAGGGCTGCGTGCTCAGCCCCTACCTGTACTCGCTGTATACACATGACTGCATATCCTCGAATCTGGGGCTTATAACTGGAGGGGACGAATCAGCATATAGGGAAGAAGTCCAGAAGGTATCCACATGGTGTTCAAAAAACAACCTACATCTAAATACTAGCAAGACAAAGGAGATGGTGCTGGATTTCCGGAAGCACAGAGAGGAACCTGCCCCACTGTATATCAAGGGGGGCCGTGTGGAGAGGGTTTCCTCTTTTAAATTCCTGGGAGTGCTCATTAGTCAAGATCTCACCTGGAAAAGCAACATGTCCCTGGTGGTTAGTAAGGCTCAACAGAGACTTCATTTCCTTAGAGTCCTGCGGAAAAATCAGGTGGAACAACGGCTGATGACTTCTTTCTATCGGTCCATGATAGAAAGTGTCCTCACATACTGTATAACAGTATGGTACACTGGTTTAACAGCTGCAGACAGGAAGGCACTACAGAGAGTGATCAATTCGGCACAAGAAACCATTGGTTGCCCTCTAACACCACTGGATGACATCGCCAGGTCTTGCTGTTTCAGCAGAGTAAGGAAGATACTTAGGGATGACTCACACCCTGGCCAGTGTCTCTTTTCACTTTTACCATCGGGCAGAAGACATCGAAGTATAGCCAGCCAGAAAAACAGGTTTAAAAACAGCTTCTACCCATGGGCTGTCAGACTCCTAAATACAATCACAATCACTCCACATACATATGGAAACGTATGATTAGGGGTTTTTTCCTCCCAATTATTTGTATAAGGATTATTCTCTATACTATTCATGTTGTCTTGTATTTTCTGTTATGAATTGCAGCAGTAGAGGCTAAACCAATTTCGTTGTATACATGATGTACAATGACAATAAAGGCTATTATTATCTTTTTTATTCATTAAACATGAAACTCAGTCAACTGAACATTTAAAAATGTGTCACAAATACAATTGACTGGTGATAATGGTTGATACAGGTTGCTGCCAGCATCCTAGGTATCAACCAAGTATTTTCTTAAAATATATGTGTCAGACCTAGAACCCATCTTTCTACCTTTCTACGTATGTTCTGAGTAGCGCATTTTTTTGCAGTTCCGTTGGTGTTATTGCAGGAAGCTGCAATTTCTTGATGTGTTTTGTAAAATTCTTGGACATGGTACCAAGCGCCCCGATGACAATGGGTATCACTGTTACATGTTTCATCCATAGCTGTGTAGTTTCAATGGCCAGGTTGTGATATTTCATGATTTTTTCCAGTTCTTTTTCTTCGACTCTGGCATCTCCTGATACAGCGATATCAGTAAACTATACACTTCGGCCCTCGACAACCGTGATATCTGGCATGTTATGTTCCAAATGACAATGTATTCGAAAGTCCCACAAGATCTTCACTGTCTCATTTTCGGTAACTTTTCCAACTTTGTGCTCCCATGACTTTTCGGATACAGGTATGTCATATTTTTTACATAATGACCAGTGGACTAATTTAGCAACTCAATCATGCCTAGCTTTGTAATCAGTTTGTGTGATTTTCCTGCACTCACATATTAAGTGTGAAACAGTTTCAACTTTGTCGTTGCAAAGTCGGCAGTTTGAATTGTCAGTGGATTTTTGTATCTTCGCTTTCATGGCATTAGTTTATAGTGTTTGTTCTGGAGCAGCAAGTATTAAACCTTCCGTTTCTTTCTTGATGGTTCCTCTCTTAAGCCATGCCTATGTCAAGTTGTTATCACATTTTCCTTCAATGTTTTTCAAGTCCATGCAGGGCTTTGGTTTTCCATCCATTTAAACTGTCATCCAACTGTTTTTCCATATATTCTGCCCAGAGGTGGGTTTCAGCAGGTTCTGACCAGTTCTGGAGAACTGGTAGCAGAAATTTTGAGTAGTTTGGAGAACCGGTAGTAAAAATTCTGACTGGCCCCGCCTCCATCTATTCTCTGCCTCCCAAGTCCCAGCTGATTGGGAGGAAATGGGGATTTTGCAGTAACCTTCCCCTGGATTGGGGAGGGAATGGAGATTTTACAGTATCCTTCCCCTGCCACGCCCACCAAGCCACACCCACAGAACCCGTAGTAAAAATTTTTTTTTTTAAAAAAAAGTTTTTTATTTTTAAACAAAACATAAAAACATCCATCATCCATTGCAATTACAAGTAGTGTGTCGGTCGGTTACAAATCTTTTGTGCTTCATCTCATATTCATCTTTAAAAATTCTCTAATTTCTCACATTATCAATCTAACATATATCTTTATATCATTATTCTCATTTGTCATTCATTTAACAATGGCATTTTCATCCCATTAAAATCATTTCCATAAATTGTATTATAACATCTATTTCGTACTTGATATTTCATTTCCATGTTTTATTATCTAGCCATTGATAAAATAAATCCCATATCTTATAGTATTGTTTATCTTCCTGTTCTCTAATTTCAAATGCCAATTTGCTCATTTCAGCACATTCCATAATTTTCGTAATAACTTCATCTTGTTTAGGTATTTCCTCATTTTTCCAATTTTTAGCAAACTCAATTCTAGCCGCTGTCAATACATTCACAATCAGGTAACTCAATTCTCTATTATATGTTTCTGATAAGATCCCTAATAAAAAAATCTCTGGTTTGAAGTTGATGTGCTTTTTAATCATTTTTTCCAACCATGTGTGGATTTTAGTCCAATATCTTTTGGCTTCTACACATGTCCACCACATATGGTAATATGAGCCCGGTGTCTGATGACATTTCCAGCACTTTTCCGATTTGTTCTTGAACATTCTGGCTATTCTCGTCGGGGGTAGATGCCACCTGTAAAACATCTTATACAAATTTTCCTTATATGTTGTTGACATTGTCATTTTATAATTTTGCAACCACAGTTTTTGCCATTTCTCTAAATCAATTCCATGACCAAAGTTTTTCCCCCATGCGATCATTGCTTCTTTAACTTGTTCTTCTTCCAGTTTAACCTCTAATAAATAACCATATAATTTCTTAATTACATAGTCATCAGAACCTGTTAAAATTTTATCCAAATTAGTCAAATTATTATAAAAACCTACTGTTTTACAACCTTTATCATATCTAGAACATGTTTGTATATAAGAAAACCAATTCATCTTAAAACCTTGTTCTTCCAGTTCTTGCTTCGATTTAAGTTCACCCTTTTCATTCAATAGATCGCTATATCTAACAATTTGTTCCCTTTTGAATAGTATTGAATGTGAAAATGCTTCAATCCTTGACACCCAGACTGGAATTTTCAAATAGTGATATTTTTTGATCTTCTCCCAGTTTAACAACAAAGCCTCTCGTATGTTAATGTCTTCTAAAATACCCCTGTGTTTTTGTTCCCTTATACCATAAAAAAGCATGCCACCCTAACAACAAATCATGTCCTTCTAAAGTCAATAATCTAGTATTCCTTAGCATTATCCATTCTTTAATCCACATCAAACTTGTTGCTTGATAGTATAGTTCCCAATTAGGTAAACCAAAACCTCCCCTTATTCTAGCATCTTGTAACAATTTTAATTTTATCCTCGCCTTTTTTCCCTGCCATATATATTTTAACACTATTTTATTCAATTCTTCAAAGTAATCTTTCCCCAATCTAATTGGGATTGTCTGGAACAAATATAAAATTCTAGGCAATATATTCATCTTAATAGTTGATATCCTCCCTATCAATGATAATTGTAAATTCTCCCATTTCGCCAAATCTGTACCAATCTGTTGTTTGAGTTTATTATAGTTATTTTCTTTAAGTGTGCTACATCTTGCTGTCAAATATATCCCCAAATATTTCACCTTGTATGTGACCTGCATCTTTGATATCTCCGCCAATTCTTTTTATTTTATTAACATATTTTTTGTCAAAATCTTCATTTTATCTTTGTTAATTTTCAAACCTGCTACTTTTCCATATTCTCCTATTTTATCTAACAAAGTAGTTATTGATACCAATGGATCTTCAAGAATAAAAACCAGGTCATCTGCAAATGCTTGTAGTTTATATTCTTCCTTTCGAATTTTCATTCGTTTTATTTCTTTTTCTTCTTGAACCTTTCTATTTAGCACTTCTAGTGTTAATACAAACAACAGAGGGGACAGTGGACAACCTTGTCTCATACCTTTGTTTATCTCAATAGTCTCTGTCAATTCTCCATTGATCATTACTTTTGCTGTTTGTTTATAGTATATAGCTTCTATTGCTTGAATAAATTTTCTACCGAAGCCCATCTGCTCCAGCTGCAATGATATAAATCACCAATTCACATTATCAAAGGCTTTTTGTGCATCTAAAAATATCAAGGCCATTTGTTTTTCAGGGTGGGCCTTGTAATATTCCAAAGTGTCCAGAACTATTCTCATATTGTCTCTAATCTGTCTCTTTGGCAGAAATCCATTTTGATCCAAATGTATAAAGTTGTTTAAATATCTTTTGAGTCTTTCTGCCAATATTGAAGCAAAAATTTTATAGTCTGAATTTAGTAGGGATATAGGTCTATAATTTTTGATTTGTTGTAAGTCAGTATCCTCCTTTGGAACAAGTGTAATATATACTTCTGACCATGACTTGGGTATTTTCTTCTTTAACATAACTTCATTCATAACTTCTAACAACGGGAGACTCAATGATTCCTGTAGTGTCTTATAATATTCCGCTGGCAATCCATCTGGGCCTGGCGCCTTCCCATTCTTTTGTTTTTTAATTGCTTCTGTTAATTCCATCATTGTTAATGTTTCTTTCTAGCATTTCTTCAGTATCTTTTGGAATCTGGGGTAAATTCGTATTTTGCAAGTATTGTTTAATATTTTCCTCTTCTATATTTTCTTGGTCATACAGTTTTCTATAATAATCTTGTATAATTTCTTTCTTCTCTTTATTCCCAAATCTAATTTGTCCTTGGTCATCCATTAGCTGTGTTATTTTTCTTGATTGTCTTTCTTTTTTGAATTTATATGCTAACCATCTACCTAGTTTATTAGCATCTTCAAAACAATTCTGTTTAGCACTTCTAATTTTTTGTGCTAGATCTTCTTTCTCCATTAATCCCATTTTATGTTTTATTGTATCCATTTTTATTTTAATGACTTTCTTTTATGGAGATTTCTGAAGTTCCTTTTCAAATCTCTTATAATCATCTTCTAATATTTTATAGGCTTGTCTTTTCTTATTATTTCTTTTTCTTGTATAATCAATTATCAGACCTCTGGCATAGGCTTTCATTGTATCCCAAGTATTTTGCATTGATGTGTCTTCTTTTCTATTCTCTTTAAAGAAAAAAAGCCAATTCTTTCTCCATTTTCTGTACAAAGTCTTTTTCTTTTAAAACAGTATTATTTAAAGTCCATCTGGATCTTCTTCTTTGTCCTTTCCATTTCATTGTCACAGGATTATGGTCTGCCCAGGTATTTGCTTCTATTTCAATTTCTTCTATATTCGAAGTCAATTCCATTGTTGTCCAAATCATATCTAATCTAGACCAAGATGAATGTCTGTCAGAATAAAAAGTATATTGTCTATTTTTTGCATTTCTTTCTCTCCATGTATCTTATAAATTTATTTCCTCTGTCATCTTAAAAAAGGATTTCGGCAATATCTTTCTACTGTGTTTTATTGCCTTGTGCGTTTTGTAATCTAATTTCTCATCCACTATACCATTGAAGTCTCCCGTCATGCAAATATTTTCATAGTCCAGTTCAATTATTTTCTTGTGTAGCTTTTTATAGAAGTTGTCTTGGTTGTTATTTGGAGCATATATTGCTATTAAGAGTATTTTCATATTATTATCTATTATTTCCACCATCAAAATTCTTCCCTTATCATCTGCGTATATTTTTTAAAATTATTTTTTTATTTTTATTATTCATATTTCTATGAATAACTCTCCACTCTCCGAGGACTCTGGGCGGCTTACACCAAAGACAGTATACTAAATAGCATATTGCCCCCAACAATCTGGGTCCTCATTTTACCCACCTTGGAAGGATGGAAGGCTGAGTCAACCTTGAGCCGGTGAGATTTGATCCACTGATCTGCTGAACTAGCTCTATATTTGCTCTGCTGGAATTGTGTTTCTAATGTATAAGACAACTCCCCTTTTCTTACATTGTGGCAATGAAGTAAAAATTTTCCCTAGTTTTGGCTGCACCAGTTCATGTTGCTTTTTAATGTGTACTTCTTGCAAACAAATTATATCAAACTTTAATTTCTCTAATTTATGAAATACTTTTCTTCTTTTAATAGCTAAATTAAGTCCATTTATATTTATTGAAATCAATTTTTTCTCTTCCATGTTCATATTTTATAAGAAGGATTTGCTGCTGTAGTAGATCTCGGCTCGCGTTGTTCTTTATATTCCACCATACCCCCTACTGCTCCTTCAGCTTTTTCAATCATTACTAGGTCTTCTTCTTGGATTTCTACCATTTGATCTGCCTTCTTGGATTCCATTTCTTTCTCTTTGAGAAATTCTGCGTAGAAAGCTTTAGCTTTATCCATTGTATCAAGTCTGTATCTTTGCTGTTGCCACGTTAAGACTAATCCTTCTGGTATCAGCCATCTATAATTCACACCTTTTTGAAGTAATATTTTAGTCAAAAATTGATATTCTGTCCTCATCTCTCTCATTCTTTTCAGTATTTGCTTCAGAACCACAATTTCTTTCTCCTTATATTTCAATGTTTTTTCTCTAGCCACCTGCAGTATTTGTGTTTTGATCGATTTCTTAGTAAACCTTATATAAACTTCACATGGGAGTTTATTACGCATTGCATATCTTGTATAAACTCAAGATATCTCGTCAATGCCATCCATCATCTTTTCTTTAGTGACTTCTAATGCATTTGCTAAAATTTCTATCATCACTTCTGCCAGATTTTCTCCCTTCTCTTCTTCTATATTTTGAAATCTAAGATAGAATTCTGATCTATCCATCTCCCATCCGATTAAGCCACTCTTATCTCTTTCAACTTCATCCAATCTAGTATCGATGTCTCTGATTTTTTTCTCTCTTTGCTCTTCCTTTTCCTCAATTTTTTGGAGTCTATTTTCATATTTCAACATCATTTGTTGTATGTTCTCCACGTTCTCATCTGTATTCTCTGTTCTTTGTTCAATCTTCTGAACTACTTGTAGTATCATCTGTAATGTCGTCTCCTTTTCCTTCTCCTTCTCCTGCTGTTGCAATATCGTCTGTATGGATTGTTGTCCTCCTGATGGTGATGAAGAGGGCATAGTTGTGGAAGAGCCAACAGTTGTTACTTTTCTACTCATCCTGTGGATTGATCACGAAGGCTTTGAACTAATAGTAGAAAAAAAAGAAGATAAAAAGAAAAAAAAAGAAAAAAATATTCTTCAGGTTCTTCTGTACCTTAATCCAATTGTGGATGAAGCAAATATTACTTCAAATATCTTCAAATATCAATAAAAACACAAAGTCAAAAAAGAAGAAAAGAAGAAAAACAAAAAAACCATTAAACAGCAGAGGAGCAATCTTCAGGCACTTGTATACCTTAATCCAATTCAATAAAAAAAACAGTAAAAAGAAAAAAGTTAAAAGTCCTCCATCAACTCTTAGTCAAAATAAGAATACTTACACAGGGGAAGAGTACAGAGAGCCATCACTTATGAAATGAAAAAAGTAAAAAATGAAAAGAGAAAAGAGAAAAAGAGAAAATGTCCAAATGGGAATCACTTCTATATAAAGTCCAAGGAATTTTTTTTTTTTACTGTTCTCTTCCAAAGTCACTAAAATCCTTCTCATTCAACAGTCTCCTGCCTATGATAGTTTCCCAAAGAACACCTGAATAAACAATTCTACTGGTAGTTTTAAATGTTCTTTTGATGTTCTTCCCAATATCTCATCTATGAAAGGGCACAGAGTCCTTGAATTGCAACAATATAACACATTTGTTATTTCTTTTATTAAGAAAAAGATACACAGTTCCAATCCGCTAGATGGCAGTGTTACATACTCTCATCTTCTTCCCCTGCTATATTCAATGAACTTTAAAAAAATCACGATAACCAGAAAGGAAAAAATATAATAAAAAATAGAAAAAACAAAAGCAAAAAAGAATTATAATGAAAAGGCACTAAAAGTTTAAAATGCAATAGACAAATCTGTAATCCAAAACAGTCCAATCCAGGTTAAAAAAAGGAAAAAAAACACAAATGCAGCCAGTTTAAAAATAAAAAGGAAAAAATAAAATACTTTAGACTCAAGCTTAATTCCGCCGCTTAAAATTCTTCTGTTTTCTATTTAGTCTTACTTTCAGTCTCAGGGTGCTCTCATTATATAGACTATGGATAAAAATTTCTCACCGATTCAACACACTTCCTTCCTATCTTCTTCCGTTCTGGAGCTGTCCCAACTTCAGCAGGTGCAATGGCTGCTGCCCCTCCACCGGAAAAAAGGGCTTCTCCTGGATCAACCAGGGACTTTGCGATGTCCCTGGGATCAACAGGATGTGCCCTCCACTATCACAGTCTCAACAGGACTGTGAAGTCCAAAAAGGACTGCCCAGCAACGGGGATATCGGCGGTGATCCTGGAGCTCCAGGATCTTCCATCCGTGCCATAGCGACGTCAGCTCCTCCCAAACCGGTAGTAAAAATTTTTGAAACCCACCACTGATTCTGCCTTTGTTTCTGTTGCTTTTTATAATGTTCTGTTTTCACAGCCTGTAGCAATTTTTCTGTGCTTTGGTTCACATAATCATTCAAACTTTGTTTTTCTTCTTTTACAGTTTGGTGGATTTGCAATAGTCCTCTGCCCCCTATTCTTCTTGGCAGATACAACCTGTTGGTGTCACTTTGTGGATGTAAAGCGTGGTACATATTCAAAAGTTTACGCATTTTCCAGTCCAGGTTTTCCAGTTCAGCCACAGTCCAGTTGATGATTCCAGCTGGGTAGCGTATCACTGGAACTGCCCATGTATTAATGGCTTTAATTATGTTTCCAGCATTCAGTTTTGATTTTAATATTTTGCGGACCCTCCTGATGTATTCTTTTCGTGTTGACTCTTTGACTTTTCCATTCAAGATGTTATCTGCTTCCAATATGCCTAGGTCAGTGATGGCTAACCTTTTTGCCATTTCGTGCCAAAAGCGGGAGTGTGGGGGGGTGTCGCACACGCGTGTGCCCACACCCAAAATTCTATGCGCCCCACGCATGCATGTGCAACCCCCTCCCCGCTCCCCCTTCTTTTGGCATGCAATGGCATGGGGGCCCGGTAGGCCTGTTTTTTGCTCTCCCCAGGCTCCATAGCCTCTCTACAAGCCTGGGGAGGGTGAAAACTGCCTTCCCCACCCCCCCGGAGGCAGGAAATGGCCCGTTTGCCAACTTCCAGTGGGACTGGAATGCCCGTTTTTTGCTCTCCCCAGAGTTGGAGCTAGAGAGGCTCTGGAGCCTGGGGAGAGCAAAAAACGGGCATTCCCCACCCCCCCCAGGCCCTCCGGAGGCAGGAAACAGCCTGTTTCCCTACTTCCGGTGGGCCCATAAGGCCTGAAAATTAGCTGGCCGGCGTGCGCATGTGCGCCAGAGCTGAGGTCGCATGCCCACTGATATGGCTCCGCGTGCCACCTGTGGCACGCGTGCCATAGGTTCACCATCACGGGCCTAGGTATTTGTAACCGTCATCCTTTGCTAATGCTTTCATGATGCTTCCATTTCCCAGGTCTATTCCTTCTATTTTTTCCATTTTTCCTCGCTGCATGGATAGTATAGCACATTTTTCAAGTCCAAAGTTCATTCTGATGTCGCTGCTGAACAGTTGAACTGTGTTGAGTATTGATTCAAGTTCAGTGGGGCTTTTTGCATCCAGTTTTAAGTCATTCATGTATAGTAGATGGTTTATCTTGCCATGTTGGCTTGAGATTTGGTAGCCCAGTTTTGTGTTTTGTAGGATTATTGTCAGTGGAATTAATGCAATGTTGAACAGTAGTGGCGAAAGTGAGTCCCCTTGGAAGATTCCTCATCTGATGTTGACTTCACCAATGTTCTCCCCATTTGCTGTTAGAACTGTTTTCCATTTTTGCATATTTGCTTACAAAAATGTACAAATATTTTTGCTGATTCCAAAGTTTTTCAGACAGGTGTTAATCCAGCTATGGGGTAATGTGTCAAATGCCTTCTTGTAATCTATCCACGTCATATTTAAATTTTTTCTTCTTCGTTTTGCATTTTTTAGTACTATTTTGTCAATGAGCAGCTGATCTTTTGTTCCTCTTGATTTTTTGTAATTTCCTTTTTGTTCTACTGGGTACAAACTGTTTTCCATCAGATGATTGAATACTGAATTTGCCAGTACTCTTGTAAAAAGTTTGAATGTTGTTGGCAGACAAGTAATTGGGTTATAGTTATTTAGTTCTGTACCCTTTTCTGGATCTTTCATTATCAAGTATGTTCAGCCAGCTGTTAATCATTCTTCGCTCGTTGCATTTTGAAGCATTTCATCAAATTGAGTGGCCATGAGGTGATGGAGGCTGGTTAGGTGTTTTAACCAGCATCCATGAAGTTCGGCCAGGCCAGGTGCACTCCAGTTCTTGACCTTCTTTACTTGTTGTGCAACCATATCAGTTGTTATTACAATATTTTCCATTTTGTTTTGTGTTGCTTGTTTTTGAGTATCTTTGATCCATGAGGCAGTTTTATCGTGTTCCACTGGGTTTTCCCACAGTTGTTTCCAAAAGTTCAAAGTTTTTTCTTTACATGGGTGATCATTAGTTTGGACTCAACTTTCATCAAGTGACCGGTAGAAGAGGTGTTGATTTCTTCTGAACTGGGCATTTTCATGATATTGTTTTATTCGTCCTTCGTAACTTTTGATTTTTCTTGCTGTTGCTATTACACGCTGTTTTAGTTCTTCCATAATTTCTGTTAATGTTTTTTCTTCCAGGTTGTATTTTTTGTGTAAACTATTTTTCAGCTTTTTTTTCTTGAGTTTTCCTTCTTTCAAGTATTTCAAATTGCTGACATCACCTCATATTTTTTTTATTTTATTTTCAAGTCGAATTTTCCACTTTGGTGTTCCAGTGGGTTTCTTTTTTGGCATTTTATAACCCAATTGTGCAGTTATAATGGCGGCTGTGCTGTACATTAGTTGGTGTGTTTCATGTAGTGTGCTGGATGAGATGGAAGTTAAAATGTTGTTCATGGTATTTAGTAGATCTTTCACTTGTTTGCTATGTACGTCGCGAATGGCAGGCAGTCTTTTTCTTTCTATGTTTTCTTTGATGTGGTTTTCAATCTTTTCTTTCAGCATTTTTGCTAGATCACTTAGCTCTACACTTTCGAGTTGTTGCACAGGAAGATCTTCATCCTGTATGTTGATTTCTTCCACTGGTTGGTCATTTTGTTCAGGTGTTGGAACAGTTTCTTCAGCCTTTTCATCATTACTTGTTGTTTTCTTTCTAGCCAATGTTTCTAGATGTTGCATTTCTACATCTGTGAAAACTTTATTATGGATGATGTAACGTCTTTGATCCATTAATCTTTGTTCAGTTATGTCACTTTCTGAGTGTTTTTCTTTCCACAGTTGCATCATTCTTTTTTGAAATCCCCTGGCTGTTGGTTCTGCCTGGTAGTAACATTTGATGATTTCTCAATTTTCTTCGGTTGTCCAAGTTTTGTGCATTTGTTCCAGTTGCTTTACAGTTGCACGCCCTGGTTCCCCAGCAGCAGCAACTGAGCCCTGTACCCCATTTTTCAACAGATGTCCTAGGAGCCATAGCATCTGACGCAGTCCTTGTTAACCCGGACGACAACTGATCCGGTATGGAATTTTGTTGATTTCTTCTCATCATTGGTGATGGTAGGTGCCTGGGTTGCTTCACAGTGGCTAAGCCACTACCAATCCGAAGACTGGCAATCCCATAACCATAGGGACCACACCCGATAGCTGTCCAGGCCCAGCCTGGACAGCTGGTGCAGAATGTGGCTGCGTGGGGGATTATGGGAGCGAGAGGGCGCTCCCATGTGACACCTCTCCTGCGTGAGCTGCATTGGCTCCCGGTGGACTTCCGGGTGCACTTCAAGGTACTGGTTACCACCTTTAAAGCGCTCCATGGCATCGGACCTGGGTATTTGCGGGACCGCCTTCTGCCGCCAATAGCCTCCCACCGGCCAGTACGCTCCCACAGAGAGGGACTCCTCAGGGTGCCGTCAGCTAGGCAGTGTCGGCTGGCGACCCCCAGGGGGAGGGCCTTCTCTGTGGCAGCACCTGCCCTCTGGAACGATTTGCCCCCAGAGATACGGAGGATATCATATCTCCGGGCTTTACGCCGTGCCCTAAAAACTTTTCTCTTCCATCAAGCAGGGCTGGCGTGAACACCCCCCCCCCCGTTTTTGAGATATTAGATTTTTAATTGTTTAATGGGTTTTAGTCGTAAGGTTCTTAAATTTTTGGCCAAAGGGTATAATTCTTTTAAATTTTTAAATTTTGTATTGGATGTTTTTTACTTGGCTGTGCACCTCCCTGAGTCCACTAGGAGAAGGGCGGTATACAAATTTAAATAAAACAAATAAAATAAATAAAATTATTATTATTATTGCTGCGAGGGGGGGGTTGAACAGTTTCATTTTTAATAGCTTTTGATTGGTCATTTGTGGTCATATACTGTAAAGCTTTGGATTTTCTTCTTCTTTGAGGCATTTTCATATAATAGTGCTGATTCACCACAAGAGGGAGCCAAAAGACTATAATATTGCTGACTCTTCTTAAGAACACTCTTAGTCCTGTTAAATCCAGTGAAATATAGGTTTCAAGCCAATAATTCTGTAACTGGTAATTTTAAAGTTTTAATCTTTTTAAAAATTTTAAACCCAATAACATGGTGACAAGGAGGAAGACAGAGAAGACAGAGAAATTAGAATGAATATCAGGAGATATAGATCTTTTAAAGCCATTTATGGATGAGTACATGTTAAACACACAAGAGCATATCCAAAAGTAGTTATTGAATAACTACTCTAAAACAAACATGTATATTAATACTAGGATTATATGTTTGATTAATGTAACAAATATTGTTACTATTATAATTGCTATTTGTATCAAAATGAATTATACCCAGAGGCCACACTGTTCATGTATTGATATTGATGTATATTTAAAAATAAAAGTCTAATAAAACTTTAAAAAAATGTCGGATTAAAGCTGGAAACTAAGTTTGATTCACTCACAAGGGAACTTTGGGAAGAAATCAAATGTTTGAAAGGAGACATGAAACAGGTGAAAGCCAGAGTAGATTGTATGGAACATGGATTGGAGAAGACAAACGCTTTATGTGAAGCTGAACTGGATGTGATGACAACTCTGGAAGCTTGGATTAAAGAATTTCAATTAAGGTTTTGTGGACTACCTGAACAACCAGGTGAAGATATCAGATTAAAAATGGTAAAGGCCTTGGCCCAGTTAATTAATAAAGAGGAAAATGAAATAGAATTTGATCTTGATAAGACATACAGAATAAACTCCAGATTTGCCACTACGAGAAAGTTACTGAGGGATTTCTAGTTCATTTTGCAAGAAGAATAACAAGGGATAAGGTTTTGGATTGCCATTTTAAAAACAGGCTGAAAATGGAAAATATTATTGTTCTGAAGGAAATTCCGGTCAGAATTCTGAGAAAAAGGATATCCTTACTGATATCCTAAAGCAGAGGAAAATTTTATTCCATTGGGATAAATTGGAAGGGGTGATACTTACCATGAGCAAAGATTTAGGCTGAATTCCATAGAGAAAGCTAAGGATTTTTTGATCAGATATAAATTATTATTTTGAGTTTTATTGGGTTTTAACAATTAAACAATTCTTATTCAGCTCTTGTGCATGACTGTGACTTCTTGTTCTTGTGCATGACATATCATTACACTAATATTCTCCTATACTCTATATAATTTTACAAAATCTACTATCTGTTATTTCCCTTTTTTTCTATCTTCAATCCAATGATAACATTTCTCCCATATTACGTAAAAGTCCAAATCCATCTGTCCTTTCAGTTCCAATGTCATTTTATCCATCTCGGTGCAATCTAATATCTTTCTAATTATTAGATCTTCGGAGGGTGTGTTCGAACTTCTCCAACATTGAGCAAATGCCAATCTTGCTGCCGTTGTCATATGTAGAATAATATATGTTGTCGTTTTTTCATGTTTCTTTTTCATTATTCCTAGAAGAAACAATTCTGGTGTATATTCTATCTGGAAGCCTGTTATTTCCTGTATTGAACTATGTATTTTCATCCAAAAATTTTTTGTTTCAGGGCATAACCACCATGTATGAAAGAAGGTACCTTGCTTTTGTCCACATTTCCAACAGTTGGGATTTAAATTTGGATATATTTTTGCCAAACTAGAGGGTGCCAAGTACCAATGGTAAAACATTTTATATTGATTTTCTTTATATTTTGCCGATCTGGTTAATTTATAATTTTTGTTCCAAATTATTTCCCAATCCTCTAGTTCGATATTATGTCCAATATTCCTAGCCCAAGCTATCATAGTTCCTTTTACTATGCCTTCAGCTCTGTCAAATTCTAGTAAATAATTATAAATTTTGGTTATTAATTTTTCATCTGGGCCAATTATTATTTTATCTAATTGTTTTGGTAGAATTTCAATGCCATATTCATTTTTATCTTTTATATATATTGATTTTAATAGTAGATAAGGCCACCAATCTATATTTATTCCCTGTTCTTCCAATTCTTGCCTACTTTTTAGATTCCCCTGGTTGTCTAAAATTTCACTGTATTTTACCATTTTACTTAAATTCAGTGTATTAGGATGGATCATTGCTTCCATAGTTGAAACCCAATTTGGAATTTTCATGTAATGTTTTTCCTTAATTTCATGCCATGTTTGCATTAGAGCTTCTCGTATTTTATGTTGAAAAAAATTGGAATGAGATTTGTTCTCTCTGTCCCATAGGAAGGCATGCCATCCTTTTTTTAAATCATGTCCTTCCAGTGTGAGTAATCTTTTATTTCTCAGGTTAATCCATTCTTTAATCCAAACTAGAGTTGCTGCCTGATAATAAAGTCTCCAGTCTGGGAGTCCTAAGCCACCTCTGCTTCTACTGTCCTGAAGGTCAGATAATTTTATTCTTGCTTTTTTCTTTGCCCTTATAAATTTTGTTGTAATTTGATTCAGTTCTATAAAAAAATTCTTATCTAATTTTATGGGAATAGTTTGGAAAAAATATAACAATTTCGGAAGAATATTCATTTTAATCATCGCAATCCGACCCAGTAAGGATAGGTTTAATGCCCCCCATCCTTCCAAATCAATTTTAATTTGTTGCATAAGCTTTACGTAGTTGTCTTCTTTAATTGAAGAACATCTCACTGTCAGCCAAATTCCTAAGTATTTAACTTTTCTCACATTCTGTAATCCTAATTTCCCATCTAATTCTCTTTACTGTAGTATTGTTAAATTTTTGACTATCATTTTTGTTTTTCTCTTATTAATTTTAAGGCCCGCTACTTCCCCATATTTTTCTATTTCCCATAATAATATTGGTCCTGTTTCCTTTGGGTCTTCCAAAAAAAAAAACCAAAACATCCGCAAATGCCATTAATTTATATTCTTCCGTTCTAATTTTCGTTCCCTTAATCTCTGGGTTTGCTCTAATTTTCATCAATAGCGATTCTAAAGTCAAAATAAAAAGCAGAGGTTACAGTGGGCATCCCTGGCGGACTCCTTTCTTTATTTCAAATGTTTTTGTAATTTCTCCATTTATTATTATGTTTGCTTTTTGAGACAAATAAATTGCTTCAATCATTTGTTCAAATTTGTCACCGAATTTCATTTCTCTAATTTGACTAATCATATATTTCCAATTTAAATTATCAAATGCTTTTTGCGCATCCAGAAAAACAAGGGCAATTTGTTTCTCTGGATGCGCCTCGTAATACTCTAATATGTTCAATACTATTCTTGTGTTATCTCTAATTTGTCTAGAAGGGAGAAATCCATTTTGGTCAGAGTGAATAATTTTATTCAGTATTTTTTCATCCTTCCTGCTATGATAGCCATAAAAATCTTGTAGTCTGCATTCAAAAGTGAAATTGGCCTGTAGTTTTGAATTTGGTTTGGGTTGGTACCTTCTTTCATAATCACTGTGATATATGCTTCTCTCCATGAAACAGGGATTTTTGCTTCTAACAAGACCTCGTTATACAGTTCTAAAAGAATGGGATCTAATAGCTCCCCATGTTTTTGTAAAATTCTCCTGGTAAACCATCTGGTCCTGGGGTCTTATTATTTTTTTCTTTTTGAATCGCTTCTTTTAGCTCTGTCAATGTTATTTCCCTATTTAGCAGCGTTCTCTTATCTTCCTCTATGATGGGCATCTTTTTCCTCTTTTAAATAGTCATTTATTTTTTCTATCTCAGTTTCCTCCTGTGTATATAAGTTCTCAAAATATTTTAATGCAATCCTTTTAATTTCTTCTTCTTTATTTTGTAAATCCCCTACCTCGTCCTGCAGTTGGTGTATTATTCTATTTTCCTTTTCTTTTCTTAATTTGTATGATAACCACCTCCCTGGCTTATTTACGTTCTCAAATTGGTATTGTTCCGCATATTTAATGTTTTTAACATGTTCTGCTTGTTCTATTAGGTTTAATTTAGGTCTTACTAATGTTAATTCTTCAATTAGTTGTACAACACCTGGCCTTATTTGAATTTTTTTTCTAGCTGTTCTAATTCTTTTACTAATATATTCTGCTGTTTCCATTTTTCCTTGTTTCTTTTTGCAATACATGCTACAGTTATTCCTCTTGTGTATGCTTTTATTGTGTCCCGTAGATTCTGCAAAGAAGTGTGTCATTTATTATTTACCTCTAGAAATAAGGTCAGTTCCTGATTAATCTTTTGTATGTATTTCTTCTCTTGTAGTATCTGTGGGTTTAATGTCCATCTTCTTATTTTCTTTTTTTGACCTTTCCATATTATTTTCAGGGGGTTATGATCTGCCCAAGTGTTTGGGAGAATCTCTACATTTTCTACTTCTTTACTTAGTTCTTTATTTGCCCATATCATATCTATTCTTGAGAAGGATTTATGCAGGTTGGAATAAAAAGTAATTTTTTTCTCTTTGGGGTTTAGTGTTCGCCATATATCATTCAGGTTTAATTCTTCCGCCATATCAAAAAAAGTTTTCGGTAGTACATTCCTTTTTTTCCCCTTTTTCTTCTCACTAATATAATCCTTTTTTCTATCTATTATCCCATTGTAGTCCCCCACAATACATATATTTTTATAACCTGTTTCAATGATTTTTCCGTGTATTTTTTTGTAAAATTCCCTCTGGTTTTTATTGGGAGCATATATATTAACTAATAACATTCTAACTTCCCCTATTATTAATCCCAATAATAATATTCTTCCCTTTGGATCTTCATATATTACACTTGTTTTTATTTCTTTTCTGACATATGTCACAACCCCTCTCTTTTTTTTCCTCTGCCAGTGCAGCATATAAATTCCCCAACTTATTATATTCCAAATATTTCTGATCCTGTTTTTTGATATTTGCCTCTTGGAGGCATATAATGTCTACATTCTGTTTTGTTAATTTTGTAAGTATTTTTTTTCCTTTTCACCTGGTCATTCAATCCATTTACGTTTATTGACAGTAATTTAGTTTCTTTCTTTATTTTCTTAATTGTCTGCTGGTCTCTGGTTTTTGTTTGCTCTTGTAATTCTTTGTGGTCTGGTACTCGTGCTCCTTTCTTCATTTTGATTCCCCTTCTTTACTTTGGCTCCTTCTTCCACATCTTCATCCCCGGATTCTTGTCTTTGTTCTTCTAAACTGGGTGGTTCCAATCTATCTTTACTGCTCGAATCTTCCTCCATCCCCATCAGTTGATCATATAGTTCTTGGGCTTTATCTAGATCATCGGTTTTAATTCGTTTGCCCTACCAGGTTACTGACATTCCCTCTGGAATGGTCCACCGAAATAATATTTTTCTTCTGTTTAGTAGAGATGCTAAGAACCGGTAATCCTTCCTTTGTTCTCTGATCCGCCTGGGGACTTGCTTCAATGTTATTATCTCTCTTTCATGATAAATCATTGGTTCATCTCTTGTGATTTTATAAATAATATCTCACACGTTTTTGCATGCAAATCTAATATGTACTTCCCTTGGTAAATGGTGATGCTTTGCATAGTTGGTTTGAACTCTGTACACTTCGTCCATCTCGTTTATAATCTCATTTTTATCTCTCTGGAGGGCTTCCACAATCAGTCCCACCATTGTCTCTCCAAGGTCATCTTTTGTTTCCGCCACATTTTGAAATCTCAGGTAAAAAGAGGCTCGATCTATTTCCAAATGCATTAATGAGCTTTTCAAGTCTTTGTTTATCGCCATCATTTTTTGGTCTATCTGTTCTAATTTTTTTTCAATTTGTTCAGTTTTTATTTCCACTGACCTAATTTTTTGCTCATTCTTTTGTATCACCTCTTGAATTGAATCCATTTTGTTGTCTAAATTATGTATGTCAGATTTCAATTCTCCATGGTTTTTCGTCATCATCTCCTGAAGTTTCATCATAGTTTCCTGAATCATTACGAGAGTAGTCTGCATCATTTGAGAAGTCAAATTGGAGCTTGATTTTTCTGTAGGCAGCATTACTTCTATTGTTCTCTGAGTTGATGGGGAAGCCATCGCCACCGTTGGGTTTGATGCCGCCTTTTTCCCTGTTCTCAGTGATGTAGTGGTGATACTTGTCATTTCTTTTAGAATGTTACTTTGTTCTCCTAAAATTTTATAAATCTTTTCCCAGATTACCATCCACTATTTTTATCACTAATAATAATACTTTCTTTTATCCCTCTAAGTTAATTTTCTTATAGTTATGTTCCTATTTTTGGCTTGGCCCATTTATATTACTTTTGGCTTTCTCAGTATCTTTTCCCTTTACCTATAAATATTGTAGTGTTTACTTCTTTCACGTTTTGTTTTTTCTAGGCTCTAGGTTTCAGTTTCTATTTTCGTTGGTTACCTACCCAAAAAACTTATAAGAATTTACAACTGTAAGTCAATCATAAAGGCATACAATACAATACGGTATAATCATATATCACTCCAAATAGGTCTTAATATTAACTTAAATATCTTAATTTACAATAAATATTGATTATAAATAGTTCTATGCTAAATATAATACCTTCAGTACAATCTGACTAATCTTAAACTACTATCTATGTCAATATTTCATTGTGTATTTGTAAATGCTGCTTTACCACAAAAATTGCAGGCACATCCCTATTCAGAAAATATCCTATTGCCAAAATGTTAATCACAGATTATAATGTAACAATATGACAATCTATTTTCTATTTCACTCAGGATATGTCCTCTGCTTTAACTTTTTTTAAAGAATTTTTTTAGCTTAGTTTCCCAAAGCTTTATTGTATCTGGATTTCTCAATTTTTACAGTTCTTTTTTCCCTTTCTTCTCCTTGCCGCTCTCTCTCCGTCTTCTCACTGTCTCTTTCAAGCGTTTTTAACTTTGTAACTATTTAAATCCAGATCATTTCCGCCGCTCTGCTTTCACTTTTTGTTATAAATCCCCATTTTCCTCCACCAGGCAGCGTTCTCAACTTGTTTATTCACACCTCCGTCTAATCTTTGGTCTTCTCCAAGCTTCCTTCCTTGTCTCTCATGCTTTCTCTAATCACCTGATCTCTGTCCATCTTAATCGTCTTTCGCCACCCCCTTTCTTTTTTCTTATCAAATTTCGACGTATGAGTTCTCTTTTTTTCTCTTCTCTTACTCTTCCTCCATTATCTTACACTTGTTCGCTCTCCCTCTCCCCCTTACAGTTGGCTTTCGATCTTCCTTTCTGTTTCTCCCAAACCTCTCTTGGCATTTACTTTCACTTAGTCATGGCTCGTCTCTTTAATTTGCCACTAGTTTCCTGCCAGAGCTCTCTGTAACTTGCCAAATACCGTGTTTTGTTCACTTTGACAGTTCCAATTGTTATGCATATGGGAGTCTCTCACCAGTAGAAATGAGCACAGTCTGCTGATTAAATTTCCTCTTCCAATTCTATCGTGCACTGTCACAGCCTCGGGTCCGCCATGTCAAGATGAGATGACAGGACACATTCGCTCTGGGTTAAAGAGGGTTTCCTTTGTTTCAGCAGGCGGTTGCACACCACCTCGCTGACCTTCGGGCTTCCCCTCTGCTTCATGTAGCTCTCCAAGCCTTCAACATGCCTTTGAAGGGTCCCCCAACAAGAAAGAAACAGAGTCAAAGAGCAGAGCTTGATCTTTTCCCTCTGCACTGCCCTGACTGCATCACTGGAAGTCCTATCAGATATAAATTTGTTAGGGTGTGTGTAAAAAGTATTTGTTGCTTGTGCAACGAGCAGAGCAGAAACACACAGGGAAGGAGATAAACGTGCAGCTCGTGTGAGAAAAATACTTTATATACAAGATAATAAGCAGTCTCAGTGTAGGTAAAACAGTCCAAGGTCATAAACAGTAATATCAGTCCAGTAAGTATCTTCCCTTACCAAAGCAAACAGACTTTAGTAACTCTCGGTATACAGTACCATATAACAATCCAGTCTAACACCAATCAGCAGAAAGACGCAGGAAGCAACAGGAACAGGAACAATCAGGAACAAAGAACACTTCTCTGCACTGCTTATTTATGCACTGTAGCCTAATTACAGGGTTCAGCAAACCCTGATTACGTGGCTCAGTTGTTTCTTAAAGAAACAGATATATTGCCTGACCAACAAGTTAGGAGTAAGCTACAAGCTGAACCTAACATTCTCCCCATTGGGCAGGACAATATACACAATAGATACAGAAACAAAAATACACATCCAAATCATACATTGTACAGTGGTATCAGTTACATTTCAGATTCTTAATCAAAATCTTTCACAACAATTGGTGTGTTTAATGGCACCTTGCGCTTTGGTAAAATTATCGGCAATATTGTCCTCTGATGCGCAATATTCCAATGTAATCATGTTATCCTTAACACATTGCCGAACATTCAGATAACGTATATCAGTGTATTTAGTCCTTGTCTTTACAGCAAGATTCGTTGCCATTTTAATGGCTGCCTGGTTATCTTCATAAACTGTAATAGGATAGTCTATTTTGAATCCAATATCTTCCATCAACTGTTTATAATAAATCAGTTCAGTACATGTAAGTGATAGACAAGAAAACTCCGCTTCCATGGTAGACAAACTGATGTGTTTCTGGCGAATTGATCTCCATCCAATCAGGCAGTTATCCAACATGATTGCTATTCCAGACGTAGATTTTCTGGCAAAACTGGCATCAGCATATGCCTTTAACACCATATTGGCATTTGGTTCTAAATACATAGCAAAATGTAACGTTCTTTTAAGATATCTAAGAATACGTTTTGCAGCTTGCCAATGCCTATCAGTAGGCTCTGAACTATATTGTGCTAGATGATTAACACTAAAAGCTATATCAGGCCGTGTCCAGTTGCTCAAATACGACAAACTGCCTATTAATGATTGATACAGTTCTTTACTGAACTGTGGACTCTGCAAACTATCCTGCTGGAATTCTTGTGTCATAGGAGTCTTGGAATTCCATCCCATATTTTTTCAACAATTTGCAGATTTTATTAGATTGTGAAATTTTAAATCCTCTAGATGTTTTCAGGATGTCCAGCCCTAGATAATGCCGTATATGTCCTAGATTTCTAAGTTTACATTTTGTTTGCAACTGACCGATAATCTCTCTGGCCTCAGCGTCAGTTCTGGTAATTATGGCAATGCCGTCTGTAAAGAGTAACAAGAATGAAACACATCCATCCTGTTCTTTTTTAAACAGACATTTATCTGCTACGCCCTCATAGAACCCAATGTTATGTAATTCCTGCACTATACATTGGTTCCACTCGTAACCTGATTGCCTTAAACCATATAGGCTTTTTTGTAGCCTCCAACACTCAGTGCTATCCTGTGTATCATAACCAGGAGGTTTCTTCATATATATTGTATGCCTCAAAGGAGCGTTCAAGTAAGCTGTCTCGACATCTATATGAGTAATAGAGCATTTATTTCTAGCTGCCCAAACCAGCATCGTTCTCAAAGTGCTCGCTCGTAAACTTGGAGCAAAAACCTCATCATAGTCTCTATCTGTCTGTGAGAACCCTTGTGCAACAAGCCGAGCTTTATGGGTTACTACCCCATCTACACTTTTCTTTACCTTGTAGACCCACCTACAGCCTATAAGTTTCTCATTTGGTGGTATTCTTACAACTTCATAGACACCAAGCCTCTTCAATGAATTAATTTCTCTATCCATTGCCTCTTGCCAGGCTTTTTGCTCCTTTTCTGGATATAATTTTATATCATGATAACTGGATGGTTCGATATTTACTTGGCAAACCACTGTGGCTTTATAGCGATCTGGTGGATGCCGGTCCCTGGAAGATCGTCTAGGCATAACAGGACTAACATCAGGTATATTGGGTTCATCCTCCCCTAACCCTGATTCCTGTTCCTGTTCTTCAACCTTAATAGATGGTTTATCATCCATCTCAGATGAACTATCATCAGGAATATGGTCTACCTTAATATCCACATCTGTAAAATCATAGTCTGCTTTTTCTAACCTGTCCCAGCCTTCATGTTCTAGGAATTTAGCACTAGCGCTATACAAAACTTTTGGTGTTCCTTTTTCCCAGAACCTATAGGACCTATGGTTAGCCTCATAGCCAACAAATATCATTTTCTTTGCTCTCTGTTGGTCCTTCCTTCTCTGACTAACCGGTATATGCACCCAGGCTGGTGCACCAAAAGTATGTATATAACTTAAATCAGGCTTCCTCCCGTGCCATAAAGTAAAAGGAATTTTTTCTGTAGAGGAGTGCACCACATTATTTAAAATATGATTGGCACATAGTATTGCTTCTCCCCACAATTTATCAGGTAAACAAGCATCAGCCAGCATAGTCCTAGTCATAGCTTGTAGGGTCTGGCCTCTTCATTCTATATATGCATTATGTTCCGGCCGAAAAGGGGCAGAACGTTTATGCTGTATCCCAGCATCCTTCAAAAACTTAGCCAACTGATGGTTAGTAAACTCAGTTCCATTGTCAGTAACAATGCATTTCACCTTAAACCTCTGCTTCCTTTCTACAAAACGAAGCCAGTTTGTGATACATTGGAACGTATCACTTTTGGACTTCATAAGGTAGCAAAAACCATATCTGGTAAAGTGATCAACTATACTCAAAATATAGCATGCTCCCCCTAAACTGGGTTTCTTTGGCCCTATTAAGTCTAAAAAGACTACCTCCAAAGGTTTAGTTGTTTTAAACCCATTGCAGCGGTTTGCAGGTGTAACTTTACTTTTATGCTGGTTACAAGTATTACAGTTCAGGTATTTGCTGCAAGCCCTTAACTTAATGCCTTTAGACTGCTTAACAGTCGAATGCAACAACCTGAAATTCAGATGACCAAGCCTTCTATGTAGTAAATGTACGCATTCATCATGCGGCTTTACATTTCCAAATTTAGCTTTTGACTGAACTAACAGTAATGACTTATCCCTAATGACAAATAAGTCGTTTTCTAATTCTGCAGTAACTACAGTGCCTTCACATTCCAGCAAACATTTGTTGTTTTTAAAAGTTACTGTAAACCCAGAATGTAGTAATGACTTTACAGATAAAAGGTTATATTTCAAACTAGGGATATAAAGCATGGGTAAAGGGTGCTTACTAATAGAACATTGAACAGCTACAGTCACATTCCAGCCATTAGCTAATTTGACCTTTTTAGTACTTTTCTTCATGTTTAGAAACAGTTTTCTGTTTTTTGTTATGGATTGAGAGGCACCGCTATCAATCACCCACCAATCATCTTTTATATTATTAGATGAACTGGTTGCTAAATTACACCCTTTCCTGGGTTTAGCAGAGTTTCTAGCAGACACTTTCTTATTTTTACAATATTTTGCAATGTGCCCCTGAGCCCCACATGCATAACAGCGTTTAACAATATTGACATTCTCATATACAGCTTCCACTTTTGGTTGCTGTTGCATCCTTAACTGGTCTCGTTCTTGCCTACGTTTGGCCTCATCCAGTAACCTACCAGTTATACTGGCCAATGTTAGTTCATCTCTAGACAATACTTCTAATGATGAAACAAAAGAGTCATAACTGTCATCCAACGATGAAAGAATAATATAAACTTGCTGCAGTTCAGTAAACACAAGGTCTTTCTCATGTAGCTCCTGGAAAAGCCCTGTCATGGAGTCCAGGTGAGCCATCATGTCTCCTCCTTTCTGAAGATGTAAGCGAAATAATTTCCGTGTCAAGTAGATATGGACACCCACAGAGTCACGAACGTAGAGCTTCTTTAGCTTTGTCCAACACCTCGCAGCAGACTCTTCGCCCCGGAAATGGAAAAGTTGCTGGTCTCCCAGTGTCAGGCCAATGATGCATAAAGCACGCTCGTTGTCCCTGTGAAACTTCGTTATCTTTTTGGCATCTTCTTCGTCAGCAGCATTCAATGCAGTTATGTTCGGTGGATTATTAACCATGTCCCACAGTCCTTCTTTTCGCAAAAGTAGACAGCATTTTGTGGACCAGGTAACATAGTTTGTACCATCCAACCGGGTTATGGTAGAATAACTTGTACCTTGCTCAAAAACCATCATCTTGACTACTACACCCACTGCCTGCACTTCTCACTTCCGCAAAAACAAATTAAAGAGCCCTGGAACGTTCTGGGCCCATAACCAATGTTAGGGTGTGTGTAAAAAGTATTTGTTGCTTGTGCAACGAACAGAGCAGAAACACACAGGGAAGGAGATAAACGTGCAGCTCGTGTGAGAAAAATACTTTATATACAAGATAATAAGCAGTCTCGGTGTAGGTAAAACAGTCCAAGGTCATAAACAGTAATATCAGTCCAGTAAGTATCTTCCCTTACCAAAGCAAACAGACTTTAGTAACTCTCGGTATACAGTACCATATAACAATCCAGTCTAACACCAATCAGCAGAAAGACGCAGGAAGCAACAGGAACAGGAACAATCAGGAACAAAGAATGCTTCTCTGCGCTGCTTATTTATGCACTGTAGCCTAATTACAGGGTTCAGCAAACCCTGATTACGTGGCTCAGTTGTTTCTTAAAGAAACAGATATATTGCCTGACCAACAAGTTAGGAGTAAGCTACAAGCTGAACCTAACAAAATTAATTCCAGATCCATGTGGAGAAATGGGTATAGAAAAGAAGTCAGTGGTTGAGTTTTGAAGGCATTGAAGAAGAAGATGTGGCAGAGAGAAGAAGAAAGAAAGAAGATGTGGCCAAGATAGTTGTACAGGAATCTATTATGGTGCTTAAAGATAGGGATTAAGTCTATCATGTGGATTATTAATGGAGCAAATGCCCCATCTAAGTGTAAAAAATGAGAAACACATATTAAGAAACAAGACAAGAAATATTTTATTTTTATTTATTTTATTTTATTTCTATACCGCCCTACTCCCGAAGGACTCAGGGCAATGCACAGCCAAACAATAAAACACATACATACAAAATTTAAAAGTAGAATAAAATCAAATTAAATAATTTTGGCCCCGACAAATTTAAAACCCCAAACTTTTAAAATCAATTTAAAATTGAATGTATAAAATACTAAAAGATATGGGAGCGTACCGGCCGGTGGGAGGCTATTGGTGGTAGTAGGCGGTCCCGCAAGTACCCAGGTCCTAAGCCATGGCGCGCTTTAAAGGTGGTAACCAAAACCTTGAAGCGCACCCGGAAGACCACCGGGAGCCAGTGCAGCTCGCGCAGGAGAGGTGTTACATGGGAACGCCATGTCGCTCCCATTACCACCCGCGCGGCCGCACTCTGTGCCAGTTGGAGCCTCCGGGTGCTCCTCAAGGGGAGCCCCATGTAGAGAGCGTTGCAATAGTCCAGGCGGGAGGTGACAAGGACATGAGTGACCGTGCGTAACGAGTCCCGATCCAGAAAGGGACGCAACTGGCGAATCAGGCGAACCTGATGAAAAATCCTCCCGGTCATGGCTCTCAAGTGCTCTTCTAAAGACAGCCGTGAATCCAGAAGGACGCCCAAGTTGCGAGCCCTCTCCGTGGGGGCCAATGATTCGCCCCCAATAGTCAGTGATGGCGTCAACTATATCGGGACGCTGGAAACCACAGCCACTCGGTCTTGGATGGGTTGAGCCTGAGCCTGTTCCTCCCCATCCAGATCATTTATTTGATAAATAAATGACTAGGAGATGAATTTATTGTCAACCTCGAAGCTGTTCTGCCTATGCGGGTTTTCCTTTTTCTTTTCTGTATTTCTATTAGGTGTTCTTTCACTTTGCTTCAGGCTCGACAAAGCTTGGAGCTATGGTGGGGGTGGGTTTGTAGCTAAAACAAACTAGTTCATTCCTAGGTCAAGGACATTCCAAGGGCCGGCTGGCTGGAGGTAGAGGAAGGAGTTGCCAGGTAACCAGCCAGTGCCTGGATTGGATAATGTGATTTATTGTTTTGTGAGGAAGTGAAACTTTCACTTTTATCTAGGTGGAAAGCCCGGGAAAGTTCAGAGTTGGCTTTCTACCAGTTGATGCCAAGATGATGTCTCCAAAATAAAACCTGTTCTTTGAGAATCTGCCTCGGAGTTCTGTTTTGAAATGGGGCCATTTCTTGGAACACTGACATTAAGTCAAATCTGCAAAAATTCTCAGCTCCCATGGGAGTTACTCTCCGGGGTCCTGAGCCCCGGCTGCTCACCTGGAGCACCCAGGGAGTAGGAAGGCTCATGGAAGATTGCAGAATGGAGGAAGAAGGGGAGGACATGAGAAATTGCTGTGCAGGCTGCCTGGAGAGGCGGCAGACTCCCTCAGGCAGACATCGGTTAGTGGAAGCTGCAGCAGAGACCGTGCAACTGGCAGACACCCAACCCAGAGTCTGCATCAAGATGCCACTTACCGGAGGCTCAAGCTGGGTGGAGGACAGATTCCAGCGTCGGAGGTCATTCTGGGGACCAGGGAGGTGCCGGACAGGCACGCCACGGAGGGAGCCACTTGCCAGTGCCAGCCTGGGTGAGTCGGGGCTCAGAGAGCTATGGATGAAGCTGTGCAACCAGAGCCCAGGACTGGAACAGAGCCCGCCAGGATGCTGCAGAGAGAGATGCCCGCCCAGCCACCCGACACTCCAGCCAGGGAAGCCAGTGCTGACCGACTGGGTTTACCACCCCAGCTGTGGCTGGCTCCAGGTACAGTGGGCCCCTAACTGGGAGCAGCCGCTGCCTCTCACGCCGGTCCCCTCACCCCATCAGCGTGCAGCCCTGCTGAGGACCCGAAACCAGCCCAGGAGGCAATGGCTTGGTCGACCACCCAGGCCACAGCCACCCAGAGAGCTGATGGGAGGAGCCTCCACACGGCCCATGGGATGCTCCCACAGTAGCGGCCAAAGCACCCAGCCGATGAGTCCGGAGGATTCGGGATCCTGGGGACCTAGAGCTGCATCCAACAGCAAAGGCCTGGGCCTAGAACGAAGCCTGCCAAGACGCCACAGAAGAGGCTGCTGGTGAACCACAACAGTGTGGAGGTGTGCTGCGAGTTGTTAAACGTGAACTATGCTACTGCCGACCAATTATCTTGTTGCTGGTTCACGAAGCAGCGCAGGTATTGCTCCAGAATGCCAATAACTTTCTCAGTCCCGCCATCGGTTTCTGGATGATGTGCCAATGACAGGCAGATTTTCATGTCCAAGGCCGTCATCAGCCCTTTCCAAAACTGGGCTGTAAATTGAGCCCCTCTGTACAAAACGACCCTATCAGGTAGGCCGTGCAGCTGGAAGACATGTTGGATAAACATGCGGGCGGTGGCGCGAGCCGTCGGTAACCCCTGAAATGGAATGAAATGCGCCATCTTCGTCAGCATGTCCACCACCACGAACACGGTTGTGAATCCAGAAGACAGAGGCAAATCCGTCAAGAAGTCCATGGAAATGGCACCCCAGGGTCTCTCTGGTGTCGGCAATGGCTGGAGCAGCCCTGGAGGGGCTCCCATTGCTGACTTGGTCTGTTGGCAGTGATCACAGGATGTGACATAAGCCTGGACATCATGTCGCAATCGGGGCCACCAAAAAGTGCGGGAAACTAGATTCAGTGTCTTATTCTTATTCGATCTTATTCGATCTTATTCAGGAGGGGGGAGCGGACCTGGTAGGTATTATGGAGACCTGGTTGGGCCATGAGGGGGGGTTCCCCTCGTGGATATGTGCCCACCAGGTTTCCGAGCATTCCATCAGCCGAGAGCTGAGGGCAGGGGCGGGGGGGGTGGCGGTTATTATAAAGGAAAGTCTTGATCCGAGGGAGACCACTGTTCCACAGATAGCCGGATGTGAGTCCCTTTTTGTGAAGTGGGGTCGTGGAGTACAGATGGGCTTGTTGATCACGTACCTGGCTCCCTGCCGCGTGGCAACGGCCCTGCTCGAGCTGCTCAACGTCATAGCTGAGGTGGCGGTTGGTACCCCCAGACTTCTAGTCATGGGGGATTTCAACCTGCCATCTGTTGGCGAAATGTCTGAGGTGGCTCGAGAGTTCATGGCTTCCATGACGGCCATGGACCTTACTCAGTTAATTCATGACCCCACTCACACGGGTGGACACACTCTGGACTTAGTTTTTGTCTCTGGTCAGTGGTCGAGTGGCCTTGATACAGGGGATATAGTCATCGAACCCTTGTCATGGTCTGACCACTCGCTCCTTCGACTGGACTTTCTAACCGCTGCACCCCGCCGCAGGGAGGCGGGACCAACCAGGTGGTTCCGCCCCAGGCGCCTGATGGACCCTGATAGGTTCCTGATGGAGCTTGAGCCATTTACTGAGACTCTGGCTCATGACTCGGCTGAGGACCTGGTGGCCGCCTGGGATAATGCGGCTGCCGGGGCCTTGGACCGTGTCGTGCCTTTGCGGCCTCTGACCCAGCGCCGAACTCACCTAGCTCCTTGGTTCTCCAAGGAGCTCAGGGAGATGAAGCGCCGGAAAAGACGCCTGGAGAGTAGTTGGAGGACCAGCCGCTCCGAATCCGACCGAACACTGGTGAGGTCTCATATTAAGACCTACCTAGTGGCGATAAAAGCGGCGAAATCTAGCTATTTTGCCGCTCTTATCGTGTCATCAGATAATTGCCCAGCCACCCTGTTTAGGGTGACCCACTCCCTCCTCCATCTGGAAGCGCGGGATGACCCCTTGCAGGGCCGAGCTGAGGAGTTTGTGCAGTATCTGTATGACAAAATTGCTCAGATTCGGGAAGGGTTGGCCTCTGACTGGGTATGTCCGGACGGGATGACTGAGGCAGGTCTTGAGAGTGTTATCTGGGGGGAGTTCGATCCTGTGGCTCCCGAGGACATGGACAGGGTCCTGGGACGGCTGAACGCAACCACATGTTTATTGGACCCGTGTCCCTCCTGGTTGGTACTGGCTTCCCGGGAGGTGACACGAGGCTGGCTCCAGAAGATTGTTAACGCTTCTTTGAGTGAGGGGTTCCTGCCGGCCGCTTTGAAAGAAGCGGTTGTGAGGCCCCTCCTCAAGAAGCCCTCTCTGGATCCGGCTGTTTTGGCTAACTATCGTCCAGTCTCCAACCTTCGCTTCATTGCGAAGGTTGTTGAGAGTGTGGTAGCGCAACAGCTTCCCCGGTACCTGGATGAAGCTGTCTATCTAGACCCGCTCCAGTCCAGCTTCCGGCCTGGGCACAGCACGGAAACGGCATTGGTCGCGTTGGTGGATGATCTCTGGAGGGCTCGGGATAGGGGTTGCTCCTCTATCCTGGTCCTGTTAGACCTCTCAGCGGCTTTTGATACCATCGACCTGTTGCACCGGTTGGCGGGGTTGGGGGTAGGGGGCACCGTTCTGCGGTGGTTCTCCTCCTACCTCTCTGACCGGTCGCAATCTGTGTTGACGGGGGGGCAGCGGTCGACCCCGAGACACCTTGCTTGTGGGGTGCCACAAGGGTCGGTCCTCTTGCCCCTTCTGTTCAACATTTATGTAAAGCCGCTGGGTGAGATCATCCGTGGCTTCGAGGTGGAGTTCCATCAGTACGCTGATGACACCCAGCTGTACATCTCCACCCCAGGCCACCCCAACGATGCCCTTGAAGTGATGTCCCAGTGCCTGGAGGCCGTGCGGGCCTGGATGGGGAGAAACAGGCTCTGACTCAACCCCTCCAAAACCGAGTGGCTGTGGCTTCCAGCGTCCCGATATAGCCAGCTGATGCCATCACTGGCTATTGGGGGCGAATCACTCGCCCCCACGGAGAGGGCTCATAACTTGGGCGTCCTCCTGGACGCACGGCTGTCTTTAGAAGACCATTTGACGGCCGTGGCCAGGGGGGCTTTTTATCAGGTTCGCCTGATACGCCAGTTGCGTCCCTTTCTAGATCGGGACTCTCTACGCACAGTCACTCAGGCACTCGTCACTTCCCGCCTGGACTACTGCAATGCTCTCTACATGGGGCTCCCCCTGGGGTGCACCCGGAGGCTCCAGCTGGTCCAGAATGCGGCCGCGTGGGGGATTATGGGGGCGACGAGGCGCTCCCATGTGACACCTCTCCTGCGCGAGTTGCACTGGCTCCCGGTGGTCTTCCGGGTGCGCTTCAAGGTGTTGGTGACCACCTTTAAAGCGCTCCATGGCTTAGGGCCGGGGTACTTACGAGACCGCCTTCTGCTACCAATAGCCTCCCACCGGCCAGTACGCTCGCACAGAGTGGGCCTCCTCAGGGTGCCGTCCACCAGTCAATGCCGGCTGGCGACCCCCAGGGGGAGAGCCTTCTCTGTGATGGCGCCCACCCTCTGGAACAACCTTCCCCCAGAGTTACATACAATAACAGACCTCTGGATTTTTCGTTGGGCCCTGAAAACTTATTTATTTCAACTAGCTGGGCTGGCTTGAGTTTAATTTTAAATTGATTTTAAATTGGGTTGTTTTAATTTACGGCCAAAATATTTAATTATTTTAATACTGTTTTTAAATTCTGTATGCTCTGTTTCTACTTTGGCTGTGCACCGCCCTGAGTCCTTTTTGGAGAAGGGCGCTATAGAAATTTAATTAATAATAATAATAATAATAATAATAATAATAATAATAATAATAATAATAAGTGTCTTAAAGAGGCTGAAGTGTCCCGCCGCAGAATTATCATGGCACTGCAACAAGATAAATCCCCAGAGCAGCCCCACCGGCACGTAGAGCCTGTCTTGGTACCGCAAGAGTTCCTTGTGAAACGTCCATGGAGAGGCAGGCTCTACCTCTTCCTTCCATTGCTCCACGTAAGCATCATGCCGCTGCGCTTCCCGTATCTGAGCCTGTAAATCCACTGGTTCCTGAACCACGGAGAAAGACTCTACAGGCAACACTGTCTGGAGCGAAAGTGAGACTTCAATGTGGGAATACTCCGGTTTCTGCGAGAGCGCATCCGCCATTTGGTTGCGACCACTGGGGATGTATGTAACATGGAAATTGAACCTGGCAAAGCAGAGGGACCACCAAATCTGCTGTTGGTTCAGTTTCCGGGTGGTCTGTAGGAACTCCAAAATTTTTATTACGAAGACGTTGCAGGACCAGGTGGAGGTGCTGTTGGTGGCTCTCCCAGGAAGGAGAGATCAGAATGTTGTCTAAATAAATTACGACAAACGTGTCCAAGAGGTCCCTAAAAATGTCATTCATGAAATGTTGGAAGACAGCAAGAGCATTGGTCAGCCCAAACGGCATGACTGTATACTCAAAATGTCTGTAACGGGTGCTGAACGCCGTCTTCCATTCATCCCCGGGATGGAGCCGAACAAGATTATAAGACCTTTGCAATTCCAATTTAGTGAACACGGTAGCCTCCCGAAGCTGTTCCAAAAGTTCGGGAATAAGGGGCAGAGGATACCGGTAGCGCACTGTGATGGCGTTTAACTTACGGTAGTCACAACAAAGCCACAAGTCTTTTTTTTCTTCTTTTCGTCTTCTATTTCACAAACAGGACCGGGGCGGACAATGTTGACGATGAGGGCCGGATAAAACCCTGAGCCAGGTTTTGTCCACAAAGTCCCGTAATGCGGCCAACTCAGGGTCCGACATTGAATACAAACGCCCCACTGGGAGTGGCGTGTCCAGAATCAAATCAATGGGGCAGTCATATGGCTGGTGTGGGGGTAATTGGTCCGCCTCCTGCTTGCTGAAAACATCCGCAAAGTCCTCAAGGTCGGAAGGCAAGGACACCCCAGTTGGACCCAGAAGCTGGCCTGCGCAGACTTGGCAGGTGTGGTCCACACATTGCAGGCTCAGAAAAGAGTAGAAGTTCTGAGACCAATAGATCTGCGGGTCGTGTGTCCGGAGCCAAGCCAAGCCCAAAACCATGTGAAAATGCAGGCCGGAGGTAATATAAAACTGAATGGCCTCCTCATGAGACCCGATGGTCAGGTGCAAGGGTTGCGTGGCGGCCGTAATAGGCCCAGACAGAAGCACCCGGCCATCAATGGTCTCCACGAGCATGGGAGGATCCACTGGACACTGAAGGACTGCATATTTGGTGGCAAATGCCGCGTCCATAAAGTTAGTTGTAGCTCCGGAGTCCACCAAGGCGTGAGCTGGAATCCCCTGCAGATCATTGGACAAGAATTCTCTTGCCGCCAGGATCAAGTGCTGGGCAGGTCTGAGCTCCATGTCCGCTGGGCGTGACTTGGTATTGGTGCGCCCAACCCAGGGTCTCCCCTAGATTGGGGTCAGGGCATTTCCCGACAGGGTTTTTTGTGGCTTTGGGGCAGGCCCAGGAGCCGACTCCCCTCGTCGCTTCTTTGGGCAAGAGGCGGCCATGGGCCCGTGTTCCCCGCAATACAAGCACAACCCCCCTGATCGTCGTCTATTTTTCTCAGCCACTGACAGACAGGGTCTGGCTGCACCTATTTCCATGGGCTTCTCCCATGGAGCTGGGGTCTCACACGTGACTGGAACCACACGGGTCTCCTGGCAGGCATAGCGACTGGTCCGTATGTGCAACCAAGCGTCGATCCTAAGGCACAGATGTACCAGCACATTGAGGGTCAGAGGGATATCAACCCAGACCAGCTCGTCCTGCAACTCCTCTGATAAGCCATCCTGGAATGCGTCCATGAGGGCCGCCTCATTCCAGTCCGAATCCTGGCTAAGCAGCCGAAACTCACTGACATATTCCTGCAGCAGGTTCTGGCCCTGCTTCAGGGTCTTCAGTCGTCTGGTGGCAGTCTGCATTTTGATGGGGTCCTCATACATAAGTCTGAGATGCTCACAAAACCCCCTGAAATTGTCCAACAGAGGACTAGCCTGGACCAGCAAGGGCGTGGCTCAGCAAGCTGCAGAGCCAGAGAGCAGGCTGAGTACAAACCCCACTTTATCCCGGTCAGTGGGGAAGTCCTCCATTCTCAGGCTGATGAAAAGCTGGCATTGTCCCATAAAAGCAGGAAACATGGCCTGATTGCCATCAAACTTGTCTGGCATGGCAACAGGACACTTTCTATGGGGAGGGGGAGAAGCTGGAGCTTGGAGCTGAGCCATCTGTGCAGCTAACAAAGCTACTTGCTGCTGAAGCTGTGCGTTCTCGACACGGAGCTGCTCCATTGTGATAGAGGTTTGTTGATAATTATCCTTGTTGGGTCGGAAAACAAACTGTTGTGACCCAGGCCCAAGTAGGTATTATCAGACGCAATCAGTTCAAAAACAAACAGACTATTAGAACAGCTGAGAATTAACTCATTCTCAGACTTTATTAGAACAGATTCTTCATAACACAATTCTTCAGCCTTATCACCAACCTTGGTCTAATTAGGCAACCTGCCAAAGGCTTTTCTTGGCAAAAGTTCAGAAGCAGAAGACGCCAACAAGAAATAAATGCAGCAAGACAAGAAACAAATCTATCAACATTGTTTTCCGATGAAGAGCCCAAGAGCCATTGCTGGTCTTTTAAGCCTTATGGGATGGGCCAATCATCTCTTGGCCCTACTCCCGAGTTGTCCTTTTTGCTTTAGCTGCTCTTGCCTTCTAGCAGCTCTTCTCATGCGTGCACTAGGAACAGGCTCCTCCTGTTCCTCTGCCTCTCTGTTGTCAGCCTCTGGAGGCTCCGGAGTCTGCACATCACTCCCAGATGGCCCTGCCCCCATCTCTGCCTCCGACGCAGAGCACTCATCTGGGCCTTCCCCAGCCTCCAGGACTGGCCCATGTTCTTCCTCAGCCTCCTCACTGTCCAACTCTGCTGCCAGCTCCACAGGCTGCTGGTGGACCACAACACTGGGACCACCATCACGGCAACCACGGAGCACCGGTGACGGGGGGTGTCGGGATGGCTGCAACAGCGACGGAGGTGGCCCAGCTGTGTGGCAGGGAGGCATGGCATGGGCGGCTGCTCCTAGCAACGATTGGCTCGGCTCGGCGGCCTCAGCAGCAGCAGAGCAACCAACAAGGCTCAGCTGCGAGGCACAGAGGCGTGGCGGTGCGAAGAATGCGATGAACAGCTGTTCCACTCGGGGCAAAGGCCCTCGCGGCTGAGCAAGCTGCCCCCCACTGTCCCCGGCCTCCAGCTTACCTGCCTGCGAGTTACTCCTGAATCCCAAGCGCCTCCAGCTTGCCTGCCTTGCTTCGCATCCCATGCAGCACCCCACTTGGCCCACGGCCCAGCAGAACAGCCCTGATCAGCCTGCGAGCCTGTGAGCAACTCCTGAATGTGCTTGCCTGCCTTCGCCTAATTTTGGGTAAGTTGCTCTTTGTTTTTTATTTAGCATAAAAAATTCATAGATACCGTGTTTTTACCTGGTGACATGCAATTGGTTTCCCTCTGGTGTATCCCTCCTGTTTCTGTGTTTCCCCTTTTCTCATTGACAGTGCTTATGTTTACACTCCCTTTGTTATTCTCGTTAGGTGTAAAATAAGGTAGACCGTCGTGTATGGTTACCTTCCCAACCTTTTTCCCTTGATTGGATAAGTATACTCTGCCTTCTTTGAACATTATTTCGGTGTTTGTGTCTGTTGTGAGTTTTGTGGTAGCTAGCACGTTATAGGGTATTTCTGGCACATATAACACCCACTCTATTTCCCCTATTCCCGGGATATGCACACTTCCCTTTCCTATTACCTTGGCAATGCTCTGGTTGGCCACTCTGATCTCAAAATCTGTCTCTATGAGGGAAATGAATAACTTTGGGTTATGTGTGGTGTGGTTAGTGGCTCCTGAGTCTAAGAGCCACATGTTCTCGCTTATTTTCTGTTTGGAGTTTGGCTTCCCATATCTGAACCCATACATGAACCCTGGGTTACTGTCCCTGGAACTGTCCCTGCACTCACTGTTTCGCCTGGGGTTGGGAGACCACCCACGCCCTCATTCCCTAAAGGGTCTGCAGTCTGGTGAACTAAATTTAGTAGACGTTTGGAGATTATATAACCCCAAAGAAGAAAAATATACATACTACTCCAATCCTCACAAATCTTGGTCAAGGATAGACATGGTATGGGTTACGAAGACTTTAATACAGGAGATTCAATCAGTAGAAATAGGGACAAATGATTGGGCCGATCATAACCCACTAATAATAGAATGGAGAGGATGGAGAAAGGGGAAAAGCAGTTGGATGATGAATACACAAGTAATGGAAGAAAAAGAATATATTGAAAGAATAGAAGAAGAACTGAAATGGTTCTTCAAGGATAATAATAAAAGCCAGACATCTTTACAAAATTTGTGGGACACAACAAAAGCCTACATCAGAGGAATAACATTAGCCTATAATAGTAAAAGAAAAAAGGAGAGGGAAAAGGAATATAACAAAATCTATAGTGAGATTAAAAATTGCAAAGAGAAATTACAGGAAAGACCGGGGGATGAACAGATAAGAGTTAATTGGACGGCTGCTAAACACAAATTGAACATACTTGAACAAGAAAAATATGTCAATGCATTAAAATTTATAAGACAAAATCAATTTGAACAGGCAAATAAACCGGGGAGGTGGATGGCTTATAAATTAAGAAAAGAAAGGGAAAAACGAATAATTCACCAACTACAGGACAATGAAGGTAAGCTGCATCAGAGCCCAGAAAAAAAGAAAGAAATAGCAATTCAATTCTTTCAAAACCTATATAAGCAAGAAAAGGTGGAAGTAGAAGAAATAGATCAATATTTAAAAAAGGAGGAAATTCCCGTGATAACAGAAGAGGAAAAAAAGATGCTAAATAGGGAGATTACAATGGAAGAATTACAGGAAACTATTAGGAAACAAAAAATAATAAAACCCCGGGAACAGATGGGCTACCAATAGAACTATACAAAGGATTTTTTTTTTTTAATTTGATTTATATGCCGCCCTTCTCCGGAGACTCAGGGTGGCTTACAATGTGCTAAGCAATAGCCTTCATCCTTTTGTATATTTATACAAAGTCAGCTTATTGCCCCCACAACTGGGTCCTCAATTTACCTACCTTAGAAAGGATGGAAGGCCGAGTCAACCTTGAGCCTGGCGAGATTCGAACCTGCAGTAATTGCAGGCAGCTGGTCTTAATAACAGGGTGCTTTAGACCACTAAACTGAACTGAACTGATTAGGAACATCATTAAATGGAATATTATTAGAGGTTTACAATGAGGCACTAAAAGAAGCAAAAATACCAGAATCTTGGAAAGAAGCACATATTTCATTAATCTATAAAGAAGTGACAGATACAACACAAATTAGTAATTATAGGCCAATTTCCCTATTAAATACCGACTATAAATTTTTTATGAATTTAATGGCGAATAGATTAAAAATAATATTAAATAATAGAATACATCCAGATCAGAACGGATTCTTGCCGACAAGACAAATTAAAAATAATTTAAGAATGGTGATTAATATAATAGAATACTATGAGGTGCATCCAGAGAAGCAAGCAGCGCTTGTTTTTCTGGATGCACAAAAAGCATTCGATCGGGTCAATTGGAAGTTCATGACACAACAAATAAAAAATATGAAATTCGGAGAGAAATTTGAAAAGATAATATCTACAATATATACAAGTCAAAAGGCAAGACTATTAGTTAATGGGGAATTAACAGATTACTTTGAAATAAGTAGAGGAGTAAGACAAGGGTGCCCACTCTCACCCCTGCTTTTTATTTTAACCCTGGAGAATTTGCTTAGGAGAATTAGACTAAATAAAAATATAAAAGGACTTAAAGTAAAAGGAGAAGAATACAAAGTCCAAGCCTTTGCTGATGACCTTGTATTCTTCACAGAAGACCCATTAGAAACAATTAAAATTGATGGAGGAAATAGGAAAATTCGGCAGGGTGGCAGGGTTAAAAATTAATAAAAACAAGACTAAAATACTAACCAAAAATCTAACAATAAAACAAATAGTAGAATTGGAACAACAATCGGGATTGCAAGTAGTTAAAAAGATAAAATATTTAGGTATAAATTTGACAACTAGAAATATAGCAATTAAAGATAACAATTATGGAGAACTAATACAACAAATTAAAAAAGACCTAGAGAGATGGGGGAAACTTAAACTATCGCTGCTAGGAAGAATCATGGCGATAAAGATGAATATACTCCCAAGGCTCCTCTACTTATTTCAAACTATTTCTGTTAAATTGGAATTATTTTTTTTTACAAATTTGAATAAATTAATCGCAAATTTATATGGGAGGGGAAAAGATCGAGGATAAATTTAAAAATACTACAAGACGATAAAACCAGAGGAGGCTTTGGCCTACCAGCCTGGGAAAAATATTATAGAGCGGCAAGTCTAATATGGATTAAGGATTGGGTTAATTTGGACAACCAAAGAGTATTGAAATTGGAAGGTCACGATTTATTAAAAGGCTGGCATGCTTACTTGTGGAACATCGGAAACAAAACATACAAACATTTTAAAAACCATATAATAAGAAATTCACTAATTGACACCTGGTTGGAAATTAAACGTAAGCACTATATGAAAGTCCCAGGCTGGATAGCCACATTAGAGGCAACAATGCACCCCAATACAATGCACCCCAACACACCAGCTACTCAAAAAATAATAAGATACAAGGAAATTCTGGATATTAATGGGAGACTCAAATCTCGCCAAGAGCTCAGGGACCAGGGTATAGAAATAGACTGGTGGCCGTATTTACTAATACAAACTAGATATAAAAAAGACAGTGAAGAGGGAGGAGTTGATAAAAAATCCAACCAATTAGATAAATTATTAGAAACTAAAGAGGGAAAATTAATTTCAAAGATCTATAAATACCTACTAGAGTTTGACCTGGCAGAAAACATAGTCAAAGGCCAAATGATAGCTTGGGCTAGGAATATTGGAAGAAGTATACAATTAGAAGAGTGGGAAATGATATGGGAATATAATTGTAGAATAACAAAGGCAACAACGTACAAAGAGAACCACTATAAGATGTGGTATAGGTGGTACCTAGCCCCTGCTAGATTGGCAAAAATGTACCCAAATTGTAATCCGATATGTTGGAAATGCAGAAAATCACTGGGAACCTTTTATCATTTTTGGTGGCTTTGCCCAAAAATTAAAAAAATTTGGATGAAAATTAGAATATGGATAACAGAAATAACAGAAGAAGAGATTGACCTAAAACCTGATTTTTTTTTATTAGGCATACTTAAAAAAAGTAGTAGAAAAGAAATAAAATACATCACATTACATATAATTACGGCGGCTAGATTAACCCTAGCCCAGTCCTGGAAATTAGAACAGTTGCCAACAGAACAACAAATAATCCAAAAAATATTCATATGTGCAGAAATGGATAGATTAACTTTAAAATTAAACAACAAGGAAGACTCACAGTATTACAAAATATGGGACAGATGGTATGAATGGATTAATCGATGGAAAAAAAACTAAAGTCAAATATAGTAAGAAATTAAGGGTAACAAATTTACACCGTCATTAAGAAATCAAGGTTAATGTATATATGTATTTACATGTTCAAGTATAGATAGATAATCCTGTTTGTTAGTTTTAGTATATATGTAATTTAAAATTGTACTTTCTTTTTTAGAGTTAAGAACATTTTGTACAATCTTTTATCTTTTTTATATTGAATAAAGTTTGTTTTTAAAAATTAAAAAAAAAAAAGGAAAGTTAACAGGTAATGTTCCAGAATTATTTGAGTAATTACTTACTGGAGGCAGCTGTCCATGGTCCTGGATGTGAGTGAATTCACAATAAGGTAATGGGTTGCTTTAGCTTATGTTAAAAAAACTGGTAGTCACTTTTCTTCCTTCTCTCCCTGCAGGTGAAGACTGGCCATGCGCGAAGTTCATTTCGCGCTGGAAGTCGTCGGGTGAGGAGCTTGTGGCCGCAGCTCCTAGGCCTAGGCCTAGACCTGCCAGGGGGAGGTTGGACTCACCCCTGGCGTATCAGGACTCCACGCTGGGCGTCAAAATCTGTTGCTGGATGGCTGGATCCCCGGCGAACATCGGTGGAAGGCGTGGGGGCATCGCGGTCGTTGGTCGAAGACTTCCGAAGTCCGGCGTCTTGGCGGCAGCAGCGGCGGCGACAGCGGCTGGTCCCGATCCACGGATGCTGGTTCCTGGGTGAGCAGAGAAGCCCAGAGGAGGTCGTAGAGCAGGTAAGTAGCTGGCTTGGTTTTCTTCCCTCGGGTCTCACCCTTCTTGTTGGAGGGGTGGTGAGTTCGAGTCCTGCCGTGGGGTCAGTCCGTAGGCGGTCGATGTTCTGTGCTCATCACGGAAGTGTGTCGCTTTTCTGGGAAGTGGCAGGGTCGGTGTTTCGGTGCCGATGGTCACTCTGATGTCCCTTCGGGTCTCCATTGCTTTCTTGATCTCGAGCTCAATAGGTGAGCTCCTGGATTTTTGATTTTCATTTTTATCATTGTTTTTGGATAAGACTTTATTTATTTTAGGGCTTGGGCAGGTTCGCGCCAACGGATTTGAATCCGGGCTTCCCATTGGTTGCTGGCCATTCCAAGATGGCCACCAGGAAAAAGGCGCGAAAACGGATTCTGCCATCTCTAGCTCGTCCGGTTGGGGTGGTGTTTCCCTTACAGGATCTGTGCCCTCGCAGGTCGGTTCCTTCTCCTCGTTCGCTGCTCCATAGTTCTTTAGCAGTCTCTGGAGGTTCGCGACGAGGTCTTCATCTGTGACGAGTAGCTCCATGATTTTCAATACAGCTGCCTTGAGGTCATTATTTCTGAGTGGGGTGGTTCTGGTACCATTCTCTTTATCTCCCCTGCGTGGCTCAGCCCTGGATGGGGTGCATGGATCGTCTATCTGCTCTCTCCCAGCTGAGGTGGTCTTCAGAATGGCTCCAGAGGGAGATAGTTGCGCAGCCATTTGTCTAGTGAGAGCTCTTGTGTTTATTCTGTTCTTCTTTTCAGAATAAACAGTTGATTCAGTCATTATTCAGAGTTATGGGTAACCATCCTCTGCTACCATTTGATATAGTGATGGATCTAACCCAATAACTCACGGGACAGAGTAATATCTTCAAAGAATTCTTTTATTGCAGGCCTGGATTGTTCCTAGGCCCATTCCTCTAATAGTAACTGACCTTTTGTCCTTCTCTTGCAGATACACATCTGGAACTACTGGATGGCCTCGTGGTGGGACCTCTTATACCCAGGGGGAGGAGTCAGAGGTAAGGTGGAGTGATGGGATATGTGGTTGTGTTAACCCTTGCAGGACTATGAGGGGATGTGATATGAATGGGTTAGACATTTAACCTGACATTTTCTTGTCAAGTATTTTGTCAATTTAAGTTGAGACTTTACAGTCTAAAAGTTAGACAGGAAGGAAGAAGAAAAAAGAGAAACACAGAGGTCAGTATACAAACAGAGAATAAAAATGGTAATTATTTCAGAACTCTCTAAACCAGTGTTTCTCAACCTTAGCAATTTTAAGTTGCCTGGACTTCAACTCCCAGAATTTCCCAGCCAGCATGAGTGTTGAAGTCCAGATATCTTAAAGTTGCTAAGGTTGAGAAATGCTGTTCTAAACCAATGTTGATTGTGAATTTGTGAAAAAAAGAGCTAAAGATCAAGGGCCATATCTCAGTGGAGACAGTGAGTCAATAGCTACCCAACAGTGGAGAACTGTTTGAACATTCCAGTTTCACTCCTTAATACTTTCAAGAAGACCTATGAACATTTTTCAACTTCCTTCCCTTCCAGCGAGCAACGGGAGATCCCACCCAGGCACTTGCAGGACTCAGCCTGTTCCAGGGCCCAGCAATACCAAACTTACCTTTTTTTGCAGTTTCTGAGAGACGCACCCAGCCCAATACAGCAGAGTTCCCCGACCTTTCTGTCTTTGCGGACTGGCAGAGGGGGGAGAGGGGATGGTTCCATGTGAGCGGTGGGCAAGGACATGTGCATGAGCGCACAGCTTCATTTGCGCAAGTGGTGGGCACACTCACCTGCCGCTCGTGCAAATGGAGCATGCATGCACATGCTCGCCTGCTGCTCGTGCAAGTGGGGATATCATAGAAATAAAATGAGATACTGTATACAGGTAGGTGTAACACGTAAGCATCTGTAACCCTGCATCTCCATATAAAACAGGACATTGTTTTGAACCTCTGGGCTTAGGTATCTGTATTTGCGCTGAATAAATCAAATACTGAATTCATAAGTATCAATCAAAATGTGGATTTCTACCTTTGATCAGCATAATTATACTGAGTCAGATCATTGGTCTATCAAATTCAGCATTGCTTACATCAGGGAAATGCCACCATTGAGGACTACAGTTGGAGAGACACAATCTAAAGAGTCAGAGCATTTAATCTGATTTAGTTTAAACAACTCAAATACAGATGTTTTACTTTCATCTAAAATTTTTCTGCTTCTGTCCCATTGAAAATTACAATCTGACTCCAAATTTTGAAAGGGTTGCAAGAGTTGTATACTCCTTTAAATTCACAGGTTCTCTCTCTCTTCTGTTTTAGAGAGTGGGGAACAACTCTCTAAAGTAACATACAGTGTAATACATACAACATACAGTGTAATGATTTCAACAGCCACTATGTAGAACAAACAGATGGAAGACAGAAAGCATCCATGATCACCAACTAGCAGTCAGAAGACATGATGAAACTTTATTTTATTTTATTTATTTATTTATTTATTTATTTATTAGTTTGTCAAACATGTATAAGGTAGCAGGTATGAATATGAATATGAACATGGACATGAACGAGGGAAATGAATACAAATAAATGGGGACAGTAGGACAGGGACGGTAGGCACGCTGGTGCGCTTATGCATGCCCCCTTTATGGACCTCTTGGGAATGGGATGAGGTCCACAGTAGACAGTTTAAGGTTTAAGCTGTGAGGGTTTGAAGATGTAACAATGGAGTCGGGTAGAGCATTCCAGGCGTTGACCACTCTGTTGCTGAAGTCGTATTTTCTGCAATCGAGTTTGGAGCGGTTTACCTTCAGTTTGTATTGATTGTTTGCCCGTGTATTATTGAGGTTGAAGCTGAAGAAGTCATTGAGAGGTAAGACGTTGTAGCAGACAATTTTGTGTACTATGTTTAGATCAGACTGCAGGAGGCGCAGTTCCAGATTGTCCAAGCCCAACATTTCAAGCCTGGTGGCATAAGGGATTCTATTGTGAGTAAAGGAGTGGAGTACTCTTCTTGTGAAATACCTCTGGACCCGCTCAATCATATTAATGTCTGATATACAGTGTGGATTCCAGGCAGATGAACTGTATTCGAGAATTGGTCTGGCAAAGGTTTTGCATGCCCTAGTTAGCAATACAATGTTACCGGAGAAGAAGCTTCGCAAAATTAGGTTAACAATTCTTAATGCCTTTTCAAGGAACTGAATGACTACAGACCAGTTGCTCTAACATCTGTAGTTATGAAAACCTTTGGAAGGCTAGTGATGTCCCACCTGAAAACCACGGATCACGGATCCGCTGTTAGACCCCCTGCAATTTACATACCGAGCAAATAGATCGACAGATGATGCTGTTAATATGGCTCTGCGCTACATCCTACAACATCTTGAATCTCCAAAGACCTACCCAAGGGTCCTCTTTGTAGACTTTAGTTCAGCATTTAATACCATCATACCGGACATTCTTCTAACTAAACTAAATCAGCTAGCGGTACCTGAACACACTTGTAAGTGGATCACAAGCTTCCTAACAGACAGGAAGCAGCAGGTGAAGCTAAGCAAAATCACATCAGATACCTGTACAATTAGCACAGCCCCCCCCCCCCACAAGGATGTGTGCTTTATCCACTTCTCTTCTCTCTATATACCAATGACTGCATCTCAAACGATCCATCTGTTAAACTACTGAAGTTTGCAGATGATACAACATTGATTGGTCTCATTCGAGACAATGATGAATCCGCATACAGACGGGAGGTTGAACAACTAGCCTCGTGGTGCGACCGGAACAATCTGGAACTGAACACACTCAAAAACATAGAAATGGTGGTAGACTTTAGGAGAAACCCTCCCATACTACCACCTCTTACAATACTAGACAACACAGTATCAACAGTAGAGACCTTCAAATTTCTAGGTTCTATCATATCTCAAGACCTAAAATGGACACCTAACATCAAAAACGTCATCAAAAAAGCACAACAAAGAATGTTCTTTCTGTGCAAATTCAGGAAGCTCAAACTGCCCAAGGAGCTGCTGATACAGTTCTACAGAGGAACTATTGAATCTGTCATCTGCACCTCTGTAACTGTCTGGTTTGGTTCTGTAACCTAACAAGACAGACACAGACTTCAGAGGATAATTAGAACGGCAGAAAAAACAATTACTACCAACCTGCCTTCCATTGAGGACCTGTATACTGCACGAGTCAAAAAGAGGGCTGTGAAAATATTTACAGACCCCTCGCATCCTGGACATAAATTGTTTCAACTCCTACCCTCAAAACGACGCTATAGAGCACTGCACACCAAGACAACTAGATACAAGAACAGTTTTTTCCCAAACGCCATCACTCTGCTAAACAAATAATTCTCTCAACACTGTCAAACTATTCACATTAGGCTGCATTACTATTGCTATTGGTCTTCTCATCGTTCCTGTTGCCCATCTCCTCCCACTTGTGACTGCATGACTGTAACTTTGTTGCTTGTATCCTTGCAATTTATATTGAAATTGATTGTTTCCTAGTATGATTTGATTGCTTATTGTACCGTATGACTGTCAATGGGTGTTGTACCCTGTGATTCTTGACGAGTGTATCTTGTCTTTTTATGTATACTGAGAGCATATGCACCAAAGACAAATTCTTTGTGTGTCCAATCACACTTGGCCAATAAAGAATTCTATTCTATTCTATTCTGAAGAGGACACAGCTGCTTTTAATATGTTCGCATAGGTCATTGATGTAAAGCAGAAAGAGTGTGGGTCCTAGAACGCTGCCTTGGGGGACACCACTGTTAACTGGTGCCGGATTTGATAGGCCCCTCCCTATTTTGACTACTTGTTGCCTGTTTGACAGGAACACGGCTATCCATTTGTACAGGGATCCGGAAATTTCGTAAGAACTTAGTTTTAACAGTAGTTTGCCGTGCACCACTGAATCAAAGGCTTTGCAGAAGTCTACGTAAATTGTGTCTATTGCTTTACCCTGGTCAAGATGTGTGGTCCAAATGTTTTTGCAGTATAGGAGTTGCAGATTACAGGGCAAATTTTTTACAGGTGACGCAACAGATTGGTCTGTAATTTTCTACTAGACTAGGGTCTCCCTTTTTAAAGATAGGTATGACTGTGGCTAATGACCATAGGTCAGGCAAGGAGCTGGTTCTGAAGGATACCTCGTAGATTGTGCATAGAGGCTGAGCTATGGCAGTGGCAAGCTTTTTTAAGAAGTAGGCACATAATCCATCAGGGCCAAGAGACAGAGATGACTTTAGGTTACGTAGTGCCGTTTCAACGTTATCTACTGTAAAATCAATATGTAGTAAATTGTTACAATTAGTTATGGTACAACTAGGAAATGTGGGGCAGCAGCCATTGCTGTCGACAAAGACTGAACTGAAAAACGTATTGAAGAGGTTGGCCTTAACAGCTTCATCATTACAGTCTTCCCTGTTAGGCCCTTTTGGGGTGGGATAGTTTTTGAGTCTTTAAGTTTGGCATTTACAAAATTATAGAAGGCTCAGGTGGATTTCGAGTGTAACAGCTCTTCCTCCTGTTTGCAATGGTGATTGGTACATTCTGCCTTTATCTGGCAGCATAAGGCTTTATAACGGTTTTAAAAGTTAGCTACATAGCCAGTTTTGTTTTCAATTTCAATTTCAATTTCAATTTCAATTTCAATTTCAATTTCAATTTCAATTTCAATTTCAATTTCAATTTCAATTTCAATTTCAATTTCATTCAATTTATATGCCGCCCCTCTCCGAAGACTCAGGGCGGCTCACAATACATTTAAAATCCTAATAAAAACATTTAAAAATTAAAAACATTAAAAACATTAAAACTCATTCATACCATTCATAGCCAGATCTCGCCGGATCTCAAGAGCAAGATCAACGGCCCCAGGCCTGCCGGAAAAGCCAGGTCTTCACCGCTTTTCAGAAGGCCAATAGGGTGGGGATGGTCCGGACCTCAGGAGGTAACTGGTTCCAGAGAGCTGGGGCAGCCACAGAGAAGGCCCTCCCCATGGGCCCACCAGCCAGTATTGTTTAGCTGACGGGACCCAGAGGAGACCAACTCTGTGGGATCTTATCGGTCGCTGGGAGCTATGCGGCAGAAGGCGGTCTCGAAGATAACCTGGCCCTGAGCCATGTAGAGCTTTAAAGGTAATAACCAATACCTTGAATTGTGACCAGAGACCAATAGGGAGCCAGTGCAGCTCGCGGAGAATTGGTGTAATGTGGGTGTACCTAGGTGCACCCACGACAGCTCGCGCGGCTGCATTCTGGACCAACTGTAGTCTCTGAACACTTTTCAAGGGTAGCCCCATGTAGAGCGTGTTGCAATAATCTAACCATGAGGTGATAAGGGCATGAGTGACTGTGAGGAGAGCCTCCCGATCCAAGTAGGGTCGCAATTGGTGCACCAGGTGAACCTGTGCAAAGGTCCCCCTAGCCACAGCTGTCAGATGTTGCTCTAATCTTAGCTGTGAGTCTAGGAGGACACCCAAATTGCAAGCCCGTTCTGAGGGGGAAAATTTCTCCCCCAGAACCAAGGATGGACAGTCAACATAGTCTTTAGGAGGCAATACCCACAGCCATTCGGTCTTGTCTAGGTTAAGTCTGAGCCTGTTGACTCCCATCCAGACCCTCACAGCCTCAAGGCACCGGCACATCACATCCATCGCATCACTGAATTGACGCGGGGTAGAGATATACAGCTGGGTATCATCAGCGTATTGCTGATACCTCACCCCGTATCGTCGGATGATCTCACCCAGTGGCTTCATGTAGATGTTAAATAGATGGGGAGAGAGGACCGAGCCCTGAGGCACCCCGCAGACAAGGGGCCTAGGGGTCGACCTCTGTCCTCCTACCAACACCAACTGTGATCGACCAGAGAGATAGGAGGAGAACCAACGTAACACGGTGCCTCCCATTCCCAACTCCCTTAGTCGTCCCAGAAGGATACTATGGTCAATGGTATCGAAAGCTGCTGAGAGGTCAAGTAGCACCAAGATGGAGGAATGACCCCCATCTCGGGCTCGCCAGAGATCATCCATCAGCATGACTAAAGCAGTTTACGTGCTGTAGCCAGGCCTGAAGCCAGACTGAAAAGGGTCTAGATAATCCATTTCCTCCAATGACCACAGGAGCTGAAGTGCCACCACTTTCTCTACAACCTTTCTGTTCTGTCCCTGTCTCCACACACACAAAAACACAGCCAGCCGAGGGTTAAGAAAGCACTTGGCACGCACACAGGTTGTTATCTAAAACTTGGCAGCTATACGAGCATCGACTGCCAAGGACTTTACTTCATCAGATAAACAGAAAATACATACAAATTGCAAATAGTCCAGTTCCAAACAAGAAACCTTCGGCAGCTTTAAGCGTTGTTCAAGTGACTAGCCAGAGTTAGTTTTTGTCCGTCACAGAGTCTTAAATGGCCACCACACTCTCTTATATAGTCTCTGGGGTGTGGTCCAGTGACTCAGTTATAATCCCTGGCACGCCTCCTTAACTGCTGCAACCGTTTATCACACCTTCGTTGGCGTGGATCCAGGAACGACAGATCACCTCCCTCGCTCTCATTGGAGACACCTGGCTCCTGGTTAATCTCCTCTTCCTCGGCTGGCACTTGAGGCAGTGCCAGAGGGGAGGGGCCTGGAGAGGGAGGCCTGGCCGACTCCTCTTCTTCATGTTTGGAGCCTTCTTCCTCCAATGAGATAGGCTCAGAGGGCGGGGCCACAACACTTTCCCACAAAGGGTAGGTTGGAGACTGGACGAAAGTTCTTTAATTCTGCTGGATCCAGGGAAGGCTTCTTGAGGAGGGGCCTTTGGTTTTCTCGCCAAAGAGATTTTTTTCTTGCATTGTAGCTTTCTTATTGTTATGGGTAACTTGTTTTTTTTGGCTTTAGGGGTTATTATTGGTACGTATAGGTTAATGACTATTGACTTCGATCAAAAAAGTGTTATAATGGTCTTCTGTTTTTTTTAAACAGTTTAAAAAGAGTTCAAATACATTTGGAAGAATTTGAAGATATGACTGATTTGAAAGTAAATTGGGCAAAATCAGAATTATTAATGGAAATTGATAGGGAAAACAAATTAGAAAAATTACAAAATCAATTTGGAATTAGGATAAAGGATAATTTAAGATATTTAGGTATTATACTTTCACTTAAAATTAAAAATTTAAAGAAACTAAATTATGACATAGTAATAAAAGAAATTGAAGAGAAAATTGGAAAATATAAAAAACTAAAGTTATCTTGGTTTGGTAGAGTAGCTATATGTAAAATGATGTTACTTCCTAAATTTAACTTTTTATTCGAGATGCTTCCGATTTTTTTTAACTGAGAAGGACATTGAAGTATATCAAAAAAAATTAGATAAATTTTGTAATGGGGATAAAAAATCAAGATTGATTAAGAAAATGTGGTATCAGAACCAAAAACAAGGTGGTTTAGGAATTCCAAAATTACTAAACTATTATAGAGCATTTAATATAAGAACAGTAGTAAAAATTTTAAAAGGAGATGTTGAACTTTGGGGTAGTTTGGAAATGAAGGAAATAAAGAAGTTTGGTTACAAATGGTTTTTGGAAAATTTTAAAGGTAAGGTTAAAATTTGTAATTATTGGTTAAATAGTTTGACTAAAAATTGGGACAGAGTAGTAAAAAAATTAATACCAGACGTATTGTATTTAGGTAAACTGAAAGAGAATTGCCCAATGAAATTAAATAGTAACAGAGAGAGGATTATAATAGAAGAGAAAGTGGAAACAATTAGTGAATGGTTGAAATTTACAGAAAATGAAATAAGGAAAGAGGAAATTTATAGAAAATTAAACATTAATTGGTTCGAAAGAATTCAAATGAATAAATGGAATAGGAAATGTAAAGAAAGGAATGATGAGAGTAGAAAGGAAACAGAATTTGAAAATTTGACATCTCGAATAATAAAAGATGAAATTGGGCCAAAGGGATTAGTTAGCAAAATTTATAAAATTATTAACTTTGATAATAATTCACAAATGGTAATGAAAGAGAATTGGGTAAAAGAACTGGGTATTGAAATTTCTAATCAAAATTGGAATATGAACTGGGTTAGCAGAATAATGAGGACATTATCAATAAGGATTAAAGAACATAATTATAAAGTTATTTGGAAGTGGTATCTGACCCCAATAAGACTTTTTCAAATGGATAATAAAGTGGATAAAATGTGTTGGAGATGTAAAGTGGAACTTGGGACATGTGCTCATATGTGGTGTAAATGTAATGGGGTTGAACTTTTTTGGTCTAGGATAGAAAATGAAATATTTGAAATGATTAAGAAGAGGGTCAAATTGAAATCGGAAACCATATTATTATTAATACTGAATGAAACAACATTAACAACTGGAGAAAGAGAATTGGTGAGGATTTTGGTTATAATGGGGAGAATTATAATTGCTAGATATTGGAAATTAAATGTTGACTTAAAATTAGAAGAATGGTATAATGAAACATGGAAATTTGCATTAAATGATAAATTGACTTGTGATATTAAAATTAGAAGTGGTATATACAAAGAGAATGTTTTTTGGAACACTTGGCAACCATTTGTGGACTTTGCACTTGGGAGATTGGATGAATCGGCGCCAGTACCTTATCAAAGAGATTTCTGGAAGAATTGAAGACTTTAATTTCCTAAAACTTCCTTTCCATTTGTACAGCACGTTGGGGGAACATTTTTTTTTTCCTTTCTTTACTATTGATTTTTGTATTGTTTTTTTTTCTTTCTGTTATTCTTTAACAATAAAAATATAATAATTTTTTTTTTTTTTTAAAATGGTCTTCTGCAGTATTACAACCTGTGAACAGAAGGTGCCAATCAAGAGATGTGAGGTCGGCAGCTATGAGATCATTGCTGGCTTTTTTAAAGTAATAATTTGGAGTCCCATAATTATGACCGTCTTTGCAAGGACATAAATTGAGAGAAAAATCAATCATGCTGTGGTCACTGTTGGAAAAAGATTCTTTAATTTGTAGGCCATAAATTGAGTTTAGACTATTGCAGAAGATGAGATCTAAGCAGTTGTTGAGCCTAGTGTTGTTTGTTCCAGCCCCAGAGTTGTAATAACATTGTACATGGTTGCATGTATATTCTGTATTTAGTTGTACATTCGTTTAGGGTCCAATTAATAAGAGGCAAATTGAGGTCACCAAAAAAGATAAGGGGGTGTGGGCAGGAAGCTGCCCACGTTAATTCTACATGGGGCTCCCCTTGAGGAGCACGCAGAGGCTCCAACTGGCGCAGAGTGCGTCCGCGCGGGTGGTTATGGGAGCAACATGGCGCTCCCGTGTAACACCTCTCCTACGCGAGCTGCACTGGCTCCCGGTGGTCTTCCGGGTGCGCTTCAAGGTTTTGGTTACCACCTTTAAAGCGCTCCATGGCTTAGGACCTGGTTATTTACAGCAGTGGTCCCCAACCTTTTTATCGCCGCGGACCAATCAGCCTTTGATAATTTTACCGTGGCCCGCTGAGCGTGCGCAGGGGTGGGGGCTTTGGGCCACACGTGCGTACCTGCGCGGGGCTCTCTTCCCTGGAGCCTTTGCGCACGGCCCAGGAGCTTTTGCACACGGCCCAGGAGCTTTTGCGCACGGCCCAGGAGCCTTTGCGCTGCAGCGTTCATGTCCCCCGGCTGCTGCGCGGCCCGGTGCCAGGTACTCCACGGCCCGGCACCGGTCCGCGGACCGGGGGTTGGGGACCACTGATTTACAGGACCGCCTACTACCACCGGCCAGTACGCTCTCATAGAGAGGGGCTCCTCCGGGTGCCATCAGCCAAGCAGTGTCGACTGGCGGCCCCCAGGGGGAGGGCCTTCTCTGTGGGGGCACCCACTATCTGGAACGAGCTCCCCCCGGAGATACGGAGGATCCCGGATCTGCGCACCTTCCGCCGTGCTCTTAAGACCCTTTTATTCCAGCAAGCCGTCCTAGCCTAATTTTTCTCCCCTTTCTTTTAAATTTTAAATTGAAATTTTAATTTGTTTTAAATTTATTGGGATTTTAATTGTCGTGGGCCAATATTATTTAATTTGGTTTTAAATTGTTTTTAACTTTTGTATTTCTGTATTTTATCTTGTGCCTGTTCACCACCCTGAGTCCTTCAGGAGTAGGGCGGTATACAAATTTAATAAAACAAACAAACAAACAAACAAACAAAACAATAATAAAACAATAGTGCAGTTAGTTTGTTTTTATGACCAAGGTCGTAATCAGGGGCTCTGTAACATAGCAAGAAATGAACTGTGGTATTTAGGGACAGTTCGCAGACAATGGTCTCAGGAAGAGCAAGCTCCTGTGTAACATTAATCTTTTTCAGATATAGGGACTTTTTATAGAAGATAGCAACACCACCCCCTCTACGGTTTTCACGGTGAGACCGGAAAACGTGATAGTCACTTACTGTAATAATGTAGTCTGGAAAGGATACATTCAACCACGCCTCACAGACAAAAATAAGGTCGAATACAGTCACATTTAGTAGGAGGTGGAATTCGGGCATTTTTTTTGCGAGGCTTCTTGCATTCAGTAGCTTGCATTTGAGGTCAGTAGGGGTGGACCTGGAGGAAGTAGGGGGCATGCATTCCTAGTTTTGGTTGTTGGGGGGGCGGTTGTTGGGACGCGGGATGCTGGTCTTGTGTTTGATGCAATCAGTGCGGTAGACTATGTACAGGTCAGTCTCTCCTTGGTCCTGACGTCTTTCGTGGGCACCAGAGGTGGTATTCAGCAGGTTCTGACCAGTTCTGGAGAACCAGTAGTGGGAATTTTGAGTTCGGAGAACCGGTAAATACCACCTCTGACTGGCCCTGCCCCCATCTATTCTCTGCCTCCCGAGTCCCAGCTGATTGGGAGGAAATGGGGATTTTGCAGTAACCTTCCCCTGGAGTGGGGAGGGAATGGAGATTTTACAGTATCCTTCCCCTGCCACACCCACTAAGCCATGCCAAGCCACGCCCACAGAACTGGTAGGAAAAAAAATTGAATCCCACCACTGGCGGGCACGTTGTAGTATGGACAGGTTGGGCCGTGAACGAAGTTTCTTATAGTTTGTGCAGCTTTTGGCGAGGGAGTTTAGTGTGGAGATAAATTTTCGTTTGCTGGTTTCACTCTTGCAAACGACTCTGCAGAAGCATGGGGTCACCGAGCCATCGCTGTTGTTGAACTCAGGGCTGTCTCAGGAAACATCAATGATTTTTTAATTTTTATCTTTAAAAATTAAAATCCTTAATTTCACAACATATCCATGGATAGGGAAACTTATCCATAGTTTCAATTGGGAAACTGTGACCATCCTAGACCAAGCCAAGTCCAAAAACACTAGGGAATTTCTAGAAACCTGGCACTCTGACTAATTAGCCATCAATAGACACATAGACATAAACAATATCTATATACTATGCAAAAGTATGTAGATAATGTTTATGTCTATGTGTCTATTGATAGCTAATTTGTCAGAGTGCCAGGTGTTTTTGGACTGAAGAACTGAACTGAAGAAGCTTCTTGAATGAGAAGTGAAACGTTTTCAAGGGGAAAAAAACCAAGAAAGTCCAGTTGCCTTTTGAAAAGCACCTTTGGGACAACCATGACCTGGATGATTGAGAATCTCCATAGACTTTGGTGGTTGGGTTTCATGTTACCAAATACAGTAATACCCTGTGGATTTCTGAGTCTAGTTTGAAGTGTTTATTTTAACCTTTAAAATCTAAACTTTAGCAGTGTTGCTTGGAAATAATTAGGTTAGCAAGTACAAAGCAGGGATTGAATGTTCCTCCCCAGACCTTGGACTATCTGGATTACCCCCAGGCCGTGGACTTCCCCCAGGTTAATTAATTAACTGATTGATTAGAAGTATTCACCAACAGAACTTCTTATTCTGCGAGACTCCCCCCTCTCGCAGGTGTGGCCCTCTACCTTATCAAGGGCCTACCTTTATGACGGGCTTTGGCACCCCGAGAGGTGGCATGCTGCAAAAAGGGGATTGAGGGGTTTTTTAGGGAAACTTTTTGATAGATTTTTAAGGGATTTTAAGGGGTGGGAGGGTTGTGTGGGTTTGGGGGTTAACCCACGAGGGGAGGGGTCCGGCCCAGCTGTTAGTGGGGCCACGGAGGGTGCGGATTCCGGGGGTAAGGGGGACATTAGAGTCCATTCTGTCGAGGGCTTTTCTATCAATGTGTTGAGTGGGAGGGGCAGATATGGCGGGAGCAGGGGGCCGCATCATGTGGTGGGGGCGCGCACTCACTATCTTCGAGCGGTGGCGCGCCCCGGTCCCCATAGCCCTTCTCGTATCCCAGGCTGTTCAGACTCTCAGGGCCCGAGCCTTCGGCTGCTGTCATGCAATGCCAGGTCCGTGGTAAATAAAGCCCCCCTCATTTGCGATCTTATTCAGGAGGGGGGAGCGGACCTGGCAGGTATTACGGAGACCTGGTTGGGCCATGAGGGGGGGGTTCCCCTCGTGGATATGTGCCCACCAGGTTTCCGAGCATTCCATCAGCCGAGAGCTCAGGGCAGGGGTGGGGGGGGTGGCGGTTATTATAAAGGAAAGTCTTGATCCGAGGGAGACCACTGTTCCACAGATAGCCGGATGTGAGTCCCTTTTTGTGAGATGGGGTCGTGGAGTACAGATGGGCTTGTTGATCACGTACCTGGCTCCCTGCCGCGTGGCAACGGCCCTGCTTGAGCTGCTCAACGTCATAGCTGAGGTGGCGGTTGGTACCCCCAGACTTCTAGTCATGGGGGATTTCAACCTGCCATCTGTCGGCGAAACGTCTGAGGTGGCTCGGGAGTTCATGGCTTCCATGACGGCCATGGACCTTACTCAGTTAATTCATGACCCCACTCACATGGGTGGACACACTCTGGACTTAGTTTTTGTCTCTGGTCAGTGGTCGAGTGGCCTTGATACAGGGGATATAGTCATCGAACCCTTGTCATGGTCTGACCACTCGCTCCTTCGACTGGACTTTCTAACCGCTGCACCCCGCCGCAGGGAGGCGGGACCGACCAGGTGGTTCCGCCCCAGGTGCCTGATGGACCCTGATAGGTTCCAGATGGAGCTTGGGCCATTTCCTGAGACTCTGGCTCACGACTCGGCTGAGGACCTGGTGGCCGCCTGGGATAGTGCGGCTGCCGGGGCCTTGGACCGTGTCGTGCCTTTGCGGCCTCTGACCCGGCACCGAACTCACCTAGCTCCTTGGTTCTCCGAGGAGCTTAGGGAGATGAAGCGCCGGAAAAGACGCCTGGAGAGTAGTTGGAGGACCAGCCGCTCCGAATCCGACCGAACACTGGTGAGGTCTCATATTAAGACCTACCTAGTGGCAATAAAAGCGGCAAAATCTAGCTATTTTGCCGCTCTTATCGCGTCATCAGATAATCGCCCGGCCGCCCTGTTTAGGGTGACCCGCTCCCTCCTTCATCTGGAAGCGCGGGATGACCCCTTGCAGGGCCGAGCTGAGGACTTTGTGCAGTATCTGTATGACAAAATCGCTCAGATTCGGGAAGGGCTGGCCTCTGACTGGGTATGTCTGGACGGGATGACTGAGGCAGGTCTTGAGAGTGTTATCTGGGGGGAGTTTGATCCTGTAGCTCCCGAGGACATGGACAGGGTCCTGGGACGGCTGAACGCGACCACATGTTTATTGGACCCGTGTCCCTCCTGGTTGGTACTGGCTTCCCGGGAGGTGACACGAGGCTGGCTCCAGAAGATTGTTAACACTTCTTTGAGTGAGGGGGTCCTGCCGGCCGCTTTGAAAGAAGTGGTTGTGAGGCCCCTCCTCAAGAAGCCCTCTCTGGATCCGGCTGTTTTGGCTAACTATCGTCCAGTCTCCAACCTTCGCTTCGTTGCGAAGGTTGTTGAGAGTGTGGTAGCACAACAGCTTCCCCGGTACCTGGATGAAACTGTCTATCTAGACCCGCTCCAGTCCGGCTTCCGACCTGGGCACAGCACGGAAACGGCATTGGTCGCGTTGGTGGATGATCTCTGGAGGGCTCGGGATAGGGGTTGCTCCTCTATCCTGGTCCTGTTAGACCTCTCAGTGGCTTTTGATACCATCGACCATGGTATCATGTTGCACCGGTTGGCGGGGTTGGGGGTGGGGGGCACCGTTCTGCGGTGGTTCTCCTCCTACCTCTCTGACCGGTCGCAATCTGTGTTGACGGGGGGGCAGCGGTCAACCCCGAGGCACCTTGCTTGTGGGGTGCCACAAGGGTCGGTCCTCTCGCCCCTTCTGTTCAACATTTATGTAAAGCCGCTGGGTGAGATCATCCGTGGCTTCGGGGTGGAGTTCCATCAGTACACTGATGACACCCAGCTGTACATCTCCACCCCAGGCCACCCCAACGATGCCCTTGAAGTGATGTCCCAGTGCCTGGAGGCCGTGCGGGCCTGGATGGGGAGAAACAGGCTCCGACTCAACCCCTCCAAGACCGAGTGGCTGTGGCTTCCAGCGTCCCGATATAGCCAGCTGACGCCATCGCTGGCTATTGGGGGCGAATCACTCGCCCCCACGGAGAGGGCTCGCAACTTGGGAGTCCTCCTGGACGCACGGCTGTCTCTAGAAGACCATTTGACGGCCGTGGCCAGGGGGGCTTTTTATCAGGTTCGCCTGATACGCCAGTTGCGCCCCTTTCTAGATCGGGACTCTCTACGCACAGTCACTCAGGCACTAGTCACTTCCCGCCTGGACTACTGCAACGCTCTCTACATGGGGCTCCCCCTGGGGTGCACCCGGAGGCTCCAGCTGGTCCAGAACGCGGCCGCGCGGGGGATTATGGGGGCGACGAGGCGCTCCCATGTGACACCTCTCCTCCGCGAGCTGCACTGGCTCCCGGTGGTCTTCCGGGTGCGCTTCAAGGTGTTGGTGACCACCTTTAAAGCGCTCCATGGCTTACGGCCGGGGTACTTACGAGACCGCCTACTGCCACCAATAGCCTCCCACCGGCCAGTACGCTCGCACAGAGTGGGCCTCCTCAGGGTGCCGTCCGCCAGACAATGTCGACTGGTGACCCCCAGGGGGAGAGCCTTCTCTGTGACGGCGCCCACCCTCTGGAATAACCTTCCCCCAGAGTTACGTATAATAACAGACCTCCGGATTTTTCGTCGGGCCCTGAAAACTTATTTATTTCAACTAGCTGGGCTGGCTTGAGCTAAATTTTAAATTGATTTTAAATTGGGTTGTTTTAATTTACGGCCAGAATATCTACTTATTTTAATACTGTTTTTTAAATTTTGTATGCTTTGTTTTTACTTAGGCTGTGCACCGCCCTGAGTCCTATTTGGAGAAGGGCGGTATAGAAATTTAAACAAATAAAAATAAATAAATAAATAAATCCTTTTTAGTAGTAGCTCTGGTATTCTTCCTTATCAGTTCCCTTCTTTGTAGTGAGTTTGGTATCTTGTCTGTTTATTTGCTAAATTGGTAGAAATCAGCTTTGCTTCTACTAGTTCTCAGTAATATGGTGGTTGTGTATGAAATTTGGTTTTTATATTCTGTCTTGATTCTTTTGCTTAAAGATTCCAGGGAGGCCTTTTAAATTAGCAAATTTGAGTTAACCCTTTATTTTATCACAAATAAAAGAATTCCTCTGGCATAAGATAATGTTACTGAGATGTATTTAAACTTGAAGCTTGATATAAACTTGATTTATATTTAGAAAACCCTTCCCTTATACATTCTCTGTGACTGTGATACCTCCCCAGTAATAGTGAAAGATTTTCACTGTCAGTTGTAGATGTTTATTGGGAAATGTGGATCTACAGGTAGTCCTCAACTTACAAACATTCATTTAATGACTGTTTAAAGTTAAAACAGCACTGAAATAAGTGTGACCAGTTCTCACACTTACGACTGTTGCAGCATCCCCACAGTCACGTGATCAAATTTCGGGTGTTTGGCAACCAACACCTATTTACAATGGTTGCAGCATTCCAGGGTCCTGGGATTGTCATTTGCAACCTTCCTAGGGAGCTTCTGACAAGCAAAGTCAATGGGGGAAGCCAGATTCACTTAGTGACCACATGATTCACTTAACAACTGTAGTGATCTACTTAACAACCATGGCAAAAAAGGTTGTAAAATGGGGCACAACTCACTTAACAAGCTTGCTTAGTAACATAAATTTTGGTCTCTTTTGTGGTCATAAGCTGATGACTACCTGTAACTTTCTACATTTTCAATCTTATAATTGAACATTTGTTTTATCTTCAGATACTGAATTTCACTATTAATGCAGTTCCTTTTTGGGATTAATCTGAAAAGCTATCATTTACCCACACAGAAATCCTAGAAAACATTGAGATTCTATTTTTTCAGGAATCAGTTTCAACATTTCCATTTAATGCTGTGAAATACATAAGGAAATTCTTTGACCATAGTTACAATTTTGATTATTTCCCCTTTAAAAGTTATTATTGACAATTGAGCATGCGCAAGATGGCGGTCGAGTGGTGAGGTGCTGCGGCTGGATGGAGGACTTTCTGGAGCTCGAGGGGGTACTGCAGGGGAGCTCGACCACCAGCGACCCCTGATTGTGTCGGATGGTTTCGGGGCGAGGGTTTTGAGATCTTCCTTACCCCTGAACGCCCCCGGAGTTGGAGACGGTGAGGGCGAGTGTAGCTGTGCCGCTCCTACTCTGCCGACGCCGCCGAGAGCCGAGTGGAGAGTGGAGAGTGGTGGCACTGCTGGGGAGGAGAAGGGAGAGTGGAGAGCGGAGCCGAGCGGAGAGTTGAGAGTGGAGAGAGGAGATATGGAGATGAGGCTTGTTGGCGGCGGCGGGTTCAGTCAGCGGAGCTCGGGGCGAGGGTTTTTGAGATCTCCCTTGCCCCTGGACATGCCTGGAGGTGCTGGCAGAGAAGTTGGCCGCGCTGTTCCGACACCGCCGAAAGTGGAGCTATGGTGGTTTGTTCGGCAGCAGTCGTTGGCAGGGATAGCGGCAAAGGTGAAGGGGGAAGTATGGCTCTGGGGCAGTGAGTGGTGGCAGCCCGTTGAAATTTCATCTACCCCACTCAGGAACTTCCTCAGCGGCCCCCTGGAATCCGGGAATGGTGGCGTGGATATCAGCGGGGGTGGTGAGGCTGGCCCTAACATTAAACTGGGCCATGGCACACCCCACGGAAGTACTGGAGCTGTTTTCAGGCCCTATTGCCAGAGAAGGGGGCTTGCTGGAGGATGAAAACTGAGAGGAGCATAAACGGGTCTAGGACTGGAGAAGAGAGACCCCCTCCCGGGATATCTTGGCGGCTGTAGAGGACCTGGAGGCCCCCTGTGACATCCAATGGAGGCTGGGGTTTGGATTTGTTATCCCAGAAGAACTGAGGAAAGTAGGGCTGGGGGGCGACGGAGGAGATTTCCATCGCATAGATACCAGCCCTTTCCCCCCCCCCCCCTCCCGGGTACTGTGTCCGCCTAAATGGGCTTATTATTTGCCCTGAGCGAGGGAATTTTCTCTCTTCCCCCCCCTTTTCTTCCCCTCTTCCTTCTCCCCCTTCCCTTTCCTTTCCCTTTTACATCGGGACTTACTCGAATGTGACCTTGAGTACAAGACTTTGCCAAGGATTTTCCATCTTCGCCCCTGGCGTGACTCATTGACTGACTGATAGACTGATAAATCTTTCCTCCGACCATGGTCAGCCAAATTGATGCAACTGTTGAGGGGTCCTCTATTACATCATGACTCTTGTCTGTGGGAGAAGTTTTTCAATCTACGGCCCCTTGGGGGTTCCGCCGTGAGAGGGCGGGCCAGAGGTCGCCCCCATTGGAAGAGATAATTAGGACCCTCCTACTGTTGTGGGAGGACAGTAGAGATACCAACAGCACATCGATGAACAAATGGCTGTGTTACATCTTTTGTGAAGTCCCCTGTCTGAGCTCCAGGCCTCCATCACTGCATTTTGGAGATGTATACGACTGCAGATCTTCTTGTGCTGCAAGATTCCCCCTTCTCGCAGATGTGGCCCTCCTCACTATCGAGGGCCCACCTCAAGGAGAGGTTTTGGGACCCAGAGAGGTGGCATGCGAAAACTAGGGGATTGAGGGGTTTTCTATCGAAATTTTTAGTCAAATTTTTAAGGGGTCCCAGGGAGGGGGAGGGTCAGATTGGAATTCGGGTTGTGGGTATGGGGGATAACCCACAAGGGGGAGGGTCGGGTCTGGCAGTGAAGCACGGTGTGGGGGGTGGGGGACCCGGGGTCGAGGGGGGGGTTAGAGCTTGTCCGGATGGTATTTGAACATCAGTACTGTAGGTGGGAGGGGTAGATATGGTGGGAGCAGGGGGCCATATCGTGTTAGGGGAGTGCGCACTCGCTGTCTACGAGCGGTGGCGTGCTCCGGCCCCCAAGGCTCTACTCGCTCCTCAGGTTGCATAGACCCTCAGGACCCAGGCCTTCGGCTGATGCTGTGCAATGCCAGGTCCGTAGTAAATAAAGCCCCCCTCATCTGTGATCTTGTTCAGGAGGGGGGTGCGGACCTGGCAGGTATTACGGAGACCTGGTTGGGCCAGGAGGGGGGGGTTCCCCTCGTTGAAATGTGCCCGCCAGGTTTCCAAGCATTCCATCAGCTGAGGTCACAGGGGAGGGGTGGGGGGGGTAGCGGTTATCATTAAAGAAGGTCTGAGACCGAGGGAGGCCACTGTTCCTCAGACGGCCAGCTGTGAATCCCTTTTTGTGAAATGGGGTCATGGGGTTCAGATGGGTTTGCTGATCACGTACCTGGCTCCCTGCCACGTGGCAGCAGCCCTGCCCGAGCTACTCAACGTCATCGCCGCGGTGGCGGTTGATAACCCTAGGCTTATGGTCATGGGGGATTTCAACCTGCCGTCCATGGGTGAGACGTCGGAGATGGCTCGGGAGTTCATGGCTTCCATGACAGCTATGGACCTGACCCAGTTAATTCATGGCCCTACCCACACAGGGGGAAACACGCTGGATCTGGTTTTTGTCTCTGGACAGTGGTCGAGGGATCTTGAGATAGGGGATATAGTTACTGAACCCTTGTCATGGTCAGATCACTCTCTCCTTCGTCTTGACTTTCGAACCGCTGCACCCCGCCGCAGGGAGGCGGAGCCGGTAAGATGGTTCCGCCCCAGGCGCCTGATGGAACCTGACAGATTCCAGATGGAGCTTGGGCCATTTCCTGAGGTTCTGGCACACGCCTCGACTGGAGACCTGGTGGCCGCCTGGGATAGGGCGGCTGCTGGTGCTCTGGATCGGGTCGTGCCTTTGCGGCCTCTGACCCGGCGCCGATCTCAATTGGCTCCTTGGTTTACCAAGGAGCTGAGGGAGTTGAAGCGCCGGAAAAGACGCCTAGAGAGTAGTTGGAGGGCCAGTCTTCTTGAATCTGACCGGACACTAGTAAGATCCCACATTAGGAATTACTTAGTGGCGATAAAAGCAGCGAAATGTAGTTATTTTGCTGCTCTTATTGCGTCATCAGATAATCGCCTGGCCGCCCTCTTTAGGGTGACCCGCTCCCTGCTCCATCAGGAAGCGCGGGAGGACCCCTTGGAGGGTAGAGCCGAGGATTTTGTTCAGTATCTGTATGACAAAATCACTCAGATTCGGGAAGATTTGGACTCCGACTGGATAGTCTCAGGGGGAGAGACAGGGGCAGGTCTTGAGAATGTTATCTGGGATGAGTTTGATCCTGTGACCCCTGAGGACATGGACAGGATTCTGGGTAGACTGAACGTGACCACTTGTTTATTGGACCCGTGTCCTTCCTGGTTAGTACTGGCTTCCCAGGAAGTGACACGAGGCTGGCTCCAGGGGATTATAAATGCTTCGCTGGGTGAGGGTGACTTTCCCGCCGCCTTGAAAGAGGCGGTGGTGAGGCCTCTCCTCAAGAAGCCTTCCCTGGACCCGGCAATGTTGGTTAATTATCATCCGGTCTCCAAACTTCGTTTTGTGGCGAAGGTTGTTGAGAGTGTGGTCGCGCAACAGCTCCCCCAGCACCTGGATGAAACGACGTATCTAGATCCGTTCCAGTCAGGCTTCAGGCCCGGGTACAGCATGGAAACAGCAATGGTCACGTTGGTAGATGATCTCTGGAGGGCTCAGGACAGGGGATGCTCCTCTGTCCTGGTCCTGTTAGATCTCTCAGCGGCTTTTGATACCATCGACCATGGTATCATGCTGCACTGGCTGGAAGAGTTAGGGGTGGGAGGCACTGTGTTGCAGTGGTTCTCCTCCTTTCTCTCTGACCGGTCGCAGTCTGTGTTGACAGGGGGGCAGAGGTCAACCCCGAGGCCCCTCATATGCGGGGTGCCGCAAGGGTTGGTCCTCTCGCCCCTCCTGTTCAACATTTATGTGAAACCGCTGGGCGAGATCATCCGTGGTTTTGGGGTGAAGTACCACCAGTACGCTGACGACACCCAGCTGTACATCTCCACCCCAGACCACCCCAACGATGCCCTTGAAGTGATGTCCCGGTGTCTGGAGGCCGTGTGGATCTGGATGGGGAGGAATAGGCTCAGGCTCAACCCATCCAAAACCGAGTGGCTGTGGTTTCCGACGTCCCGATATAGTCAGTTGGTGCCATCACTGACTATTGGGGGCGAATCATTGGCCCCCACGGAGAGGGCACGCAACTTGGGCGTCCTCCTGGATTCACGGCTGTCTTTAGACGAGCACTTGACAGCCGTGACTGGGAGGATTTTTCATCAGGTTCGCCTGATTCGCCAGTTGCGTCCCTTTCTGGATCGCGACTCGTTACACACGGTCACTCATGCCCTTGTCACCTCCCGCCTGGACTATTGCAACGCTCTCTACATGGGGCTCCCCTTGAGGAGCACCCGGAGGCTCCAACTGGCGCAGAGTGCGGCCGCGCGGGTGGTAATGGGAGCGACATGGCGTTCCCATGTAACACCTGTCCTGCGCGAGCTGCACTGGCTCCTGGTGGTCTTCCGGGTGCGCTTCAAGGTTTTGGTTACCACCTTTAAAGCGCTCCATGGCTTAGGACCTGGGTACTTGCGGGACCGCCTACTACCACCAATAGCCTCCCACCGGCCGGTATGCTCCCATAGAGAGGGGCTCCTCCGGGTGCCGTCGGCCAAACAATGCCGACTGGCGGCCCCCAGGGGGAGAGCCTTCTCTGTGGGGGCACCTACTATCTGGAACGAGCTCCCCCCAGAGATACGGAGGATCCTGGATCTGCGCACCTTCCGCCGCGCTTTAAAGACCTTACTATTTCACCAGGTGGGCCGGGCCTAATTTTCTCCCTCTTTTATAAAAGATTTTTAATTTTTAAATATCTTTTAATATTTTATACATTCAATTTTAAAATTGGTTTTAAAAAGTTTGGGGTTTTAAATTTGTCGGGGCCAAAATTATTTAATTTGATTTCATTCTACTTTTAAATTTTGTATGTATGTGTTTTATTGTTTGGCTGTGCACCGCCCTGAGTCCTTCGGGAGTAGGGCGGTATAGAAATCAAATAAAATAAAAAAATAAAATTATGGGATTCTTCAGTGATTCTAGGTTCTTGTCGTCCATCCAGACCTCGAATGGGACCTTGCTACCCTCCAAGAACTGTCTCCACATCATGAGAGCCCACTGAACTGTGTAATCCTCCTTTTCCCAGATGGCCCAGTGCCTTTCAGTGTCATACAGCTTGCGGGATGTGTAGGTCAGTGGTGAAATCTAAAATTTGTTACTACTGGTTCTGTGGGTGTGGCTTGGTGTGTGGGGGGGGGGGTTAATGTGACTGGGTGGGCATGGCCAATTTTTTTTTAACTTTTAAAACCATTTTTTCTACAACCTCTTCGGCGAAGAGGTTGTAAAAAAAATGCTTTCAAAAGGCTCTGATGATCCCAGCTGAATTGCCTGATCGTCAGAGGGTTTTTTAAAAACCCTCTGATGATCAGGCAACTCAGCTGGGATCGTCGGAGCTTGGATCGTCAGAGGCATTTAAAAGAAAAAAAGCCTCTGATGATCGCGCAACTCAGCTGGGCATGGGGGTGGTGGTGGCAGGGATTTTTGCTACTGGTTCTCCGAACCACCCGCCTCCATCGCTACCGGATCGGGTGATCCAGTCCGAACCGGGAGCATTTCACCCCTGGTGTAGGTACAACATTGCAATTCCCCTTTGGCATTCTTTTGGAGTAGGACTGCCCTTATTGTTACATTACTGGCATCAGCCTGTATTACAAATGGCTTCTCCAGGTTGGGGCGCTTCAGGACCCGCTCTGCAGTGAACAGGCATTTCAGCTTTTCAAAAGCAGCTTGGCAGTCAAGGGACCAATCCAGGGTTTGGCTGGGTTTGGGTTTTGCCCCCAGTTTTCAGCAGATTGGTGATCAGTAGAGCTATTTGGGCGAATGAGGGAATGGATTTGCGATAAAAGTTTGCAAAGCCTAGGAAGCTCTGTAACTGCCTCCTGGTTCGCGGGAGTTCCCGTTCCAGTATGGCTTTCACTTTTCTGGGGTCCATTTCCACTCCCTCATTATAGATACAGTATCCCAGATAGTCTAAGTGAGTTTTGTGAAACTCACACTTGGTCAGCTTCACGTAGAGTTGGGCTCTTTGCAGTTTCTTGAGTACTGCCCTGACTAGCTTCACATGCTTTTGAGGGGTTTCAGTGTATATTAATATTGTCAACTCATAAAGCATTCCAGGCCTGCTTTCTGGTTGCCATAAGCAGGAGGGGGGAGAACTGATGGAGCTGCTTGGCTGCCTCGACTGAAAGCACATTCCACACATGCCTTTCTCCAGATTGTATCCCAGGTTACCAGAGCCAGCAGAAGGGGACTGGTTTCGACAGCCCAGGAACATATTCCGTTGGAGAATGTGATTTATGACAAGCCCAGGGAGGAGGGGGAAAAACAGGGTCATAGGGGAACATCCATTACGTGGAGGCAGAGATGACTCCATATGGGCAATTGCCAAGATGTTGCTCCTAATAAATGAATGGATGTCTTTGGAACCTTGGCTCGAGGCTCATGAATTAATTAGGGCATCTTTTGGAAACTTCACAAATATATCACTCAAGTACACCAAGTCCCCTTTGTATAAATGCTCATGCAGGACTTTGTTTATTACTTGCATGAATACAGCAGGAGCCCCCTGCAGCCTGAAGGGCATTACTCAGAACTGGTAGAAGCCTAGGGGGCAATTGAATGTGGTTTTCCACTCATCCTCCTCTTTAATCCTCACTCGATACTACACCTCCCTCAAGTCCAGTTTAGTGAAGATTTTCCCCTTTGCCAAATAACCCAGCATGTCTCTTATCAGGGGGCGGAGGTACATGTTCTCCACACATATGCAGTTTAGTCCTCTGTAATCCATGCACAGCCTAAGGGACCTGTCCTTCTTTTCCTTGAATAGCACTGAAGCCGCCATCCTTGATTTTGCTGGCTGGATGAATCTCCTCACCAAGGTCTTGTCAATGAATGCTTGGAGCTCATCCAAGTCTCTGGGGGTCATGGAGTACATTTTCAGCTTGGGTAATTTGGCTCTTGGCATGAACTCTATCGCGCAGTTGGTGGGTCGATGAGATGGGAACAGTTCTGATCTCTTTTTGCTGAAAAACTTGGCTAGGTCATGATACTCTGCTGGAATCAGCGGCTCTAACCCATCGCCTCCTTTTAGTGTATTTGTGGTCTCTGCTTTCACTTTCCTAGCTGCAGGTGCGTGGCCAGCTCTCTGCACTCTCTGCACTCTCCCTAGCTTTTGCTGGTTAGCAGGTTTTCTCCACATCCGCCACCTCTCTTTGTCCCAGCTCACAGAGGAGTTCCACTTTTTCTACCACACCAGTCCCAGGACCATGGGTTCAGTCATCCCAAGGACCACAATGAACCTAATAGTCTCTACGTGGTTCCCCACTTTGAGCTTTACTGGCTCGGTCAGGCAGGTAGTTGGCGCACCCTATTATCCACCTCTCAAGTTGGGAAAACACCATGGGTCGTCTTAGTTTCCTCAGCCTCAGCCTCAGCCCCAGTCCCTCCACCACCTGGGGACTGACTACACACTGGGTGCACCCCAAGTCCAGCAATCCTGTGATGGTTCCCCTCACCCCCGAGGATGGCACCATGATCCTGACCCTGGCTGTCATGGGGTGATGGTGCCACTTATCATCGGGTCGTCTTCCTCTTTGCTACCACTCTTGTAGAAGGCTTGACCTGCTCCAGTGGTGGTCAGAGTTCCTTCTTCCTCACTGGACTGGGGAGAGAACTTGACCTGCTGCTCTATGTGTGACTTCTCCTCCAGGTTCACGGGGCGCTTCTTCCTTTTGGACAGACTGGCAGGTGGAGGAGCAGGGATGCATTTCTTGGCTATATCCACAGTCATTGGAATCTATCAAGAGATTAGGAATTGAGAACACTGCATACCTAGGGGGATGGCCATAAGCATTTATAATACTGCAAGGATAAATCCAGAGTCCCCTTATTAGTGAGATGGGTGGTGTATAAATTTAATAAATAAAATAAATCTATATCTGAGTTACGGCAGCATTGATATCTATTGGTTGTAAATATTTGAGTTTTGAGAAAAAGAAATGGAAAAAGACTTTTAAGCAATGTGGTCACACCTTTAATTTTAATGTTATATCACAGTATTAATAATAATAATAATAATAATTTTATTTCTATACCGCCCTTCTCCCGAAGGACTCAGGGCAGTGTACAGCCAATTTAAAAACACAAGACACAACAATAATTAAAAATTAAAATAATTAAATAGATTTGGCCGATTTAAAACCCCAAAAATTAAAATACCCCAATTTAAAATTATTATATTGACAGCCCTGCCTGGCGGAACAACAGGGTCTTCAGTGCGCAGCGGAACACCCGGAGTTCGGAGATCTTACGTATTTCCGGGGGCAGTTCATTCCACAGGGTTGGGGCTCCCACAGAGAAGGCCCTCCCCCTGGGTGTCGCCAGCCGACATAACTTGGCTGATGGCACCCTGAGGAGACCCTCTCCGTGGGAACGGACTGGTCGGTGGGAGGCTATTGGTGGCAGAAGACGGTCTCGAAGGTACCCGGGTCCTGTGCCATGGAGCGCTTTAAAGGTGGTAACCAATACCTTGAATTGCACCCGGAAGACCACTGGGAGCCAGTGCAGCTCGCGCAGGAGGGGTGTCACGCGGGCACAACGAGGTGCGCCCATAACCACCCGCGCGGCCGCATTCTGGACCAGCTGGAGCCTCCGAGTGCTCTTCAAGGGGAGCCCCATGTAGAGAGCATTACAATAGTCCAGCCGGGAGGTGACAAGGGCATGAGTGACCGTGCGCAAGGCGTCCCGGTCCAGAAAGGGCTGCAACTGGCGGATCAGGCGAACCTGATAAAAGGCCCCCCTGGCCACGGCCGTCATATGCTCTTCTAAAGACAGCCGTGCGTCCAGGAGGACACCCAGATTGCGAGCCCTCTCTGTGGGGGGCAAAGATTCACCCCCAATAGTCAGCGATGGCACCTGCTGACTATATCGGGACGCCGGTAGCCACAGCCACTCGGTCTTGGAAGGGTTGAGTCTGAGCCTGTTCCTCCCCATCCAGACCCGCACGGCCTCCAGGCAGCGAGACATCACATCAAGGGCATCGTTGGGGTGGTCTGGGGTGGAGATGTACAGCTGAGTATCATCAGCGTACAGGTGACACTTCACCCCAAAACCACGGATGATCTCACCCAGCGGCTTCACATAAATGTTGAACAGAAGAGGCGAGAGGACCGACCCTTGTGGCACCCCGCATATGAGGGGCCTCGGGGTTGACCTGTGCCCCTGCCTGAAGCCCGACTGGTATGGGTCTAGATAGATAGCTTCATCCAGGTGCCTGGGCATTTGTCGTGCCACCACACTCTCAACAACCTTCGCCACAAAACAAAGGTTGGAGACCGGACGATAGTTAACCAATTCAGCCGGGTCCAGGGAAGGCTTCTTGAGGAGGGGTCTCACCACCGCCTCTTTCAAGGCGGCGGGAAAATCACCCTCACCCAGCGAAGCATTTATAATCCCCTGGAGCACCCTCACTCAGAGAAGCAGTTATAATCCCCTGGAGCCAGCCTCGTGTAACTTCCCGGGAGGCCAGTACCAACCAGGAGGGACACGGGTCCAATAAACATGTGGCGGCACTAATCCTACCCAGAACCCTGTCCACATCCTCGGGAGCCACAGGATCAAACTCCTCCCAGATAATATTCTCAAGACCTACCCTCGTCTCCTCCCCCGGACTCACCCAGTCGGAGTCCAAGCCTTCCCGAATCCGAGCGACTTTATCGTGCAGGAATTGCACAAAATCCTCAGCTCGACCCTGCAAGGGATCCTCCCGCACTCCCCCCCGAAGAAGGGAGTGGGTCACCCTAAACAGGGCGGTTGGGCGGTTCTCTGCAGATGCGATAAGAGCGGAAAAATGGTTAGATTTTGCCACTTTTATCGCCACTAGGTAGGTCTTGATATAAGACCTCACCTGTGTCCGGTCGGAATCAGAATGACTAGTCCTCCAAATGCTCTCTAGGCGTCTTTTCCGACGCTTCATCTCTCTGCAGTTGTCAACTGTCACATTCATTTAGCTAGAAAGAAAGACTCCTGGTCCATTGTTTAACCAAGAGTACACTTTACAGGTGCTTAAATGGTTACAGAAGAAAAGCGAAACCAGCTCTGATATTTTCGTGTGCAAAAAAGCATAATTAACTTTCCCTTTCTCCCTTGGCCTGCCCATAGTTGTTATTCACTGTCCAATCACTTGCATTCCTTTTTGTTTCAGGAACAGGCTCTTTGTTCTAGCAGACATCCCCAGCAAATTACCTTGGGAGGCTGCAATTGTCCCAGGCGTTGAGCCGGCATTCTTGGCATTCCTTTAACCCCCCCCATTACCTCCCCACATCCCTCCCACCATTGCTAGCTGTCCGGCTGTGAGTGGGAGTTGCTAAGCAAGCCGATTTGCAGCCATGACAGCAGTCATATGTAGTAATGCCATTTTTTTCTGTTATTTAGTTTGATATACCAGTCTTTTTTTATAAAAGTTTTTTATTTTTTTTAAACAAACAAACATACAAACAATACATCCTTAATCATTCAGTGTTTCATCTGAGTGCATATTTTGTGTCTTCTACTCCCTCCTCCATCATTTTCATATCATATTTCTATCATACCTTTATATTTTCATTTAGATTATTACATCATTCTTCCCAAATTTCTTATGTTTATATTAATTCATCAATTATCTAAATTTATATACTGTATATATCTCTTCTCTAACCATTGATATAATTGCACCCATAATTTAAAGTACTCCGATTCTTCCTTTTCTTTATTACCAATGTTAATCTATTCATTTCTGCACATTCCAATATTTTCTTAATTACTTCTCCCTCTAAAGGGATTTTCTCTGCTTTCCAATTTTGTGCAAATACAATTCTCACTGCAGTTACAATATGTATAATCGAATAGGTATTCTCTTTACTATATTTCTCTGGTAAGATGCCCAATAGGAACAGTTCAGGTTTTAAATCAATACGTTGTTTTATCATTTCCTCTAGCCATGTTCTAATTTTTATCCAGTAATTCCTTGCTTCTGGACACGTCCACCACATATGATAATACGATCCTGGTATCTGATGGCATTTCCAGCATTTAGCTGATTTATCTTTAAATATTTTTACCAATTTTTCAGGTGCCATGTGCCATCTATAGAACATTTTGTATTGATTTTGTTAAGGTTATTGTTGTTGTGTTACCAACCAGCAGAGTAGATTGCACAGAGAAACGTTGCTGAGAGCAATGAATAAGAGATAAGCAAACTGGTTTATTAAAAGCTTACTTTATAGTAGAAAAACAGTCTCATAGTCTTTAAACAAATTCCAAGTCTTTGCCAGTAAATCAGTCCAGTAGTTACAGAATCTTCTTACTCAACAAACAGTAGTTGGTTTGAATAACAAACGCACTCTGGTTCACAAACCACAGTGGTTGCAGATCCATCCAATGATAATTAGCAGATAACACCTCCTCAATGGTAGCTTATCATCACAGCTTCATAATCAACAGCAGCATCATAGCAGCAACCTCTCAACAGCATATCATAGCAGCAACTGAACACGTTGCAGTACCTTGCTTAAATATTCTTACAATCAGTAATTATGTGATTACAGCATGACTCAGCATTAAAGCCACATAATACATATACAGATAAAGTAACAGTACACATATATTGCCTGTACAACATAGTTAGGCTCAAACCATATCCTAACATTCTCCCCTTTGGACAGGTCAATATATACAGTCTAGATTCTTAATCCATAGCTGTCACAACACGTTCTATGTTTGATAGCACCTTGTGCCTTGGTAAAATTAACAGCTATATTGTCTTCTGACATACAATATTCCAACTTAATCATGTTGCTTTGGATACACTGACGAACATTCAGATACCTAATGTCAGTATACTTAGTTCTAGTTTTAACTGCTAAATTTGTTGCCATTTTTATAGCAGCTTGGTTGTCCTCATGTATTACAATTGGATAACCCATATCTAATCCAATATCCATCATTAGTTGTTTATAATAAATCAGATCTGTACAAACTAGTGACAAACATGAGAATTCTGCCTCCATAGTCGAAAGACTAATATGTTTTTGACGAATTGATTTCCAGCCAATCAAACAATTGTCTAACATGATAGCTATACCTGATGTGGATTTTCTGGTGGTCACATCAGTAGCAAAACTGGCATCAGCATATGCACTCAATACTAAATCATTGGAGACTTCCGGTGGCTCCGCAGACGACGAGGACGGTCTCCATAGACCGCCAGCCACCCGATCTGTAAAAACCGCCCTGACAGCGCTAAACAGCTGTCCGGAGGTTTGAAAAAACTCTCCTTCGGGCAAAGAAGGAGAGGAGAGTCGGAGGGGGTGGGTAGAGCTCCCCGAAAGTCACTGGATTAATTCCAGGGACTCGGAGGGTGAGAGCTCCCCAGTTCACCCCTCCCATCGCTCCGGATTGCTGGTGCCTCTGTTAATCAGAGCAAGACGTCTGCGTCCAATTCTGCCGGCAAACAGTGAGTTTCAATGATTTCTAACAAGGCAGACAGAGCGGAAGCAAGAGTGCAAGCTTTTTAAGAGAAACAGAACTTAACTCCGTGATTACATTGTTGCAAACGGAGCTCTCTTGAGCTGGAGGCTGGAGAGGAAGCCTTTGTTGTGGGTGGAAGGGAAAGTGAAAGTTAAAGGGAAACTGCTTGTTAAGAGCCCTCTGCCTGAAGAGAAAACTGCTGGGGATTGAGTATAGCCTGAAGAGAGGATTGTTTATTTTGGAAAAACTTTGAAATATACTTTGCAAGACTGTTTATAAGATTTTGTGGCTGTAAAAGGAAAACTCTTTTTAAAATAAAATGGCTGCTAAACAACTAAAGCCACCAACTTCTAAAGGGGGAGGAGGTTCCCCTGTAGTGACTCAAAAACAACTTCCGGCTGATACACAGTCACAAGACCTTAAAGAATTTATAATGGGTGCCCTGAATAATCAGACAGAAATGATGAAAGAATTTTCAGAGGAGTTAAAGAAACTTACAAGTGTGGTGGAGGAAAAACATGATGAAATAAGAGATGACATTGTTTATGCAGTTTCAGGATTGGCTACTCACATGTTAAAGATTGAGGAGAGAGTGCGGGAAATTGATGATGCCAACTTGGAGCTTGCAACTAAATTAGGAGAGGTTATGATACAGACAGAGAAAGTGGATGATGAAATGGTTATGTTACAATACAGATCAATGGAATTTGCCCTGAGGCTGAGAGGTTTGAAAGAAAAGAGTGGTGAAAATTTAAAAGATGTTTGCTCCAATGCTTTAGCAGAGCTGATTTCAGAAAGGCCAGAAGACGTGGCAATTCAAATGGACAAAATTTACAGGGTCAATTCCTGGCTGGCAAAACAAAAGCAGCTACCAAGAGATGTGGTGATTTATTTTACAACAAGGAGACTTAGAAATGACATCTTGCAAGCATCTTATAGAAATAAGACTAAAGTGGAAGGACAAGAGCTGGTGGTCCTGAAAGAGCTTCCTCCTAAAATGTTAAGAGACAGAAAGCAGTTTGGCTTTTTGGTGAATGAACTAAGAAACCAGCAACTCCAGTACAGATGGGATGTCCCATTTGGGATAATAGTGACATACGCTGGGCAAAGACATCGCTTAAACACAGTTGGAAAGGCAAAAGATTTTTATGCCAATGTTTTAAAGGCTGGAAGGCCACCCTCACCAGGGGGTGCTAGAAAGCAATTGGAAATCACTCAACAAGAGAAAGATGGAGGGCAACCACAAACTTATGCTCAAGCACTAGTTGGAGGAGCCATTCTGGAAGAAGATCCATTATTGAGTGGGGGTCCACCACCAACCCTTGAGTCATTAACGATGATACAGCTGCCAAAAGATCAACGATTGACAAGAGCTACCTACAAACAACATCTGGCACAACAGCCTCAAGATCCAACTCAACAAGCCCAAAAAACACAAGCAGTGGGAGGAGCTAGGCCGAAGTCTAAAATGGCGGAGGAGGTTCAGCTGATGCTCTCAAAGCTTGGAACGCCCAGAGATGGCAAATAAATTTTTATCTTGGAATGTTAACGGTTTAAATTCTCCACAAAAAAGAAAGAAAATATTTCACTATTTGAAGCAATTTCAGAACGATGTCATTTGTTTGCAAGAAACGCATATTAAATCCTCAGATCAAAAGTACTTGATAAATTCGAAATTAGGTACACATTTTGTGGCATCAGCACCAGAAAAGAAAAATGGCCTAGTAATATACGTTAAAAGAGGCTTAGTGGCCAATTTAATTGAGGCTGATACTCAAGGTAGATATATTGCAATTGAATTAACAACACAGAGTGGGAAGCTGCTTGTAATTGGAGTATATGCACCTAATCAACAACAAGATAAATTTTACAAACTTTTACATACCAAAATATTACAATGGGACTATAGATCTTTACTTTTAATGGGCGATTGGAATGGGGTATTAGATACCCAGAAAGATAAAAAAAGTCTTTCCAAGATCTCCATGCGTGCCAAGTTGCCTAAATCTTTTTTTGATATTTTGGAGGATATGGAGCTCAGAGACATTTGGAGAGAAAGGAACGTATTGGAGAGCGATTTTACTTTTTTTTCAGATAGGCACCAATCTTTTTCTAGGATTGATTTTATATTAACTACAAACGATCTTTTTTCTAGGGTGAAGAGTACGAAGATATGTCCAAGAACTTTAACTGATCATAGCCCGGTTTGGGTGGAACTAGAGCAGGAGAGAGGGGAAAGGAGGTCTTGGAGGTTAAATGAGAATTTATTCAGATATGAAGATAATTTGTGTGAGTTTAAAAAACAAATGAAAGAATTTTTTATTAATAATATGAACAAAGGAACTTCGATGGAGATGGTATGGGATGCGTGTAAGGCATATATGAGAGGAACATTAATTTTTTTGAATAATAAATATAGATTAAAACAACAAAATAGACGGAAAGAGATAGAGGAGGAAATTAAAAAGAAAGAACAATTGCTTATAATTAACCCGGGAGATAAAAAGGCAAAAGATATGATTAATATTTTAAGAGAGCAATTTAATATGTTAATGGCTGGGCAAGTAGCAACCAGCATACAATATGCCAGACATAACACATTTTGTAATGCTAATAAACCTGGGAGATGGTTGGCTTACACGATGAGGAAAAAACAGAAATCACGTGTTATAGACAAGATAGAATTTAGAGGTAAAGAGATTTATCAACAGAATTTAATAAAAAAGGCTTTTTTGGAGTTTTATACAAAATTATATGCTAAAGATGCAATTCAAGATGCTGATATTGATAGATATTTAAAGATGGAGATTCCTGAATTAACGCTGGAACAGAGAGAGAGATTGAATCAGCCAATAACTTCCGAGGAAATTGTTGGGGCAATTAAACAATTAAAAATAGGTAAGGCTCCGGGAACAGATGGACTAACAGCTGTTTATTATAAACATTTACAATCTGAAATGTTAGAACCACTAAAAATTTTATTTAATAAAATACAAGTAGGAGGAGGAGTACCACCTTCTTGGAAAACAGCCTTTGTTTCACTAATTCCAAAGGAGGATCAAAATTCCATTAAACCGGAGAATTTCAGGCCAATTTCACTTCTGAATACTGATTATAAGATTTTTGCTAAAATATTAGCTAATAGATTAATGCCAGTTATGCAACAAATAATTCACAATGATCAATCAGGGTTTATAAAAGGTAGACAAATGAAATATAATGTTAGACAAATTGTAAACTTACTGGAATATTTGGAAAAAAATAATCAAGTCCCTGCAGCGTTTATATTTTTGGATGCAGAGAAGGCATTTGATCGTTTGAACTGGCAATTTTTGTTCAAAATAATAGAGAAAATGCACTTTGGGGAATATTTTACACAATCAATTAGAGCGATATACCAGCAGCAAACAGCACAAATCATAGTTAATGGAGGTTTAACAGAGGCTTTTAAAATTGAGAAAGGAACAAGACAGGGGTGTCCTCTGTCCCCACTATTATTTATTTTGACTTTGGAGGTACTATTGAATAAGATACGTGATTCAGAAAAATTGAAGGGTATTGTAATTAGACAACAAGATTATAGATTAAGAGCCTTTGCAGATGATTTGGTTATTACTTTATCTCAACCTATAGAGTCGGCTCCATATATATTGGATATAATTGATCAATATGGGAAAGTATCAGGATTTAAAGTTAATTCACATAAGACAAAGATGATAGTTAAAAATATGACTACACTTGAAAGAGACAAACTAGCAAGATTAACAGATTTTGAAATAGTTAAAAAGGTTAAATATCTAGGGGTATACATAGCAGCTTCAAATACAAAATTATACAAAAACAATTATGAGGTACTTTGGCAGAAGGTACAGAAGGATATGGAAAATTGGAAAAAATTACAGTTGTCTTTATTGGGAAGAATTGCAGCAATTAAAATGAATGTTTTACCTAGATTTTTATTTCTGTTTCAAATGATACCTGTGCTTAAGAAAGATGAAAATCTGAGAGAATGGCAGAAAGGTGTTAATACTTTTATTTGGGCTGGGAAAAAACCCAGAATAAAAATGAAAATTATACAAGATACACGTGAAAGAGGGGGTCTTAAAATGCCTAATTTAAGATTATATTATGAAGCAGCGGTTTTATCACAAATCAGTGATTGGTTTAATTTAACTGAGGGGAGAATTTTGAATTTAGAAGGTTATGATTTGTTATATGGATGGCATGCCTATTTGTTATATGATAAAAAAGTGGATAAAGTATTTAAGGTTCATATATTAAGAAATGCTTTGTTAAGGGTTTGGAAAAAATATCAATATAAGTTAAATTATAAGATACCTTTATGGGCAAATCCTAGACATGCAATAGAAAATATAAGTATAGAACAAAAACAGGAGGTGATTACCTATAAAGAGCTTCTTATTATGGAAAGGGGGGTAATGTATTTGAAATCTTTAGATATACTGAGAGAAGAAGGTATAATTTATACATGGTTTCAGTATGGGCAACTTCAAGCTAGATGGAAGGAAGATCAAAAAACTGGCTTTGTGCAAAATGAGGAGAATTTGGTAAAACAAATTAGAGATCAAAAACAAATGCATATTAAAAGGTTGTATAATGCTTTATTGGAAATAGATTCTGAGACGGAATTGGTTAAAGACTGTATGATTAAATGGGCACAAAATTTTCAAGAGCCAGTAATGATGGAAACTTGGGAAAAGATTTGGATTAGAAATGTGAAATTTACACAAGCACAAAATTTAAGAGAAAATTTTTATAAAATGTTTTATAGATGGCATTTAGATCCTAAAAAATTATCATGTATGTATTCTAACGTGCAAGCTAAATGTTGGAGATGTGACTGTGATGATGCAACTTATTATCATATATGGTGGACTTGTAGAAAAATCAAAGCATTTTGGATAAAGATTTGGTGGGTGATGCAGAATATTCTTAAAAAGAGACTGAAATTTACTCCACAGTTGTTCTTACTGGGTATAACTACGGACTGTACAGTTGTAGAGACTAAATTGATTTTGAACTTGATAACAGCAGCAAGATTGTTGGTAGCACAATTTTGGAAGAAGGACTTTTTGCCTACTATTGATGATTGGATATTGAAAGTAACTAATTTAGCTGAAATGGCTAAAATTTCAGCATATCTGAAGGATCATACACAAGAAAGGTACATACAGGACTTCGGGGGGAAGCTTTAACACTTCCTCATATGTGTTTGGTGTTGATGTTTCTCCATCCATATACATTACATAATCTTTGTATTTGTTTGGCACTTGATTTCTGTTACTTCTGATCGTTCTTTCTGGTTTACTATCATTGTCATGTAAATACCTTGCTTCCTTTTTAGTTAATGAATCTGTCTTTATTTTGTGTTGACTGTTTGTCCATGTTTTGATTTTGTTTTTATGTGAGTTGTGATTGTATTCTTCTCTAGTCTTTTTTTCTTGATGTTTAGTGTCTGGATTAGTGTTTGGGAATATTTCATTAAGATGTATTTTAGACCAGTTGGCCTGTTCATGGAACACAGCCGTTCTGGAAACTATAAATTTGTTATTATTATCGATAAATCTGTACCCTTTTGTGCCTGTTTCGTATCCCATGAACCTAAGTCTTCTGGATACGTTCTCACCTTTACGTCTCAATTGCTTAGGTATGTGTACGTCTGCAGTGACTCCAAATATGTGCATGTGTGCTATTTTTGGTTTCCTACTATACATTACTTCATATGGTGTCTTGTTTACAATGCTGGACCAAGTTCTATTTTGTGTATAATTGGAATATTGTAAAGCTTCTGACCAGAATTGTTTACCTAAGCATCTTCTAGTGTGCATCTAATCATGGTTTGTAATGTTGAGTTCTTTCTCTCTACCACTCCATTTTGGAATGCAGAGAAAGGGCTAGATGTGTAATGTAACATTCCTTTGTCTTTTAGCCATTGGGAGAATTCCTTTGACATGAATTCACATCCCCTATCTGTCATAATTTGTTTTATTCTAATATTATGTTGCGTTTCTACACGTTTGTAAAACTCCTTAAATTTCTGAAAAGTTTCATCTTTGTGCTTTAATGTATAGACAAACCCATAACGACTATAGTCATCCACAATGGTTAGAAAATAACGTTTTCTATATGTGATTGATGGTGTTAATGGACCAACTAGATCCATGTGTACCAAGTCAAAAATTTTGTTGGTTGATCTTGTTGACTTTCTGGGTTTGGGACTAGTTTTGAGTTTTGTAGATTTACATACTGAGCATTCCAAATAGTTTTCACAATTTTTTATTTTAACACCTTCAGCATGTTCAGTCATCTTTTGTACTACAGGAAAACTGGCATGTCCTAATTTCCTATGTAAGACATGAGCACACTCATCATGAATTGGTTTACCAATTTTAGGTTTTTTGTCATTGGGTGTGTCTTTGTGATTATGAATTACCTCATGTTCTTCATTGTCACTATTACTATTGTCTCCATTATCTATGTCATTGTTATCTTCCATGTTGGAATCAATGTTGTGTAACCATCTCTCTTTTGTCATTAAATAAGGTAGACCTCCTTTGATAACCACAGTACCTATGCTTATTCTGTTTTTCTCTAATGTTGCTCTTCCTTTTGAGAACACAATATTTATGTCAGAATCTCTGCTTAGTTTTATTGCACTAAGTATGTTATGAGGTATTTCAGGTATTAACAATACCCCCTCTATTTTTCCTAGGCCAGGTAAGGTTATATTCCCTCTACCTATGACTTGGACCTTTTCTTGATTAGCTACTTTAATTACAAATTTATCTTCTACAAATGAAGATAATATATTTTTATTATTTGTAGTGTGATTAGTTGCTCCAGAATCGATAAGCCAATCGTTGTTCTCTGGCTGTTGTATGTTAGTGTTGTCATGTTTGTTTAACCCATTCAGTGAACCAGACCTTCTATCCTTTGAATTATCCCTGCCCCCTCTATGTTCTCTATAGTTGGGTGGACTTCTATATCTATGTCTATCAATGGATGACTGTCTGTTGTGGTATCTATTTCTATAGTCTGATTTTTGTCTTTCTCTTAGGAGTTTAGGACAATCTCTCCTATTATGTTCCTTGGATCCACAGTTGTGGCATCCAATTGGTTCATGATATCTTTCTTGAAATGCTACCTTCTTATATTGTTTATGTTCCATGTGATTGTTACAATGACTCCTCCTTGAATTGTCTTCAGCTATTAGCTTATTAGATAGATTTTCTATGGATAAATATCCTAAATTGATTGTGTCTAAATGTGATATATAGTTATCCCACGATGGGTCTAGTGAGTTAATGATAACACTCTTCATTGTTTGATCTGAAATTATCTCCCCCCTTAAATGCAGTTCTGCTCTAATTTTGTTTAAAGATATTAAATGTTCACTTATGGTAACCCCTGGCTTTATCCTAGCTGAGAAGAAATCTTTAGACATTCTTGTTGTAGTGGCTACACTTTCACTGTGAAACAATTTAAACATGCATTGAATAATTTCTGAGACAGTCAGATTTGGCTTAATACTGTGATACATGGCAGGAGATATACTGGAAATTAATAAGAAAAATGCTCTATGGTGTAGGCAGTCCAATTTTAGAGTCCAAGGTCTTTTTGGGGGGTTAGTAATAAAAAATAATAAGTTTTCTTTTAGAAAGACAACCTGGAGCTGCTGACACCATTCTTGCAAATTAATACCATCTATTCTGAGTTTTGGGAAGTCATTGGGCAAATTCCCAATATTGTTGGATCCATTACTTACAACTGGGGGTAGTCCGTGATCTTGTAAATGTTGAAAGTTGCAAAATGGCGTGGGAATGCTTGCAACGAGTCTGCATGGTTCTCTCCGTTCCTCATGTCCTCCGAAGCTGTCTGCGTAGTCTTGCACATGCGCGTTGTTCATTTCGTTCCTGAAGCCGTCGTGAGAGGTTCTCGCTGCTGCAGCTCCCTCGCATTGCTCTTCTTCCGAGGAATCGGTCTCCGGCTCGATCTTGGGAGTCCTGGTGATAGCGGGCGCTCGCTTTCTTTCGTTGAGGACGCTGGTCCTTGGGATCGTCTGTGGCGTGGGGTGGTATCTGCAGGGCTCTCTGGGTTCAGGCGTCGGTGCTCTCGTCGTTTGGATAGAAGCGGGTAGATTTTGAGATGTTTGCTTGCTTGCTTGTCTTTTCGTTGATTCTTTAGTGATTTTCAATTTTGGTCCAAATGCTGCAAAGAGCGTTTTCATTGCTGACTTTACTCGCATATCTATTGAAGCTTCTTCGATCTCTGTGTCTGATTCTTCTGAGGTGTAAATTTTCTCCCTTTCATTTCTTGCATCGAGTAAGGCTTTTCGCGCCAGATATTTTGAATCCTGCTTTCTGATTGGCTCTGCTTCGCTCATCTTAGGGGTCTGTTGAAACCAAGATGGCTGCCATTCAAAATTTTGCGCGGGACTGTTAGTTTTCTTTTTTGCTGTATTTTTATCTGCAGGCAGATCGCTCACCGTTTTTGAGTCTTTAGATTTATCAGTAACGATGTGCTTCTCTCTCGCTGCTCCGTTGTTTTTTAATATGTCTTGGAGGTTCGTGACGAGGTTTTCATCGTTCTTTTGGCTTTTTAAGAGTTTTAGTATCTCTGACCTGAGTTCGTTGTTTTCTATTTCGTTTTCTTCTTGGTCATCAGTTTCATCCATTATTTCTTCGTTGTCTGTAGTGCAGTCTTCAGATTCTCTCGATATTGCATTCGTGGACTCATCGATTATTTCTTGATCTGCTTCCATTTCTTTGCTGTATGCCCTGGTGTTGGGCCTATCTCTTTTGTTTCTGGAGTTTTCTCTCTCAGACATATTTAAAATTTTATTGAGTCAATTCAACCATCCTCTGCTACCAGATTGTTACGATATTTTCAGGATCAGACTCAATAAATAAGTTGAGAATTAGATGTTCAAATAAAGCACTGTTTATTTACAGAAGGCATTCTATATTCACTGAATAATCACAGATAGAAGCACAGAAGGAATGCATACAGCTCCTTATATATACAAGGGGTGGAGCTAGATATGGGAGTGGTGAAATATGAATATATTAAGTAGTGAAGAATAAGTTAACCCCTGATACCCTGGTCATGTACTATTTACATAATGAAGAATAAGGCATTTACTTGTGACAGGTTCAATATTCACCTGGCAAACTACGGTTGCTTTATATCGATCAGGTGGATGCCTTTCCCTAGTTGATCTCCTAGGTAAAACAGGACTTACAGCAGATTGTTCATCTGACTCCTCCCCTAAAACTGCATCCTCTAAGCCTACTTCCTGTTCTTCCTCCTTGATAGAGAATTCTACATTATCTAAATTCTCAGGAATATCATCAGGAATATGATGCTTTATACTAACAGTATTATCATCATGTCTATAATCTGCACCTTCTAGTTTATCCCATCCTTCGTGCTCTAGAAATTTAGCACTTGCACTACAGTAAACACTAGTAGTTCCTTGTGCCCAAAATCTAAAAGATCTATGATTTGATTCATAGCCAACGAAAAACATTTTTCTGGCTCTCTGTTGATCCTTTCTCCTTAAATTAGATGGAATATGTACCCAAGCTGGGGTTCCAAATGTGTGTAAGTAACTAAGATTTGGTTTCCTCCCATGCCATAAGGTGAATGGTATTTCTCCTGTAGAGGAATGAACCACGTTGTTTAACACATGGTTAGCACACATAACAGCCTCACCCCATAAATTTTTAGGCAAACCAGAATCTGCCAACATAGTTCTAGTCATGGCTTGTAATGTCTGACCTCGTCTCTCAATAAACGGAGCAGACCGTTTATGTTGGATCCCTGCATCCTGCAAAAACTTTTCTAATCTTTGATTGGTAAATTCTGTACCATTATCAGTAACTAAGCATTTAACTTTACATTTCTGTTTCCTTTCTACAAAAGGTAGCCAGTTGTTAATATGCTTGAATGTTTCACATTTTGTTTTCATTAGATAACAGAATCCGTATCTTGAATAATGGTCTACTATGCTCAGAATATAGCAGGCACTTCCTATGCTAGGTTTCTTGGGTCCAATTAGGTCTATAAACACTACCTCTAATGGATTTTTAGTTTTAAAACCATTAACACGGTTTGCTGGTGTAACCCTACTTTTTTGCTGACTGCAGGCATTGCAGTTCAGATATTTACTACAGGCTTGTAGTTTTATCCCTTCAGATAACTGAACTGTTTTCTTTAACATCCTGAAATTTAAATGCCCAAGTCTCCGGTGTAACAGATGAATACATTCATCATGTGGTTTAACATTCTTATAAACAGACTTAGATTTAGCCACCAATACTGGGTTATCCCTTAAAACAAATAAATCATTTTCTAAACTTGCAGTAACAATTTTGCCATCTTTCTCAATAAAGCATTTCTCATTTTTAAATGTTACTGTAAACCCAAATTGCAATAATGATTTAACGGACAATAAATTGAATTTTAACCCAGGAATATATAACATAGGTAATGCTTCATTGCTAAATGACCAACGAGCAACACCCTCTCCAGCTACCTTAACCTTCCAGCCATTTGCTAGTTTAACATGCTGGTTACTCTTCTCCATTTTAACAAAAATATTTCTATTTCTAAAAATAGATTGAGAAGCACCACTGTCAACAACCCAACAATCCTGGTTAACATCAGTGGTTGAACTGGATATAGCTAAATTACAACCCTTCTTGGGTCTAGTATTGTCCCTAACAGACATTTTCTTATTCTTACAATACTTAGCTATATGCCCTTTAGCCCCACAAGCAAAACAACGTTTTACAATATAGGCAGTTGAGTACATTTTTTCTTCTTCTTTTGGCTGTTGCACTCTCAACTGATCCCTTTCTTGTCTTCTTTTGGATTCTTCCAATAACCTACCGGTTATGCCAGCCAATGTCAGTTCATCTCTGGACAAAACCTCTAACGAAGAAACATAGTCATCATAACTATCGTTCAATGAAGAAAGAATTATATAAACTTGTTGTAGTTCAGAGAAAACAAGTTCCTTTTCGTGCAGCTCCTGGAAAATTCTGGTCATGGATTCCAAATGAGCCATCATATCTCCACCTTTAAGAAGATGTTGTTTAAATAATCTTCTTGTGAGATAAATATGAGCACCCACAGAGTCACGAACATATAGTCTCTTCAACTTGGTCCAACACCTAGCAGCAGACTCTTCGCCACGAATATGGACAAGCTGCTGGTCACCCAGTGTTAGTCCAATAATGCAAAGAGCTCGTTCATTGTCTCTGTTAAACTTGGTTAATTTCTTCTCATCTTCCTCATCAGCAGGATCCCATGCTGTTACATCCGGTGGATTATTTACTATGCCCCACAGTCCTTCTCTACGCAGAAGTAGAATACATTTTGCAGACCAGGATACATAGTTTGTTCCATCCAGCCGGGTTATCATGGAAAAATTTGCTGCTTGTTCAAGTGCCATCTTCACTTGGATTGTTTATCACAAACACAGTTTGTTCTATTCACATTAACTCTCAGTTTGGCTTTTAACAATCCTAGTTAGTTATGGTTGGCTCTGGGCCCATAACCAATGTTAAGGTTATTGTTGTTGTGTTACCAACCAGCAGAGTAGATTGCACAGAGAAACGTTGCTGAGAGCAATGAATAAGAGATAAGCAAACTGGTTTATTAAAAGCTTACTTTATAGTAGAAAAACAGTCTCATAGTCTTTAAACAAATTCCAAGTCTTTGCCAGTAAATCAGTCCAGTAGTTACAGAATCTTCTTACTCAACAAACAGTAGTTGGTTTGAATAACAAACGCACTCTGGTTCACAAACCACAGTGGTTGCAGATCCATCCAATGATAATTAGCAGATAACACCTCCTCAATGGTAGCTTATCATCACAGCTTCATAATCAACAGCAGCATCATAGCAGCAACCTCTCAACAGCATATCATAGCAGCAACTGAACACGTTGCAGTACCTTGCTTAAATATTCTTACAATCAGTAATTATGTGATTACAGCATGACTCAGCATTAAAGCCACATAATACATATACAGATAAAGTAACAGTACACATATATTGCCTGTACAACATAGTTAGGCTCAAACCATATCCTAACAGATTTTCTTTATATGCTGTGGACATGGTTAATTTGTAATTTCTTTCCCATATTTGCTGCCATTTGACTAACTCGATTGTATATCCAAAATTCTTAGCCCATGCTATCATTGTTTCTTTTACCTGTTCTTCTTCTAGCTTAATACTCAATAAGTAATTATATAGTTTTTAAATCATTTTTTCATCTGTTCCTGTGAATATCTCATCCAGCTCTGTCATTTCCAAGTAAAAACCATATAGTTTAGCAACTTTTTCATATCTTGTTTGTATTTGTAATTGCGTATACCAATCCATTTCAATCCCTTGTTCTTCTATTTCTTGTTTCTTTTTCAATTCCCCCTTATCTGTTAGTATATCTTTATATCTAAGAATAGTCCCCATATTAATAATATTTGGATGTATTAATGCTTCCATTGTAGATAACCATATTGGTATTTTCAAGTAATATTTATCGCTAACATTCTCCCATACTAATAATAATGCATTTCTTACATAGTGTCTTTGGAAATAACTGTGCATCTTATTTTTGCCATACCATAAAAAAGCAAGCCATCCCAAATGTAAATCATGTCCTTCCAAAGTTAATAGTATTTCTTAATTCAATCCATTCTTTCATCCACGTCAATGCCACTGCCTGATAGTATAGTTCCCAGTTAGGTAGTCCAAATCCTCCTCGAAGTCTCACATCTTGTAACATCGTTATGTTAATTCTCGCTTTTTCCCTTGCCATATGAATTTCATTACTATTTTATTTAATTGTTCAAAATATTTCTTTTCCACTTTTATCGGTATTGTTTGAAATAAAAATAAGAATCTCGGTAATATATTCATCTTAATTATCGCAATCCTTCCCATTAGTGATAACTGTAGATTTTTCCATTTCTCCAAGTATTTCTCAATTTGATTTTTCAGTTTATAATAATTATCCTCTTTAATGGTTACGCATCTTGAAGTTAATTGAATTCCTAAACATGTTACTTTCTTCACAATCTGAATGTCTAGTTTCTCCATTAAGTCTCTCTTCTGTTTTTCTGTAATATTTTTCACCAATATTTTTGTCTTTTCTTTATTTATTTTCAGTCCTGCCACATCTCCATATTCTTCTATTTGATCTATTAATTTGGGTCCTGCTATTTGAGGTTCCTCCAAGATAATATTAAGTCATCTGCGAAGGCTTATAGTTTATATTCTTCTTTTTTAATTTTCAATCCCTTTATTTCTTCATTTTGTCTTACATTTCTATTTAATACTTCTAATGTCAATACAAATAATAATGGGGATAGAGGACATCCTTGTCTTGTTCCTTTCATTATATTAAACTTTTCTGTCATATCTCCATTCATCATTACCTTTGCTGACTGTTTATTAAAAAATTGTTTTTATCATATTTATAAATATGATAAAACTCTTCGGAGAAAGGTGGCATACAAGTTGAACAAATAAATAAATCTCCCCCCAAAGTCCATAATTAGTAATTGTTTTATCATAAATTGTCAATTCACATTGTCAAACGTTTTTTGCGCATCCAAGAATATCATTGCCATTTGCTTATCTGAATGCACTTCGTAATATTCCAGAGTATTCAAAATTGTTCTCATATTATCTCTAATCTGTCTTTTAGGTAAAAAACCATTTTGATCCATGTGTATAAATTCGTTTAACAACTTTTTTTTTATTATTTTTTTTAAAAAAATATTTATAACACAACACAATATAACAAACACAAAACACATAATATAAATTCCTTTTTTACAACTGTTTCATAACGGTCATCTTCTAATATTTACATCTTCCCCCATTTCCCCTTATACTGTACTTTTCCTTCTTGTCCCTTTTTCTCTTATTTACATTATAATTCCTAACAATCATGATATTAATTTTGTACATTTTATACATTGTCCTATAAACCTTTTACATTTATGATTTCTCCCCTTTCATTATTGTTCACTATTTCTAATCTCCAGCCAGTTGTACCATTTGTTCCATATTACATAGTATTCCGTATCTTCCTTTTCTTTAAGTTCTTTTGTTAATTTGTCCATCTCGGCACACTCTAAGATTTTTTTTATCAATTCTTCCTCTGTTGGTGTATTTTTATTTTTCCAATTTTGTGCATATGATATTCATGCGGACGTTATAATATGTAAAAACAAGTATTTTATTTCTTTAGTATATTTTCTAGTGAATATTCCTAATAAAAATGTCTCTGGTTTCCTATCAATAGGTTGATTTTTTCTAGCCATTTCTTGATTTTAGCCCAAAACTTTTTTGCGGCTGGGCAAATCTACCAAAGATGATAATATGTTCCATAGATCTTGTTGCATTTCCAACATATTGGCAAGCTGTTCGGGAAAAAACTTTTTTAATCTGTTTGCCATTACTGATGCAAATATTTTATAGTCAGCGTTCAACAATGAAATTGGTCTGTAGTTTTTAATTAGTTGTAAATCTGTGTCTTCTTTAGGTATGCCTCCATCCATGAGTTTGGTATCTTTGCATTTACAAAGAGTTCATTAAATACTTCCAACATTACATTGCTTAGTACATCTTGCAGCGTCTTGTATAGTTCTGCTGGTAATTCATCCGGGCCTGGTGTTTTCCCATTCTTTTGTTTTTTGATTGCTTCAGTTAATTCCATCATCGTTATTCTTTCTTCTAGTGCTTTTTTATGATTTTCAGGTATTTTAGGTAGGTCGGATTTTCTTAAATATTGTTCTATCTTTTCTCCAGATATTATCTCTTGTTTATATAGTCTCTCGTAATACTTTTGAACTATTTTTTTCTTTTCTTCATTTCTATAACATACTGTTCCTTTTTCATCAGTTAATTGGTTGATTAGTTTTTTCTCCTTCTCTTTTTTCATTTTATATGCCAACCATCTACCTGGCTTATTTGCATTTTCAAAAAAAAATTGTTTAGAAGCTCTTAATTTATTGCCAAATCCTCTTATTCAATTAAATTAATTTCATGTTTTTTCAAGTCCATTTGTTTTTTAATTTTCTTATTTTGTGTATCCTTTTGCAATTCCTTCTCCAACTTTTTATATTCCTCTTCTAACCTTTTCTGTTTTTGTCTTTTCTTTTTATTCTTTTTTCCCAAGTATGTCATTGCCAGTCCTCTAATATATGCTTTCACTGTATCCCATACATTTTGGAGTGATGTATCCTCTTTTTTGTTTATTTTAAAGAAAAAAAACAGCTCTTTTTCCAGAAATTGTTGAAATTCATTTTCCTGTAAAATTATCAAATTCAAAGTCCATCTTGGCCTTTTCTTCTCGCCTTTCCATATAATTATAATTGGATTATGATCTGCCTATGTACTTGTTTCAATATTCACTTCTTGTATATTAACTAGTAAATCTTTTGACATCCACATCATGTCTATTCTAGACCATGACATATGCCTGTTTGAATAAAAAGTATAGTGTTTTTCTTTCAAATGTCTTTTTCTCCATGCATCTTGTATACTTAATTCCTCAACCATTGTAAAAAAAGTCTTTGGAAGTATTTTACTAGGTTTCTTATTTATCTTTTTCGTTTTATAGTCCTAATCTGCATCTACCACTGCATTAAAATCACCCATTATACAAATATTTTTATACTCAAATTCTAATATTTTTCTGTGTAGTTTCCCATAAAATACTTCTTGGTTCTCATTTGGTGCATATATCGCTATCAACAGCATTTGTTTATTGTTCAATGTTACCTCAACCATAAGTATCCTCCCTTCTTCATCCGCAAAAATTTGCTTAGGTTCTAGTTTTTCCCTTATATATAACACTACACCTCTCTTACTTTGGTCTATCAATGAAGTAAATAATATTCCCAATTTTGAATGTTCTGGTAGTTTTATATGTTGTTTCCTGATGTGAACTTCTTGCAAGCATATAATATCCATTCTATTTCTTTTTGTCGCCCAATTTAGTCCATTTACATTTATTGATATTGCTTTTATTTCTTCTTCCATGTTTACTTATTGGTAGTCTTTGTCGCTCTTGTCGCTCTTGTCTCTCTCTGTTCTTTTGCCTCTTTTGCCCTTGCTCCTTCTCTTATTGCTCTCTCTTCCTGCTCTTGTGTTCTTTCTTTTATTATCTCTTCTTTCTCCTTTACAGTTTCTTCTTGGTCTTTAGTCTCTTTTGCTTTTTCCAGTTTTCCATCTTCAAGTGGTCCCCAGAACTGCTCATAGAATGTTTCCGCTTTGTCTATAGAATCTAATCTATGTTTTTGTTCTTGCCAGGTCACCAATATTCCTTCTGGGATCAACCACCGAAAACTCACTCCTTTTTGGATTAGCAACTTTGTCAGAAAATGATATTCTTTTCTCAGGTCTCTCACTCTTCTGGGTATTTGTCTCAGCACTACTATCTCTTTATCCTTGTATTTTATTGGAGTGTTCCTTGCTATTTGTAGTATTTCTGTTTTTATCGCTTTCTTTGTAAATCTTACATGAACTTCTCTTGGTAGCTTATTTCTCATTGCATATCTTGTATGTACCCTAAATATTTTGTCAATCCCATTTAATATCTTCTCTTTAGGTTCTTCCATCATTTCTGACAGCATCTCTGCCATAACTTCTGCCAAATTTTCCCCCTTCTCTTCCTCTACATTTTGAAATCTTAGATAATAATCAAATCTGTCCATTTCTAATGCAATAATTGTTCTTTCATGATTTTTGTCCACTGATGTCATTCTTTCCTCAAGTTCTCCCACTTTTTTCTCTGGCTGATCTGCTTTTTCCTCTATTTTTTGAATTCTTTCTTCAGTTTTCCCCATCATCTCCTTGACCTCTTTTAAGTCTTCTTTCAGGTCTTCATGAAACATCTGTATCATATTTTTAAGCTCCATAACTTCTGGTGTTTTCTGTGACTCTGCAGAGGAAGGACCTGCCATTGAATGCAGATGTGCAGTAAATTTCTTCATTTATTAAATTTGATAGCCACTCGATTTGTAATCCACAAATGGTTCAATTTGTAATCCAGATATCTAATCCCCCCCGTTGGATGGATTAGAAAAAATATAGGTAAAAATAAGACCACCACAACCACCTCAAAAAGAAGGGGAAAAGAAAATAAACATAAAAAAAATAAAGAAGAAAAAGGAAAAGAAAGGAAAAGAAAAGAAAAAGAAAAAGAAAATCAATTATCCTCCTTCAGGCTCTTCTTGCCTTAATCCCAGTTCTCTGTAGTGAAACCCAGTCAAAATGCCTCTTTCTGAAGTCGCCAAAAAAAACCTAGAGGAAAAAAAGCAAACAAAAATAAAAGAGAAAGAAAAAATCCCAGGTCCAAAAGTCTTCTATTCCCACCAATATATAGTAAATGATAAAGTCAAATCAAAAGTTCCAGAAAGTACTTCAAAGATAGCATATACACAAGAAAGTTGGAAAGTAAAAAAAACAAACATGTAAAATAAAAATCCAAAAAGTAAAACAAAATCAACCACCCAGTTCGTTGTTTCAATCTTTCAAAATGTTCACTATTTATCTTGCATTAAAAAAAGCAAGACTTTGTATAAATATACAAAAGGATGAAGGCTATTGCTTAGCGCATTGTAAGCCACCCTGAGTCTCTGGAGAAGGGCGGCATATAAATCAAATTAAAAAAAAAATCACTCGCAGTGTCTCTCTTTTTCTTTAACATCTGTTTTTTATCAGTCTGACATTGTCAAGGTCAGCCTTATTTTTTTCTTCAATTTAAAGTCTTTTCTCTTATGCCACCAGATGGCGCTGCAGTTTTAGTTTCAGTTAGCAAAAGTAGATAAAGTTAACATTGTCAAAATACTCTGTTCAGTTCCAATTCATTTAAAATCATTTGTCCATACAAAAAAAAAAAAATACTCAATCAGGTTCTCAATCTTCTCTTATTTTCAAATCAATCCTTTCTTTCAGTTCATTCTTTCTTTTCTTTAGATTTAATTGCTTTCCTCACAGCTCTAATACAGGAAATGGAGAGCTGTCATAGACCCGCTCTCCCTCCCCTCTTTGCTCTGTTTCACTTTTTCACTTTCTATTTATTCCAAGCAGGTATGAAAAGAAACTTTAGTATAAAAAGCCAGTTTCTCACCCAGATGATGTACTTTGTCTTTAGCTCCTCGCTCCAGTTGCAGCCGCCCCAGCTTCTTAGCAGCACATATGGCTGCTTTCTCAGTCACTCGGTATGAGAGGCTGTATCTGACTAACCAGGGATTTTGCGGAATCCCTGTGTTAGTCTGTCCGTGCCTCTCTTGTTTGCCGACCCTATGAGTTGGCTTAGGTCAATGAAGACCCCCAAACAGCTGAGATATCAATGATTCCCCCAGGAGCAGAGGAACTCGTTGTTTTGCTGCGACGCTGGCCACACCCCTTCTAGTTTGATATACTAATCTTGAAGATCTATAACTACTGCCTTTGTTGGCCTAATTGTTTTGTTTTGTAATGTTATTTGTGTATGCAACACTAAAAATAGCCTAAGAATAATTGTACATGAAATTAATAACTACTGCACAATGTGCAGTGGTACCGTGGTACTCGACTGCTTTGAAACTCATCGAATTTTGTACTCAACACATTTTGACATGAAAATTTTGTCCTAGTACTCATTGTTTTTTTGGTAATCAACACACAAGCTAGAACTTTTTGTCAGCTGCCTTGTGACTCACTACATTATTCCTTATGGGAGAAATGTATTTGGTACTCATTGTTTTCAGTATTCATCATGCCTCCTGGAACCAATTAACAATGAGTACCAAAGTACCACTGTATAATAAATAATTATACAGTAATTATTTTATGTAACTGGTTGAGTTCTTTTTCCAGACTATTTTGATAGTCTCCATAGTTCCGTGATGGCGAACCTATGGCACGCGTGCCACAGGTGGCACGTGTAGCCATATCAGTGGGCACGCCAGCTCAGCTCCAGCACACATGCGCACACCGGCCAGCTGACTTTTGGGCCTTCTGGGCCCACCAGAAGTAGAGAAACAGGCTGTTTCCTTCTTCTGGAGGGCCTGGGGGTGGGGGGAGCCCGTTTTTCTTTCTCACCTGGCTCCAGATCCTCTCTATGCATCTGGGAAGGGCAAAAACAGCCTTCCCCACCCCCTTGGAGGCCCTCTGGAGGCCCGAAACAGCCCGTTTCCCAACTTCCAGTTGGACAGGAAGTGACTTTTTTGCTGTCCCCAGCCTCCAGAGACTCCTAGAGAGGCTCTAGAGGCTGGGGACAGCAAAAAAGTCACTCTTGTCAATTTCCCTGTCTATTTATTTACTACTACTGAACATCCAAAATATACTATTTAATCCTATGTATATATGCCATATGTGTACATATATATTACATAGTATAGTGTGTATAGGCACACAAAAAATACATTATCTACTATATATACTGTATGTGTATGTACACACACACACAGAGAGAGAGAGCTCTTCTAAAACTATACACATTCAACCTCACTTACTACATTTGGAAAAACACACCTAGAGTCCACTTTCTGCCACACTATAACTTCTGTACATTTAGAACATTACACACGGCTTCAGATGTTCTTCCCTAGCTTGCACATGACCGTTAGAGCCAGGAGAGGTCATAGATTGAGTAAAACGTGGTGAAACTCACTTAACAACACTCTTGGTTAGCAACCAAAATTTTGGTCTCAATTGTGGTTGTAAGTCAAGGACTATCTCTGCCTTCCTCTGCATGGCAGCCTTGTCCTAGTAAACTCCTTATCCTTTCTGGCAATTTTCCTCTCTGTTAGAAGCACCAAAATAATCCAGATGATATAACATTTCCTGCTGGAGCAGGGGGTTGGACTAGATGGCCTCCAAGGTCCCTTCCAGCCCTAGATTGCTGTCCTGTTTCAAAGTGTCTTCTGAAGCCATGTCTAGTGCCAGGGTTTGTGGTCCTTCCTTCCTCTTCTTTCTCTCTCTCTCCCTTCCTTCCACTTCCTCTTTCTTCCTCTTTCTCTTTCTTTGTCTCTTTCTTTGTCTCTTTCTCTTTCTTTCTTTCTATCTATCTTTCTTTCTTGTCTCTCTCTCTCTTTCTTTCCTCTCTCTCATGTTTTAGGAATCACATCTAAAGGACCTCTAGAAGTCTTGTTCAAAACTGATTGTACTCCATGACAAAAGCTTTAGCTCAGATTCGTTAACTTGGCTATAAATGATCCCATTTAGAGAATTTAGGTTTTTTTTAAGAATGTGGAAATGAGCAAAACAATATAGTAAAGAAAGAAAGAAAGGTGTTCAGTTCTTAATATTTGAATGTATCTTCTTAATAAACTTACTAGTAATAATGTATTAGAATATTTCCTTTCTCCCTCCCTCCCTTCCTCTCTCCCTTCCTTCCTAAAAGTTATTTGGGGCCACATGCAATTCTTCCTTCCTTCCTTCCTCCCTCCCCTCTCATTCCCATCTCCTTCCATCCATCTCATTTCCAGCTCCTTCCTTCCTCCCCTTTTCCCTCTCATTCCCATCTCCTTCCTTCCATCCATCCTTCCATCTCATTCCCAGCTCCCTCCCTCCCTCCCTCCTTCCTTCCTTCCTTCCTTCCTTCCTTCCTTCCTTCCTTCCTTCCCTCCCTCCCTCCCTCCCTCCCTCCCTCCCTCCCTCCCTCCCTCCCTTCTCATTCCCTATTGCAGTATATTATGTACTGTTGGAAGTTATGATATACTGGAAGTTATGAAATACTTCTTCTGCGCATGCTCCAACATGGCGATGCCGGCCTGAGTCGCTGTCAGGACGGGCAGCATTTTGGGGGTTTCGGGGTCTCCTGGGGCTGTCAGGACCATCGGCAGCCCCACCCCCGCCTGGGAGAGTTTCCCCTCAACCCGTTGAGGGCTTTTTCGCCCTCCGGAATGCTTGGGTGAGGGGAGGCAAAGAAGAACGCCGTGGGAGGCTGCAGGACGCCGCGAGGCGCCCCGTGAGGAGGATCAGGGAAATTGGCTGCAGTGATGCCGGCTTCTTCCCCGCTTGCTGGTCGGCGGCTGTCAGAACAGCGGCGACGACGTGGCAGGACCAATGGTGCCGATGGTGGACTGAGGGCGTTCTGGCACTGGCGGTGGAGTTGCGGAGTTGCAGCGGCAATGGCAGCTGCTGCGCAGCGATTGGGACGGGATGTTTAGCTGGATAAAGATGGCTGCGAAAAAGGTGGAAGTTGTTGGACATTCGATGCTGGCGGAGAGGCGAAGCGGAGGTCGCCAACGGAGGCATGATATGGCTCAAATGATGAGGGGGGATGGAAAGATCTGGGGTTGGAGAGTCCGGTGGATGGCTCTGGGATGGGGCCTCCATGGGTGGCCTCTCCTCCCCCTCCTCCCCCCCTTTCTGGCCCTGTTATCGGCCTGAGAGTCAGCCTTCCTCCCCCCCCCCCTCACCCTCTCCTCTCCCTTGTGTATACATCTATCCTCCTATGGAATTACTGGGCAACTACTGGGCAGCTTTATTTGTACCCCCGCTTCAAATCAAATCATATTAATTACTTCCATCGAAACTCCCGGCAGATGGGGACTTGGACAGTATTTTGTGGACCCTGAGGGAAGTCGGCTGTTTGAACCATCTTTTATCAGAAGGGATGATACCATCAAATTCCTTGCCTTTTGGACATCTGGCCGGCCACTGTGAGAGGGTGGCTGGGAAAAACTTTTCTCCTGCTGACTGTATAAACCAACTCCTTCCGCTGCTGTGAGAGAGCAGGGGATTCTGGGTTGCTGCTTATAAAAAGACCTTCTGTCCTAGGACTCTGTGGACCCTACCAAACTGCTTTCTCATTCTGATCTTATTTGATGTACTCGGCGGCGGAGCTATGTGCACTGCGAGACTCCCCCCTCTCGCAGGTTTGGCCCTCCACACTATCGAGGGCCTACCTTAATGACGGGCTTTGGAACCCCGAGAGGTGGCATGGTGCGAGAAGGGGGTTGAGGGGTTTTTTAGCTAAATTTTTAACCAAAATTTTAAGGGGACCCGGGAGGAAGGGAGGGGGTTGTAAAAGTGGACCCGGGGGGGGGGGTCAGATAGCAACTGAGCGGGGTGATGGGTCGATTGGCTGCAACAGAGGGGTCGTGAAAGGAAATTTAACCGGGGAGCAGGGGGACGATAGGAAGGGCTGTGTAATTGAAACAATGAGTGGGAGGGGCAGGTATGACGGGCGCAGGGGGCCATATCATGTGCTGGGGGTGCGCACACACTGTTTACAAGTAATTACGCACCCCGGCCCCCAATGTGCGACTCGTGTCCTGGGTTGTGCAGAGTCTCAGGCCCAGGGTCCGCGGCTGATGTTGTGTAATGCCAGGTCGGTCGTTAATAAAGCCCCCCTCATTCGTGATCTTATTTTAGAGGGGGGTGCAGACCTGGCAGGTATTACGGAGACCTGGTTGGGCCAAGAGGGGGGGGTCCCCCTCGTTGAAATGTGCCCACCAGGTTTCCGTGCATTTCATCAGCCAAGGGCCCAGGGGAGGGGTAGGGGAGTGGCGGTGATTATTAGGGAGAGTCTTTGTCCGAGGGAGTCCACTGTTCCTCAGATAGCCGGATGTGAGTCCCTCTTTGTGAAGTGGGGCCGTGGGGTGCAGATGGGTTTGCTGACTGCGTACCTGGCTCCCTGCCACATGGCAGCGACCCTGCCCGATCTACTCGACGTCATTGCCGGGGTGGCGGTTGACACCCCCAGACTTATTGTCATGGGGGATTTCAACCTTCCGTCTGCGGGTGAGGCGTCAGAGGCGGCTCAGGAGTTCATGGCTTCCATGATGGCCATGGACCTGACCCAGTTAGTTCAAGGCCCAACTCACATAGGGGGACACACTCTGGACCTGATTTTTGTCTCTGGTCAGTGGTTGAATGATCTTGGTAGAGGGGACCTAGACATCAAACCCTTGTCATGGACAGATCATTCGCTCCTTCACGTAGACTTTCCTACCGCTTTCCCCCGCCGCAGGGAGACGGAACCGACCAAATGGTTCCGTCCCAGGCGCCTGATGGACCCCGAAAGGTTCCTGATGGAGCTTGGGCCGTTTCCTGAGACTCTGGCACACAACTCGACTGAAGAGCTGGTGGCCGCCTGGGAGAGTGCGGCCGCCGGAGCTTTGGACCGCGTCGTGCCTTTGCGGCCTCTGACCCGATGCCGATCTCAATTGGCTCCTTGGTTCTCTGAGGAGCTGAGAGAGATGAAGCGTCGGAAAAGACGCCTAGAGAGCATTTGGAGGACTAGTCAATCCGATTCCGACCGGACACAGGTGACGTCTTATATCAAGACCTACCTAGTGGCGATAAAAGCGGCGAAATCTAACCATTTCTCCGCTCTTATCGCATCTGCAGAGAACCGCCCAGCCGCCCTGTTTAGGGTGACCCACTCCCTTCTTCGGGGGGGAGTGCGGGAAGATCCCTTGCAAGGCCGCGCTGAGGATTTTGTGCAATTCCTGCATGATAAAGTCGCTCGGATTCAGGATGGCTTGGACTCCGATTGGATGAGTCCAGGGGAGGAGACAGGGGCAGGCCTTGAGAATATTATCTGGGAGGAGTTTGATCCTGTGGCTCCTGAGGATGTGGACAGGGTTCTGGGTAGGATTAGTGCCGCCACATGTTTATTGGACCCGTGTCCCTCCTGGTTGGTACTGGCCTCCCGGGAGGTTACACGAGGCTGGCTCCAGGGGATTATAACTGCTTCTCTGAGTGAGGGTGCCTTTCCCGCCACCTTGAAAGAGGCGGTGGTGAGGCCCCTCCTCAAGAAGCCTTCCCTGGACCCAGCTGAATTAGCTAACTACCGTCCGGTCTCCAACCTTCGTTTTGTGGCGAAGGTTGTTGAGAGTGTGGTGGCACGACAACTGCCCGGGCACCTGGATGAAGCTATCTATCTAGACCCGTGCCAGTCGGGCTTCAGGCAGGGGCACAGCACAGAAACGGCATTGGTCGCGTTGGTGGATGATCTCTGGAGGGCTCGGGACAGGGGTTGTTCCTCTGTCCTAGTCCTATTAGATCTCTCAGCGGCTTTTGATACCATCGACCATGGTATCATGCTGCGGCGGTTAAGAGGGTTAGGAATAGGGGGCACCGTTCTGCGGTGGTTCTCCTCCTTCCTCTCCGACCGCTCGCAGTTCATGTTGGCAGGGGGGCAGAGGTCGACCTCGAGGCATCTCGCATGGGGAGTGCCACAAGGGTCGGTCCTCTCGCCCCTTCTGTTCAACATTTATGTGAAGCCACTGGGTGAGATCATCCGTGGTTTTGGGGTGAAGTGTCATCTGTACGCTGATGATACTCAGCTGTACATCTCCACCCCAGACCACCCCAACGATGCCCTTGATGTGATGTCTCGCTGCCTGGAGGCCGTGCGGGTCTGGATGGGGAGGAACAGGCTCAGACTCAACCCGTCCAAGACCGAGTGGCTGTGGCTGCCGGCGTCCCGATATAGTCAGCAGGTGCCATTGCTGACTATTGGGGGTGAATCTTTGCCCCCCACAGAGAGGGCTCGCAATCTGGGTGTCCTCCTGGATGCACAGCTGTCTTTAGAAGAGCATATGACGGCCGTGGCCAGGGGGGCCTTTTATCAGGTTCGCCTGATCCGCCAGTTGCAGCCCTTTCTGGACCGGGACGCCTTGCGCACGGTCACTCATGCCCTTGTCACCTCCCGGCTGGACTATTGTAATGCTCTCTACATGGGGCTCCCCTTGAAGAGCACTCGGAGGCTCCAACTGGTCCAGAATGCGGCCGCGCGGGTGGTTATGGGCGCAACTCGTTGTGCCCGCGTGACACCCCTCCTGCGCGAGCTGCACTGGCTCCCAGTGGTCTTCCGGGTGCGATTCAAGGTGTTGGTTACCACCTTTAAAGCGCTCCATGGCATAGGACCCGGGTACCTTTGAGACCGTCTTCTTCCACCAATAGCCTCCCACCGACCAGTCTGCTCCCACAGAGAGGGTCTCCTCAGGGTGCCATCAGCCAAGTTATGTCAGCTGGCGACACCCAGGGGGAGGGCCTTCTCTGTGGGAGCCCCAACCCTGTGGAATGAACTGCCCCCGGAAATACGCAAGATCTCCGACCTCCGGGTGTTTCGTTGCGCATTGAAGACCCTGTTGTTCCGCCAGGCCGGGCTATCAACTTAATAATTTTAAATTGGGGTATTTAAAATTTTTGGGGTTTTAAATCGGCCAAATCTATTTAATTATTTTAATTTTTAATTATTGTTGTGTCTTGTGTTTTTAAATTGGCTGTACACCGCCCTGAGTCCTTCGGGAGAAGGGCGGTATAGAAATAAAATTAATAATAATAATAATAATAATGATTCACTCTTCTCCTAGGAAAAGAAAAAGAAATTTAAAAAATATTTAAAAGGGCAGGAAAATTCCCCTAAAACAGTGGTTTTCAACCTTCCTAATGCCGCGACCCTTTAATACAGTTCCTCATGTTGTGGTGACCCCCAACCAGGGGTGGGTTCTAAAATTTTTTACTAACGGTTCTGTGGGTGTGGCTTATTTTGTGGGCGTGGCTTGGATGTCATGTGACTGGGTGGGCGTGGCTAGCTGGTCATGTGACCGGGTGGCCATGATTATGTGTATAGGGACTACTGAGAGAGCTGAAAAAAGTCATTTCTGACAGGTCCTCGCACTTTTGACTGGTCCTCACAATTATGACCATCCTCACATTTATGCCCGTGCGGCATTCTTAACAACCATGTCACTCATTTCACAATTGCTTCTCTTCACCATGGTGACAAGATAGGGAGAAAAACGTAAAATGTGAGGACAGTCGTAAGTTCGAGGACTGGTCAAAAGTGCGAGGACCAGTCAAAAATAACTTTTTCAGCCCTCTGAGTAGTCCATATGCACAAAAGGACTACCCAGAGGGCTGAAAAAAGTGATTTCTGACAGGTTCTCGGCTTGTCGTTCGTTCAGAACTGCGATAGTAAATAATCACCAGTAACGCACAGAGAATCAGGGTTTACTTTGGCAATGTTAAGCTCGCAATCAAAAGTAAAGTACAAGTCGGTGTTTTGGTTCAAAGTCAGCGCTGGGTGTAACCACACCACAGCGCTATTTAACAAAACTCAGCCCCTTAAACATACATCCGGTGATTATCAATCAAGCACCCCCCACTCCCTTAACAGTAACAGCTGTGGTGATTATCAATCAAGCACCCCCCACTCCCTTAACAGTAACAGCTGCGAGCTCCAGAGCAGCAGGGACAGCAGAATCGGAGAGCCCGGCAACGTCATCAATCATCGCTATCCAGGAACTGATTGTGTGTTCGCTGCGGCTGCTTATCTCCGCTCCTTCGTCTCCCATACCCCCCATCGATGGCGAGCTCCAGTAGGACTCGACACAGGTCCTCGCAAATCAAAGATTTCTGAGACCAATGGTGAATACTTAAATTTCAGTAGTCACCAATCCCAGTCTTAAAATGAGTTTAGAATCAGTGGGAGTCACTGATAACAATGAACTAACTAGCTACTGATAATGAGTCCAGTCCTGCCTTTCTTTTCCTTCTGTCCAAGTTTTGCAAGTACTTTTTCCAGGTATGTTTTATTCCAAAGTATACAAACCATTATTGTTAGGGAAAAAATGGGTCTTCCAAGCAATTTTAAAAGACACTGCCAGAATGACTCTGCTCTCAGCCCCCCTTTGTGGCTCCATGAAAAGCATCCCCCCCCCACATATGTAAATGAAAAGAATAAGCTTAAAAATCCTAGCCTTTTAAAATTGAAAATATGGAGAATTGGGAGGGTGAATTTGAGACACTAAGGGAGATGTTTCAAAAAGTAAGGGAGGCATTTAAGGGAAATAAAGAAGCAGAGAATTGGTTAGCTTGCAAAAAAAGAAAGAAATCCGTTACTGCCCAAATGACTGTGCACCCCCCACTCTCCGGCAGGTCTACAATAAAATCCATGGATATCTCTTTCCAAGTAGCATTTGGCCTTGCCACACTCTGAAGTAAACCAGGTGGCTTCCCCGGAGGTCTCTTAGCTGAGGCACACACCGGACAGCTAGCTACATATGCCTCTATGTCCTTTTTGAGTGCAGGCCACCAGAATTGTCTTTTAACGAGATGTAGAGTTTTAACAAATCCAAAGTGTCCCGCCGTCTTGGCGTCATGAGCGTGCTGCAACACCGCTACTCTTATACTGGCCGGAACATACAATTTGGCCCCAATCCAAGCTAGTCCATCACGGAGTGTACATTCATTCAAGTGGGTTCGAAACCACTCGTCAGTCTTTAGACCTTCTTGTAGTTTCTGAAGCAAATCACCCGAGAGGGCTGGATCGGCCCTCGTCTGTGCTCTGGTAGTTACTGGCGCTGCTAGTTGTGTCACAGGTATGATAGGCCGAACCACTTCCTCCTTGGTACTGTTGTATTGAGGCAATCTGGAAAGCGCATCCGCCATGAAGTTCTTTCCACCAGGAAGGTAGTGTAAAGTGAAATTTTATTTATTTATTTATTTTATTTAATTTGTATATCGCCCTTCTCCAACAGACTCAGAGCGGTGAACAGCCATGGTAAAAACATAGCATATAAAATTTAAAAACAATTTAAAAAACATTAAATAATTTTGGCTATCCATATTAAAACAACCCAGGTTAAAACCAATTACAAATTAAAATTGAAGGGATGGGATCAAGCCAGCCCTGCTAGGTGAAAATATGTGTTTTCAGGGCCCGACGAAGAGTCCGGAGGTCTGGTATCGTGCGTATCTCTGTGGGTAGGTAGTTCCAGAGGGCAGGTGCCGCCACAGAGAAGGCTCTCCCCCTGGGGGTCGCCAGCCGACATTGTCTGGCCGACGGCACCCTGAGGAGGCCCTCTCTGTGGGAGCATACTGGCCGGTGGGAGGCTATTGGCGGCAGAAGGCGGTCTTGTAAATACCCCGGCCCTAAGCCATGGAGCGCTTTAAAGGTGGTCACCAACACCTTGAAGCGCACCCTGGAGACCACAGGAAACCAGTGCAGCTCATGCAGGAGAGGTGTCACATGGGAGCGCCCCGTCGCTCCCATAATCCCCCGCGCGGCCGCATTCTGGACCAACTGGAGCCTCCGGGTGCACCCCAAGGGGAGCCCCATGTAGAGAGCATTGCAGTAGTCCAGACGGGAAGTGACGACTGCTTGAGTGACCGTGCGTAGGAAGTCCCGATCTAGAAAGGGACGCAACTGGCTAATCAGGCGAACCTGATAAAAAGCCCCCCTGTCCACGGCCGTCATATGCTCTTCTAAAGACAGCCGTGTATCCAGGAGGATGCCCAAGTTGCGAGCCCTTTCCATGGGGGCCAATGATTCGCCCCCAATAACCAGCGATGGCACCAGCTGGCTATATCAGGACGCCGGAAGCCACAGCCACTCAGTCTTGGAAGGGTTGAGTTGGAGCCTGTTTCTCCACATCCAGGCCCGCACGGCCTCCAGGCACCGGGACATCACTTCAAAGGCATCGTTGGGGTGGCCTGGGGTGGAGATGTACAGCTGAGTGTCATCAGCGTACTCATGGAACTCCACCCCAAAGCCACGGATGATCTCACCCAGCGGCTTCACATAAATGTTGAACAGAAGGGGCGAGAGGACCGACCCTTGTGGCACCCCACAGACAAGGCGCCTCGGGGTCGACCGCTGCCCCCTGCCAACACAGATTGCAACCGGTCAGAGAGGTAGGAGGAGAACCACCACAAAACGGTGCCCCCCACTCTCAACCCCTCCAACCGGCGCAACATGATACCATGGTCGATGGTATCAAAAGCCACTGAGAGATCTAACAGGACCAGGATAGAGGAACAACCCCTATCCCGAGCCCTCCAGAGATCATCCACCAATGCGACCAATGCCGTTTCCGTGCTGTGCCCAGGCCTGAAACTGGACTGGAGCAGATCTAGATAGACAGCTTCATCCAGGTACTGTGGAAGCTGCCAAGCCACCACACTCTCAACAACCTTCGCAATAAAACAAAGGTTGGAGACTGGACGATAATTAGCCAAAACAGCCGGATCCAGAGAGGGCTTCTTCAGGAGGGGCCTCACCACCGCCTCTTTCAAGGCGGCCGGCAGAACACCCTCGCTCAAGGAAGCGTTAATAATTCTCTGAAGCCAGCCTCGTGTAACCTCCCGGGAAGCCAGCACCAACCAGGAGGGACACGGGTCCAATAAACATGTGGTCGTGTTCAGCCATCCCAGAATCCTGTCCACGTCCTCAGGAGCCACAGGATCGAACTCCTCCCAGATAACACTCTCAAGACCTACCTCAGTCATCCCGTCTGAACTTATCCAGTCAGAGGCCAGGCCTTCCCGAATCAGAGCGATCTTGTCATGCAGATACTGCACAAAATCCTCAGCTCAACCCTACAAGGGATCATCCCGTGCTCCCTGATGGAGGAGGGAGCGGGTCACCCTAAACAGGGCAGCTGGGCGATTATCTGATGACGCAATAAGGGCAGCAAAATAGCTAGATTTTGCCACTTTTATCGCCACTAGGTAGGTCTTAATATGAGACCTCACCAGCGTTCGGTCGGATTCGGAATGGCTGGTCCTCCTACCGCTCTCCAGGCATCTTTTCCAGTGCTTCATCTCCCTCAGCTCCTTGGAGAACCAAGGAGCTAGGTGAGTTCGGTGCTGGGTCAGAGGCCGCAAAGGCACAACGCGGTCCAAAGCCCCGGTGGCCGCACTGTCCCAGGCGGCCACCAGGTCTTCAGCCGAGTCGTGAGCCAGAGTCTCAGGAATTGGCCCAAGCTCCATCTGGAACCTATCAGGATCCATCAGGCACCTGGGGCGGAACCACCTAGTTGGTCCCGCCTCCCTGCGGTGGGGTGCAGCGGTTAGAAAGTCAAGTCGAAGGAGCGAATGGTCAGACCATGACAAGGGTTCGATGACTATATCCCCTGTATCAAGACCACTCGACCACTGACCAGAGATAAAAACTAAGTCCAGAGTGTGCCCACCCAAGTGAGTAGGGCCATGAATTAACTGAGTCAGGTCCATGGCCGTCATGGAAGCCATGAACTCCCGAGCCACCTCAGACGTTTCACCAATAGATGGTAGGTTGAAATCCCCCATGATCATGATTAAATTAAAATGGTTTAAATTAAAACAGTTGAAGTGTTGAGCCCAGCGAACTTGCTTTGGTGACAGCTTACGCGGTGTTTTCAAAGCCTCCAGGTTTTTATGGTCAGTCCAAACTTCAAAAGGATGCTTAGCTCCTTCAAGAAATTGTCTCCACGTTAACAATGCCCATCACACTGCAAAAGCTTCCTTCTCCCATATGGCCCATCTCCTTTCGGTCTCTGACAATTTGCGGGATGTATAGGCACAGGGTTGTAATTTCCCTTCTGCATTCTTCTGCAGAAGTACTGCTCCTACTGCCACATCGCTCGCGTCAGCCTGTACTACAAAAGGCTCTTCCATGTCCGGATGTTTGAGGACTGGTTCAGCAGCAAACAACTGTTTCAACATTTCGAATGCCGCCTGACAGTCCATAGTCCATTCAAGGGCTCGTGAGGGCTTTGGTCTTACTTCACCTTTTGTTTTCAGAAGATTTGTTATTGGCAGTGCGATTTTGGCGAATGAGGGGATAAACAGTCTATAGAAGTTAGCAAATCCGAGGAAACTTTGCCCAAACTTTTCCAGGGTCCATCTCTATTCCCTCATGCGATATGCGATATCCAAGATAGTCAATTTTGCTTTGGTGGAACTCGCATTTAGAGAGTTTGGCATATAGTTCAGCAGCCCTGAGTTTTTTCAGAACAGTTCGCACCAATTTCACATGGTCGTCCATGCTCTCAGAGTAGATAAGAATGTCATCCAAGTAAACCAGCATCCCCTTATACAGGTGCTCATGCAGTACTTCGTTATTCAATTGCATGAACAAAGCAGGGGCTCCTTATAGTCCAAAAGGGAGCACTCGAAACTGGAAACATCCCAGTGGACAGTTAAATGCTGTTTTCCATTCATCCCCCTCCTTAATTCTCACTCTGTAGTATGCCTCTCGTAAGTCCAGTTTGGTGAAAATTTTCCCCTTTCCTAAGTGTGCTAGCATGTCCTTCATGAGCGGCAGGGGGTAAACGTTTTCCACGCAAATAGCGTTGAGATTCCTATAATCAACTACCAAACGAAAGGAGCCATCTTTCTTTTCTCAGAACATTACAGGCGCCGCCACCCTTGGTCTGGCTGGTTGGATAAAACCCCGTTCTAGGTTTTTATCAATGAACTTTCACATTTCCCCTAGTTCTCGAGGGGTCATGGGGTAGATCTTTGGCTTAGGGAGCTTCACCCCGGGGAGTATTTCAACGGTACAGTCCGTAGCTCTGTGGGGGGGGGCAGCACATCCGAGGCCCTTTCACTAAAAACTTCTCGGAGATCCCAATACTCCTTTGGAATCTTTTCCTCCCCTTCGATGTGGCCTATTGCCACTTCCACCCTTTCATGTTCTACTCTGTCCTCCAGGGGAGTTTCTTCCCTCTCTAGTCTCGGTTTTCCAGTGCGAATGCGCAAAACCCCCATCTTCCAGTTAACACATGGGTTCCATCTACGGAGCCAGGTCAGTCCAAGTATGAGGGGTCGTTCCATGCCAGGGGCCACAATAAAACTGAGGGTCTCTACGTGATCCCCCAATTGCATTTCAATGGGTTCAGTCACAAAGCTGGCTGGGCCCCCTCCTGCAATCGATCCGTCCAACTGGCAGAACGCAATGGGCCTTTTTAACGTTTTTTTTTTTTATTGCAAAAGTTTTACAATTACATTTTCACCCCATTTCCCCCCCCATCCCAGCCCCCACGCCCCACCCTAACCCCCCCAAACCCCCCCTAACCCACCCCCCCTGACTTCCACAAAATATAATCCCATCAAAATCCCCTTTTTATAAAACTTGAACCCCTCAGACCCCCTTAAAAGTTTTTTTATCTTCACAGTTTTCATACATTTCTATTTTTATATAATACTTTCAATGAAAAACTATTTGGTACTTTCTAACTTGATATTTGTTCTGCACATAATCTATCCTTTTTTTCCATTCCCATTCATAAGTCTCTTGTGAGCGATCTTTTAAATATGCTGAAATCTTCGCCATCTCGGCAAAACTGGCCATCTTCAAAGTCCATTCTTCGACAGTGGGTAGAGCTTCATTTTTCCAATATTTACCTATCAATAATCTCGCTGCAGTTATCATGTACAATATCAGCTTAATTTCATCCTGTGTAAAACCCTTTGCTATACCCAATAAAAACAATTGTGGAGAAAAAGGAATTTTTTTCTTCAAAATATTCTGCATAACCCACCATATTTTTATCCAAAAAGCCTTAACTTTCTTACAATTCCACCAAACATGATAATATGTAGCATCTAAACAATCACACCTCCAACATTTTGGCTGAACATTAGGATACATACAGGATAATTTCTTGGGATCTAAATGCCATCTGTAAAACATCTTATAAAAATTTTCCCTCAAATTCTGCGATTGCGTAAATTTAACATTCTGAACCCATATTTTCTCCCATGTTTCCAACATTACTGGTTCTGCAAAATTCTGTGCCCATTTAATCATGCAATCTTTAACCAATTCAGTTTCTGAGTCCCTTTCTAACAAAACATTATATAGCCTTTTGATATGCATTGGACCTTTCTCTTTTATATGTCTAACCAACTCTTCCTCATGCAACATAATACCAGTTTTTTGGTCCTCTTTCCATCTCAGTTGAAGTTGATTGTATTGTAACCAGGTTAAGTTAATCCCTTCGCCCAACAGTGTCTCTAATGTCTTCAGTTGCCATCTGCCCACATCTGTAAAAAGAACCTCTTTATATAAAAACCCCCCGAGTGACATTATATTAGTATTCCAAATAATATGACCAAGATCCAGCCACAACGGTATTTTATAATCCCATTTGATTCGGTGCTTCTTCCATACTCTCATCAGAGAATCTCTAAGTATATGACTTTTAAATACTTTATCCACTTTGTTTTCATAAAACAAGTAAGCGTGCCAACCAAATTCGAGATCAAAACTTTCTATATTCAATATTCCAGTCTTTTTCCTTCCAAACCAATCGCTTGCTTGAGTCAAAGCTGCTGCTTCATAATATAACTGTAGGTTTGGAAGTTTGAGACCTCCCCTTTCCGGAACATCTTGCATAATTTTCAATTTCACTCTCGGTTTTTTCTCGTTCCAGACAAACTTATTCACTCCAGTTTGCCACTCTTTCGGTTGTTTATCACTTTTAAGCACCGGAATCATTTGGAACAAAAAAAAGAAATCTTGGCAAAATGTTCATCTTAACTGCTGCTATTCTTCCAAGTAAAGAAAGCTGCAGTTTTTTCCATGTCTCCATATCTTTTTGTACCTCTCGCCACAACACCTCATAATTATTTTGAATCAGTTTCATATTAGATTCTGCAACCTGAACTCCTAGGTATTTAACCTTTGAAACAATCTCAAAACCTGCCCTCTTTTCAAGTTCATGTTTTCGATCTTGTGTCATATTTTTGACTATCAGTTTAGTTTTTTTCTGGTTCAGTCTAAATCCTGATACTGTACCATAATCTTTTATAATGTCTTTCATCAGGATTATTGATTCCACCGGCTGCGTTAGGGTAACAACCAGATCATCTGCAAATGCCCTTATTCTGTAGTCCTCTTGCCTTATCACTATTCCTTTCAAGCTGGTCGAATCCCTTATTGTATTCAACAAGACTTCTAATGTTAAAATAAATAACAAAGGGGATAACGGACAACCTTGTCTTGTACCTTTTTCAATTTTAAAGTCTGTTGTCAAACTTCCATTAATGATAATCTGTGCCTTTTGCTCTTGGTAAATTGCTGAAACCGCCAGTATAAATTGATCCCCAAAATCCATTTTTTCCAAAGTCTTTAATAGAAAATTCCAATCCACTCTATCAAAGGCTTTCTCCGCATCCAAAAAGGCCAGCACTGCAGGGATCTGTTTATTCTTCTCAAGATATTCCAATAAATCTATCACTTGCCTTACATTGTCCTTCATATATCTACCCTCTATAAATCCCGCTTGATCATCATGAATCACCTCTTTAATTACTGGCATCAACCTGTTGGCTAATACTTTTGCATAAATTTTGTAGTCATTATTCAGAAGAGATATTGGCCTATAATTTTCCGGTTTTTTAGGACCTGCTTGCTCTTTTGGTATCAAAGAAATATAAGCTGTTTTCCATGATGGGGGTATTTTACCCCCTCGTTGTATATTACAAAATAAGTCTCTAAGTTGTTCCACCATTTCTGCTTGTAAAGTTTTATAATACACTGCAGTCAAACCATCTGTTCCCGGAGCTTTGGCAGTTTTCAGTTGTTTTATTGCTGCAGTTATCTCCTCAGTTGTTATAGGATAATTCAGTCTTTCCTTTTGTTGATTAGTAACTTTTGTAACTCTTTTATTTTCTAGATATTTTTCTATAAATCCATTCTGTATGTCTTCTTTAGCATATAATTTAGTATAGTAATCTACAAAAACTTCTTTAATTAATTTTTGTTGATAAATTTCTGTCCCTCCAATATCAATACAATCGATGGTCCGCATACTCTGCTTCTTCCTTAAAGTATAAGCCAGCCATCTGCCCGGTTTATTAGCATTACAAAATGTATTATGCTTTGCATATTGTAAATTTGTTGCAACTTGGTCCGCCATAAGCATTTGAAATTGGTCTTTCAAAAGTTTTATAGCACTATGTGCTCTTTCATCTGTTGGATTTTTAATAAGTAACTGTTCTTTTTTCTTTATTTCTACTTCAATTTCAGCTCTTTTCTTTTGTCTATTCAGTTTATATTTAGAGTTCATATGAATGAGTACCCCTCTCATATATGCTTTGCTCGCGTCCCACACAATTTCAATAGGGGTACCCTTGTTCAAATTAATATCAAAAAATTCTTTCATCTGCTTCTTGAGTTCAATTATATTTTTTTCATATCTAAACAGATTTTCATTTAGTCTCCATGATCTTCTCTCAATTTTTGCAGTCTCGATTTCTATCCATACTGGGCTGTGATCAGATAAAGTTCTTGGAAAGATTTTAGTTCTTTTTGTTTTAACAAGTAAATCATTTGATACTAAAATAAAATCAATCCTTGAAAAAGATCTGTGTCTATCAGAAAAAAAAGTATAATCCAAGTCTTTTAAGTTATGTATTCTCCAAACATCCTTTAGTTCCAGATCTTCTTTCATTTCAAAAAAAGTTTGTGGTAGTCTAATCTTTGACTTCGCCAGACTTTTTTTATCTAATTTGGAGTCAATTACTCCATTCCAATCTCCCATAATCAAAATTGATCTATAGTCCCATTGCAATATTTTAGTATGCAAAATTTTATAAAAATGATCCTGCTGTTGGTTAGGCGCATAAATCCCAATCACAAGAATTTGGCCATATGCAGTACACAGTTCAATTGCTACAAACCTACCACCTTCATCTGCCTCTATAATTTTAGCTGACAATCTTTTATTTATATAAATAACCACTCCATTCTTTTTTTCCAAATTTGAGGCTGTAAAATGTATTCCTAACTTTGAGTTTATCAAATATTTTTGATCTTGCGTTCTAATATGAGTTTCTTGTAAACAAATTATATCATTATTAAATTGTTGTAAATATGTAAATATTTTCTTCCTTTTCTGTGGTGAGTTCAATCCATTCACGTTCCAAGACAAAAACTTAACCATCATGCATACCTTTTTGAAGCAACGAGCAAGATTGCCGGATGTCTTCCGAGGCCACCGACTTTGCTCTCCCCATGGCTTCCCTTTGTTCTGTAGTACTCTTAGTTCCTTTTTTATATTGTTGTGCCATAGCTCTTTCTTGCAATTGTTTTTCTTTAAGTTGTTTTGAAACTGCACGAGTTATTCGCTGGTCTTTAGCTTCAGCCATATGCTCTAGGTCCAGTGCCACATCTCTTGTAGTCAGAATTGGAGAAGATTCTAACAAGGGTTCCTCCAGAAAACCTCCTACAGCACCCTGCGCTTCTGTTGGGTCTAATTCAATCTGCTTAAGCTGCACTTCCAACTCTTGCTGGGGTTGCTTCTCCTTCTCAGTCTCCTTTATCTCCAATACAGTAGATGAACGTGGAGATGGTGATCTCTCCTTGAAAACATTATAATAGAAATATTCCGCTTTTTCAACAGTATTCAGTCGGTGTCTTTCCCCCTGATATTTCAAAATTATGCCCGTTGGAGCATCCCATCTGAATGGGATTTCTAATTTGTTTAATTCCTTTACTAAAAAACTAAAATCTTTTCTATCTTTCAGCATCTTTGGTGGAAGTTCTTTATAAATTCCAACCTCAGTTCCCTCAACTTGCACAGAGGAAAGGAAAGATTTTTGCAGAATATCATTTCTCATTCTTCTATCTGTGAAGTATATCACCACATCTCTTGGTAATTGTCTTTGTCTGGCCACCCATGAGTTCACTCTGTAAATTTTATCTATTTTGTAAAAGATCTCATCAGGATTAATTTTTAACAACACAGCCAAGGCATCAGCACAAATCTGTCTCAAATCCTGCCGGTAACTCTCCTTAATCCCTCTAATTCTTATGGCAAATTCCATAGACCGGAATTTCATCATCGTAATTTCATCTTCAACTCTCTGTATTTTATTATCCACATCAGAAATTTTAAAATCAGTATCCTTTATTTTAACATTCACTTCTGATTTAAATTCTTCCAGTTTGGAATCCACTTTGATAATAATTTCTGACAGGCCAGAGACTGCATTTGATAATTTATCAGTCACCTTATCATAATTCTCTTTCACCAAATTTTTCATTTCAGTAATTTCCTGCTTAATTTCCTGTTGAGATTTTTGAAATTTATCATCCAAAGCCTGCGTGATAAATTTTTTTAAACTTTCAAAATCAAACTGCTCTTCAGGCTTGTGTGTGGGAGATCCCCCCCCCTGTTGCCTTGCTTTCCTGCTTTTTAGAAGCCATTTTATCACGTGAGTTAGATTTTCTAAAAAGAGAAATCCTTTTTCTTTTTCTTCCAGCACCACAAAGTCCTCTAAAAAAATCCCCCAGCTTTAATCAAATTAGAAGTAAACTTGTATGAAATCAGCTTATTTTGGAAAGGGATTTTTTCCACCCCTCTTCTCCTGTGCTCGTAACAAACAGCGCTACAATGTAGCTTATTAGAATAGCTTTAGAAATTCACTTTCCCTTTCAGCTTGTTAACTTGTTAGCGTTGGAGCGGCGCCATCTTTTCAAGCCGCTTCCACTCCCTTAAATTTTTAATCAGGTCAAGAAGTCACGAAGAAAGAAAAATACTTGCAATTCCTTGGTTTCAGGGTTTCCCCGTTAATTAGCAGGGTTAGATTCAATCAGTTTGTTTGCTGCTGCCGGCTTGCTCTGCATTAGCAGAGTCGTCCCACGCCGTCCGGAGTCTTCGCAAGTTGAAAGGGAGCCGCGCCTGTTTCCTCCCCAGTAATAAACTTCTGGGGGCTCACAGGGGCTCAACCTGCGCCTTGCCAACTCTCTCCTTCAAATCCTGCAGATTCTGGAGTTTTCAAGCCGCTCCTCACAATCGAAGCGGCTCTACAAACGGCGGGGCTGACGGACCTTAAAAAAGGCACGTCTTCACCGGAGCCAGCAAAACAGGAAGTCGTCGGCCTTTTTAACGTTTTTAGCCTCAGGCCCATTTTCTCCACCACTTCCGGGCTGATTATGCACCTGGTGCACCCAGAGTCTAATAGGGCTAACATCTGCGCATGTGCCCCTGTGGACGGCACCCTTATTTCTATGAGGATGAGCATGGGGCCCTCAGTGTGACTCACCAGATCATCGGAGTCAGAGTCGGAGTCCGTCCCGCTGTCGTCCATGGTGGTCGGAGTTCCCAACTCACCCTGGTTTCGGGGAGCGAACTCAACGACTTCTCCTTTCAGGGCGGTTTCGTGAGCTTTTGCGGGTGCTTTGTCAGCCTTCTTTGGTCCCGAGCCGGTAGATTTTGGCACTGGCTTGGAGAAACATTCGGTGGCCCGATGGCCTTCCTTTCCACATCTGAAGCATGTGAAGGGCTTCGATTTGGGTTTGAATTCCGCTCTCCCCGCGCCCATCTTTGGTGCTCCTTTGCGGTAGAAGGAGGATGACGGGTCCCCTGCACGGCCCCCTCGGAGTCGGCTTCAGGCCAGCTCGATCTCCACATCCTCAGCTACTACGTACCAACTCTGCAAGTCTTCGGGGACCCCCCGTGCTCTACAGTCTTTGTATATGTCTTCATTTAGTCTGTCCTTGAAACTCTCCAGTAGGGCCACTTCTGACCACCCTGTCATGTAGGGCGCCAGTTTGCGAAATTCTTGGGTGTATTCTGCCACCAATCTCTGGCCCTGCTGGATACCCTTCATCCTGAGTCTCGCTTTCCGCTCAGCTAGGTGGTCTTCAAACTGCCTCCTAAGAGCCCCCATGTAATTTGTAATGTAGGTTGTAATTCCATGTAGGTTGTAATTCCATGTAGGTTGTAATTCCATGTAGGTTGTAATTCCATGTAGGTTGTAATTCCATGTAGCCCCCATGTAGGTTGTAATTCCTCAGCAAGGGGGAGTTATTATTGTGGAGGACCACCATCCATTCAGCTGCTACTCCCTCTAAGACATTTGTGACACATCTCACTCGTGCCGCATCTGATAAGTAATCCTCCCCCCAGTCCTGCATGTGGTTCCAAACTTGGGTCAAGAAAAGCCCCAAGGTCTTCAGATTCCCATCATATTTTCTGGTTGGGGGGAAAATTTTGGCTTTTTGCGTCTGCGGGGTGGGGCCTGCAAGGCTGGGGGTCCCTGGGCTGCTGCATCCCTCACTTGAGCTCCAAAAGCCTGAGATGTTTCTTCTCCAGCTTCTTCTTCCTCTCCCCCACAAGCTGTCTCTTCTGGATCCACCCTGGGGTAGTCTCCTCCCTTCCCCACAGGGAATACATAAGACTCACAGCTTTTCTAGCTTTCCTCGGCATCGTGGAGGAGTTGCATCACTTGAGCAATCATGAGGCTCTCCTTTTGCTCTTGCAGCCACACTGCCTCTCCCTTACGGGGTCTGGAGCTGGTTACTCCTTGGGGGGTCCGCCCCTGGTCCGGCAACCTTCCTACTCCCCTTGACCATCTAGGCTCCTCTCCTCTCTGGCTCCTCTCTCAGCTGAATTTTTTCCATCCATTCTGCAGCTTCCTTCTCCGCTTGAAGTGAAATTATAGTAGAGCCAGAAGCTCCCATCTGGTCTCCTTCACTCTCTTGGTCAGACATATTTTGGGTTCAGCCCCCTCGGTGTTTGTCCGGGATGGCTGGAGATGAGATTCTGCTTAATGTCAGGTGTGCTTCCTTCAAAGTCCAGGAAAGAATGACCCAAACTTCATTGTTTATAGAGAAAGGTACTTTTACTAGAAAATGAAGTGAACGCAACCAAAGGAAAGCAGAATCTAAGGCAATAAGCATGAAAATTGCATATAGAAAGCATCCCCTCCCACTGTCCACCGTAAATCATCCAATCCAAAGGTCTCCCAGGGGTCAGGTGGAAGCACACGTCTGGCAGCATCATCAATCAGGAATGCCACGACCATTGACCCGACAGCAGCTTCAAAGATACAGTCCGGTGGCTTAACTATCATTTTCGATTTCTCCAGATTCCTCCAGCACGCTTCCCCCCCCCATGCTACCTAGCTCTCCCCCCTCCTGTTACTATGGCAGCCAAAGCAGTAAAGGCGGAGGCTGACACTCACCTTTCCTGACAACCTTCGAAATTCCTTTATGTATTCAGTCACAGGCCTACCCCGTTGCCTAGCCGCCAACAGTTCACCTTCAGCTTGTTACATTTGTGTGTTGTCCTCAAACCACTCCTGCATGGCTGAGTGGAGCAGGCCTATATCTCCTAGTTCCCCGGCATGGTCACTCTATAAGTCAGCAACCCAGTCGGCCGCCTCACCCTCCATAATGGCAGCCATTACCATGGCCAACTGGGAAGTATATAAATGGTCATACTTATCGAGATGGTCAATCACTTGTTCCAAAAAGAGGGCTACCATATCTGGGCTGCCATCAAATCAGGCCCGCATGGCCGGCAGGTCCCATCGTCCCATAGGGCCCTGGCCTTGGCCCACCAACAGTCAAAATGGGAGCGGAGTCTGGTTGTCTTGCCTCAGAGCCTTGTCCTGCCCTCCACAGTGCTCAAAATGGGCTCTTGGGGGTGGAGCAGTGGTTTTGGGCGGTATATGCTCTCCTGGCCTGTGGGGCTCCCCCCTGTCTTACCGTGGGCTTGGTCCTGCCTCCAGGAAATGGGTCAGGCCCTCTGCTGGGAGGTGGGTACCATGTGCCAGGTGAGGTTCCACACCCCTTCTCCATCTCCCCCCCCCCAGAGCTCGAGCCCCTAAACCCAGCAGGACCAAACATTTCCCTTTACACATCCAGAGTCTGGCTCCCCAATGCAGTTGAGTAATTTCACTCATCCTCTGAGATGCATCTCTCACGCCACTGAGTGAAGTGGCTCCTGGAGGGGGTGAGCATTGGTGGAGTGGGGGGGTGCCTCATAACCCCCCTGCCCCAGGGACCCCAACCACCACTCCCCAACACCCCCTGTCCTCAGCAGCATGACCTGGTCGGTATCCACCATCTCCTGGTCCAAACGTGGAGGAAGCAGTGGTACTGTGTGCTCCTTAGGCCTAACATCTGGCCCCAAATGCTGAACAGGCAGGTCTTCCAGAGTAGCAAGCTCAGCTGGCTCTACTGACTAGTTTCCAATCCTGGCTGCGTCCCCTCTGCCATGCTTGCTGTATAGATAAAGAGCGCTGACAACCTGTCAGGTTCCAGAATAGTGCAGTGAAAAAAGATTCCAAACAACAAATGTCTTTGGTGTAAAGAGTTCTTTATCTTGCGCTCTGGCATGATTCTTAGCAGGTGGACCTGGGGGAAAGAGTCAATGATCTTAGTCCCAGGGATGAAATGCTCCCGGTTCGGACCGGATCACCTGATCTGGTAGTGATGGCGGCGGGTTGTTCAGAGAACCGGTAGCAAAAATCCCTGCAACCCCCCCCCCCCCCACCATGCCCAGCTGAGCTGCACAATCATCAGAGGCTCTTTTTTTTTACCTTTAAAAGCATTTTTTCTACAACTTCTTCTGCCGAAAAAATGCTTTTAAAAGTAAAAAAAAAAGCCTCTGATGATCGTGCGGCTCAGCTGGGATGTCAGAGGCTTTTCAAAGCATTTTTTTCTGCAACCTCTTCCTGGGAAGAGGTGGTTAAAAAAATGCTTTGAAAAGGCTCTGACAATCCCAGCTGTGTTCCTGATCGGCAGAGGCGTTTCAAAGCATTTTTTTGCTTTTGCAGAAAAAATGCTTTGAAAAGTTAAAAAAAAAAAGTTGGCCATGCCCACCCAGTCACATTACCCCACCACCACCAAGCCACGCCCACAGAACCGGTAGTAACAAATTTTACATTTCACCCCTGCTTACTCCTAATTGTATTGAAAATACTGGAATGTAAATACCTTTCAAATAATTTAACTTCTCTTGATTTCTTTTTAACAGAACTTGTGGATGTATGCAAATTTATCCCAATATTTTATACAGTATGTACATATTCCTATTTAATTCAGTAGGGCTCTGGGCACAAAACTGAGTTACAGTAATCCATTTTCAATAATTCAATAATTTTTCTTCATCTAACCTCTACCTCTTACAGTAGTGGCCAAAATTGTGGAAACCTTTTGGGAAAAGTGTATTTTTGAGGTTTGATGGCTAATAACACCTCTTTTTTTGGAGTAGTACCATAAAATTATATATTAATGGAAAGATAATTTAAAACCAGAATGTAATGCTTTTCAACCTTTGTTTGAGAGATAAAAGTGGCTTTTTTCATGGAATTCTAGATTTTAGGCCAAATTCCTGCAGTCTGCGCCGAATAGTCCTTGCACTCAACTTCACATTGCATTGCGCCATTTCATCTTGTATACACCCTGTTAAGGATATTGTTGTGTTAACCAACCAGCAGAGCGTAGAGCACAGGGAAAACGGTGCTGAGAGCGATGAATAAAATACATACAAACTGGTTTATCAAAGTTTTTACTTTGTAGTGAAAAACAATCTCATAGTCTTTAATCAATCCAAGTCTTAGCCATTCAAATCAGTCCAGTGATACAAAAGTCTTCTTACCATACAAAACAGCAGTAGATAATAAATAGCAGCACATTCACGCTGGTAACAGATCACGATGGTAGCATATCCACCCACGATGGTAGCATATCATCAATGACTACATTTCAGCTCCCTTCTTAAATACAGTTACAACAGAGCTTATCCAATCAGGATACAATGACTCAGCATTACAATGATTCAGCAGTACTTCTTAAAGTCATAGAATACATATTCATGTTAAAGTCATAGAACACATATATTGTCCATATATTGCCTGGACAACCTGTTAGGCTTACACCATATCCTAACATTCTCCTCTTTGGACAGGCAAATATATACCTGTTCACATTCGCAAGCCATAGCTTTCGCAACACATCTTATGTTTGATTGCACCCTGTGCTTTGGTGAAATTATCGGCAATATTATTTTCGGACATACAATATTCCAGCTGGACCATATCGCTTTGAATACACTGACAAACATTTAAATAATGAATATCAGTATATTTAGAACTTGTCTTAACCGCTAAATTGGTCACCATTTTTATAGCAGCTTGGTTATCTTCATAAATTATAATTGGATAATCTACCTTCAAGCCGACGTCCATCATTAGTTGTTTATAATAAATCAGATCAGTACATACTAGTGACAAACATGAGAATTCTGCTTCCATAGTGGATAGACTAATATGTTTCTGCCGTATTGATTTCCATCCGATTAGACAGTTACCTAACATTATCGCAATACCTGATGTAGACTTTCTGGTGGTCAAATCAGTAGTGAAACTGGCATCAGCATATGCGCTCAGTATTAGATCAAGGTTAGGTTCTAAATATAATGCATAATGCATTGTCATCTTTAAATATCTCAATATCTGCTTTGCGGCCTGCCAATGCTGATCTGTTGGCTCTGCATTATATCTTGCTAAATGGTTTACGCTATATGAAATATCAGGTCTCGACCAATTGCTGATATATGATAGACTTCCTATTAGGGATTGATAGATCTCCTTACTAAATCCAGGACTTTGGATTTCTCCATGTTGAAAATCCTGTGCCATAGGCGTTTTAGCTGGCTTACATAGCTCCATACTATAGCGTTTCAACATCTGACTTATCTTGCTAGACTGAGACAGTTTATATCCTCTAGCTGTTCGACGAACATCAAGGCCCAAATAATGTCTAATATGACCTAAATTCCTGATCTTAAATTTCTCTTGCAACTTTCTAATAATCTCCATTGCTCCTTGATCAGTTTTAGTTACTATTGCTATATTGTCAGTAAATAATAGCAAAAATGATATTAAACCATTATTCTCTCTTTTAAAGAGACATTTGTCTGCTACACCTTCCTGAAATCCAATATTATTAAGCTCTTTAACTATACACTGGTTCCATTCAAACCCTGATTGTCTTAAACCATAAAGGCTTCTTTTTAATTTCCAACAATCAGTTTGATTATTTGTTTTAACTCCTAATGGCTTTCTCATATAAATGGTATGTCATAATGGAGCATGCAAGTATGCTGTCTCCACATCTATATGGTTAATAATATACTTATTCTTTGCTGCCCACACTAGCATTGTTCTTAACGTGCTAGCTCTTAAACTTGGAGCAAACACCTCATCAAAATCTTTTTCAGTTTGAGCAAAACCTTGAGCTACAAGGCGAGCTTTATGGGTTACAGTCCCATCTATACCTTTCTTTAATTTATACACCCATCTACAACCAATCAATTTCTCTCCAGGTGGTAATTTAACATTTTCATACACTCCTAATTCAGTTAATGAGTTGATTTCTTTACTCATTGCCTCCTTCCAAGCATTCTGCTCCTTTTCAGGATACATCTTGATGTCCTCATAATTTGAAGGTTCTATGTTAACCTGAAAAACCACGGTTGCTTTATACCTATCAGGTGGATGTCTTTCCCTATTAGATCTCCTAGGCAATACAGGACTCATTGCAGGTATCTCCTCCCCTAAACCTACTTCCTCTTCTTCATCCTTAATAGAGACCTCTACATTGTCTATATCCTCATCAGGGGTATCGTTGAACATTTGATGCTCAGTACTAACATTATTGTCATCCTGTCTGTAATCTGCACGCTCAAGTTTCTCCCATCCTTCGTGCTCTAGAAATTTTGCATTTGCACTACAGTAAACACTAGTAGTTCCTGGTGCCCAAAATCTAAAGGACCGATGATTTGAGTCATAGCCAACAAAAAACATTTTTCTAGCTCTCTGTTGTTCCTTCCTCCTCACATTAGATGGAATATGTACCCAAGCAGGGGCTCCAAATGTGTGCAAGTAACTAAGGTTTGGTTTCCTCCCATGCCATAATGTAAATGGTATTTCACCCGTAGATGAATGTACAACATTATTTAGTACATGGTTAGCACACATAACAGCCTCACCCCATAAGGTTTCAGGCAAACCAGAATCTGCCAACATTGTTCTAGTCATGGCTTGTAATGTTTGACCCCTTCTTTCAACATAAGCGTTGTGTTGTGGTCTATACGGTGCAGACCGTTTATGCTGTATTCCTGCCTCTTGGAAAAATTTCTCTAACCTTTGGTTAGTGAATTCTGTGCCATTATCAGTTACTAAGCACATTACTTTAAACTTCTGTTTCCTTTCTACAAATCACAGTCAGTTATTTGTATGCTGGAATGTTTCACATTTCGTTTTCATTAGATAACAGAATCCATATCTAGAGTAATGGTCTACTATGCTTAGGATATAGCAGGCTCCTCCTATACTGGGTTTTTTGGGTCCAATCAAATCTACAAACACTACCTCTAATGGCTTTTTGGTTTTAAAACCATTGATACGATTTGCTGGGGTTACCCTGCTTTTTTGCTGACTACAGGCATTACAATTTAGATATTTACTACATGATTGTAGTTTTATCCCTTCAGATAACTGATGTCAAGTTTCCAAAAGATGCCCTAATTAATTCATGAGCCATGATCCAAACTTCAAAGGAAATATAGTCATTTATTAGGAGCACCATTCCGGCAATACTGGGATGCAGTTAGGACTAATCCTACGTAGATTTACATTCCCCTATGACCCTGTCTCTCCCATCCTCTCTGGCCATGTCATAAATCACATTCTCCAATTAACCACTTTGGCTGGCTGTGAAACCTAACACCCTCCTTCTGATTGCGGTCAGAAGAATGTATGGAATTCACTTCAGTTCTCCCTCCCTCCTGCTCATGGCAACTTGAAAGCTTTGCAAGTTGACATTCAGCTCCCCTCACTTCCCGAGGGCGACCTGCACAAAGCAAAACAATTTGAGTACAGATGCAGAGTTTAGGGGTGTGACCCCCCCACCAGGCTTGTTTGGATTTTCTGCATGAAATTTGGCTATAAGGTGATCAGCCTGGATGTTTCGACTCTTTACCCAAGATGACTCTGATAAGGGGTAACCCTTCCACTTGATTAAATATTGGAGTTGCCTCCTGTGCCACCTCGAATTGAGGATTTGCTGCACCTCATAATGGGTCTGGCCCCCTATGACCACGGGGCCTGGGGGCTCACGGGGTAGTGGCCTCAGGGTCGATCCGACCACGGGTTTTAAGAGGCTACTATGGAATACCAGGTGTATCTTCCCTAGCAATCGGGGCAACTTCAATTGCACTGTGACTGGGTTGATTATCTTTACTATGGGGAATGGTCCTATAAATTTTGGTCCCAATTTCTTGCTAGGAAGTTTTAACCTCAAATATTTTGTGGAGAGGTAAACTTTCTCCCCCAATTGAAATGGCCTTTGGGGATCTCGGTGTTTGTCTGCCTGTTTCTTATAGGTTTGTGCTGCTTTAGCTAGTGGTTTCTTGACATTCTCCCAGGTTCCTTTCAGTGTCGCCATCCAATCGGTCAAGCTGACTGAGGAGGGAGGCTCCCTTGGGTACTCAGGCTTTGGGACAAAGTCCATGCCGCTCACTACCTTAAACGGGGTTAGCCCTGTGCTACTGTGAACAGCATTATTATACGCAACCTCAGCGAAAGACAGGAGGTCCACCCAATTGGACTGCTGATAGTTCACGTAGCACCTCAGGTACTGCTCTACCATGGCATTCAGTCTCTCCGCCCACCCACCCCCATTGGTGCTCGGGTGAAATGCTGAGCTGAGGCCTTGGGATGACCCTATGGACCGTAGGAATTCTCTCCAGAATTTTGCTGTGAACTGGACACCTCGATCGGAGATTATTCTTCTGGGTACTCCATGCAGGCAGTAGATGTGTTTCAGGAAGTTTGGACAACTGGCGGGCTGAGGGTAGCCCTCTGCAGGGTATGAAATGTGCCTGTTTGGAGAATAAGTCTATTACAGTCCAGATCACTGTGTTTCCACCACTCCTCGGTAATTCTACTATAAAGTCCATTGCAATCTCCTCCCATGGCCTTGTCAGTTCAGCTACTGGCTGCAACAGCCCGGGAGGTCTTCCTGGTCGTTTTTTCATCGTGGCACAGATGGTACAACTTTTCACATAACTGTCTACGTCTTTTCTCATGTGGTGCCACCAAAACTGTCTTTGTACTAAGTGCAGAGTCTTTAGGAAGCCAAAATGTCCCGCTGGTTTAACGTCGTGGCTTCTCTTGAGGATCAGGGTGCGTAAAGTCTCTGGGACATAGAGTTTTGTTCCCTTCCATGCTGGGTCATCCCTTTTTGTTAAGAGATGTTGGTTGTCTCGGAACCAGGGGTCCGCCGATGTTTCAGTTTTGAGTCTTGTCGTTAAGTCACTTGCAGGTTGGCCTTGCTGGTCGCGACGTTGCCGTCTGGTGATTACTTGACCTACTCCTTGGGCAGAGGGGATGATGGCATTCACTACCTGCTCCCGCTCACTGTTGTATTGAGGCATTTGGGAGAGGGCATCAGCCAGAAAGTTTTTTCCCCCCGGGATGTGTTTCAGCTCAAAGTTGAAACGATTGAAGTATTGGGCCCACTGTACTTGCCTGGGTGACAACTTCCGTGGGGTCCGGAGAGCCTCTAGATTCTTATGGTCAGTCCAAACTTCGAACGGTTTCTGGCCTCCTTCTAGCAGGTGTCGCCAGGTCAACAGCACCCTTCTCACTGCGAACGCTTCCTTTTCCCACACCGCCCATCGTCTTTCTGTGTCGGTGAGTTCGCGGGATGTGTAGGCACAAGGTTGTAGATTCCCTTGGCTGCTCTTTTGGAGTAGCACGGCCCCCACTGCCACATCGCTGGCATCTGCTTGGATGACGAAGGGTTGTTTGGGGTCAGGATGCTTTAAGACCGGTTCTTTTGCAAACATTTCTTTTAGTGTTTCGAATGCTTGTTGGCAGGCCAGGTCCCACTGTAGAGGTTGTGCTGGGTGGGGTTTTGTTGCTGGACTCCCTGTTTTTAGGAGGTCCATCAGAGGTTTAGCAATTCTTGCAAAAGAGGGAATGAATTGTCTGTAGAAGTTCGCGAACCCCAGGAAGCTTTGCAGTTGTCTGTGGGTGCGAGGGGGTTGCCAGTTTAGGACTGATTGTACTTTGGCTGGGTCCATTTCTATCCCCTCGTTTGACACTCGGTAGCCTAAGTAGTCTAGCCGTGACTGGTGGAACTCGCATTTTGATAGCTTGACATATAGGTTCGCCCCCAGCAGTTTTTCCAGCACTTGGCGGACGAGGGGTATGTGTTCGTCTATGGTTTCCATGTAGATGAGAATGTCATCTAGGTAGACGAGGACCCCCTTATAGAGGTGCTCATGCAGAATCTCATTTATCAATTGCATGAACACCACCGGGGCTCTCTGCAGTCCAAATGGCATCACTTTAAATTGGAAACTCCCTAGGGGGCAGTTGAATGCTGTTTTCCACTCATCTCCTTCCCTGATGTGTATCCGGTAGTAGGCTTCGTGGAGGTCTAGTTTGGTGAAAACTTTCCCTTTGGCCAGGTGGGCTAGCATGTCTTTCATGAGGGGAAGGGGATATAAGTTGTGTACGCAGACAGTGTTGTTACCTCTAAAATCAACCACCAGATGCATAGAGCATCTTTCTTCTCTTTGAAGAGGACCAGTGCTGCGACCCGTGGTTTGGCTGGCTCAATGAAACCCCTTTGTAGGTTCTTGTCTATGTAGTTCCGCATTTCTTGCATTGCACGGGGCGTCAAGGCATACAATTTGGGTTTAGGTAGTTTCGCCCCAGGGATGATTTCGATGGTGCAATCTGCCTCGCGGTGGGGAGGCAGGACGTCGCACTCGGCCTCGCTGAATACTTCTGCAAGGTCCTGATATTCCTTTGGGATCTGTTCAGTCTCTGGGGTTTTGTTGAATGTGGCTGCCAGTTGTTCTGGTGTGCTCTTTTGGAGGGTTCCCTGCATGGGCGGTATTTCTGCTCGGTGGTGCGGGAGGGGTTGGGGCCCCTTTGCTATTCTCAGTCTGTGGGTACCCCCTTGCCACCAGATGGTCGGTCCCCACTTGTCTAGCCACGAGAGTCCCAGTATGACTGGATCTGTCATTTTGGGGGCTATAACGAATCAAATTACTTCCCAGTGATCCGCTAGCTCTAGCCTCACTGGTTCAGTCAGGTGAGTGGCATAGGCTCCCCCCATTAGGGACCCATCAACCTGTTCGAACTGGATTGGGTGGGTCAGTCTTTTTGCTCTGATCCCCAGTTTCATGACTGTGGTTAGGTTGATCAAGCATCTAGTGCAGCCTGAGTCTATCAGGGCTTGAAAGGCCCCCTGGGTCCCTGTTTTTGGGGCTGTGAGGCATATTGGGAAAACGAAAGGGTGGACTGGTTCCCTCACCATTGGGTCATTTTCACCCTCGTCCTCGCTATCATAGGGTTCTGGCAACTGGTCATCGTTGCCTGGTGTCCCCTCCCCTTCGGCTGGGTGGGAAGGGACCTCTTCAGCCCAGAGGGCCCTCCGGGACCTGTTGGTGGCTCGTTTGGGGCCTCGTTCCAGCTGTGCCCTGGGTGGTGGCTCTGGCCTAGGCCTTGGGGCTGGGATCATGCACACAGATACCCCCACATCTGTAGCACTTCAGCAGGCTTCGAGGGAGGGCTGGCTTCAGGTCGGGTTGCTCCCTCTCTTTTGTGTCTGGTTGCTCTCTCATGTTGTTGGCGCACAATCCACTGTCGACTTTTATTGCTACTCGGAACCACTCAGAGAGCTGGTTTGGGATGTCCAAGTAAGCAGTTACCTGGGCAATTTGATTGTCCAGGCTTGTTCTGAAAAAGTGCACTAGCAACCACTCTGGCAAAGGGGGGTGTCGAGCCTAGCAACCTGCTCGACATCGCTAACGCGTGCTGAAAGCATCAAGGGACATATACATACTTGGTGGTGGTGGCACTGGCCGAAGGCGGCCGTATGCGGGGTGTGGGGTGGTGGTATCGGGTGCAACGGGATTAGGGCCATTCCGGAGGACACAGCGGCAGCACCTTCCAGAACACGCTGAAGATCAATTACGCCCCTAGAAGAGGGGCGTGGTAATAAACCAGGGCACGATCTACGCCCCTAAAAGAGGGGCGTGGTAACAAACAAGGGCGCGGTCCTAATGAGTTAATGGAAAGATGGGCTATATAAACGCCCCATTCTTGGTGTAATGTAGCGCCGATTTCAATCGTGTTTACGAATCACAGTGTGTAGCCGGATGCGGATGCGAATAAACCAGCGTGCCAAAAGAGCTGAATAAGGCTGTAGCTGTGTTTTGATTGCGTCTCGCACGGCATTCCTGAGAGGAAATCGGCGCTTACCTTTGCAAGCCTACGGAATGGCAGAGGGAGTGGATACGACTGTTGCAACGCCGCCCTCGGAGGAGGAGGGGCTGCCTGCAGCTGAGGAAAGCCCGGCTGAAGCTCAGCCCTCGGTACGTCCGAAAGGACGCGGTCAAAGCCAGGAAGTGGATGGTAAGGATGCTGTTGCAGCAAGGGGGGGGCACCCCGACATTGCTAGGAGAGTGGTGGCAGAGCCCCACTTTGGCTGCTCCGGCAAGGGCCCCGAAGGACCAGGTGTCACCCCCTTACAGCGAACGTTTCCACCGCTGGAGAGAAAGGCGCTGGGCGGAAGATGATGATGGGGAGTGGAGCTATTCAACAGGTTTGGGCCACTCCACCATAGAAGTCCTTCGGGAGCATTTTGGTGAAGCCAGCTTCAGGGATGCACAATCATGGCAACCGTGGATAACGGGGACGGAACCTAACCCTGGCTGGCCAACATCCTCCGCAGGGACAGAGACCCGGTTCCGCCTGGCTAGCCCCAAATTACGGGTGGGTCCCTTCCAAAGCAATCCCCGACCACCGGCCACACAATATGCTGCAACCCAATCGCTTGGATCATTGGCGGGCGTGGCTACAGGGACAGCATCTGGGTCGCTTCGCCCCCCTCCGGGGCAGGGGCCAAGTCAGGTCTCAGGACAGATAGCTTATCCTCCAGTACCGGCTGGACAGCCTGGGGTATGGGGATCCCAGCCAGTCTGGGGACCACCCCCCTTGCAGACCACGTTTGATGGCAACCCAGACCGTGTAGCCCTGTTCCTGAGCCAGGTACTCAGTTATATTGATTTATATGGGCGCTTATATCCAACTCAGTGGTCCATGGTAGTGGCCATTACAACGACTTTAACAGGTGAAGCTGCGGATTGGGTAGCGGACTTGCATAACGACCACGCTCGAGAGCTCACTGATGTTGGCTTATTCCTGGAAGGCCTCAGGGTATGATTTGAAGATGACACACGAACACAAGTAGCTGAGGGGGAGCTTGTGGCCTTGAAACAACGGGGCTGTTCGGCAAAGGAATACGTAAAAGAGTTTCGTCGGCTAGTGGGGAGAGTTAGGGGTTGGCCCGAACGCATGCTTGTTCATCAATTCCATCTTGGACTGGATCGTGACCTAAGACAAGCCTGTGTATATCGGGGCATGCCACCCCGTTTGTCTGAGTGGTGTAAAGCAGCTATTGACCTGGACATGGGACTAAGAGAGTTCCGGGTTAGGGGAGGTGTGAGTACGATCCCCATCCGACGCCAACCAGACTGGCTGGGTCCTGCCAGAGCAGCGGGGCAAGGGGAGCCTGATCCTCGAGTAGCTGATTCCACACGGCGGCTGTTACGCTGTTTCCGGTGTAATCAAGCTGGCCATAGGGCTCTGGAATGCCCGCTACCACCGGCTCAACCACCTGGACCGAACGCCCTGACAGCTAGTGGAAAGTCTCGTGGGCGACCAACCCCGGAAAAGACCAGAGGTCTATCGCAACCAGGTCAGAGCCCCAATGGAACCACAACAAAGGAACCGGGTCCTGCTGTACATCCTGGGATAGTTCCTGTGGTGCTAGCTGATAGTGATGAGGAAGAGGACACCAATGACCCAATGGTAAGTGAACCCATCCGTCCCTTCCTCATACCCATAACCCTGACACCATTACAGGGGCCAACACGAGTACAGCATGAAGCCCTTATTGATTCTGGGTGTACAAGGTGTTTGATAAGGTGAACTGTAGCCACCCGTTTGGGTATACGGTTACGGTCGTTAAAAACCCCAATAACATTCGAACAGATGGATGGATCTACCTTAGGGGGAGCCCCAGCAACCCAAGTGACAGAATTAGTAAAAATGGAGATAGGAGCTCACTGGGAAAACATACGGTTTGTGGTGGTGGACACAATGATCGAACCCGTGATTTTGGGATTGGCTTGGTTGGATAAATGGAAGCCCACGATCTGGTGGGAGGGGGGTTTCAGGAAACTCCGTCTGTCGATAGGACCAGATCCGGGTAGCTCACAGAAGGTTCCGAAAGAGCAAGGAGTTTCGTTGGGGCTGGATAGCGATATATGTCCCGTTGGAGTACCAGCAGTATATGCAGATCTAGCGGCAGTGTTTGATGAAGGGGAATGTGATACGTTACCACCACACCGTCCCACTGACTGCGCTATTGAACTAATACCTGGGGTAAAGCTGCCAAAACCACGCATGTATGCCATGACCCCACGTGAGGTGGAAGAATTACGTAGATACATTGACAAAAACCTAGCCCGTGGGTTTATACAACCTAGTCGGTCACGTATGGCCGCTCCGGTGTTGTTCCGTGAGAAAAAGGATGGAGGGCTTCGTTTATGTGTGGACTATCGAGGTTTGAACTCAGTAAGCGTAGAACCATTATACCCATTATCCTTAATGAAGGACCTGTTAGCTGCATTAGCGACCGGAAAGTATTTTACAAAATTGGACTTATGGGAGGCCTACTATAGGGTACGTGTAAAACAAGGAGACGAGTGGAAAACCACCTTTAACTGCCCGTTGGGCAGTTATAAGTTTTGTGTTATGCCGTTTGGATTGCAGGGCGCTCCCGCAGTCTTTATGCAATTGATTAATGAGGTATTACACGATTATCTATACCAAGGGGTTCTAGTGTATCTAGACGATATCTTAATATACACTGAGTCTATGGAGGAACATATTAGTTTAGTCCGTCAGGTATTGGAATGGTTGTTAAAAGCCCGCCTGTATGTTAAGGTGTCCAAGTGCGAATTCCATCACACAGAACTAGACTATCTCGGATATAGGATATCCAAGGACGGTATAGCGATGGATCCAACAAAAGTAAATACTGTGTTGGAATGGCTGGCCCCTACAACAAGGAAACAGTTACAAAGCTTCCTTGGGTTCGCTAACTTCTATCGTCAGTTCATCCCAACATTCGCACATATTGCTCTGCCGTTAACAAACCTGCTACGCACAAAAGGGGAGGGGCCTCCACGACCTGGACGGCGCTTGGATTGGACGATGGAGTGCCAGACAGCTTTTGAAACCCTGAAACGTTGTTTTGCTGAGGCACCCGTACTACAACATCCTGATCAATCGAAACCATTCATAGTACAAGTGGATGCAAGTGACGTTGCGGTAGGGGCCGATGTCCAAGGTCAGTTACACCCGTGTGCGTACACCTCCAAAAAATTCAGTCCCACAGAAAGGGGTTGGGCTATCTGGGAAAAGGAGGCGTTTGCTGTTCGTTGGGCTCTTCTCACCTGGAGGCATCTTTTGGAAGGAGCACAGGTACCATTTGAGGTGTGGACGGATCACCGCAACCTTATAGCATTACAAACTCCCAGACGACTGTCTCCTAAACAAGTCCGGTGGGCACATTATTTTCAGCGTTTCCGGTTCACGCTAAAACACATGCCCGGTGGCAAGAACTTCTTGGCCGACGCTCTCTCTCGGATGCCTCAATTCCAGAGCAAACAGGATGAGATAGTACAAGCTATGGTGCCCAACGGTGGTAGGACTGCAGCAGCCGTAACCACAGAGACTACAATAGACTGGAAAGAGCAGGCGCAAAGGGAGTTAAACACTGATAGCTGGTTTAAGGAAAACAAACACCTGCTCACGCATAGGGACGGGTTTTCGTGGAAAGGGGACAAAAAGTATGTACCGGAAGGGGTCCGGGGCCTGGTGTTACACCGATGCCATGATAATAAATCGGCTGGGCATTACGGTTTCCTTAAAACCCTGCATTTAACACGGCGTCAGTTTTGGTGGCCACATATGAGGAAAGATATAGAAACATACACACAAGACTGTTCCACATGCGCCAAGGCCAAATCCCGCCCTGGAAAACCTTTGGGAGTACTACAGACTGTAGCCACACCTACCCAACCGTGGGAGGAGATAGGGATGGACTTTATAGTCAATTTGCCAGACAGCAATGGGAACACAGTTATTTGGACTATTATCTATTTATTTTCTAAACAAACTCATTTCATTCCGTGCCGAGGATTACCCTCAGCTCGTAAGCTATCTAAGCTATTTATACAACACATTTATAGGTTACATGGGGTACCCCGTCGTATTATTTCTGATAGAGGGGTGCAATTTACAGCCCGATTTTGGAGAAATTTCCTCTCAGCTATTGGATCAACGCAAGGCCTCAGTTCGGCATTCCACCCTAGTACCAATGGGGCTGTAGAGAGAGCAAATGCAATGATAGAGCGATACCTTCGTTGCTATGTTTCATATCAACAGACCGATTGGTCTTCACTGCTACCGTTTGCGGAGGTCGCCTATAACAATGCAGTTCATAGCAGTACGGGTCTCACTCCTTTTCAGGTGGCAATGGGACGAGACTTCGTAGCGATACCCGAGTTAGATCAACCACCGACGACGTCGCCAATGCCCCATGAGTGGGCCAATAAGATGAATGCGGTATGGCCCCAGGTCAGAGAGGCATTAGATAAAGCAGCCCTCGCATATAAAAGCCAGGCGAATAAGAAACGAGCACCGTTTCAACCATTCAAGGTAGGGGACATGGTATTTCTCTCTACCAAATACATCAAATTAAGGCTTCCTAGTAGGAAACTGGGACCAAAATATCTGGGCCCGTTTCCGGTGATACGAGTAGTAAATCCTGTGACTGTAGTACTAAAGTTACCTCCGTTATTGGGGAAGATCCACCCCATATTTCATAGTAGTCTTCTCAAACCCGCCAAACATATCCAAGTATTCGACCGTCCTGGTCCGGTCACGGAGGGCCATTACAAGATTGATGAAGTCCTAGATTCTAGATGGACAAGGGGGTCCTCTCTTACCTTGTTAAATGGAAGGGTTATCCAGTAGAAGAGGCTTCTTGGATACCGCATAGTAATGTAAAGGCAAACCGATTGATTCGACGGTTTCATAGAATGTATCCTCACAAACCACGGTTATCTACTAATACGTGTAACTTATCTCTTACAGAAGGACACGTGGTGAAAGGGGAGCCGCCTGTCGAGCCTAGCAACCTGCTCGACATCGCTAACGCGTGCTGAAAGCATCGAGGGACATATACATACTTGGTGGTGGTGGCACTGGGTGAAGGCGGCCGTATGCGGGGTGTGGGGTGGTGGTATCGGGTGCGACGGGATTAGGGCCATTCCGGAGGACACAGCAGCAGCACCTTCCAGAACACGCTGAAGACCAATTACGCCCCTAGAAGAGGGGCGTGGTAACAAACAAGGGCGCGGTCCTAATGAGTTAATGGAAAGATGGGCTATATAAACGCCCCATTCTTGGTGTAATGTAGCGCCGATTTCAATCGTGTTTACGAATCACAGTGTGTAGCCGGATGCGGATGCGAATAAACCAGCGTGCCAAAAGAGCTGAATAAGGCTGTAGCTGTGTTTTGATTGCGTCTCGCACGGCATTCCTGAGAGGGGGTAGCCTCCCAACAACTCTCCTAAATTCGTGGATGTGCTCTTTAATGGGACGGCCCCTCTGCTTTAGATAGCTGAGCTCATCCTCTGCATACAGGTCTTCCTCTGCCTCCTCGAATCTGGCCTCTAGCAGTCGTAGGAAGTCATCTACATCTTGCAGTTGGGGGGCTCTCCTCTTGTGGAGGGCTGCTAGCCATTCCTTTGCTTCCCCCTCTAGCCCCTCTTCGATGGTATTCACCATGGCTCTGGGGGATGGGTAGAGGTGTCCATAACATTCTAGGTGGATCTCAGCTGAGTCAAGGAATAGAGCTATCTGGTCTGAGTCCCCATCAAACTTTCCTCTGAACTGGGGCAGTTCACTCAGCACTGCTCGTCTCTCCCCCTGTTGGCCTCTGCATGCTTGCATTTGATGTAGCTGGCCCTCTTCCTCAGCTCTAGTTTGGAGGGAGAGAGGGGTTTGTCTGCCCTGGGCAGCCTGCCTGCTGCGTGGGAAAGACACTGGTTGCGGCTTCTTTCTGATAGGTGAAGAAGGGGGGCTGTGCTCCTGTTTGCTTCTCTTCACTTCAAAGGGATCCACTGCTCCTCCCCTCTCCTTTGGCCTGTATGACGGCCCCTCATCGGGAAGGGTGGCTTGGTCAAATTCCTTCCTCGCCTGCTCTCTGGAACTCCCCAGGGGCTTTGGAAGCCTGGCTTGTTTCCAGTCCAACCTCCACTCCACTCCTCCCAGCTTGCTCAGGGGCTTCCCCTTTTTCAGGGCATTGGGGTGGGGAAACTCGACTTCAGCTGCCTTAGAGATTAACTCCCCCCAATACTCATCTTTTCTTGCTTCCGTTGCTGAAGCAGGCATCCCAGCTTTGATGTCTGAGGGAGGCTGCATTCCGGCTGCAATTAGGCTCTCTCCAGATAGCTCGTCTCCGGCCATGGTTGCCTGATTTTCCCTCCCAGTCCCCAAGACATCGGGGAGCTGTTGGAGAGTCCACGATTCAGGAAACCTTGTAATCTTTACAGATTTTTAAAAGTAGTCCTAACTGTCTGTCAAGTTTCCGAAAGATGCCCTAATTAATTCATGAGCCATGATCCAAACTTCAAAGGAAATATAGTCATTTATTAGGAGCACCATTCCAGCAATACTGGGATGCAGTTAGGACTAATCCTATGTAGATTTACGTTCCCCTATGACCCTGTCTCTCCCCTCCTCTCTGGCCATGTCATAAATCACATTCTCCAATTAACCACTTTGGCTGGCTGTGAAACCTAACGCCCTCCTTCTGATTGAGGTCAGAAGAATGTATGGAATTCACTTCAGTTCTCCCTCCCTCCCTCCTGCTCATGGCAACTTGAAAGCTTTGCAAGTTGACAACTGAACTGTTTTCTTTAACATCCTGAAATTTATATGCCCTAGTCTCCGATGCAACAGATGAATACATTCATCATGTGGTTTATCATTCCTATAAACTGACTTAGAATTAGCCACTAATGCTGGGTTCTCACGTAAAATGAATAAATCATTTTCTAATATTGCAGTAACAACATTGCCATCTTTCTCAATTAAACACTTATCATTTTTAAATGTTACTGTAAACCCAACTTGCAATAAAGATTTAACAGATAGCAAATTATATTTTAACCCAGGAATGTATAACATTGGCAACAGTTCATTAGTGAATGACCAACGTGCAACACCCTCTCCAGCTACCTTAACCTTCCAACCATTGGCTAATTTAACATGTTGGTTACTCTTCTTTCTTTGTTTTTTTATTAAAAAGTTTTATAAGAAATACAAACATTTTCTCCCCCCACCCTTTCCCCCTCCTCCCTTCTGCCCCACCCCCCTCCCTAGACTTCCCAGAACAGGCACAGGGTATAGCATTCACAAACATAAAGCTAAGATATGCTAACAAATTATTGCATTCATATTCTCCCTAAATCTTTAACTCCTTATAACTCAAGAACTATAAACATAAACTACTTAAAAATATTTCATTCATAAGCTATATGAATCTTCTTGTTCGGATACTTTTTTTGCATATAGTCAATCCATCTTCTCCATTCTGATATGTATCTTTCATTTGAATGATCTTTAAGATATGATGAAATTTTTGCCATCTCAACCAGATGCACAACTTTTAATGTCCATTCCTCAATGGTAGGTGGATCTTCCTTCTTCCAGTACTGTGCCACCAGTAACCTGGCAGCTGTTATTAAATTCAAAACCAACTTAGTCTCTATTACAGTACAATCCATGACTATTCCCAACAAAAAAAAACTGTGGTGTAAATTTAATTTTTTTCCTTAAAATATTTTGAATAATCCACCATATTTTTATCCAAAAAGCCTTAATTTTTTTACATGTCCACCATATATGAAAATATGTAGCATCTTTACACTCACATTGCCAACACTTGGGTTGTAAATTTGGATACATGCAGGCTAGTTTTTTTGGGTCTAAATGCCATCTATAAAACATTTTGTAAAAGTTCTCTCTTAAGTTTTGAGCTTGTGTGAATCTTACATTTCTAACCCATATCTTTTCCCATGTATCCAACATTATTGGTTCACCTATGTTTTGTGCCCATTTTATCATACAATCCTTGACTAGCTCTGTTTCCGAATCTATTTCCACTAATACTAATACAACCTTTTAATATGCATTTGACCTTTATCTCTTATTTGCTTTATCAAATTCTCATCCTGCTGCAAAATACCAGTTTTTTGATCCTCTCTCCATCTGGCCTGCAGCTGACCATACTGAAACCAAGTCTTAATAATTCCTTCTTCTCTTAATTGCTCCATATATTTTAATTGTAATCTAACTCCTTCCTTATAAAGGAGTTCCTTATATGTAAACTTATCTTGCTTTTGCTCCAAAGTTATATTCTCTATCGCGTGTCTGGGTACTGTCCATATTGGTAACTTATCCTTTAGTTTATATTTATACTTTTTCCAGACATGCAGTAGAGCATTTCTTAATATGTGACTTTTAAAAGTCTTATCTACTTTCTTGTCATACAATAGATAAGCATGCCAGCCGTAGACCAGACCATATCCTTCAATATTCAGTATCTCTTCCTCCGTTAAATTTATCCAATCTGTAATTGCTGAGAGGGTAGCAGCTTCATAATACAGTCTTAAATTGGGCATTTTAAGACCACCTCTTCCTCGGGTGTCTTGCATTATCTTTTGATTAACTTGTGGTTTCTTCCCTGCCCACACAAACTTGTTTATGCCCTTCTGCCATTCCTTCAAATTTTCATCTTTTTTAAGTATAGGTATCATTTGAAAAAGAAATAAAAATCTTGGTAAGATATTCATTTTTACAGCGGCTATCCTACCCAGCAAAGACAGTTGCAATTTCTTCCAATTTTCCATCTCTTTCTGTATTTTTTGCCATAACGGTTCATAATTATGTTGATATAATTTCATATTTGCAGTCATAATATAAACCCCTAAATATTTAACCTTCTTAACTATTTCAAATCCTGTTAACCTTTCTATCTCTTCTTTCTGGCTTCTGTCCATGTTTTTAGCTATTATCTTTGTTTTAGCTGTATTTATTTTAAAACCAGATACTTGTCCATATGAGCAGATTATATCCATCAAGGCTGTAATTGATTGTATCGGTTGGGCTAAGGTAACCACCAGGTCATCCGCAAATGCCCGTAGCTTATACTCATGCTGTCTAATTTTAATTCCCTTTATAATACTATTGCCTGGGGAGAGGGTTTTCAAACCCCAGACAGCTGTTTTTCGGCTGTTCTGGGGCTTTTACGGAACCAGGGATCAGGCGCCCACAGAGGAGCATCAGCGAAGTCCTGCGGAGCCAACTGGAAGCCTTGGTTACTCTTCTTCAATTCAACAAAAAATTTTCTATTCCTAGTAATAGATTGAGAAGCACCACTATCAACAACCCACCAATCCTGGTTAACTTTAGTAGTTGAACTGGATATAGCTAAATTACAACCCTTCTTGGGTCTATTATAGTCCCCAACAGACATTTTCTTATTCTTACAATACTTAGCTATATGCCCTTTAGCCCCACAAGCAAAACATCGTTTTACAAAATAAGCAGTTGAATACATTTTTTCTTCTTTGGTTGTTTTACTCTCAATTGATCTCTTTCTTGTCTTCTTCTGGACTCTTCCAATAACCTACTGGTTATGCCAGTCAATGTGAGTTCATCTCTGGTCAAAACCTCCAGTGAAGAAACATTGAGCCAGGCTAAGATTCGATATTGGGATAAAACTCAAATATTAGAAATCCAAATCTTTGGTCAAGACAGACGTGCCTCTTCCGTGCCAAGGTGCTGAGATGACAAACGGTATTTGACGTAGGTACAGAATTGTAAAAGGGCAAACTGACCTTAAACAGATACATTCTGTTGTTTAATGTTTATTGCATCCCAAATGTCATGCATATCCCTGGATAAGGGGTGCTGCTTCCTTATTGCCCTTGAGGCGTCTTCTAGCCTCTTATCTCCTTTTGTTATGTCTTGAGCTCCGGAGCTGAAAACCTGAGCCTGTGGGAACAGGGCTGTTATGTCTTTCCTAGAGATAGATTAAAGGGTAGCTTCTACGTGTGAAATGCATCACTCTCTGTAATACTTTTGCCTTTAAACTGTATAAATACATGGCCAGAAGAAGCCATCAGCGTTCAGACCCTTTTCTTGTCTTTGGACTGTTTGAACCTTGCGCAATAAACTTTTTCCTGCATTGAAGAGCTTGCCCAGTCCGTTATTTTGTCTACAACAGCTGGCGACGCCGCCGGGACTAGGTGCAAGGCGATATTTCGCTGAGGACCATTTCGACCCCTCGGGACCATCGGGAGGTCGCTCCTGAACATTCTCCAGGCGCCGCGGAGATACGTCTCCGGGAGACAGCAGCGATACCCCCATGGCCCCAACGGTGCTCTGATCGAGTCCAAGAACCCTGCAGTGCAGGAAAGGTGGTCTGAACAAATTCCTGGCCAGGAATCTACGGAGTGGGAGCGTTTTAAGTGAGTATATTGTAAAAGAATTGTACCTGTCTCATTTGAAGACAGACGGAGGGATTTGATCACTCCCTCGGACTCAGGGTGGCTACCCTAATGAAGTCCATGTCAGGTTGTGTGGGTGGTTAAGCCGTTGCATTTCTTATTAGTGGCCGTGAGTTTCCGGGGCTATGAGTCGACGGCAGTGTGGTAGAAGGGATGGGGTTCAGAGCGTGCCAAATACTCCGTTGGCATGTATGTTAAAAGGTTTTGACAAGTATTTTAGCAACCCTTCCTATCCGAAAGGATCAAAGGATCAATTAAAATTCTTATATAAACATGTGTGGCCACAAAGGGAGATGGGCTGACCCCCTCCCCCTCAGGGATGGTTAAGGGAAGAAACAGTGGATAAGTTGTGGGGAGTGATTGTAGTGAATCAGGATAAATATCCTGATCAATTTCAATATATTGATCAATGGGTGAGAGCCCTGTTGATAAAAGCTGAGGATTTATTGCAATGTAGGGCTGAAACAGTCGGGTTATGTGTATCTGAGCAGGCAGGAAAAGTAAGGGGGCTGCTGGAGGGAGCGGAGGAGGAAATCAGAGGCGTATGAGTGATCCTGGTGTGAAGTCAAAAGTCAAGGGGAGTCATTCGCCTAGAGGTAGCAGTCAGAGTGAGGGAGAGGGGGATGATGATGATGATGATTTGGAGGCTGTGGGGGCTGTAGGTGGAGAAGAAAGAGCAGGAGGCACGGATGAATAAAGAGGCTGGTTTGTTGGCAGGGGCACTGCGAAGTGGGATGCAAGGGGGTTTTTCTCCCCCCCCCTTCCTTTGGAGGGGAGAAAGAGGAAAAGAGATGCTTTTAAAACTTTTTTTCTCCTTTCTGGTGTTTGTCTGGTTTTTTTAACAAAATAGGCTGTACACCGCCCTGAGTCCTTCAGGAGAAGGGTGGTATAGAAATAAAATTATTTGGGAAAAGGAATTACTTGGGAAAAGGAATGCCCAAGACAGATGGTGAGAAGTAGAGGGATGAGAAGAGCGGATTTTGGGTCAGGGATGCGTGGGCAGCTCTCTGGGAGAAGGGGAGAGCGAGGACAGAGGAGAGGTTTGAGCAGAAGGTTGGACAGACAAGTTCAGGTTGGGGTTTTGGTAGAGGATTTGGAGAGGGTGCAGGGCAGCAGAAAGCGGAAAGTATTGAATTGGCAGACATGACTTGGTCAGATTGAGGGGGACCAGGCTTGGAAGAACCCCCGCCTGAGCCATTAGTTACAATGAAAATAGGGGGTCAGTACAGAACGTTTTTGGTAAATATGGGAGCAGGAAGATCAGTTGTAAATAAGCAGATTGCAGCCCCTGGATCACGTAAAATCCAGGTTCAGGAGGTATCAGGACAGATTATTGGGCGGCTGGTCTTGAAATCAGAGATGTGTGATTTTAAGGAAGCTGAAATCCAGCATGAATCCTTGTATATCCCTGAATGCTTTATTTTGTTGCTAGGCAGGGATTTGCTGAGTAAATTAGGGGCAACAATTTCTTTTGATGAAGATAGTTAGAGAATGACCATAAGGCATTCTCCGGAGGAGATTTGGAGGTTGTTTGATGTGCGCTGAGGATAATCTGCCGGGTTTTGCAGCTCGCCACCCTCCAGTGGTGGAACTAAAACCTGGAGTGGAGTCTGTGAGTATAAGGCAGCGTCCCGTTTCTTGGGAAGCTATTTGTGCTATTTATGAAAGCATTCAGAGATTTGGAAGCGGGGTTTTTGGTGCCTATTTAGTCCTCCTGGAATACTCCAATTATCCCAATTAAACAGTTAGATGGGTCTTACAGCCCGGGGCACGGTAACTTTACACCCGGCCGTGTTGAATCCATATACCCTGTTAAGTTTAATTCCACCCCGGGCTGAGTGGTTTTCTGTTATTGATTTAAGGGATGCATTCTTTACAATTCCCATTCACCCCATAAGCCAGCCACTGTTTGCATTTTGAGTGGGAGAATCCTTATACAGGAATGAAAATGCAATATACTGGGACTCGGCTGTCTCGGGGATTTAAGACCTTCCCCACATTGTTTGGAATAGCAGTAGCTAGAGACTTACAGTATTATGTGCCTCAACAACCAGGAGACACAATACTGTAATATGTTGATGATGTTTGGATCAACAGGACTGACAGAGGATTTATGATGGGAGAATACTAAGATGAATGCACGATGATGTTAGATTTGTTACTAGAGTGTGGTTATTGGGTATCAAGAAAGAAAGCTCAATTGGTGAAAAGGAAAGTTAGATATTTGGGATACAATATAAGGGTCATCGAGCTTTAGGACCAGAGCAGAAAAGGGCGGTCCTAATGCTGGCAGAACCCCGAACAAAAAGACAACTGAGAAGCTTTTTAGGACTAGCTAGCTTTTGCTGTAATTGGATGGGGGGGGGGGACAGGAAAAGCTCTGGCTTTATCGAATTTGCCTTTGAATTTGTACGTAAACACCAATAGAAATATTGCTGGGTACTTACCCAGCCTTTGGGAAGTTGGCAACAATCTGGAGCCTATTTGTCAAAATAATTGGAGGGGGGGGCCAAAAAGCTGGCCCCACTGTTTGAAGGTGCTGGCTGCAAGTGCAGAATTGATTCAGAATTGTAATAAACTTACTTTTTCTTGTCCTATACTCATGCACTCCCCTCACGAGGAGCAGTCTGTGTTGGATACTAAGGGACATTTGTGGATTAGTGGGCAAAGGCTGACAAAATATCAGGCAATTAGGAGTGAGAATCCACAGGTGTGTCTGGTGGTGTCTAACCGATTAAATCCAGCAACTTTGTTGCCTACGGAGTCTGTTTCGGAGCATGATTGTTTACAGGTATTGGAGGTTTATTCCACCCGACCATGTAAATAAGGTAAATATGTATGTTAGGTGGCCTGATTTAGGTCATAAAGGGGGGGTTTGGAATATGGAGATGGTACAAGAACTTAATAAGCAAATTGAGAGATTCCAACGATATGTGATGGAACAAGTACCCCCTAGATTAGTAACTTAATGTCACTCATTTGAACTGGGGGACCAAGTGGAAGATGGAAGGGATCTTTTATTGGTATTATGACTTCTCCACTTGCTATTAAGATTGCAGAATCAAAATCATGGATCCATCGGACATGAGTCAAGGCAGCAGCTGACACCGGCTGGAAAGTGTCCGTGGACAAACAACATCCAACAAAACTGACATTTGAATGTGCTTAAAGAAAGCTTTTGTATTCTATATATAGGTTACCTTGATGTATATCTGCTGATGTAACCCGCTGTAAGCTAAAAAGAGGATGGAGCACCTGCTCTCTTGAATTAGTCCGGAACTTGGATCCTGACGAAAGATTGAAGATCATTGCGGATTCATGTGGGAGGAAAATTGGGTGTGGGCACTTTGAGTAATTGGGGTAGTAGCTTTATTGATTATTGTGTTTTACAGATATAAGTAATGGTTTTGTGAACAACCAGGGCCCATTTGATTTCTCAGTCGTTCCGATCCCTAATATTTCCCAACTGGCTGCGGAGTGTGAACCTCTTACAGATGAAAGAAGTCCCTGCTTAGTATACCCTGGAAGCTACCTTTTGATGCAAAAGAACAGAAAAGAGAATTTTCTTTAAATGTGTTGGTTTTGTAATTGTGGGTGTGAGTGTTGTTGTTGCACTCACTGTATTGATTGTGTTTTATGTATAAGCTGTAAGGTAGAGTGTGATGTGAAAATTATAGAGGAGGTGCTAGTACATTATTTGGTAATAAATCCTGAAGAAGTCCCCTTGTAATATTATCTGAAAAGGGAAAAGCTGAATATACCCGAAATCCCTAGCTATGTAACAAATACCTTTGTCAAATTGGCAGAAGACATAGCCCACACTCTGAATGTATCGAATTGTTTTGTTTGTGGAGGAACTAACATGGGAGAAAAATGGCCATGGGAAGCTCAAGGAATTAAATTATTCCAAAATATTAGGAATGGATCAGAAAGGTAATCTGTCATATAATAAGGGTAAGGATGGAGACTGGACATTGACTACTAGTCTGGTAGGGAATGTGTGTTTTCAGGGAAAAATTGTGGCAGGCTGTCATCAGGTAGGAAACCTCATATGTACAGGAAAATGGGAAAGTAAGGTATGGTGGCCAGGAGGTAATGCCACAGAGGGAACTGATCAAAGGGCCCTGTTTAAGGTAAACGGGTTATCTTTTTTAAAAGGTCCCGATAATCAGGCCCTTGAATGGCTGGCTCCTGATGGGCTATACTGGATATGTGGTAAAATGGCATATGGGGTTCTACCAAAATCTTGGTGTGGAGCTTGTGTCCTGGGAATAATTGGACCAGGATTCTTTTTGCTTCCCCTTAAAACTCGACAGGTTTTAGGTGTCCCGGTATATGATGAGGTGGGAAACTGAAGACAAAGAAGGCATGTAGATATTTCTGCAATAGGAAGAGTTAGGGTTGGAGGTAACCAACGTAGTTGGGGAAGTGAAGAATGGCCTGCAGAGCGAATTATTGAGGTTTATGGACCAGCTACATGGGCGGAAGATGGCATGTACGGCTATCGGACCCCTATATACATTCTGAACCATTTAATTCGTCTGCAAGCGGTGGTTGAAATCATCACCAACGAAACTGTAAAAGGTCTTACTCAATTAGCTAGGGAGAGTGTCAAATCAAGGACATATCTTATGCAGGATAGGTTAGCCTTAGACTATTTGTTAGCCAAGGAAGGAGGGGTATGTGGAAAGTTTAATTTGACTAACTGCTGTATAGAGGTTGATGAAAGCAGAAAGGTTATTAAGAAAATGACAGACAAAATGGTTGAAAAACTCATGTGCCAGTCCAGACTTGGAAAGGTCTTAATTTACAGGACATGTTTTCAGGATGGTGGCCAAAGTTACCTGGCCTGCAGGCCGTTTTTGGCCTGGTGGGATTAGTAGCTGCAGGGTGTATTTTTCTCCCATGTATTTTACCTCTGTTTGTTAACACTATTAAAAGTCTATCCTTGCTGGTGGAACGTAAGACAACTGCTCAGGTGATGGCTATGTGGGATTACGAACGGCTCCAGCAGGAAGAGGACCTCTGGTGTGACTCGTCTGGATAAACAGATGAGTCACAAAGGGGGGTATGAGCCAGGCTAAGATTCGATATTGGGATAAAACTCAAATATTAGAAATCCAAATCTTTGGTCAAGACAGACGTGCCTCTTCCGTGCCAAGGTGCTGAGATGACAAACGGTATTTGACGTAGGTACAGAATTGTAAAAGGGCAAACTGACCTTAAACAGATACATTCTGTTGTTTAATGTTTATTGCATCCCAAATGTCATGCATATCCCTGGATAAGGGGTGCTGCTTCCTTATTGCCCTTGAGGCGTCTTCTAGCCTCTTATCTCCTTTTGTTATGTCTTGAGCTCCGGAGCTGAAAACCTGAGCCTGTGGGAACAGGGCTGTTATGTCTTTCCTAGAGATAGATTAAAGGGTAGCTTCTACGTGTGAAATGCATCACTCTCTGTAATACTTTTGCCTTTAAACTGTATAAATACATGGCCAGAAGAAGCCATCAGCGTTCAGACCCTTTTCTTGTCTTTGGACTGTTTGAACCTTGTGCAATAAACTTTTTCCTGCATCGAAGAGCTTGGCCTAGTTTCCGTCTTTTCTCCTACAACAGCTGGCGACTCCGCCGGGACTAGGTGCGAGGCGATATTTCGCTGAGGGCCGTTTTGACCCCTCGGGACCATCGGGAAGTCACTCCTAAACATTCTCCAGGTGCCACGGGGATACATCTCCGGGAGACAGCAGCGATAGCCCCATGGGACCGATGGTGCTCTGATCGAGTCCAAGAACCCTGCAGTGCAGGAAAGGTGGTCTGAACAAATTCCTGGCCAGGAATCTACGGAGTGGGAGCATTTTTAAGTGAGTATATTGTAAAAGAATTGTACCTGCCTCATTTGAAGGCAGAAGGAGGGACTTGATCACTCCCTCGGACTCGGGGTGGCTACCCTAACGAAGTCCGTGTCAGGTTGTGTGGGTGGTTAAGCCGTCGCATTTCTCGCTAGTGGCCGTGAGTTCCGGGGCTACGAGTCGGCGGCAGTGTGATAGAATGGGAGGGGCTCAGAGCGTGCCGAATACTCAATTGGCATGCATGTTAAAAGGTTTTGACAAGTATTTTAGCAACCCTTACTATCCGAAAGGATCAAAGGAGCGATTAAAGTTTTTATGTAAGCATGTGTGGCCATTATTGGGGACAGGGTGGCCCCCTCAGGGATCACTAAGGAGGAAACGGTGGATAAGTTGTGGTGGGTGATTGTAGTGAATCAGGATAAATATCTCGATCAATTTCAATACATTGATCAATGGGCGAGAGCCCTAACAGGAAAAGCTGAGGATTTGCTGCAGTGTCAGGCTGAAATGGTCAGGGTATGTGTATCCAGATCTGGCGGAAAGATTAAAGGGAGGAGAAGTGAGCAAGGAAAAACGCAGGCAGAAAGAGCAGAGGAATATCCAAGAAGGAGAAAAGTATTGACAGAGGACGTGGAGGAGGTAGTTAGACCCCCCCGTATGCTCCATTGTGGCAGCCCCCAGCGCAGCAGCAGCCCCCAGCGCAGCAGCCGCCCCCAGCGCAGCCCCTAGACCAACAGCAGCAGCCACAGGGAGCTGTAGGAGGAGAGGGAGGTGGAAATCAGAGACACATGAGCGATCCTGGGGCCAGACCGAAAGTTAGGAAAAGTCCCCCGTTGGAAGAAGGTAGTCGGAGTGAAGGAGAAGATCGGGATGATAAGGGGTTAAAGGAAGCAACAGGAGAAGAGCAGGTGGGGGTGCAAACTTGCGCGGTGACAGCTAAATTGAAGGCTAGCAAGCAAGAAGTTACAGCACCTTTACACCAGGTGGATCAGATAATAGTAAACCAGCAGGGGCAGGTGGAACGTCAGCCCCTTTTTCAATACGTGCCGTTTACTACTACTGATCTTTTAAACTGGAAACAACACTATGGGCCGCTGACCACTAAGCCCACTGAGATGGCGGACCTGTTTCAAACTATCATGTTAACACATAATCCAACGTGGCAGGATGTACAACAGTTGTTACGCACTCTGTTAACTCCGGAAGAACGAGAGAAGTGGAAAGCTGCAGTTAGGCAGTGTGTGAAAGAGATGTTGCCAAATGATGCGGATGTGCAGCCAGAGGTGTTAGCCCGGGCGCCCGAAACGGATCCAGGCTGGGACCCTAGGGAGGAACAGGACCAGACACGTTTGAGGGAATATCAGAATTTGGTGGTGCAAAGTCTCAGAAGAGCAGGGAAGCCCCCAGTGAATATGTCTAAGCCATCTTTAGTGATGCAGGGAGCGGATGAAAGTCCGGAAAGTTTCCTGCAGAGATTGATTGAAGCATATGAGTTATATACACAGGTGGATCCACGGCAGGGGGATAATGTGCGGATGCTGAATGAAAGATTCATAGCTCAAAGCTATGAAGATATAAGGCGAAAATTGCAGAGAGTAGAAGGAGTCCTTGGGAAGAATACGACTGAATTGTTGGAATTGGCACGGAAAGTGTATGTGAATAGGGATAAGGTGGAAAAGAAGGAGAAAGAAGCTAGAATGCAAAAGAAGGCTGAATTATTAGCAGTAGCATTACAGGGAGGAATGAATTTGGACCCTAACCTAGGGGCTCCCCTGGGCCCTAACCAATGCGCCTATTGTAAAGGAGAAGGGCATTGGCAAAGGGAATGCCCCAGACAGATGATGAGAGGTAGAGGGATGACGAGAAGACCGGAGTTGGGATCAGGGATGCGTGGGCAGTTTGCGGGGAGAAGGGGAGAACGAGGAATAAGGGGGGGGCTGGAATAGAGGATTTGGACAAAGAGGCTTGGGACGAGGTTTTGGTAGAGGAGCCAGAGGGGGTGCCGGACCAAGATAAGCGGAGAGTATTGGATTGGCAGACATGGTGTGGTCGGATTGACGGGGACCAGGCTTGGAAGAACCCCCGCCTGAGTCGTTGGTTACAATGAGGATAGGGGGCCAGCAGACAACATTTTTAGTGGATACCGGAGCGGGTAGATCAGTTGTAAATAAGCAAATTGCAGCCCCTGTATCACGTAAAATCCAGGTTCGGGGGTATCAGGACAGATTATGGGACGGCAGGTCCTAAAGCCCGTGATGTGTGACTTTAAAGGAGCTGAAATCCAGCATGAATTTTTGTATATCCCTGAATGCCCTATTCCGTTGCTAGGCAGGGATCTGCTGAGCAAATTAGGGGCAACAATTTCTTTTGATGAAGGTAGTCAGAAAATGACCATAAGGCATTCCCCGGAGGAGATTTGGAGGTTGATGATAGGGAGACAGGTCGGAGAGAGAGAAAAGGAGGAAAAGTGGAGGATGTTTGATGTGCCAGGTTTGTGGGCAGAGGATAATCCGCCAGGTTTTGCAGCACACCACCCTCCAGTGGTGGTTGAGCTAAAGCTGGGAGCAATGCCAGTAAGAATAAGGCAACGTCCCATTTCATGGGAAGCAATATATGCCATCTATGAGAGTATACAGAGATATTTGGAAGCGGGTGTTTTGGTGCCTACTCAGTCCCCATGGAATACCCCAATTATTCCAATTAAGAAGGCAGATGGGTCTTACCGCCCAGCCCAGGACCTGAGACCTGTGAACCGCGTAACAGTTACCTTACACCCAGCTGTGTCCAATCCATACACTTTGTTAAGTTTAATTCCACCCCAGGCGGGGTGGTTTTCTGTAGTTGATTTGAAGGACGCCTTCTTTACAATTCCTATTCATCCATCAAGCCAGCCACTGTTTGCATTTGAGTGGGAGAACCCTCATACGGGCACAAAAATGCAATACACGTGGACTAGGTTGCCACAGGGGTTTAAAAATTCCCCGACATTGTTTGGGGCAGCATTGGCTAGGGACCTGCAGTATTACATGCCTCAGCAACCGGGAGATACAATTTTACAATATGTTGATGATGTTTTGGTGACAGGACAGACAGAGGATTTATGCTGGGACAATACTAAAATGTTGTTGGATTTGTTACTAGAATGTGGGTATCGGGTATCAAGGAAGAAAGCTCAATTAGTGAAAGAGAGGGTGAGGTATTTGGGATATGATATTGAGAAAGGACACAGAGCTTTAGGACCAGAGCGGAAACAGGCAGTTTTGATGCTGGCCGAACCTAGAACAAAGAGACAACTGAGAAGTTTTTTAGGGTTGGCGGGCTTCTGTCGTATTTGGATCCCTAACTTTGCTTTGATGGCAGCACCCTTATATGTAGCCACCAGGGGCACCAATACGGAACCCCTCGAATGGGGGGGAGAACAGAAAAAAGCCTTTAAAGATATAAAAATTGCGTTAACCCAGGCTCCGGCGTTAGCCTTACCAAATCTGCAGAAGCCTTTTAATTTATTCGTAGACACAAGCAGAAATATTGCAGTGGGGGTGCTTACCCAACCGCTGGGAAGTTGGCAACAACCGGTAGCATATCTGTCAAAACAATTGGATGGAGTAGCACGAGGCTGGCCACATTGTTTAAAAGTGTTGGCTGCGATTACAGAATTAGTTCAAGATTGCAATAAACTTACTTTTTCCTGTCCTATAATTGTACACTCCCCCCATGCGGTGCAGTCCATTTTGGACGCTAAAGGACACTTATGGATTAGTGGACAAAGATTGGCAAAATACCAGGCAATTATGATTGAGAATCCCCAGGTACGTTTGGTAATGTCCAATAGGTTGAACCCTGCTACGTTGTTGCCAACGGAAGTGGATACACAGCATGATTGTATACAAGTATTAGAAAAAGTTTATTCTACCCGACCTGATTTAACGGATATCCCGTTACCCAATGCACAGTTTAATTGGTATACGGATCCAGTTACATTGTAGATGGGTATCGGGTGTCTGGATATGCCATTGTAGATGATGAAGGAGTGGTGGAAAGCGGACCCCTAGGAAGTGGACATAGTGCACAGGTGGCTGAGTTGTGGGCACTGATACGTGCCTTAGAAAGGGCCAAGGGAGAAACATTGAATGTGTGGACAGATAGTAAATATGCATTCCTTACTTTATATGCACACGGGGCTGTTTATAAGGAACGAGGGTTTAGAGATTCAGCAGGGAAAAGTATTTTGCATGGACATCTTATTAGTCGTTTGATTGAAGCTGTGAATAAACCAAAGAAAGTGGCAGTGATGCATTGTAAAGGACATCAGAGGGGAGATGAAAAGGTAACTATGGGGAATAGAGCAGCTGATGTAGAAGCAAGGGAAGCGGCAAAGCAAGAGGGACCGCTGCCCGACTTGTCTGTTTGTGTAGCAATGGATTTAGGGGTTATACCCCCTGAAATCAAACCAACTTATACGCAACAGGAAAGTGTGAAAGCAGTGACAGATTTGAAAGCTCAGGTTGAAGATGGGTGGTATGTATTACCAGACAGGAGGGTTTTTGTACCAGCCTCGATGGCATGGACACTAGCGCGCCTAGCCCATGAAACAACACACATGGGTAAAACAGCTTTAGAATTAGCATTAGGAAGGGATTACTATATTAATGGGCTGGCCGGAGTTGCTGCCGGGATGGTTGCAAAGTGTGTTACATGTGCAAAGGTTAACCCAAGGCAAGGGCCCTTACTGCCCCCTGGTGTCATACCCCGGTCATACATCCCCATGGATTACATTATGATAGACTTTACTGATATGCCTAGATGTGAATTGTTTAAAGCTCTGTTAGTTATGGTGGATATGTATACAGGGTGGCCTGAGGCTTTTCCAATGAAGACCAAGCAGGCACGAGAGGTGGCAAGACTATGGTGGAGACCATTTTGCCTAGGAGGGTGGATAGCAGTGCCAAAGAGACCCTGGAACTGCCCTGCACTATGCTGAATAGCGCTCGAATACTGGCCTGCCGCTCCAAGGACAAATAAACCATCCCCTCTAGAGTATCAATAATCGCCCCAAGATGGTTTATTTATTTATTTATTTATTAGTTCAATTTATATGCTGCCCTTCTCCAGAGACTCAGGGCGGCTTACAATGCGTTAAGCAATAGCCTTCATACTTTTGTATATACCTGCTTAGTAGGGCTTTCGGCCCCCCCAAGCGGTGTTCTTTTTTATACAAAGTCAGCTTATTGCCCCCACAATCCGGGTCTTCATTTTACCTACCTCGAAAGGATGGAAGGCTGAGTCAACCTTGAGCCTGGTGAAATTCGAACTTGCAATAATTGCAGGCAGCTGGTGCTACTTAATAGCACTTTAGTTTGCTGTGCCACCAAGGCTTATGCGAGTAGAGGGGTCCAAATGACTTTTTTCCAAGTTTAGCGAAAAGCCGTGCTCATGGAGACAGGAAATAGTTACCTGGAGATGCTCGATAGAGCGATGCCTCAATGAGGACTGGATCAAAATATCATCCAGGTAACATCGAACACGGACAGGGATGGCCCGAAGATGGGCCGCCAATGCGGCTAGTACCTTCATAAAGGTACGGTGAGCAGAAGAAAGACCAAAGGGTAACGCCCAGTATTTATAGTGCTTACTGGCATAACAAAATCTGAGGAATCTACAATGGGATAAACAAATAGGAATGTGTAAATAAGCCTCTGTGAAGTCAATAGAAGTGAGGAAGCCGCCCTTCCTGATTCCAGCTAAGATAGACTGTAAGGACTGCATCTTAAAACAACGATACACTATGTATCGGTTCAGTCTTTTAAGGTCCAGAATAGGTCTCCACCCACCTGAGGACTTAGGCACAAGAAATAGAAGGGAATAAACCCCATGTCCTGCTTGATCCGCAAGTATGTGCTGGACCGCTCTGATGTCCAAAAGATGTCCATCAGTATCCGCCGATTACTGTCCCTCGAAACAGGACAGCGGATAAAAAATTCCGGGGGGGTGGAAACGAATTCTAGGCATAGACCAGATCTTACCCTATCCCTGACCCAAGTGTCGGAAGTAAAACAATCCCATCAGTCGGCAAAGAGAGCTAATCTGCCCCCGATGGGAAAATCCGATCTGCAATTAATGCTGGCGCCGGAACGAACGACCTCCTCCCCCTCGAAAGGGCTGTCGTCCTGAAAAAGGTTTACCTTGGGCCGGTCTATCAGGCTGACCTCGCTGTCTAGCTCCAAAGGAGGGTATCACCCTGGAATGGACTGCGCTCCAGTCGGATGTCCTAAACTGCGGCCTGCGGTAGGGAGTAGAATAGCGGAACTCAGACTTGCGTTGAGCATTTGGCAAAATCTTCCTCTTATCCTTAGTCTCCACAAGTAGTGGTTCTAAGGCCGGTCCAAATAAGTTGCCTCCCGCAAAGGGAGCCGAGGCGAGGCGCCACTTGTGTGCATCTGCAGGCCAGTGCCAGAGCTAAAGCATCTGATGCATCGCTACCGCCACCGCCATGGACTTGGAGGCGAAGCGTGCCGAGTTCAATGTCACATCTGCCGAAAATTGTACTGCTGCTATTATTTTATTCAAATCTTGCAGCAGCCGGATGTCGTCAGGTGGCAACTTGTCGCGAAGTTGTTGAAGCCAAACCAGGAATGCCCTGTTGAAAAAGGAGGCCGTAGAAGCCGATTGAATCTCCCACGCTGCTCCTTGATGAACCCGCTGCAAAGATTGATCAGAGCGCCGCTCCTCAGGACGTAATCCCTCTTCCGGCTCACCGGGAATGGCGGAATTCGGTAACAACTCAGCGACCTGAGAATCTACTGAAGGAACCTGGAGAATCGATGCCAATTCCAGAGCCACATTGGAGAAATGACGGTCCAATGATGAGGGAAGTGGAGCAGATCCTGGAACCTCCCACTGTTTCTGAACTATGTTGATGAACATGGGAGGAGAAGGAACCACGTCTACTGCCCTATTAGGCTCCGAAAACGGGATCAGAAGGACCCTTAGAGGTAGAGGGGACCTCCCTGTCCGGGGGGATCCCTAATCTGGTGAAATTAATAGCATTAAACAACAAGGATTTGAAGACCGCCGGAGGAAAAAGGCCAGTAAACACCGGTTGCTCGGGTACTAGACCATCATCAGAAAGGTTGTGCTCGTGGTGATGGATCTCCTCCTTGTTGAGCTATGGGCGGCCATCATGAGAAGGTCCCAGAGACTCCGGATCCCAAAGGGAGCAGCAGTCCCCTACACTTGGATCGTAATGTGACTCTGAAGCCACTGTCACTGCCAGGGACAAATGTCTGGCCTGAGTTAGAAAGGTGGTCGTGAGGCTTTGCTGGATAACCCTGGTCAGAACGTCCTGAAAGTTGTCAGGTAGAGAAATCTCATGGCCAATCATGGGTGATCGATCTGGAGCCTGGGGGACCGGCTGGGCAGGAGCAACAGGGGGCAGATGAGGACCCCACAAATCGGCCAATGGAATGGGCACGGGGCAATCCTGTAAGGACACCTGATCTGAAGTACCCCCAGGAGATCTTGGTCGAGGTCCTGCTGTGGCTACCTCCCTGGCATTATCACTGTGTGGAGGTTGCAGGGATGATTCCGTAGCCTTACGACAAATCTTCTGCAAGGCCTGATCCCTGCAGTGTTCATCTCTCAGGGCTGCCTGACTGCTCCTTGTCAGATTTTTTGTGCGGGCGGGAAACAGAGTTGCCCTTCCTTCGCACCGGCTTGGTTACGGGCCCAGCTAAGGGCTCAGCCATGTCAACATCAGAGTGGGCAGCTGCCTACTTAGACTTACATTGGGCCTTGGGCATTGTGGATCCCAGTAAGGAATCCCTATAAACTGCAAGAGTATAAACCAGAAGGCCAAACGCTGAATAGCAGAAGAACCACCAGGGGTTCAATAAAAGACTGGCAAGATGGTATCTTATTCTGCCCTCTGTGCTGGAGGCCGTGAGCTGCAATCGGGAAACCACGCGATCCCACTGCCACTGGGACAGCGCTTAATGCACAATGCAGCCAATGAGGGCTTAAAGACAGGGCGGAAAGCTCAATTAAAGGCACAGAAGAAGCAAACTGCCTATGCTCCAATCGGGCGGCTCAGATGATAGAAACGCCACCCGAACAGCCCTCAGGGAGTGCGAGGCTCCTGTATAAAACAAGGGACCACAGCCATTCAAATAGCCCACGGGGAGCGCAAGACCCCTGCAGAAATCGGGACCCAAAATGGCCGGCCGCCACCAAGCCAAAGCTCCAGACACAATCTGTGATTCAAAATGGAGCGCGAAGCTCCTGTTGTGGCGCTGGGGCAATCTTGGAGCGCGAAACTCCTGATGCGGCTCTTGGAGGCTTGAAATAGAGCGCGAAGCTCCTGTAATCACCTTTGAGCAATTCTGGAGCGCGAAGCTCCTGTAAACCTCCCCAAGCAGGCCAATATGCCCCCACGGCACATGGAACAATCCTGAGTCCACGAGGGAGATAGGTAGGCTGAGGACGCAGAAAACAGCCTGAAAACACAGAGGCGAAGCCTCGCCGCTTAAAAGCAAACCTCCACCTCGAATCTAAAGAAGGGAGGAAATCAGGATGTCAGCTCTGGAAGCCATATTAGGCCGGAAGCTCCAATGCTGCCACCTTCTCATGTGTGGGAAAGTAGGAGGGGGGATTAAGGAGAGGGGTTGTTAGTAGACATAATAGCATTCTTCCTGTCGGTCAAGGTCAGGGCGATCCAGCATCTGGAGAAGGAGTGGTCAGGGCTGGATCGAGATGGAACGGACGTTGATTGGAGCATGTGACCGACTGGAGGGAAAAGGGGATGGTTTTGGGAGCTTTGACTTTGAAGGAAAACCCGGGCTTTTCAGATTTGGGTTTTCCCAGATGTGCCAGTTTGCCTATTCTAGTAAAGAGAACTTTGGAAAATGTTTGCTTCCACGTCTTTACTTGGAGTTGGGGTTTTTCCGGAACGCTGACACAGGAAGCTACTCACAAATCGCAGTCAAGGAGAAAGGGGAAAAACTCCAAGCAAGGAAAAGTGAGGCAACAGCCAGAAATAGGGAGGACTGAGCTGAAAGCTGGGAGTCCCTGGCAACAAGGACGGGACATAACAACTTTGCACAGGCTCAGTCCTTCGTCTGAACAGAGCACAACCTATTCCTGGCTGCTGTCTCCACCAATACGGAGAACATATGTCGTCTACGTATGCTAACAGCAAACACGTTTCTCCTTCATATTGTGTCACATATAAACATGGATCTGCTTTGCTGCTCCTAAATCCTAGGTTCTTAAGAGCAGTATCCAAGCATTGGTTCCAATTCCTGGCTGATTGTTTCAATCTGTACATGGCCTTATTCAATCTATATACATATCCAGGTTTTGCACTTTCATAACCTGGAGCCTGAGCCATATATATATCCTCTGCTAAGTCAGCGTTCAAATAAGCTGTAAAAATATCATAATGATATATAGAATATTTATATGAAGCTGCTAACGCTATTGCAAGCCTTATGGTCTTACTTCACAGTAGGTGCAAAAACCTCATCATAATGAATGTTCTTTGTGTCCCAGCCATTTTTGGCTGCCTCACCTCCTCGTTGTGAGGGAAAGGGAAGAAAGGCCTGAATCAAGCGGGAGAGATTGTGACTCTCCACGACCTACAGGGAGCCCCTCTTTTCTTCACCACCCCTCCTGGGTGGCTTTAGCTCCTTTCAGAGCCCTATAATGGAGAGAACTCGGCGTGGGAGCGCAGAGACCTGCTCCTCATGTCTGATCTCGCCACAACGTCAGCCGGAAGTCTGATATCTTTTTGTTTTTGAAGCAGACTGAGTTAATGTGTAATTGTAAAATGATGAACTTCTACAACAGAAGAGATGCCTGCTTGTATTTACAGGTGAAACTCGAAAAATTAGAATATCGTGCAAAAGTTCAGTAATGCAGCTTAAAAGGTGAAGCTAATATATGAGATAGACTCATTACATGCAAAGCGAGATAGTTCAAGCCTTGATTTGTCATAATTTTGATGATTATGGCTTACAGCTCATGAAAACCCCAAATTCACAATCTCAGAAAATTAGAATATTACATGAAATCAATAAAACAAGGATTGTACATAGAACAATATCGGACCTGTGAAAAGTATAAGCATGCATATGTACTCAGTACTTGGTTTGGGCCCTTTTTGCATCAATTACTGCCTCAATGCGGCATGGCATGGATGCTATCAGCCTGTGGCACTGCTGAGGTGTTATGGAAGACCAGGATGCTTCAATAGCGGCCTTCAGCTCTTCTGCATTGTTCAGTCTCATGTCTCTCATCTTTATCTTGGCAATGCCCCATAGATTCTCTATGGGGTTCAGGTCAGGCGAGTTTGCTGGCCAATCAAGCACAGTAATCCCATGGTCATTGAACCAGGTTTTGGTACTTTTGGCAGTGTGGGCAGGTGCCAAGTCCTGATGGAAAATGAAGTCAGCATCCCCATAAAGCTCGTCTGTGGAAGGAAGCATGAAGTGCTCCAAAATCTCCTGGTAGATGGCTGTGTTGACCCTGGACTTAATGAAGCACAGTGGACCAACACCAGCAGATGACATGGCTCCCCAAATCAACACAGACTGTGGAAACTTCACACTGGACTTCAAGCATCTTGCAGTGTGTGCCTCTCCATTCTTCCTCCAGACTCTGGGTCCTTGGTTTTCAAATGAGATGCAAAAGTTGCTCTCATCAGAAAAGAGGACTTTGGACCAATGAGCAACAGACCAGTTCTTTTTGTCTTTAGCCCAGGTAAGACGCTTCTGACGTTGTTTGTTGTTCAGGAGCGGCTTGACAAGAGGAATACGACATTTGAAGCCCATGTCCAGGATCCATCTGTGTGTGGTGGCTCTTGATGCACTGACTCCAGCCTCAGTCCACTCCTTGTGAAAGTCCCCAACACTTTTGAATGGCCTTTTCCTGACAATCCTCTCCAGGCTGCGGTCATCCCTGCTGCTTGTGCACCTTTTTCTTCCACACTTTTCCCTTCCACATAACTTTCTACTAATGTGCTTTGATACAGCACTTTGGGAACATCCAACTTCTTTTGCAATTACTTATGGAGGGTGTCAATGATGGTTTTCTGCACAACTGTCAGGTCAGCAGTCTTTCCCATGATTGTGATTCCTACTGAACCAGACCGAGAGACCATTTAAAGGCTCAGGAACCCTTTGCAGGTGTTACGGCTTAATTAGCTGATTAGAGTGGGACACTTTGAGCCTAGAATATTGAACCTTTTCACAATATTCTAATTTTCTGAGATTGTGAATTTGGGGTTTTCATGAGCTGTAAGCCATAATCATCAAAATTATGGCAAATCAAGGCTTGAACTATCTCGCTTTGCATGTAATGAGTCTATCTCATATATTAGTTTCACCTTTTAAGTTGCATTACTGAAATAAATGAACTTTTGCACGATATTCTAATTTTTCGAGTTTCACCTGTACTTTGTTCAGAACAGTTGTCCTCATTACTACTTTGAGAAATGTCTTCTGTCCAAAAGGTCAGACCATAAAGGATCTTTTAAAATGTCTTTTCCAGAATCTTACCATTTTGATTATTTGGGTGAAGAATATGTGGTATACTTCTCTTTGGTTTAACCTGCCTTTGTTGCTTTTTATAGCGTGCTGGTATAATATCTGCCAGGTTTATGTATTGTACTGATTAGGAGGTGATTTTTGTTTGAAGTCATCATCAAGGTAAACATTTTTGGCTAAGTATGCTGTATATTTTTATTTTGGCCAAATATTAAAGGCCTGAGATTTTAAAAATAAAGTTTTTCCCCACAACTGCTAATTTTAGTTTTGCAAATTGAAGTAACTAGAGCAGGGATGTCAAACTCGATTTCATTGAGGGCCGCATCAGGGTTTGTTGACTATGGAGGGCTGGTGTGTGTGGCTGGGGGTGGGCGTGGGCGTGTTCATGGTGGGTGTGGTCATGGTGGGCATTTGACACAGGCTCAAGATGCATTTTTTCCCCTTCTTTCTTTCCACAGTTCTTTAACCATTTTTTCTCTTCTACCAGATATTACTGGAAAACATTTATTACTTATTCTTCATACTCCACTAAACTTTTTATTTCTAAATTTATACCATATTGTTTAATAGTAAATTCCTTTTCCAGGCAGAAAAGCTATTTATACAATTGTATTTTTATTATTCAACTAAAAATACAATAGCATAAATAACATACAAGATAATACAAGATCTAACAGCAGAGGTAAATTTCCAGGATAGTAAATAGAAATGGCTGTCAATTATAGATTGTTGATTGTAGATTAAATGGACCTACAGTGTGTAAAATCTGGCATTAAACTAGTATTAACATAGGATGTTGCTTGTTTTCTATCCAGATCAGGCACTTACTTGAGGCCACATAATTGTAATCCAGTCCTCCTCCAGCACTCTGCTGGCCAAAAACGGGCTGCGCAGAGGTCACACATGGCTCTTTTGTGGCCGCCGCAGCATCTAGCAGCACTCTGCTGGCCAAAAATGGGCCATGTGGAGGCCGCGTGGAGGCCCCACGCAGCCCGCTGCTGGAGGCCAAAAACAGGCTGCACAGGGGTTGCACATGCCCCTCCCCCATAGCCCGTTTTGGCTGGCAGAGGCACCGCGGGCCGGTCCTTTGATATTTCCAGGCCAGCCACGCAGGCCAGAATTAAGCACCCCGCGGGCCTTGTGTTTGACACCCCTGAACTAGAGCAATAGCTGGGATCTAATAAACCATGTAATTAATTATATGCACAATAAAACAATTGCACTTATTTTCTGAATTCTCATATGCAACATGGTGAGCCAATTTTGAGACTGCAGTGAAGTTTGTGTTATCCTTCAGAGGCTCAGTTATTTAAAAAAAAGTCAGACTTTTACTAGACACACTGAGGTAATTCAGCAATTCTAGCTTTTGGAATTCAGCCATGTCTATTTTAGATTCAGATGTTTGGGGCAGAATACCATGGAATACTTGTTATTCATGTCTAGCCTGTCTATTTTCTTTCTAAGTTATTACAGATTTGCCTCTGTTGATACCTGAAATTCAGATATCTAAATGTTATAATTAGCCAAACTCAACCAAGCAGTTCTACAAGTTTAAGAATAACTTGTGTAGAAGTTGATTCTGACAGATTATTAATCTTTCATGCACATGCTGAGTCAGATTATTTTCCTGCAAAGACGTAATAGCAGTCTTAACACGGGAATGGTGTTGCTATTTATTGTATTAAGTTTTACTATTTGGCTACTGTAATCCATACTGATCAGTGAAAAAATGTGGTTGCCTTGATAAGGCCTAAGAATTACTGTAGTTGCTGGGATTGGCTCACAGAAGTAATTTGACAAAGCTGTTTTTGCCTTTATGTTCTTGAGCAGGCCTGTCAAACTGGCAGCCCACGGGTCGGATACATCACGTGCATGCCACACCCACCCCGGCTCCGCAAAGGCAAAAACCATTGCAATATGTCACGATCCGGCACATGACGCGATTGAATTTGACACCCGTGTTCTTGAGTCAAAATCCAAATATATTTTACCTTCTCTTTGTGTGAATAAATATAGTTACATCATAAAGGTAAAGGTAGTTTACCCTGTCCAGACATTTCCTACTCTAAGGGGCGGTGCTCATCTCTGTTTCTTAATCGAGGGAGCCAGCGTTGTCCAAAGACATTACTGACATTACTCTGGTCGTGGTCAGCATGACTACATGTTGAGGCCGAAGTGGTACCTATTTTATCTAATTGCATTTGCATGCTTTCAAACTGCTAGGTGGGCAGGAGCTGAGGCAAGTAACGATAGCTCACCCCATTGCATGGTGCTCAGGTCTCGAACCCAGGCTGCCAGCTTTCCAGCTGACAAGCTCAGCGTCTTTTAACTGCTGAGCCATTGTGCTCTCAATTACATCATAGATTGTGCAATGGCTGGCTTTGATGGTGAAATTCTGCTGGGCAGTGCATAGATAAAATGCTCATCTAATTGACCTTTCCTCCTCTGTGGGAATTTCTCTACAGCTCTTTCCGCTAGATCTCTTCACAAGAAGCAGACATATTTTGAATAGTGCAATGCATGAAACCTGTATGTGGAAAGCACTTCACAGATCATAACCAGCAGTTTGAATTGGGTTTGGGGGGGGGGGCGGGGAGGGAGAACTGTTTAGGAAGGGTTTTTTCAAACTGAGTTATGTGGAATCCTAGGGTTCCAGGAGGACTTGAATGAGGTTCTGTGGGACTAATGGGAAAAAAAATACCCACTACTCTCTGCAAAGGAATAGGGGGAAATAAAGGGGGAAAAAACCTCTCTCCACAAAGGGTTAAGTGTTAAAGTCTGTTCCCTTATTCTCTTCTGGAGAAGAGTCATTGAGGCCACTTGGAGGTTTATCTGTGCCCTCAGGGTCACTTGAATAGTGCAAATGGGTGTGGAACCTTCTTGGAACTGCTGAAAAGACTGTGTTGTAAACAGGAGATAGGTGGTGTCGTATCCCTCACCCTCTGTTGAGAGAGGGCTGTTCAATCTTAATGTAGATGGCCTCTTTGACCCCTCTTTCAAATCAGTGGTTCTCTGGCCTCAACAACTCTCAGAAATAGTGCTAACGACCAGATGACTGCAAGGAATATAAATGCTTCCATCCTCCACCATTCAGTCAGAACTGAAGAAGCAATTATTGGATGAGAAGTGAAACATCTTCAAAGAAAAACGAAGTCCAGTTGCCTTTTGAAAAAGCACCTTTGGGACAACCATGACCTGGATGACTGAGAATCTCCATAAACAGAAAAATGTGCCTTTGATCTGAAGCAGATTTTTTTGGGGTAATGTATCGCTACAAATGGTATACAGATGGACCCCCAAAAAGGCAGGGCTATGCTGGAGTGACAAGCTCCACACACAGCCAACTTCTACAGAAAGTGTAATGGCTTTCCTGGATGCTGGCTTGGATGACGAGGAAGTGCCGGCTCTGAGGACTTCGGAGTGAGGTGCAGAGGAGTGTCGGGAAGATGCAGGGGACTCTGAAACCAGAGTGGATGAGCAAGAGGAGAAGGAGAAGCCAGGAACCATGGAAGGGCTGTCAGAGGAGTGACCAGATGAGTGCCTGGCTGAAGAGGAGAGAGGAGAGATGCAACTGCATCCTGGAGGCTTGGATGAAGCATGGGGCAGAGGACCTGAGCCTTGACCTTGTGACTGGACTTTGGACCTTACATTTTGGATTTTGGACTTCAACTTTGGCTTTGTGTACTGTGCTCAGACTTTGGATTGGTATCTGGACTTCAGACCTTGCATGTGGATTTATGGACTTATTCTTTGCCCTCAGACTGGGTGTTATTTGTGGCTTGGACTCATTGGGAATTTGTGTTTGCTTCATGTGGGTGAGCCCCAGGGAATAATAATAGGGGCTTTCAAAGCCTCAATAAAGACTTCAAACTCTCTTGGGGTGTGTGTGTGTGTGTGTGTCAGGACAGAAAGTTTATTCTTGGCTTTGCTCGCAAGGTCAAGCCACTTACCCAACTGACAAAGAAAGGAGTTAAATTTGCTTGGACTCCCACCCACCAGACAGCATTTGAAGAGTTAAAGAAGCTTTTTGCCCACCAACCCTTTCTTCAGCATCCAGACCCATCAAAGAGATTTCTAGTTTGAGCAGACTCTTTGAATGTAGCACTCAGAGTTGTTCTTCTAGAAGAAGATGAGGGGAGAAATGCCTTTTACCCTGTGCCACCTTCTCAAGAGCATTTACTGCCCCAGAACGGAACTCTGACATTTTTAACAAGGAGCTCCTGGCAGTAAAATCCACACTCAATCAATGGAGATACTTTCTGGAATGCGCGTGTTTTCCCATAGAGGTCAGTACAGACCATAAGAATTTACACATCCTGCAACAGACCAAGTCGCTTTCTCCCAGACAAATTAGATGGAGCCAATTCTTCTCACACTTTGATTTTTACATTGCAAAGACTTGGATGCCAGATGCTCTTTCTTGCAAGCCAGAGTATTCTCAAACACAACATGCTGCTCTAGGCACAACAATTTTACAGCCTTCTCATTTCCAGCTACCAGCACCCTCTGAGAGGTTGGGGGAAACCCAGCTGCACTAGGACTTGACCACCAGAATCAAGGCCCAGCAACTTCTGAACCACTTCTCCAGGGCCTGGATGGATGACTTTAAAGAAGCCCTGGCAGGTACTGTATCTCTGTTCATAGTGGAGCGCAGTACCTTGAAACACAAGGGCAGAATAGTACTCCCCTCCCCCTTTGCAGGGAAGAGGTTTTATAACTTTGCCATGACAACCAGACAGCAGGGCATGGAGGAGTCTTCAAAACTCTGCACAAAACATTAAGAGGGTGGCCTAAGATGGCAGTGGATATCAAGGATTACGTGGCCTCTTGCCACACATGCAGAAGAGCCAAGTCCCTCCATCAGAAGCTGGCAGGACTGCTCCCCTTTCAAGATGGCTACTGCATGGTAAGAGTTTCTTTTTTCTCTTATCAGTGGTGGGTTGCTCCTGGTTCGCACTGGTTCGCAAGAACCGGTAGTAAAAATTTGTAGTAGTTCAGAGAACCGGTAATAACATTGGCTGGCCATGCCCCTGAACCGGTCCCCGGCCTGGTCGCTGCTCACTTACCCCGCCTACCTCTTCATAGGCTTTTCTTTTTTTTTACTTTTAAAAGCATTCGGGCGAAGAGGTTGTAGGGAAAAAAATGCCTTTTAAAAGTCTCTGGTGATCCCAGCTGAGTTGCCTGATCGTCAGAGGCTTCTAAAAGCATTTTTTTCCTGCAACCTCTTAAGGTTGTAGAAAAAATGCTTTTAAAAGTAAAAAAAAAAAAAAAGTTGGCCACGCCTACCCAGTCACATTACCCCCACCAAGCCACGCCCACAAAATAAGCCACGCCCACAGAACTGGTAGTAAAAAAATTTAGAACCCACCCCTGTCTCTTACCAACGATCTGCTGATTTCACTGCTGAAGCTGGTTCTTTGGCAGTACTGCTCCCTGGTTTTGAATGGGAGCACTTAGGAATGACCCAAGATGACTTTTGGACGATTGTGGAACCAGTGGGCAAGGGGGGTTTTGAAGATTCCAATTCCCGCTGGAAGCAATCGAAAAGTCATTGGTAGAGGAACTTCCTGTGAAGACATGGCCGGCAACTGACACGCCCAGAGAATCTCCTCTCTCTCGACTGTCGTTTTTCCAACTCAACAACAGAAGGAACAGACTTCCTTTTGTCTACTTGACTCTCTGAGGTTAAGGAAAGTCCCAGAATCATCCCTCAAGATCCTCCGATAGCAGCAACAGCCTGCAAGCAGTTTTAGAAGCCAAGTTTCCAGAACAACTGTTGAGCTGAAGCTGGGAGGTGGGGTCGAAGTCACATCGTTGTTGGATAAAACGGCCATTTTGGAATTTATTTTTCAAACAGAAAATAAGCCGTGCTCTTCATTTCTTAAACAATTTATGAGACTATTATCTTCACAAGCTAAAAGAGGCTCTCTTTAGTTACAGCTTACCACTCCTTTTTAAAGCATTGAACGCTATTTTTGAGACTTCTTTACTATTAAATGACAGGGAGAAGATTGCTAGAGGCAGCCAAAATAAGGAAGCATGGAGCATTCTTTCTCTTGAAATATAAGGATAAAAGTTGTGGCTTTAATCTACTACTTTTAAAATAATTAGTTTCTCTGTATTGTTTTGTTGTGGGTGGTTGAAATCTGCTGATTTTTAAGGACTCACCAAAAAAAAGAAAAATAAATAAGTAATAGTCTTTGACCACTAGAGGGAGCTACTAGGATGCCTAATTCTGAGCTGGTATCTGTTATTAAAGAGATTCTTGACCAGTCATTAGAGAAGATTCGTCATTTCGTGAATCAGTCAAAATATACTAATTACACAGGATATTAAAATAGAAGAAGACACAATTGGGTACAGAAAATTATCAACCTACTGTGTCAACTTTACAAATACTGGATAATGCAAATAACCTAACTAACTTCAGAATATAAATCTGACATCAGCTCTTCTTAATTCACAATTCTTAAGAGGTCCAGTGTGGGACTATTGCTTTATGGATACTAACAAGGTTGAGAATCCTTTGAGAAAAAAAGATACGATAGCCATTTTAGTGAAGGAAATTTTAATCTGGGAAGATTTGCTTCAGACTAATTTACATCATCTAACACAGGGGTGTCAAACTCAATTTCATTGAGGGCCACATTAGGGCTGTGGTTGACCTCAGGGGGCTGGGCGGTTGTTGCCAACCAGGTGGGTGTGGCCAACCAGGTGGGTATGGCCAGCTTGATGCCACTCCCCAAACTGCTGGCATGTTTCCTCTTCACACTGGGTAGACCGGGTTGAAGCTACGCTGGCCCGATCTTTCCTCTTTGCATTGGGTAGACCAGGAAGGCCCCGCGGGCCAGATCCAGCCTGCGGGCGTTGAGTTTGACACCCCTGGTCTAACAGAACAACTTTGGGACTTTTTTTTTCATGGATATAAATAAAACTGAGAACTTTTTCAAGAACTGATAGACTCTCCTGAGAAGAAAAAGACTCTATTCTATGAAGATAAGCTGGAGGGAGTGACCTAAATTTAATGTTTTAATTAATTAGGATGGACTTTTAAAAGTTTGATATATGTACTGTGTTATCAAAAGACCCCAATAAAAGAAAACAGGAGACAGCAACACAAACAATATTTCTTACTTTAAGATTCAGAGGTTTATTTCATGAGCAATTTGGAACATGAATAGCCATCCTAACACAACTTATATCAATAACCCATTGCAATGAGGTCCAGAGATGATAGCTAGGTCCAGCAAGGAATAGCTATGCCAGTGGCCCTGAACTCATTTCAAGTCACGCCTTTTATACTTTTCTACATGCATTTTACAATTTCCTTCCTTGTACTCTTATACTGACCGTCAGTAAACACATCAGTTAGCACATTCTTCCGTGTACATGTGAAATCGCCTTCCATCTGTTACTTTCAGTTCCCTATTTCTCAATATCTTAATGTCCTTAATCCAAAATAGCTTCTGAAACTGCTTTCTTTGCAAATACATGTTACTGCAAATTACAAATATTACTTTGTTCTTGTGCAATCATTCTAGCTAAGCTGCTAATATATTTGAGGCCTACTCTCACTTTTGAGGCCTATATAATAAAACTCTAGTTGTCTTCTTCTCACAATTGATAGAATGTTTTAAGTTAGTTTTGTATGTATAAAATGAGTATGCATGTCCTCGGGTTCTTTAAGTAATGCTGAATAATGTTCCAAAGTTTGTAAAATATTATTGACTAGATTTGAAAATATGAGAATGAATGATATATTATCCCCCACAGCAAAGAGAAGCAGAGATGGTTAAACTGATTCTTTTATCCAAAGAAGAGAATATATTTTAATTTTGTCTCTATTTTGAAATTGCTTTGGGATTTTGTGCTTACAGTGGGGAAAAAAATGAAACTTTGATTCTGTTTTTGTAAACTAGACAGGATTATTGTTATAGAAATGGCTTGTAGATTCTGTTGTGTAAAAGCAAAAAGTTGTGGTTGTAATGTTACTTTCTACTGTGCTAAAGAGAGTCAGAAGTCGGTTCCTTTTTCTTTTTTTTCCTCCCGTTATACTATATCCCTTCTTTTTTCCCTTCCTCTCTTCTTATTTTTTCATGATTTTTTTCTTTGTATTTTATACTTAGATAAACTAATTAAAAAAAAGTAATCCTGGAAAAGTCATTGGGCATATCCATCTTCCTGCCAAGGAGTTTTGTTTTCTAAGGACATCGGAATTTTAACTTTCAGTTTTTGATTTCACTGTTTTATTTTGCTTATTGTTTTAAAAGTTGATTAATGGTTGGGTGCTGATTTATTTCAACCCCTTGCTGGACTCTTAATTGCTTTTTATTTTTCTTTTCTTTTGATACATGTTGTTTTGGACAAACTCTGTCCCTTCCATATAGAAAGCACAGTAATGTTTGGGTGGTGATGAAGAGTTCTCAGACTCTCACCACTGGATTCTGTATTTTTTGAATTTGTAAAACACCTGGAGTTTATTTCCATTGAACTTTTCTTATAATCTTGGATTGAAACATAGTGGCAAACATACTTTTTTTGTTCTTTGTTCCCTAGCTAAATTTCACAGATTAAGATGGCTGAACAGTCTCTGAAACCTAAGAAAGGAGAGTGGGGAGATGTGCAGCTTTTCCATTGGTGGCTGTGGCATCATCCAGACATGGGTTGCTTCAGTCGGATCTGCTGTTGGCTGAGTCATAGTTTTTTGACCACACCCCTTGCTCCTCCCTTTCAGGCTCAGTTTCGACTCAGTCAGCCTGAGAGAAACATCTCTTGCAGATCTGGCTCTCAGCCCAGGTCTGCTCGATTCCTTTAATTTACTCTAAGTTTTTTGACCTTTTAAATTTATTGTTTTCCTTTTACTTTTTCAAGGGTACCGGTCTACTAGGCTATTTAATTACTGAGCCTACCGGTCTACCCAGCCTTTTTTGGAGCGTTCTGGTCTACCAGGATTCTTCTTCGCTCCTGGCGGCCGCCATTTGGGGCAGTTCCCTTCGCACGGCCATTTTTGCCTTTTTGGTGAAATTGGAGCCCTATACCACCAACGAACTGGCGCACAGGGCTCAGAACGCTGCACCACCAATTTCAACAGCGATTCCTGGCAGCAGCTCCAGGATTGCTTATTTCAGCCGCCGCCTCCCTCAGCGCTTTCAAAATACTGACAATCAGCTGTAGGGCGGCTCTTTGAAGCGCCGCAGCAATTTAAACAGCACAGTTTTGCCGCTTTGCCACTAATGAGCTTTACAGAGAGGTTTGGAGGTTTTTTCCTCATTCCCTCATACCACCAACGAGTTTCTTATAGTGGAAAGTTGCAAGGTTACTCCTTGCTCTCTCCCTGTGGCATATTTCCAGCCATCGGTTCTTGGAATCATGGCTGTAGGCTCTAGATAGTGACTGCTTCTAGGGCCACCTGGACAGTCACTTTTCAGCAGAATTCTTCCTGCATACATTTGTGCTGGCTGACATCGGTCTTCTCCGTCAAGCCGCCACCATTTATTCCTCCACGTGGCAAAAGTGAAACTACTACTTCTCCAGCCGACATCTTGGTCGCAGTGAGTATAAATTCAAGATGGTGGATCGTTCTTCCCAAGGGGAGGGAACCAACAAGGCCACAGGAAAGAAAGCCACTTGCAAAAGCAAGCACATTTCTAAAGCGGAGGAAAAGGATTTGGAAAGGAGACACAAATCCTTAGAGAAGCAGATATCCAAAGCTGTTACAAATGTGCCTGAAAAAGAGGTTCCTGATCTTCCCACCACTCCTTCCCTCCCTATTCCTGCAGTTAACCAGGTTTGGTCATCAGAAGGGGAGGGAGGAGTTCTTCTTCATGAAGAACAAGGCACAATTCAAAATCCCTTTGCATGCCAATTGATTACTCCTGCAACTCCTGAATCTGGGAGAATTTTTTGCAACAACTGCTTCTGCAAGGGACTCTCCTTTACCAGAAAGACCCCCAGAGGATCCATTTAAAAATTTACCAGAAGGATTAAAATTCCTTATTGATCAAGCCATTGCCTCTCGCATGGCCGCGGCCATACAGGGTCACCATGCTGGCTCAATAATTTCAGAATGCTCCGCCCCTATCAGAGGTTTTCCTTCAGCCAACCTAACTGGCTCTCATTCCCCTGCAGCTTCCAGAGCAAGTGAGGCTTTTGTTTTTGATGAAGAGCGTCATTCTGATTCATCAGATGATGAAGGGGTGATTCCAGACATGCCTGCTTTTACAGGTTTATTTCCCCCAAATAGATTCAAGTCCTTATTACATAAGGCCCGAATCACTGCTGCATTAAAAGAGGATGATTACCTCAAGGAAGCGCAAGAAGCTCAACAGGGACAGCCACAGGGCCTTTTTTCTGAGCAGAAAAACACTTTCCTGAACAGTGTTTTATTCCAACGCCACTGTCGAGCGTCAAGAAGCACTCGACATCATGTCCATGCACCGGCAGAACATGGATACCCGGCTGGAAGGGGGGGGTTGAGCCACATGGGTGATGGTGGTGGAATAGGCTTCCGAGTAGGCGTTTATGTGCATGGGTGCCTTATGGGGTCGCGTGGGATTAGCTTACCACTCTGAGAACACTCTAGAAAAGTGACGGCATCCCAGTACGTCCGAAGGAAATGAGGAAGTACGAGACCTTCCAGCTGAATGTAATCTGGAAGGAACTATATAAGGACTCGCTTGCAAGGGCGTGACAGCTGCGTCTTTGTTTTGCTATGCTTTGCATTCCGGTTTCTGTAAGCGCTGATTGCCACGATTAAATGAAGATACACCAGCTTGGCTTTAAGCGTGTTCTTTGAGCGTGGACACAGTCCTAGGGGAGCCGAGAGGAAGACGCAGCTCTCCCTTTTCACAAGCCGTTTTGGAGCCGGCCCCCCCCCGTGAAGGAAGGAACGGGATGGCGGAGGGCGTAGTGGCCGACGTGCTGCCGGAGGATACAGTGGAGACCGTGGGCGAAGCGGAGGAGGAGGTTGACGCCGGGATGGATGGGGCGGCCAGCCCGCCGGTGGTGTGGCCGAAACAGCATGAGCCCGGGGTCAACGGCGCCCCTAGTGAACGAAAGGAACGCGAACGCAACGCCCGGGAGACGCCCGGCCCAGAGACAGGTGGGATGCGTCTTCAAACCCCGCCCTATGCCGGTTCCCAGTTCCAGGATTGGAGGGAATGGCGATGGCTGGAAGACGAGGAAGGGGACTGGAGCCACTCCACTGGCCTGGGGGCTTCCACCCTAGAGATCCTACGCGACCGTTTTGGCGAGGCGAGCTTTCGCGACGCGCCCTCCTGGCAGCCATGGGCGCCCAGCATGGAGGGAGCCACCTCCTGGTCAGGAGGCGGTACGGCGGGTGGGAGTTCTGACAGCAAATTCCGCCTTGCCAGCCCGAAGCTGAAGTTGGAGGGGCGTGAACAACGCTGGGTGAGTGGAGAGCGGAGACAGGCTGTACATTCATACGGTGGGGGCGAGGGCAGCCACACAACTCCCGGTGCCGCTACACAGCCCGGGAGAGAGAGGAGAGTAGATCCCGTGAGAGACGCCCCTCGACAGCTACCCGGCACAGGAAATAGGCCACCGCAACAGCATTACAGAGACCCGCTGCCGGCATGGGGCCACGGTCCCTGGGCACCCCCCCTCCAGCAACATCCCTGGGGATTACCGCCTGTGCAGGCTGCATTTGATGGAACTGCAGGAAAGGTGGCACTGTTCCTGAGTCAGGTAATAAGCCATATGGACCTTTATGGCAGATTATATCCTTCGCAGTGGTCCATGGTCGTGGCGGTCACAGCAGTGCTAACGGGGGAGGCAGCTGAATGGGTCGCCGATTTACATAGTGAACATGCCTGCGAGTTAACGGATCTGGGCCTGTTCCTTGAAGCGTTACGCAATAGGTTCGAGGATGAAACTCGGACCCAGGTCATCGAAGGTGAATTGGTCAATCTACGACAGCGTGGTCGCCCTGCCAAGGATTATGTCAAGGAGTTCCGTAATCTGGCAGGGAAACTCCATTCGTGGCCAGAGCGCTTACTTATCCACCAATTCCAGGCAGGGCTAGATAGAGAAATAAAACAGGCCTGTGTATACCGGGGTCTAGGCCCACGATTGTCCGAATGGTACAAGGCAGCGGTGAGCCTAGACGTTGGTTTATGAGAATTCAGGCCTCGGAACACACCACAGCTCCAGTCCCGTCGTGGTCCAGGTGGCAGATCCAGTGACTGCGGGGCGTTTAGAGGAACCCCGGCATTCGGGCCAACCGCTACTGAGGCGAACAGACGCCCATTCCGGTGCTTTCGATGCAACCAAGAGGGTCATAGAGCTGCGGACTGCCCCGTCGCAGCCCCGCGACTGTCAACTCCCCGGCCATCCGTTCCGACTACCACGCCACGTGACCGACCCCTACGAACACCAGAACGCTCTAGGGCGGCCACGCAGACGCCCTCATTAGAACCGACAACCCGGTCCAGCAATATCATGCCAGGGACGGCTCGTGTCCCTGACGCATCCGAAGAAAGCGACAACGGAGACGAGTTGCAGGATCCTATGGTAAGTGACCCTGTACACCCCTTCCTGATACCGGTGACCCTTAGACATCCTATTACTAAGAAGGAGTGTGAACAAAAAGCCTTAATTGATACAGGCTGTACTCGATGCCTTATGCGGCAGTCGGTAGCTGAGGGCTTGGGCCTTCGGATCCTGACTCTTCGTACCCCCATTAAATTCGAGCAGATGGATGGGTCCATCCTGGGAGGCACACCTACCGCCAGTGTTACAGAACCCGTATTCCTGCAAATAGGAGCCCATCAGGAAATGATCCGGTTCATTGTAGTAACCCAGATGATCGAACCCATCATTCTTGGGCTCGCGTGGTTGGACAGGTGGGAACCACACATTTGGTGGGAGGGGGGTTATCGTAGACTCAGACTGCCATGTACAAAAGAGAGGGTGGCTCTCCAGCAAGAAACAACAAGGCAAGGTACATACCCCCAAGCATATAATGACCTCGCCCGAGTATTTAGCGAGGAAGAATGTGACATCCTGCCCCCCCATCGGGACACGGATTGTGGTATCGAAATACTTCCCGGAGCCCGGTTGCCAAAACCCCGTATGTACTCGATGACACCACAGGAACTGAAGGAATTGTGAACGTATATAGATAAAAACCTGGCCCGGGGATTTATTCGTCCTAGTCGTTCGCATTTAGCGGCACCCGTCCTCTTTCGAGGTAAGAAGGATGGCGGCTTACGTTTATGTGTTGACTACCGGGGATTGAATGCTGTCTGCGTAGAACTGTTGTACCCCCTGCCGCTGATAACTGATTTGTTGGCTACCCTGGCGTCAGGGAAAATCTTCACGAAATTGGACCTTCGTGAAGCCTATTATCGGGTACGGATACGTCAGGGAGACGAGTGGAAAACCACATTTAACACTCCCCTCGGCAGCTACCAGTTCCTGGTGATGCCTTTCGGTCTACAAGGGGCACCAGCGATGTTTATGCAGCTTATAAACGGTATTTTACATGAACACCTATATCGGGGCGTCTTAGTCTATCTGGACGACATTTTGATTTACTCTGATACAATGGAAGAACACGTCCAGCTGGTTAGACAGGTCCTGACCAAGTTGCTGGATGCACATCTTTCTGTAAAACTCTCAAAATGTGAGTTCCACCGGGAGGAGATTGATTATCTAGGTTTTCGAATTAGTCGTACTGGTATCCAGATGGACCCGAAGAAAGTAGCTGCGGTTTTAGAGTGGAAAGCTCCGCAAACCCGTAAACAACTGCAGAGTTTTTTAGGTTTTGCTAACTTTTATCGACATTTCATTCCGTCCTTTCCAACAACAGCATTACCATTAACGGAGCTATTGCAAACAAAAGGTGTGGTGGCCCCTGGGAAAAAGCCTAGGCCGGGATACAAACTACAATGGTCATCTGAATGCCAACAAGCCTTTGAAAATCTTAAACGGGCTTTTGCCACTGAACCCATATTGATACACCCTAACACGTCACAACCGTTCGTAATACAAGCGGATGCTAGTGACGTGGCAGTAGGAGCTATTCTAATGCAGAAAGATGCGAACGGTATGTTAAGGCCTTGTGCATACACCTCCCGAAAATTTACAACCGCAGAAAGGAACTGGGCAGTGTGGGAGAAAGAGGCCTATGCCATAAAATGGGCGTTACAGACATGGCGGCACCTACTGGAGGGTAATCCCATACCGTTCGAGGTCTGGACGGATCACAAGAATCTACAGGCCCTCCAAACGCCTCGGAAACTGTCCCCAAAACAGGTGAGATGGGCACAATATTTTCAGCGGTTCCGTTTTGCCCTCGTGTATAAGCCAGCTAGAGGAATGTTTTTAGCGGATGCGTTGTCACGGATGCCGCAATATCACAGTAAACGAGATGAGGGTTTACAAGCAGTAATCTCACCCCTAAAAGCGTACGTATTGACAGCCCCGCAGACCGAGGATTGGCTGACGCTTTTACGGAAAGCCATTCGGACGGACGCATGGGCACAAAACAATGCAGCATCCCTAACCCACCATGATGGCCTAGCGTGGTGGGGAGATAAACTCTATATTCCAGCAACATTGAGACAACGAGTGTTACTCCAGTGCCATGATAGGAAAACCGCCGGACACTTCGGGTTCCTTAAAACCCTACATCTGACGCGCAGACAATTCTGGTGGCCTAAAATGAGGAAAGACATTGACCAATACGTCTGGGGATGCCACACATGCGCGGTATCCAAGCCACAACCAGGGAAGCCACTGGGCTTATTACAAACCGTAGCCGAACTAAACAGACCATGGGAGGAAATAGCCATGGATTTCATTGTAGACCTTCCCAGTAGCAGAGGTTATACCGTTATTTGGACAGTAGTCGATCTTTTCTCAAAGCAAGCCCACTTTATTCCATGTAAAGGCTTACCCTCTGCCCGACGCCTGGTACGTTTATTCCTACAACATATTTACCGTTTGCATGGAGTGCCTAAGAGGATAATATCAGACAGAGGGGTACAATTCACCGCCCAATTCTGGAGAGGGTTTCTCCGTGATATAGGGTCAACCCAGGGCCTTAGATCAGCCTTTCACCCTAGTACGAACGGTGTTGCTGAACGCACGAATGCCATGGTAGAACGATACTTACGCTCCTACGTTACCTACCAACAAAACGATTGGGTTGATTACCTTCTATTTGCTGAAACAGCATACAATAACGCAGTACATCGGAGTACCAGATTTACACCGTTCCGGGTAGTCATGGGGAGGGACTTCCCTGCTATCCCGGAGTTAGACCTTTCCCTCCAAAAACCTATGACTCCCAACGACTGGGCTACTAACGTGAATGCTGTGTGGCCTCACGTGAAAACCGCTTTGACACGGGCAGCCGATGAATACAAGCTCCAGGCAGACAAAAGGAGGGCTACATGTCCACCTTTTCAGATCGGGGACCTGGTTTATTTGTCAACAAAATACTTAAAGCTAAGATTACCAAGTAAAAAGCTAGGACCCAAATATATAGGCCCATTTCCTATCATTAGAGTAATTAACCCCATAACATTCATGCTAAAACTACCCCCCTTATTGGGAAAGACCCATCCGGTATTCCACTCTAGTTTGTTAAAACCGGCCACTACACCCACTACAACACCAAAACCACCTCCTGGCCCGGTAACCGGTGCCCACTATGAAATACAAGACATCATCGATTCCAAACTACGTAGAGGCCAGTTATACTATTTAGTTCGCTGGACAGGGTATCCTGATAGTGAAGCATCCTGGGTACCTGTAAAAGACATAAACGCCCCAAGATTACTGAGAAAGTTCCACAAAGCAAACCCCCAGAAACCACATCCCTTACCTGACCATTAATATCATCTCTTTTTGTCTCCTCCTCTTAGACGGACGCCTGGTAGGGGGAGCCGCCTGTCGAGCGTCAAGAAGCACTCGACATCGTGTCCATGCACCGGCAGAACATGGATACCCGGCTGGAAGGGGGGGGGGGGGGTTGAGCCACATGGGTGATGGTGGTGGAATAGGCTTCCGAGTAGGCGTTTATGTGCACGGGTGCCTTATGGGGTCGCATGGGATTAGCTTACCACTCTGAGAACACTCTAGAAAAGTGACGGCATCCCAGTACGTCCGAAGGAAATGAGGAAGTACGAGACCTTCCAGCTGAATGTAATCTGGAAGGAACTATATAAGGACTCGCTTGCAAGGGCGTGACAGCTGCATCTTTGTTTTGCTATGCTTTGCATTCCGGTTTCTGTAAGCGCTGATTGCCACGATTAAATGAAGATACACCAGCTTGGCTTTAAGCGTGTTCTTTGAGCGTGGACACAGTCCTAGGGGAGCCGAGAGCCACAACTGTTCATAGATGTTGTTAAAAAGTAATGGTCCAGCCCTGCAACCCTATCATCTGCACATGGTACAGATAAAAAATATGCTGTAGCACCTAGGTTTGCCCAGCTATTGCAGGTTCCCCCAGTGGACAGTCCTGTAGCAGTTCTTTCCTCTTCCTCTTCATATGTGCCAGGGGATACTTCTGAAGGTCTACGACCAGAGGATAAGAAATTTGATATTCTCTTTAAAAAGAATCATCAAGCTGCAGCATGGGTAATTCAAGCGGCCTCCTTGGCCTCCTTTTTCAATAGAACCACTATTTTGTGGCTCCAGCAGTTGCAGGCCAGGGTACCCCCTAGTGAGACTTGTCTCCATCAGGATATCAATAAGATCATTGCTGCCACTCAATTTTCAGCTGATGCTACTTTAAATTCGGCCAAATATGCATCTAGAGCTCTAGCTTCTACAGTGTCAGCCCGCAGGCTGCTTTGGCTTCGCCAATGGCCAGCAGATCTTAAGGCAAAATGGTGTTTGGCTGCAGCTCCATATTCAGCAGAGAAACTGTTCGGTGAGTCACTTGAGCCGCTTCTCGTTGAAACACGTGACAAGCGAAAAATTCTGCCTTCAACTACCAGACGTGCTGACAGAAGGTCCTCCCCATTCTACAGGAGGACGTCCTTTCGTACCTATTCCCAGGGAAGCCCCTCTCCTCAAGTTTTCCTTCAGGGGTCGAACCGACCATTGGACCGTCAGTCCTTTCGGGACAGGACCAGACCCTTCCCGCAGTCTAAGCGGTCCTTCCACGGATCTGGCTCTCGCCAATCCTGCGGTCGTAAATGACTCACTGCCCACTCCTCCAATTCGGGGCCGCCTGGCCCTATTTGCGGACAGGTGGAAAAGCTCAACACCAGATCTTTGGGTCCTCTCGGTAGTAAAATTCGGCCTTCCTCTAGAATTTCTCTCCCAACCTCCAAACCGCTTCCTTCAGTGCCCTCGTTCACGCAGCAAGACCAGACGACAGCTGATGGAACAAGCTGTTCAACACCTCCTTCAAATTCACGTTATAGAGGAGGTTCCTCAAGGTCAGTGGAAACAGGGCTATTATTAGGTTTTGGTTACCACCTTTAGAGCGCTCCATGGCTTAGGACCTGGTTACTTACGGGACCGCCTTCTGCCACCAGTAGCCTCCCACCGGCCAGTACGCTCACATAGACAGGGGCTCCTCAGGGTGCCATCAGGGTGCCGTCGGCCAAACAGTGTCGACTGGCGGCCCCCAGGGGGAGAGCCTTCTCTGTGGGGGCACCTGCCATCTGGTAGATAGATAGACAGACAGACATCTGGAATGAGCTCCCCCCGGAGATACTGACGATCCCGGATTTACGCACCTTCCGCCGTGCCCTCAAGACCTTTTTATTTCAGCAGGCTGGCCTGGCCTAACTTCCCTTTTAAATTGTAAATTTTAAATTTGTTTTAAAATATTAGGGGTGTTTTAATTTGTTTTGGGCCAAATTATCTAATGGGTTTTTTATATTGTCTTTTAAATTTTGTAGTTTGTGTGTTTTATCTTTTTGGCTGTTCACCGCCCTGAGTCCTTCGGGAGTAGGGCGGTATATAAATCCAATAAAATAAATAAATAAATTACTCCATCCTGTTCATGGTTCTGAAGCGATCGGGGGGGTGGAGAGTGATTCTAGATTTAAAGTCCCTCTTTAAATCTAAAGTCTATCGCAAATTCAAAATGTGCTCACTAACCTCTATCCTTCAAGGGATTCGTCCCAACGATTTTCTACTTTCTATAGATCTCATGGAGGCTTATCTTCACATTCCCATTCTGCCAGCACATCAGAAATACCTGCGCTTCAGCTATGCAGGCAAACATCTGCAATACAGGGCTCTGCCCTTTGGATTGGCCTCGGCCCCAAGATGTTTCACAAAGGTCCTGGCGGTCGTGGCAGCTCACCTACGGTCGAAACCAATCAGACTCCAGGCATACCTGGATGACAATCTAATTCAGGCTCATTCTTACGACCAAGCCTTAAAAGATCTGGACCTCACAATTCGGACCTTGAACGACCATGGTTTCCTGGTCAACTACAAGAAAAGTCAATTGGTTCCAGTCACCAGAATTGTCCATCTTGGCGCCATCATCGATTCCAGGCAGGGAGCAGCCTACCTGTCCTTGGAACGGAGGTCCGATGTACGGGAATTGGTGACCCAAATTCACAAGAACCCGTCAGTTCCCTTGGCCACATTGTCCAAACTCCTGGGCAAGATGGTTTCATGTTGGTCTAAAGAGCCTTGGTGGTGCAGCGGACTAAGTGCTGTTATGTATCACTTATTTATTTATTTTTTATTTATTTATAATTTAATTTATATACCGCCCTTCTCCCGAAGGACTCGGGGCGGTGTACAGCCAATTAAAAACACAAGATACAAACAACAGTTTTAAAATAGTTAAAAGTATTAAACAATTTCGGCCCGAATTTAAAACCCAAAATTTAAAACACCCAATTTAAAATCATTTACATAGATAGCCCTGCCTGGCGGAACAGCAGGGTCTTAAGGGCACAGCGAAACATGGAGGTCGGAGATCTTGCGTATTTCCGGGGGCAGTTCATTCCAAAGGGCAGGAGCTCCCACAGAGAAGGCCCTTCCCCTGGGTGTTGCCAGCCGACATAACTTGGCCGATGGCACCCTGAGGAGTCCCTCTTTGTGGGAGCGAATTGGCCGGTGGGAGGCTACTGGTGGCAGAAGTCGGTCTCGAAGGTACCCAGGTCCTAAGCCATGGAGCGCTTTAAAGGTGGTAACCAACACCTTGAATCGCACCCAGAAGACCACTGGGAGCCAGTGCAGCTTGCGCAGGAGAGGTGCCACGTGGGCGCAACAAGTCGCGCCCATAACCACCTGCGCGGCCGCATTCTGGACCACTTGGAGCTTCCGAGTGCTCTTCAAGGGGAGCCCCATGTAGAGAGCATTACAGTAGTCTAGCCGGGAGGTGACAAGGGCGTGAGTGACCGTGCGTAAGGCGTCCCAGTCCAAAAAGGGCCACAACTGGCGGATCAGGCGAACCTGATAAAAAGCCCCCCTGGCCACGGCCATCATATGTTCGGCCAGCTGCCTGCAATTAGTGTGAGTTCAAATCTCACCAGGCTCAAGGTTGACTCAGCCTTCCATCCTTCCGAGGTAGGTAAATTGAGGACCCGGATTGTGGGGGCAATAAGCTGACTTTGTAGAAACTCCACTTATGGGGGGCCAAAGGCCCTAATAAGCAGGTACAGTATATACAAAAGAATGAAGGCTATTGCTATAAGTTCATTGTAAGCCGCCCTGAGTCTTTGGAGAAGGGCGGCATATAAATTGAACTAATAAATAAATGAACTAATAAATGTGTTCAGAACGTTCCCTGGGCGTGCCTTCAAGCTCGACAGATACAGTGGTTCTTGCTTCCCTTCCAACGAAAGTGTCAGGCTCACACCATGACCATGGTCAGAGTTCCCCTCTCAGTCAGGCGATCGCTACATTGGTGGACATCGCCTTCTCTAGACAAGGGATGTCTCTTCGCGGATCACAACAGACTCGTTCTCACTACAGACGCCAGCCTGTCAGGCTGGGGAACCCATCTCGAATCGCAGGTAGCGCAAGGCCGTTGGTCAGAAAAAGATCTGACCAACCCTATCAATTGGCTAGAGCTGAAAGCCATTCGCCTAGCCCTCAGACATTTTCAAAGGACTGTACAAAACAGACATGTCCTGATATTGACAGACAACATTACCGCAAAGGCTCATGTCAATTGCCAAGGGGAGACTCGTTCGAGGCGACTCATGGAGGAATCCCTTCGACTTGGCAAGTGGGCCGAGCAACATCTCCTCTCCATTTGGGCGGACCACATAGCAGGGACGGAGAACACCCAAGCGGATTTTCTCAGCAGGACTCAGGTGGACAACGCTGAGTGGCAGATCCACCCAGACATATTCCCAACAGATATGCAACAGATTTGGAATTCCAACCATAGACCTATTCGTGACGAACCTGAACAATCAACTTCCTTGATTCTTCTCAAGGTTCCCGACACTGGGAGCGGAGGGGGTCAATGCTCTCCGACTCAAATGGCCACCAGGACTTCACTATGCCTTTCCTCCACTACCCCTAATCCAGGTCCTGATTTGGAAAGTCATCACCAACAGGGCGGAGATTATCCTCGTGGCTCCTCATTGGCCACGTCACCCATGGTTTGCGGACCTGGTCAGTCTCTCCATATCGCAACCTTGGAAGATTCCATCAGATCAGGTCATCCTGCACCAAGGAGTCCTAATTCATCTGGAACCTCAGTGGCTCCAACTGACTGCCTGGCACTTAAAAGGGTCCTTCTAAAACGGGACAAGTATTCAGATAGGGTTATCCACACCGTGCAAGCCTGCAGACATAGGTCCACTGTCAGGCTCTACAGTGCCACCTGGCTAACCTTTTATAGGTGGTGTAAATCCCACCAGGTTAACCCTCTTTCAGCCTCCGCTCCCCAAATACTTGAATTCCTGCAGGATGGCTTGGACCGCGGCCTGGCCCATAGCACCCTCAGGAGACACGTGGCTGCCATATCTACGGCCTTGTCTGGTGCCACTGGGGTGCCACTTACTCATCACCCAGTTATTAAAAAATTTCTAAGGGGAGCCAGTCTCTTATGGCCCTCTTCAATTCATAGATACCCCACTTGGGATTTGCCCAAAGTACTTAAGGCATTAACTGGGGTTCCCTTTGAGCCTCTCTGAACTGTCCACCTCTGTTTCCTCACTCTCAAAGTAGCCTTCCTAGTGGCCATAACATTGGCTCGACGCATATCTGAGCTGGCAGCCCTTTCTGTTAGAGAAGATCTCTGTGTTTTCAGACCAGACACTGTTGTCTTACGCCTGGACCCCTCCTTTATCCCTAAAGTAAATTCCCTTTTTCACAGGGCTCAGGAGGTTGTTCTTCCTAATTTTTGTCCAAGGCCTTCTCATGACTTGGAGTGGAGATGGCACACTTTAGATGTGTGGAGGGCTCTCAAAATCTACATTAAAAGAACTGCCCCTTTCAGAAAATCTGAGGCCTTATTTGTTTCATTTTTACCAAATTCCTTAGGGTATAAGGTCTCCTCCGTGACAATTGGTCGCTGGCTCAGAGCTTGCATTGCCTCGTCATATCAAGCCCAGGTGCTTCCCATTCCCAGCCGCATCACTGCTCATTCCACACGGAGTGCAGCTACTTCAGCGGCCTGGGCAACTCAAGCCTCTCTTGAGGAGGTCTGCAGGGTGGCCACCTGGTCCACTCCCTCACCATTTATTCGCCATTATAAATTAGATGTTTTCGCTTCAGCTGAAGTGTCATTTGGCAGGAGGGTGTTACAACAGGTGCATCAAGCTGGGGTCTCTCCAGGCCCTTCGGCATCCTGCCCTTAGGACTGCCAAAACTTTGGTATGTCCCATGTCTGGATGATGCCACAGCCATCAATGGAAAATGGGCATTAGACTTACCTTGAATGCCAGTTTTCATTGGAGCTGTGGCATCGTCCAGCCCCTCCCTCTGTCTCAGGGCCTGTACCCGACTTTTTCTAATGTCCAAGGAGCTTCTTTTCCAGTTGCCATGTTGGACCAGTTCCTATCTCTAACGGTGTTGGTTCCTGTTGGAGATCTTTCTTGTGGCCCTTCTTTGCCGAAACTGAGCCTGAAAGGGAGGAGCAAGGGGCGTGGTTAAAAAACTGTGACTCAGCCAACAGCAGATCCGACTGAAGCAACCCATGTCTGGACAGTGCCACAGCTCCAATGAAAACTGGCATTCAAGGTAAGTCTAATGCCCATTCTAGCTGAATTTATCTCTCAACATCTTGATCAAACTTTAATGATTTGTGGTGGTCTCCCATGAGAGAAATGAGACACACAAGCATGTATCTCAGGATGAGAGCCTAGAGCTGACTCCGTGACCCTCTTTTATTAGAAATTCATCAAGCTCATTATACAGCATCATAGCAAGGTGGGATTAGGGGTGGTTACATGATCGGGTTGCATACACTCATATTATAGTAGTTACGTAGACCCTTCCCAGGCTGGTACGACCCTTCCCAGGCTGGTACGAGAATAATCATGTAGGTATTTTCTGGCCTGAGCAGTCGGGACTTTCCAGATGATGTCAACATCTTATTTCCCTGCTGTGGCAAGGCCTACGGATAATTCTAATATGCAAGTATATTTCTATACAACTATTCCCACAATGATTGTTAAAAAAATTTTAAGATCTGAAGCTTTATCTTTGAATGTGGATGAAGATACACAAAAGGACTTTGATCCAGTTCCAGATCAGAGAGAGAGATAGTCTCACGACTGGAGAACCAGCAAAGTGGATTTCATCTGCTGTTCTGAAGTTCAAGTCTGTACATTCTTTCAACATTATGGCTTTGACTAAAAAGGAAAAAGACTCCAGACCTCTGCGAAGTCTGAGGGATACTGGACAGATTTATTAGTTAATTGGCAATTCTGCTTGCACTTTGATCGGAAGATAGACCTATTTTGGAGACTGAATTTATTATATTTAATTAAACAACAATTGACTAGAGACGATATTAAGAAATAAACATGGATATTTGACCCATGATGATTTGTTTATAACTTTTGGGATGATTTGGGATGGATGAGATGCCATGGTAAATTTTCTATGAGTGGATTACAATAACAGCCTGTTAACAGAGTTTTGAAACTCTAATTTTGTCTTGTTTCACTAATATTGTTTTTCCTGTTAACTTTGCTCATTAATATAACATATAGAAGACAGGTCAACAAGTTGCAAATAGATTTAGTAGTTTAAAATTTTTTGAGGGCTTGTTTCGCAAGGGGTGGGAACTAATGTAGTAATATATTAATCAGTATTCAACTAAAGGGGATAATATGTGTATAATGTCTTTTTTTGATGCACCTTTTTAATAATTTGTTTTGTGTTTTTGTCCTTTTGTACTCTTCAACATCTTCACACTGAATTTTTATTCTTATTTAGAAAAAGTTAAAATACAAAACTCCCAAAAATGTTTTTGCAGAAACAAACCAAACAAGACATTAAAGAGTGCATTAAAAAACAACTCAAACACATATACACATATTATCCCCCTATTTGAATACTGATAAATATATTGCAACAATATTAGTTTATTGTGAAACAGGCACCCAAATTTTTAAACTTCTAACTATTTGCAAACTATTTACATGTCATCTATCGACTATATTAATAAAATAGTTAACAGGTAGAACAACAAAAAAAGACAAGTTTAAACTTCCAAAACCCTCAGTGTTAACAAACTATTATTGTATTCAACTTGTAGAAAGTTTACCACGGCTTCTTATCTATCCCACATCATCCTCACAGTTAACTCTGATTCATCCTGGATCAAATATCCTTGTTTTCTTCTTAATAACATCTCTTATCAATTGTTCTCTGGTTAAATATAATAAATCCATTCTCTAAAATTGATCTATCTTCCCAAAAGAGTCCAGATGAAATTCTTTTCCAGTAGGATATAATAAATCCATTCCCCAATCTTCTTCAATCTTCTTAAGGGAAACCTATTTATCACTTATATATTTAGTCAGTTTTAAGTCTGTAAGGTACATATTTCGTTCAGTCTTCTCCACTGAATCTGCCAATTACAAACCATCCTTTTGTACATCTGGTTTAACTGCAGTTATTTGCATCTGGGCATTCTTTGTGGCCATTATTATTTTGTCCAACCTTTTAAAAACATTTTCAAATTGGGTTTGTATGTTAGAAAGCAGTCTTTCTTCAAATGCCAGCCACAGTGTCTTGTCTGTAAACTGATAACATTCTTTTCTCTTGTAACTTGACAACTGGAGAGCTCTTCAAGGACAGGGAACAAAGAACATTGAAGTGATATTCCTCAGAGTAATAAAATTGATAGAGAAGCAGGGAGGATATTTTTTGGATATTTCAATCCAAAATTAAAAGAAAATTTAAAAAATAAGCTCCAAACTATTTGCAAATTAATAAAGTGCAAAATCCCTGTAGTGAAAGTCCAATATAAATGTAAATCAAGTCAAATCAAAACACTTTCACTACCCAAGAACACGCTGTGACTCCTTATGGAGAAGCAAGAGTTATTCAAAGCGGCAAAGTAGATCAAAGGAAAGAGACCAAAAAAAAAAAAGTCCAGCAGGGGCTTAAAATAAATCAGCATTCAACCAGCTGGTTAACTTTTAGAGATAAAAAGCAAAGTTGTTGTGGTCCGCCAGCAGCCTGCGGAGCTGACAGCGGAGTCGGACTGTGATGAGGCTGAGGAAGAACATGGGCCAGTCCTGGAGGCTGGGGAAGGCCCGGATGAGGGCTCTGCATCAGAGGCAGAGATGGGGCCAGGGCCAACGGGGAGTGAGGTGCGGACTCCAGAGCCTCCAGAGACTGATAGGAGTGAGGCAGAGGAACAGGAGGAGCCTGTTCCTAATGCACGCATGAGAAGAGCTGCCAGAAGGCAAGAGCAGCTCAAGCAAAGAGGACAACTCGGGAGTAGGGCCAAGAGATGATTGGCCCCTCCCATAAGACTTAAAACAGACCAGCAACGGCATTTGGGCTTTGCCGGAAAACAACATTGGTAGCTTCGTCGTCTTCTTTGTCTGCGTCTTGTATTTATTTTTGTATCTGTGACTTCTGAACATTTGCCAAGAAAGGCCTTTGGCAGTTTGCCTAATTGGACTAAGGTTTGCGATAGGACTGAGGAATTTGTGTTGGGAGGAATTTGCTTTAATTTAGTTGAACAACGCTGGGAATGAAGTAATTCTCAGCTGTTCGAATAAAGTTTGTTTGTTTTTTCACTGACTGATTTTCCTACGACTTACTTGGGCCTGGGTCACAACAAAAGTAAAACGAACACTTCAAAAAGTATAGTTAAAACTCAGATGTCAAGCGTGAGAAATCAGGAAATCCAGGGGGTCTATGACAATCGCCACGGCCAACTTGCCATGGCCAACTCGCTGTGGGCCAACTCGCCATGGCCAACTTGCCATGGAATAACTTGCTGTGGGACAAGAGTTACACTAATATCAAAGAAATGGAATAGAATCATTAAAGAAAGGATGCAAAAGGAAGGACAGAAAGAAATGTGAATGACAAAAATTAAAATATGTATTTATTTTAAATAAATGAATTGTTAAATTCTCCTGTGGCAAGTTGTCCCATGGTGAGTTGGCCGTGGTGAGTTGTCCCATTCTGATTCAGGCAGTTCAAATGAATATAAAGGTTTATTGCAAGCTTAAGCTCTCTATAAGAATCTGAACTTGTAACGGTCAAATCAAATTGGTGGTAGATAACAGTCAACGGAATTCAAGGTGAGATGGACTTAGATCTCTTGTGGGCACAAAGGGACTTGAGACTGATTACGTGTTTGACCCCTCCCTTGGGCTCAGCCTGCTCATCTCCTACATCACCCACCCCTTCACCTTGGCCCCCCTCCTCTTCCATGGGTTCTTCTATGCTACTTTCCCCTTCCAACATTGTGTCTTCAAAGTGAGTTCTCATGAGAACTTGGCAAGGGCGGAAGGGAAGCAATCTCAAAGGAATCTGCCTCCACCTCCTTTGAAGGAGCTGGCAAGCCAGGTGGTGGTTACTGTAATACACAAACATTGTTAGAGGTTCCCTCCCCTCCCATTCCTGGGAGTTGAAGCCAGATGTGGAAAGCCCATCGTAGGCAAGTGTCATGACTCTTCCCCCCCCCCCCCCCGAGCAATTCAAGGGGGCTGGTTAACCTCTTCCTCAACAGGTTCCTCAGGCAAAACTGAACTAAATCAGGCATGAACATACAATACATTTTCCCAGGAGCAATCTGCAACAGGGTAGCCTTTCCAATGAATCAAATACTGAATGTATTTGCCTCTTTTCCTAGAGTCTAGGATCTCTTCCACCTCCTATTCTGGTTCTCCCTCTACTATGACTGGCAGTGGTGGTGGGGACTGGGATAGTATTGCACTTGGGGGAGCATCTTTGGAGAGTAAGGCTTGGTGAAATGCTGGATGCGCCTTCATTGATGGGGGTAATTGGAGGTGGAAGGCTACAGGGTTGATTTGTCAGAGAACTTTGAATGGGAACACAAATTTGGTGTCTACCTTCTTGGAAGGTCTTGAAGTTGCTAAGAACTTGGTAGAGGGCCAAACCTTATCTCCTACTGCTATGAGTGAACCATCCCGCTGATGGGCATTCATTGCCTTCTTGTAAGCCTGTTTTGCTTGGTCAACCTGCTGCTTCAAAAGGTCTTGGGCAAGAAGTTGCTCCTGTAAAAAGTCAACTGCCCCTGGGACAGCTGAGTTCAGTTCATGTTGGTCTGACAACACTGTGTGCAATACATGACTTGAAATTGTGTCATTGAAGTCGATGAGTGCAGTGAATTGTTGTAAGAAAATTTTGTAAGGGAACTTGCGGCGGAACATGGCTCCTTGTAGCTTTTTTTTTTGGTCTGCTACAGATTCTCCACAGTTTTATACTTAAAATGCTTTCTAAGTCAGAAGAAACTTCCCTGGGAAAGGGGAAGTTCTGGAAATCAACCCTTCTGCTCCCCCGGATAGCTGGACGGTCTCAGAGTGCTTCTTGAAGAAGTAGTAGTAGTAATTGGGTGAGTCTCTAGCTCAGGGGTCCTCAAACTATGGCCCACGTGGGACCATGAGGCTGCCCCGCCCACATCGCTCTGCCCACCCGCTGGCCCCCACCCTTCGGCCAAGCGCAGGACTTACCTTCATGAGCTGGAAGTGGAAGGTAAGGCAGAGAGCTACTGGAGGTGTGGGGAGGCCAAAAACGTGCCCGTTCTGGGCTGCCAGAAGGCTTCTGGGGGCCGGGAAGGCCAAAAAGGCCCGGCAATGCAGCCTGTGTGGCTTCCCTTTCACTGGGACCGCCCCCGCCCCGCCCCACGTGGGAAAGCCACAGCCGCGGTAAGCACGGCCACTGGCAGTGTTGCCAAACTCTGGAATGAGATAGGAATGAGAAGGAGGCAGGCAGGGAAGGAAGGAAGGAAGGAAAATGAGAAGGAAGGAAGGAGAAAGAAAGTGTTTTTTTTTTGTGGGAAGGCACCAAAAAAAGCAGCATTCCTTGGCTGGGAAGCATGCAAAGGCAGAAAGGGAAAGTAAATTTCAGACCCTGCAAACCAAGCGCAGTTCCTGCCGCTCGCTAGGAAGGAAGGAAGGAAGAAAAAGGAGCCCAAAGCTTAAATCCATGGGAGTGACATAGACTGACTGGCATTTGATCTCTCCCACTCTAGCTTCCCTGCTCAACTGCTAGCCTTCTTTAGTTCAGAAGCAGCCACTTGGGAGAGGAGGAGTGGGTTTCTCCCTGAGTTTTTAAAGTTGTGAGGTTTTTCTTCCTACTTGCTTCACAGTGCAGCGCTCCAGTATCGTTTCTGGGCTGGGAGCTTTTTCCTTTGGATTCGGAAGAAAAGGAGGTGGGAGTGGAGGAGGCAGTGACTGGGGCTTTTAAGGGTCCCTTCTCTGACTTTGGATTCATCTCCTCTGCATGTGTGTGTGTGTGTGTGTGGTTGGTTGCTAAGGTGAACATTTTGCTAACGATCTTTCCCACTCTGGCTTCCCTGCTCAATTCTAGCTAGCCTTATTTACAGTAGTGGCCAAAACCGTGGAAACCTTTTGGGAAAAGTGTATTTTTGAGGTTTGATGGCTAATACCACTTTTTTTTGGAGTTTCAAGAAAATCATATTCCACTGCTGGAGTGGCCTGGGAATAGCCCAGACCTTAACCCAATTGAAAATCTATGGAGCCGACTAAAGAAACTTGTTAGTCAGAAGTGACCCAGCAATAAAACCCAGTTAATAGAAGTAATCATTCAATCTTGGTTTCACATTATAACAGCTGCAGAACTAAAAGACTTGGTTCACTCCATGGGAAGATGTTGTAAGGCCGTAATTCATGCTAAAGGTTACCCAACTATTAACTGACATGGTGATAATTTTTGTATATCTCGTTTTTTCTATGGTGATAATTTTTGTATATCTCGTTTTTTCCTACGTGTTTCACTTTTCTTCTTTATACTGTAACTGCTATTCTAATAGCAAATCCTTCACAAAAGTTATTGCATTACATTCTTGATTAAATTATCTTTCCGTTGATATATAATTTTATGGTACTACTCCAAAAAATGTGGTGTTATTAGCTAGTTTTAGAAAATGCACTTTTCCCAAAAGGTTTCCACAATTTTGGCCACTACTGTAGTTCAGAAGCAGTCACGTGGGAGAGGAGAAGGCTGGGGGGAGGGTTTTGTTGTTGTTGTTTCATTGCCTGTGTTCCAGGACCTAAATTGATTAGCTGTGTAATTACCAGAGTAAGTTTATTTAACTTAAAAGCTTTTCTTTCTCTGTCATCCCTCCAATTCTAAATGAAACTTGAGGAGGACCTGTCCTTAGTTATCAGGGAGTCACTTTCTGGTCAGTCCTCCTGATTTGGCCTCTTTTAGATTTAATCAGCATTAAGGTATTGCCTCTAACATTTACTTTATATATAATATTTACCTTTCAAAGCAGATTGGGGGGGGGGGTGACAGAGCAAATCGGTGGGGTTTGTGTTTGCCTACAGAGACTCTCAATGGGGTTTATATAATTTGAAATCTGTTCATTTTAAATAAAGTAAGAAATACAGATTAATATTGATGGAAGTAGTAACAAAAGGTCATTTCATGAGTTAAATGCATCAGAAATCAATTTACAATACATAAGGTAAAGGTATATGGTGCATTCAGAGAAATGCAATGTTAATGGATTTTAGAGTGGTTCTCTCCCATATCTTGGGGGGTTTAGTTACAGTCTTAATTGGTGCAGTTCTCAGTCTGGTTTATTGTGTGGTCTTCTGAAACATATAATCAGGAGTTATTTTGAAGCATGACAAGAGATGACAAGACTGAACATCGACATCTTGGGAATCAGCCAACTAAAATGGACAGGAATGGGTGAATTTAATTCAGATGACCAATTTAATTCAGATGGTCCCATCCATCTGGTATGCCAGAACGGTTGACCTTGACTGGCTATCAACAAGTCCATTCAGATGCGCCGAAGACGATGAGAATATGCCTCCCTTTTCCTCCCTTTCGGTCACATCACGAGACATCTCCACCAGCTCACTTCCCCCTCCCAAATACCTATACATCCCCCCTCCTCATTACTATGGCAGCAAGCATCATAGAGGCTGACATTCGGCCCTCCTGCAGAAGAGACTTTAGTCCTAGGAAACAAAATAAAATGGACAGGGTAGATACCTCCCAAACGTATCAAAATACAGATAATACATATAGAAGAATACAATTAAGGCTTATCAGGGTATTTGGAGTGGAATAACTGTAAAAGTTTTGGATCTCTGACATCTCACTCATTCACCCATTCAGATTGAGAGGAAGGGAAATGTTTCCAAGCCACCAAATACTGTACGTTCCTCCTATGTTTTCTAGAATCAAGGATCTCTGACCTCAAAATGTTGCTCTCCTTCAATGAGGAGGGGAACTGGAGGGGGGGTTTGGTCTGGGCAAATCGAGGAGGTATGTTCAGGTTTCAGTAAACTAACATGAAACACTGGGTGGATCCTCCGGAGGGTTTTGGGTAGTTCTAACTGTACCGTGATCGGGTTTATAACTTGTACAATGGGGAAAGGGCCTACATATTTAGGCCCAAGTTTTTTCGACTTTTGGGTACTTTGTAGGTATTTAGTGGAGAGGAAAACCCTATCCCCCACTTGGTAGTCCTTTGGCATAGCTCTTTTCTTATCAGCCTGTTTTTTATGGGCTCAGTGAGCCTCGTCTAATGCCTTACGAGTTACGGGCCAGGTAAACTGAAGCTGCTCAATCCAGTCCACCAAGGAAGGGATTTGAGGTTTTTCTTGCAGTAGTTCTGGGATGGGCACAAAGTCCTGACCAGACACCACCTTATATGGGGTAAAACTGGTACTACTATGTATGGAGTTATTATAAGCGACCTCTGCAAACGGCAGTAATTCTGCCCAGTTATCTTGCTGGTAATTTACATAACATCTGAGGTATTGTTCTAGCACCGAGTTAGTTCTTTCACAAGCCCCATTTGTCTGAGAATGGTGGGAGGAGCTTAGCCCTTGGGCGGAGCCTAACAACCTCAGGAACTCACGAACAGTACACTCGTTGGAGTGGGATATGAACCACTCATCAGTTTTTAGAGCTTCCTTTAACTGCTCGCTTAAGTCGGTGGATAGGTTCAGGTCCCCTTTCGCCTGGGCTCTAGTGATGACAGGAGCAGCCAGCTGCTTCGAGGGAATAACCGGGCGGATTACTTCTGGCCATGTACTATTGCATTGAGGCAATCTCGAGAGAGCATCTGCCATAAAGTTCTTTCCCCCAGGGAGGTAGCACAGAGAGAAATTAAAGCGATTAAAGTGTTGTGCCTAATAGACTTGTTTGGGTGACAACTTCCGGGCTGTTTTTAGGGCCTCTAGGTTCTTATGGTCTGTCCACACCTCAAAAGGGTGTTTTGCCCCTTCAAGGAAATGCCTCCAGGTTAACGACCCAGCGGACAGCAAAAGCCTCCTTCTCCCAGATTGCCCATCTCCTTTCGGTTTCAGTTAATTTCCGGGAGGTGTAGGCGCAGGGTTATAAAGTTCCCTCAGCATTTACTTGAAGTAGCACCGCCCCCACAGCCACATCACTGGCGTCAGCCTGGACTACAAAAGAGGCCTCGATGTCAGGGTGCTTAAGGACAGGTTCGGCTGCAAACAATCGTTTCAGTTTCTCAAAAGCCGCCTGGCACTCCATGGTCCACTCGAGTGGCCGGCTAGGCTTTGGCTTAGCCTCTCCCTTTGTTTTTAGGAGGTTGGTCATTGGTAATGCAATTTTTGCAAATGAGGGAATGAATTGTCGATAAAAGTTGGCAAAGCCTAAGAAGCTTTGCAGCTGCTTGCGGGTGTGTGGAGGCGCCCACTCCAGGACTGCCCGGACTTTCTCCAGATCCATTTCTATCCCCTCATTCGATATGCGGTAACCCAAATAGTCACTCTTACTCTGATGAAACTCACACTTTGACAATTTAGCGTACAGCTCAGCAGCCCTGACTTTTCTCAGGACTGACCGCACTATTTTCACGTGTTCGTCCATGGTCTCTGTAAATAAGAATGTCAACTAGGTAGACCAGGACCCTCTTGTAAAGATGTTCATGTAGTACCTCATTAATTAATTGCATGAACACTGCCGGTGCCCCCTGTAGTCCGAAGGGGAGCACCCTAAACTGGAAACAACCCAGTGGGCAATTGAAGGCTGTTTTCCATTTGTCCCCTTCCTTAATTTGAACTCTGTAGTAAGCCTCTCTCAAGTCCATCTTAGTGAAAATCTTCCCCTTGGCCAGGTGAGCTAACATGTCCTTCATAAGGGGCAGTGGGTAAACATTTTCTACGCAAATGGCGTTCAGATTTTTATAGTCGACACATAAGCAAAGAGAGCCATCTTTTTTCTCCCGCAACATTACCTGGGTGGCCACTCTTGGCCTAGCTGGTTGGATGAAGCCCCATTTCAGGTTTTTATCAATAAAGTTCCGCAGCTCCTCCAGCTCATGACGGGTCATGGAGTAGATCTTTGGCTTAGGGAGCTTCACCCCTGAGAGGATTTCTATGCCACAGTCCATGGGCCGATGGGGTGGGAGCATATCTGACACCCTCTCACTGAATGCCTCCCTGAGGTCCCAATACTCCTTAGGGATTTTCTCCTCCCCATTAATGTGCTCGCTCACTGTCGCTGCCAGCTCCTTTGCAGCTTTGGCCATGCAGAAGGGTTTTCCCCCATCCTTCCCCTACTGGGTAGAGCGGATGCGCAACAAACCCTTTCTCCAATTCACATGAGGGTTCCATTTTTGGAGCCAGGGCAGTCCAAGCAAGAGGGGTTGTTCCATTCCAGGGCTACAATAAAGCTCAAAGTCTCTCGGTGGTCCCCCACCCACATCTCAACTGGTTCAGTCACAAAGTGGGCTGCCCCCCCCAGCTACTGACCCATCCAACTGGCAAAATGCGATGGGCACTTTCATTGTCCTTAGTCTCAGTCCCATCTTTTCCACCACCTCTGGACTGATTACACACCTAGTACACCCAGAGTCCAAGAGGGCCAGCATCTTCCCCTGGGCACCGAATAATGGCACCCTTAACTCCACCGGGATGGTCATGGGGCCCACATGCTGACTTACCAGGGGGTCATCGTCGGTGTCGGTTTTGCTGTCCCCTGGGGGGGGGGTCGGAGCTCTCAACTTCTCCAGGCCTGGGGGAGCAAACTCAACGACTTCCACACCCTTCAGGACTGTTTCACGGCTCTTTGCTGGTGGCTTGTCAGCTCTCTTCCCTCCAGCAGGGGTCAGCTTGGAGCCGGGTTTGGAGAAACAATCAGCAGCTCGGTGCTCCTCCTTCCCACATCTGAAGCATGCTGTGGATCTGGGCTTAGAAGCTAGCCCCCCTCTGGCAACTCTAGGAGCCTTTTTCTGGGAAGAAGGGGAAGGCTTATTCCAGGTGCGGCCCCACGGTAGCGATCTCTAGCCAGGTTAATTTCCACATCGGCTGCCAACACATACCAGCACTGCATGCGATTTTTGCAAACGAGAGAATGAATTGTCGATAAAAGTTGGCAAAACCTAAGTAGCTTTGCAGCTGCTTGCGGGTGTGTGGAGGCACCCACTCCAGGACCGCCCAGACTTTCTCCAGATCCATTTCTATCCCCTCATTCGATATGCAGTAACCCAAATAGTCACTCTTACTCTGATGAAACTCACACTTTGACAATTTAGCGTACAGCTCAGCAGCCCTGAGTTTTTTCAGGACTGACTGCACTATTTTCACGTGTTCGTCCATGGTCTCAGTGTAAATAAGAATGTTAACCAGTTTATCCTTATAACATTCCATCAGGACCTCCTGGGACCACCCCCTCATGTGGTGCACCAGCTCACGAAACTCCTGGGTGTATTCGGCCACTGATCTTCGCCCCTGATTTATAGTTTTCATCCCAATTCTAGCCTTTCGCTCAGCTAAGGGGTCATCAAAGCGTACCTGGAGGGCCATCAGAAACTGGTCATAATTCCTCAGCAGGGGAGAATCCTCATTATGGAGACCCACCATCCACTCAGCTGCTATCCCCTCCAGGGCCATGGTGATGCACCTCACGCAGGCTGCTTCCAATGTAAAATCCTCTCCATACTCTTGCATATGGTTCCACACTTGGGCTAGGAAGAATCCCAAAGCCTTGGGATCTCCTCTGTATTTTACTGCTAGCTGAGGAACCTTTGGAATTTGACGCCTCCGGGGGACTACCCCCCCCCCCACAGCGGGGGCCTGGGCTGCAGCCACTGCTTGAGTTCCAGCAGCCTGCGCTAGCTCTGGCCGAGCTCTATGCATCTCTTCTGGGCATGCAGAGGCTTCTGCTCCCCCCACCCCCGGGTTTTCAACCACCTCACGCACAGGCAAGGCATACCTTTCACGTGTTCTCCGACTTTCAAGGGCTTCTTGCAGGAGGTGCAGGACTTGAGTCACAAGGAGGTCTTTGTCAGCTTCCTGCCAGGCTGCTTCTTCCCGCCAGCATCTGGCAGCTGTTATCCCGGGGGGAATCTCCTCCGGAATCTCCATCCGGCCCACACCCAGCGACTACTTGGCTCGGACCGGCTTTTCCTCATCTGCAATTCAGACATCCACTCCGAAGCTTCCCAGCTTCAGTGGGACTGGGGGGAGTCGAGCCAGCAGCCCCCCTGTCCTCTTGGTCGCTTCCTTGGTCAGACATTCTTTGCTCAGCCCCCACGGTACAGCTTTCTCCGGGATGGCTTTTAAAGCAGATCTTGCTTAATGTCAGGTGTGCCTCCGTTCAAAACTCAAGAAAGAAAAACCCCAACTCCATGTTTGTAGAGAAAGGTACTTTTACTGAGCATGAACTGATAGCAACGAAAAGAAAGCAAGATGTGAGGCAATAGGCATGAAAATTACATATTGAAAGTGTTCCCAAATCCCCCCCCAGGACCCTGGCTGAATGACCAATCCCCAGCTCCCCAAGGTGTCATGTGAGGTGCATCTTCAGATGGTCCCATCCATCTGGTATGCCAGAACAGTTGACCTTGACTGGCTATCAACAAGTCCATTCAGTTGCGCCGAAGACGATGAGAATATTTGTTGTGGCCCGCCAGCGGCCTGCACAGATCGTGGCTGATCCCGATGATGACGAGGCTGGTGTGGTGTCGCGCCAGCAGCCTGCGCAGCCGGCACTCGCGTCGGACAGCGAGGAGGCTGAAGAGGATGTGATGCCAGAGGCAGAGACTCAGCCAGGGCCTTCAGAACCTCCAGAGGCTGCTTCCAGTGGAGAGAGCGAAGTGGAGGAGCCTCTCCTTAATGCTCGGGCACGCAGGGCTGCCAAAAGGCAGGAGTGGCTACTCAGGAGGAGGAGGTCTACTCGAGAGTAGGGCTTGAGGATAATTGGCCACTCCCTTAGCCTATTTAAGTCACACACAGCTAGTGCTTTCTTTCTAGAAACAACGTCTCATTACTAAAGAGCATTTTGGAGAGCGAGCGACTTCTCATATCTGGTTTTCTGGGCTGGTTGCCAACCTTTGTTGGACTTTGTTCTTAATAACTTTGATATTCTTTGCACAGGAAGCCTGCATTCTTGAAAGGGGTTTGTTTGGAATTAAACAGTGTTTGCAAAGCTTGGTGTGTGTCACATTCTCTGGGAATCCGAAGCTGGGGCAGAACAATATTCCTCCCTTTTCCTCCCTTTCGGTCACATCACGAGACATCTCCACTAGCTCACTTCCCCCTCCCAAATACCTATACATCCCCCCTCCCCCGTTACTATGGCAGCTGATAGCAAGCAAGCATCATAGAGGCTGACAGGTATACTACTGTGGGCAAGGATCCCTCAGAAGAAATGTTTCTGTTGTCAAGCTGTGAGCGAAAGTGTAGAGCGGGAAGTTGCAGAAAAAAGATTAGTCCTACAAAAGAGCAAACATACATGAGGTTACATTACACACAATTTCCTGTTTTGACATCCTACGGGGGCAGGGTCGGATGTTTGGCATGGAACTTGTGAATAAGTCTAGATGCCCTAACATATTTTGCCACCACCCACTCTGCATCTGCTAAACGGTATCCCTTCCATAATACTAGGTATTGCAACTTCCCTTTGTAGTACCTGGAGTCGAGCATTTCCTTGATCTCAAAATGTTCCTCTCCCTTCACTAGGATGGGAGGGGGAGGTGGCTTCGTAGCAGGTCTTAACACCGAGCTACAGAAAGGTTTCAACAGACTATAATGAAACACTGGATGGATGCGCCTGAGTCTTTTAGGCAGCTCTAATTCCACTGTCACAGGATTTAGGATCTGAACAATTGAGAAGGGTCCTATGTACTTGGGTCCCAGCTTTTTGTGGGGTGGCTTCAGATTCAACCCCTTCATGGATTAATCCCTTGTCGTGGCGAAGAGGCTTGCGTAGCTCAATGAAGCTATGAGCTATGCTGTGCAGGGTCACCTAAGACGGACAGGTCATAGCAGAGAGCTCTGACAAAGCGTGATCCACTGGAGAAGGAAATGGCAACCCACTCCAGTATCTTTGCCATGAAAACCCCATGGACAGTACCAAAAGGCAAAAAGATAAGACGCTGGAAGATGAGCCCCTCAGGTCGGAAGGTGTCCAATATGCTACTGGGGAAGAGCAGAGGGCTAGTACTAGTAGCGCCAGAAAGAGTGAAGCGACTGGGCCAAAGCCGAAAGGACGCTCAGCTGTAGATGTATCTGGTGGTGAAAGGAAAGTCCGATGCTGTAAAGATCTATTCTGCATAGGAACCTGGAATGTAAGATCCATGAATCAAGGCAAGCTGGACGTGGTCAAACAAGAGATGACAAGACTGAACATCGACATCTTAGGAATCAGCAAACTAAAATGGACAGTAATGGGTGAATTTAATTCAGATGATCATCAGGTATACTACTGTGGGCAGGAATCCCTCAGAAGAAATGGAGTAGCCTTCATAGTCAATAAAAGAATAGGAAAAGCAATACTGGGATACAATCCCCAAAATGACAGAATGATCTCAGTTCGAATCCAAGGCAAACCATTCAATATCACAGTAGTCCAAGTCTATGCCCCAACCACTGGTGCTGATTTAATTAATAGATTTAAGGAATTAGATCTGATAGACAGAGTGCCTGAAGAACTATGGACGGAGGTTCGCAACATTGTACAAGAGGTAGCAACTAAAACCATCCCAAAGAAAAAGAAAGGCAAGAAAGCAAAATGGTTGTCTGAGGAAGCTTAGCAAATAGCTGAGGAAAGAAGGGTGTCAGGTTTCGGTGCTATCTTAAATGAGTTTCATTTTCAAGCGCAATCTCTCTAATGAAACATTTTTATTTAAGAACATAAAAAGCCGACAATCCTGATTTCATTTTTGCAGCCAAACTGGCCCCTCCTTCCAACCCCCTCCTCTTCCGCTCTCCAACCCCAATGTCCCATTGGCCATCATGCAGATCCATCTCTACCTCCCGGCACGTTCTTTTCACAGGAATGTAGCCCCCACCCTCGTCTCCCAGGAAACACTATCTGTACATACAAAACTAGGTAAAAGTTCATCTTGTTATGTCAGCGCTGGAAGAGAGCCTAATTTGGAACGCTGACATCCGGCCCCTCTCCCTTCACTTCTGCGACATCACCTATCCCATAGGGAAAACACAATAAGATTAGTCTCATCAGCCCCTCCCCGGCTGTGCACCCCCCCCCTCCCGGCTTTCCCGGGTGGTCTGCATGGAATTTTGCTATAAGGCGATCAGCTTGGATGTTTGTGCTCTTTACCCAGGAAGCCTCTGACAATGGGTAACCCTTCCATTTAATTAAGTACTGGAGGCGCCCCCTGTGCCATCTTGAATCAAGAATCCACTGCACCTCGTAGTGCGTTTGGCCCCCAACAACCAGGGGCCCAGGGGGTTCACGTGGAGTTGGCCTTAAAGTAGACCCCACTACAGGTTTTAGAAGGCTACTGTGAAAAACGGGGTGAATTTTCCCCAAAAGCCGTGGCAACTGCAATTGCACTGTAACGGGGTTGATTATTTTTATTATAGGAAATGGTCCTATAAATTTTGGGCCCAATTTCCTGCTCGGGAGTCTAAGTCTCAAGTACTTGGTGGAGAGGTAAACTTTCTCTCCCAGCTGAAATGGTCTTTGGGGAGTTCGGTGCTTGTCTGCTTGGTCCTTATAAGATTGAGCCGCCTTTGCCAGCGCCCTCTTAACATTTTCCCAAGTCTGTCTCAACATTGCCATCCAGTCGGTCAAACTGACTGAGGAAGGGGGCTCCCTCGGGTATTCTGGCATGGGAACAAAATCCATGCCACTCACTATTTTGAACGGGGTTAACCCCGTGCTGCTGTGGACAGCATTATTATATGCAACCTCCGCAAAAGATAGGAGGTCTGCCCAATTGGACTGCTGGTAGTCGACGTAGCATCTTAAATACTGTTCTATCATAGCGTTCAGTCTTTCTGCCCCCCCATTGGTGCTCGGGTGAAATGCTGAGCTGAGCCCTTGGGATGAACCTATGGATCGTAGAAACTCCCTCCAGAACTTTGCTGTGAACTGGACCCCTCTGTCGGAAATGATTCTCCTGGGGACTCCATGTAGGCGGTAAATGTGTTTCAGGAACAGTTTGGATAACTGACGGGCTGAAGGCAGTCCACTACAAGGTATGAAGTGTGCCTGTTTGGAGAATAAGTCTATTACAGTCCAGATCACTGTATTTCCACTGCTCCTTGGTAGGTCTACTATAAAGTCCATTGCAATCTCCTCCCATGGTCTTGTTGGCTCAGCTACTGGTTGCAACAATCCAGGCGGGCACCCTGGCCTTGTCTTCATCGTGGCACAAATGGTGCAGCTTTTTACATAACTGTCTACGTCCTTTCTCATGTGTGGCCACCAGAACTGCCTTCGTACTAGGTGCAGAGTCTTTAGGAACCCGAAGTGTCCTGCTGGTTTACCGTCGTGGCTCCTCTTGAGAATCAGGATGCGTAAACTCTGTGGGACATAGAGTTTTGTCCCCCTCCATGCTAGTTCATCTCTTTTTGTCAAGAGATGTTGATTGTCCCGATACCAGGGGTCGGTCAGCGTTTCATTTTTTAATTTTGCAGTTAAGTCACTTGCAAGTTGGCCTTGCTGGTCATGTCGTTGCCGTCTGGTGATCACTTGGGCCGCAGCTTGGGTGGAGGGGATGATGGCATTCACTACCTGCTCCCGCTCACTGTTGTATTGGGGCATCCGGGAGAGGGCATCAGCCAGGAAATTTCTCCCTCCTGGGATGTGCTTAAGCTCGAAATTGAAACGATTGAAGTATTGTGCCCACCGCACTTGCCTGGGCAACAGTTTTCGTGGGGTTTTTAGAGCCTCTAGGTTTTTATGATCAGTCCAGACTTCAAATGGTTTCTGGCCTCCCTCTAGAAGGTGCCGCCAGGTCAACAAGGCCCACCTTACTGCAAACGCTTCCTTCTCCCACGCCGCCCATCGCCTCTCCGTATCGGTGAGTTTGCGGGAGGTGTAGGCGCAGGGTTGTAGATCACCTTGGTTGTTCTTTTGGAGTAACACGGCTCCTACTGCCACATTACTTGCGTCTGCTTGGATGACAAAAGGCTGTTCCGGATCCGGGTGTTTTAAGACAGGTTCTTTCGCGAACAGTCCTTTTAGTATCTCAAATGCCTGTTGGCAGGTCAGGTCCCACTGTAGGGGTTGTCCCGGGCGAGGTTTCATCGCTGGGCTTCCTGTCTTTAGGAGGTCCGTCAAAGGTTTGGCAATCTTCGCGAACGAGGGGATGAATTGTCTGTAGAAATTCGCAAAGCCTAGAAAACTTTGCAGTTGTCTGCGGGTGCAAGGGGGCTGCCATTGTAGAACTGATTGGACCTTGGCTGGGTCCATCTCTATCCCCTCATTTGATACTCGGTAGCCCAGGTAGTCTAGCCGTGATTGGTGGAAATCGCATTTTGGCAGTTTGACATATAGGTTTGCCCGTAGCAGTTTTTTCAGTACTTGGCGGACGAGGGGTATGTGTTCGTCTATGGTCTCCGTGTAGATAAGAATATCATCCAGGTAGACGAAGACCCCTTTGTAAAGGTGTTCATGTAAGACTTCGTTTATTAACTGCATGAATACTGCCGGGGCTCCTTGCAATCCAAAAGGCATTACTTTAAACTGGAAACTACCCAGGGGGCAGTTGAATGCTGTTTTCCATTCATCTCCTGCCTTTATGCGTACTCGGTAATAAGCTTCTCGAAGGTCTAGTTTGGTGAAAACCTTCCCTTTAGCTAGGTGGGCTAACATGTCTTTCATGAGGGGGAGGGGGTACAAGTTGTGTACGCAAACAGCGTTGACACTTCACAAATCAACCACCAGCCTCATAGAGCCATCCTTTTTCTCTTTAAAAAGGACCGGCGCCGCTACCTTTGGTTTCACTGGCTCAATAAATCCCCTTTGTAAGTTTTTGTCTATGTAGTCCTGCATTTCCTGCATTTCTCGGGGCGTCATGGCATACATTTTAGGTTTGGGTAGTTTCGCTCCTGGGATAATCTCGATGGCACAATCGGTCTCGCGGTGGGGGGGCAGAATGTCACACTCGGCCTCGCTGAATACCCCCGCAAGGTCTTGGTACTCCCTTGGGATCTGGTTTGCGTTACAAGCGGTGGTGGGTGCGGCTGCCAATTGCTTTGCTGCACCTTCTGGGAGGGACCCTTGTGTTGGTGGTGTTTTCTTCTGTAGTGGAGGGCTGCTTTGGGGTTTCAGCGTGGGAGGGAATTCTTCTGGTCGGGGCGGCAGGGGTTGGGGCCCCTTTGCTATTCTCAGCCTGCGGGTTCCCTCTTGCCACGAAATGATTGGGCCCCATTTGTCGAGCCATGAGAGTCCCAATATGACTGGTTCTGTCATCTTGGGGGCTATTATGAAGCGGATCGTCTCCCAGTGATCTGCGAGTTCTAGTCTCACGGGTTCAGTCAAGTGTGTGGCGTACGTTCCTCCCACTAGGGACCCATCAACTTGCTCGAAGTGAATTGGTTGTTTGAGCTGTTTAGCTCGGATTCCCAATTTTAGAACTGTGGGTAGGTTGATTAGGCACCGTGTGCTACCCGAGTCTATTAGGGCTTGGAAAGTCTCTTGGGCCCCTGTTTTGGGGGCTGTTAGGCGTATGGGGAAAAGAAAAGGATGGACGGGTCCACTCACCATCGGGTCATCCTCGCCTTCGTCTTCCGTGTCATAGGGTTCGGGGGACTGATCTCCCTCCACTGGGATTCCTCTGGTTTCGGTCAGATGAGTGAAAAACTCAGGGATTTGGGGAGCTTCCCGCGGTACGTGGGTGACGCGCTTGGGCCCTCGTTCCGGTCGTGCTTTGGGCGGTGGAGCTGGTCCCGGTCTAGGCATTCCACATCTTGCTGCTATGTGGCCGCTTCCTCCACATCTGTAGCATTTCAGTGGGCTCCGTGGGGCAGTTGGTCTGTAGGAGGGCTGTGATGTTGGGGTTTCTCGTCTGTTGAGTGGCCCCTGGTCTGGTCGGCCTCTCTCCTTTTCCTCTGGTGGTTTTGACGTGTCACTCGCCCGCAGCCCTCTGTCAACTTTTATCGCTACCCGGAACCATTCAGCGAGTCGGTTTGGGATGTCACGATAGGCAGTCACTTGGGAAATTCTTTTATCTAGGCTTGTTCTAAAAAAATACACCAGCAATCGCTCTGGTAGGGGAGGCAGTGTCCCAATGACTCTCCTGAATTCACGGATATGCTCTCTGATAGGCTTCCCCCTCTGCATTAGGTTTCTGAGCTCGTCTTCCACATAGGGGTCCTCCTCCTCCTCCTCATAACGGGCTCTCAATAGTTGCAAGAACCCATTCGCATTTTGTAGCTGGGGGGCCCTGTATTTGTAGAGTGATGCTGACCACCTCTTTGCTTCTCCCTCCAGCCCTTCCGAGATAGCATTCACTAGGGCTCTGGGGAAAGGGTAGAGGTGTCCGAACCGCTCTATGTATATCTCAGCTGAATCGAGGAATTGGGCGAGGTTGTCTGGGTCACCATCGAATTTCCCTCTGAACTGGGGTGGTTCCTCCCTCTCTGCCCTCTCCTCTCTGTGCTGAGTTCTGGAGGGCCAGCCTTGGTGTTGGTAGTCCTCTGCCTCGTCTCTCATCCTGGGGTGGGGAGGTGCTGCCTTGTCTGGGCTTTGCTGCCATTCCCATCCCCAGCTCGCCCTTCCCAATTCACTTAGGGGTTTTTCTTTATCTTTTACCTTTGTATTTTCCAAGTTGGCTGGAATCACGACCGCTTCTGCTCCTCCCGTTTCTTGAAGCAGGCTTTCCTCCGAGAGCTTGGCTTCAGCCATAGTCCGTCCGACCAGATGTCTGGGAGGGAACGGGATGATTTAAACTCAGCCAGCCTGGATTTGGAGGAGAGTTTGGCTGTCTGTCAGGTTTCGGTGCTATCTTAAATGAGTTTCATTTTCAAGCGCAATCTCTCTAATGAAACATTTTTATTTAAGAACATAAAAAGCCGACAATCCTGATTTCATTTTTGCAGCCAAACTGGCCCCTCCTTCCAACCCCCTCCTCTTCCGCTCTCCAACCCCAATGTCCCATTGGCCATCATGCAGATCCATCTCTACCTCCCGGCACGTTCTTTTCACAGGAATGTAGCCCCCACCCTCGTCTCCCAGGAAACACTATCTGTACATACAAAACTAGGTAAAAGTTCATCTTGTTATGTCAGTGCTGGAAGAGAGCCTAATTTGGAACGCTGACAAAGGGAAGTGAAAGGCAAGGGAGAAAGAGAAAGATACACCCAACTGAATGCAGAATTCCAGAGAATAGCTAGAAGTGATAAGAATGCCTTCTTAAATGAACAGTGCAAAGAAATAGAAGAAAACAATAGAATAGGGAGGACAAGAGATCTCTTCAAGAAAATTGGAGATATGAAGGGAACGTTTCATGCAAAGATGGGCATGATAAAGGACCAAAACGGCAGGGACCTAACAGAGGCAGAAGAGATTAAGAAGAGGTGGCAAAATTACACAGAAGAACTATACAAGAACGAGCTTAACCTCCCTGATAGCCACGATGGGGTGGTCACTGACCTCGAGCCAGACATCCTAGAATGTGAAGTCAAATGGGCCTTAGGAAGTTTGAGCATCAACAAAGCTAGTGGAGGCGACAGTATTCCAGCTGAGCTATTCAAAATCTTAAAAGACGATGCAGTAAAAATGCTACACTCAATTTGCCAGCAAATTTGGAAAATTCAACAGTGGCCACAGGATTGGAAAAGGTCAGTTTACATTCCAATGCCAAAGAAAGGCAATGCCAAAAAATGTTCAAACTATCGCACCATTGCACTCATTTCACATGCTGGTAAAGTTATGCTTAAAATCCTACAAACTAGGCTCCAGCAGTATGTGGATTGAGAACTACCAGAAGTACAGGCAGGATTTCGAAGAGGCAGAGGAACTAGAGATCAAATTGCCAACATACGCTGGATCATGGAGAAAGCTGGGGAGGTCCAGAAAAACATTTACTTCTGCTTCATTGACTATGCTAAAGCCTTTGATTGTGTGGATCACAACAAATTGTAGCAAGTTCTTAAAGAGATGGGAGTACCAGACCATCTTATTTGTCTCTTGAGAAACCTATACGCGGGTCAAGAAGCAACAGTGAGAACTTGGACATGGAACCACTGATTGGTTCAAAATTGGAAAAGGAGTCCGGCAAGGCTGTATACTGTCGCCCTGCCTAATTTAACTTATATGCAGAACACATCATGAGAAAGGCGGGGCTAGATGATTCAAAAATTGGAATTAAGATTGCCGGGAAAAATATCAACAACCTCAGATATGCAGATGATACCACTTTAATGGCAGAAAGTGAAGAGGAACTAAAGAACCTCTTGATGGGGGTGAAGAAGGAGAGTGCAAAAGTTGGCTTGAAACTCAACATTAAGAAAACTAAGATCATGGCATCCGGCCCTCTCAATTCCTGGCAAATAGATGGGGAAGAAATGGAGGTAGTGACAGATTTTATTTTCCTGGGCTCCAAGATCACCGCAGATGGGGACTGCAGCCAAGAAATTAAAAGATGCTTGCTCCTGGGGAGGAAAGCTATGGCAAATCTAGACAGCATACTAAAAAGCAGAGACACCACCCTGCCAACAAAAGTGCATATAGTTTTGGTAGAAAATTTATTCAAGCCATAGAAGCCATATATCACAAACAAACAGCAAAAGTAATGATAAACGGAGAATTGACAGAGTCTATTGAAATAAAAAAAGGAACGAGACAAGGTTGTCCACTGTCACCTCTGTTGTTTGTGTTAACATTAGAAGTGCTAAACAGAAATATTAGAGAAGAAAAAGATATAAAGGGAATGAAAATTCAAAAAGAAGAACAAATTGCAAGCATTTGCAGATGACCTGGTTTTTATTCTGGAAGATCCATTAAAAACAGCAATTAAACTGATGGACAAGATAGGAGAATATGGAAAAGTAGCAGGGTTGAAAATAAATAAAGACAAAACGAAGATTTTGACAAAAAATATGTTAAAAAGAAGAACTGGCGGAAGTATTGAAGATGCAGGTCACAAATAAGGTTAAGTATTTGGGGATATACTTGACAGCAAGATGTAGTACACTCAAAGAGAATAATTATAATAAACTCAAACAATAGATAGTGGCAGACTTGACAAAGTGGGAAAATTTACAACTATCATTAATAGGGAGAATATCAACGATTAAGATGAATATACTACCTAGAATTCTATACTGGTTCCAGACAATTCCAATTAGGTTGGGGAAAGATTATTTTGAAGATTTAGATAAAATAGTGTTGAAATATATTTGGCAGGGGGAAAAAAAGGATAAAATTAAAATTGCTGCAAGATGCTAGAATAAGAGGAGAATTTGGCTTGCCTAATTGGGAATTATACTATCAAGCGACAAATTTGACGTGGATCAAGGAATGGATAATGTTAAGAAATACTAGATTATAGACTCCAGAAGGACATGACTTGTTGGGCTGGCACGCATTTTTATGGTATAAGGGAACAAAAACGCAGGGGTATTTTAGAAGACATTTTATACGAGAGGCCTTGCTATTAAACTGGGAGAAGATTAAAAGACAACATTATTTAAAAATTCCAGTCTGGTTATCAACTATTGAAGCATTCTCATATTCAATAACATTTAGAAAGGAACAAATTGTTAGATATACAGGTGAAACTCAAAAAATTAGAATATCGTGCAAAACTTCATTTATTTCAGTAATGCAACTTAAAAGGTGAAACTAATATATGAGATACAGTAGACTCATTACATGCAATTACTTGCATTACTTGAACTATCTCGCTTTGCATGTAATGAGTCTATCTCATATATTAGTTTCATCTTTTAAGTTGCATTACTGAAATAAATGAACTTTTGCACGATATTCTAATTTTTCGAGTTTCACCTGTAGTGTAGCTTTACAGGCTCAAATCAGGCAGGTCGCTGGCACTCCCCCATATAATTTTTCATCTTCACAGAATTCAAATACTTCTATTTTTATATAATACTTTCAGTGAAAAGCTATTTGATACTTCCTAGTTTGATATTTGTTCTGCACATAATCTATCCACTTTTTCCATTCCCATTCATAAGTCTCTTGTGAGCGATCTTTTAGATATGCTGAAATCTTCACCATCTCTGCAAAACTGGCCATCTTCAAAGTCCATTCCTCAATAGTGGGCAAAGCTTCATTTTTCCAATATTTACCTATCAATAATCTCGCTGCTGTTATCATATACAATATCAACTTTGTTTCATCCATTGTAAAACCCTTAACTATACCCAGTAAAAACAATTGTGGGGAAAATTGAATTTTTTTCCTCAAAACATTCTGCATAACCCACCAAATTTTTATCCAAAAAGCCTTCACTTTCTTACAAGTCCACCACACATGATAATATGTGGCATCTAGGCAGTCACATCTCCAGCATTTTGGTTGAACATTAGGGTACATGCACGACAATTTCTTAGGATCTAAATGCCATCTATAAAACATTTTATAAAAATTTTCCCTCAGATTCTGCGACTGTGTAAATTTAACATTCTGAACCCATATTTTTTCCCATGTTTCCAACATCACTGGTTCTGCAAAATTTTGTGCCCACTTTATCATGCAATCTTTAACCAATTCAGTTTCTGAATCCCTTTCTAACAAAACATTATAAAGCCTTTTAATATGCATTGGACCTTTCTCTTTTATATGTCTAACCAGTTCTTCCTCATGCATCATTATACCAGTTTTTTGGTCCTCTTTCCATCTCAATTGAAGTTGATTATACTGTAACCAAATTAAATTAATCCCTTATTTGTCACAAGTAAATGCCCTACCTGCACCAGAGCCTGCAGATAGTATAGCACTGCAGGGGTTAACACAAGCTCACACGCAGCCAGCCCCCTTCCCAAACCACTCCTTACCTGAGACTCTGCCCCATGGGTATATAAGGTTGCCCCTCACCATTCCAGACGCTTCTCCCAGATGTTACTTGACTTGTACGGATAAACTTGTAAATAAAAGAGATTGATTGAATGACTTGCCTATGTCCATTATTGGGCCTGATCCAAAGATCCTGTAACAAGATGGTAGCAGAGGATGGTTTAATGGCCCAATAAATCAAGGACATACAAAGGTAACCCAATTGCATGCCTAAAGGATGGCGACACTACAAAAACAAAGCGGTGACAGCACAACAGGATCGCCAGAGAGGGCAGAGGCCACGATCGATCCCAAGGCCAGCACGATGGAAGAAGGAAAGGAAACTGAGGAAGGAAGCAACCTAGACCCCGATGATCAAGAGGACGAAAGCCTGCGGCTCGACGTCCTGCAACTGCTGAAAGAGCGAGCTAACGACAAGAACCTCCTCGCGGACCTCCGAAGCTTCATACTGGACCGCGAGGTGGCAATAAGTGAGGCCGACCCAGACCTGGAGCTCGAAGAACTCGACTCGGTGAGTGGATCGCCCCAAACCGACCCCACAGCGACCACCGAGCCCCATGGCCCTGCGCAAAATTTCAAACGGCGGCCATCTTTGACCATGCGGCCGGCCAAAATGGCCGACTTCCGACCAATCGGAAGCCAGGATTTAAAATGGCCGGTGCGCGAAAAGTACTCAGCCCTAAGTGACGGGGAAAGTGACCGGGGTGAGGGGCCAGGGTCCGATCCGGATTCCGAATGTCCCCCGACCGAGCGGCAAGTTGACAAGGCCATGAAGACCCTCGCCGCCGCTTTCGGCCCAGGCCTAAGGGTCACCAGGGAGGAACCGAAGGGACCCAAGCGAACAGGGAGCCGGGGAGGAGGACACCGGGACGCCCACCCAGGGGATGCCGACATCACCGCCAGCGCGCCAACCCTCCTGCGCACCCCAGGAATGCCGCGCCCTAGATCGACAAGGCCGCGAACCCCGGAACGCAGAGACTGGAGCGGCTACTTACCATCATCGCCGGGCCTTCCAAGCTGCCTGGATCTCCACGCTGATGAGATCGCCGCGAGCCAGCCCCGCCAGAGACACCGCTGGACTCCCAAGGTCGAGACCGAGGCCTACCCGACCGTGAGGGACTTCTACGCGGGAGCAGCGATGAACAGGTCCTTCCACGACGACTACAGGGCCGAAATGGACTTCGCGCATGCGCAGCTCCACCTAGAGGAAGAAAGAAGAAAAAAAACACAGAGAGGGCTTTTTAAACTCCCAGCAAGCGTCCCCATGCCGTATTGCTGTTACAAGCACCTGCAGAACCATGGACAGCAGCCTGCTGTAAGTAACTTAGCAAATAGTGCTGGGAACTTACCAAAGGACTTCCCAAAGTTGAGGATGGATGGGGGTAACATCTTAGAGTGGTCACAGCAGCTTCAGGTGGTGTTCCTAAAAGAAAATATGTCACACTTTATCAATGACCCCCCAGAAAAACCATAGACTTTAGAGTTGGACTGTGTGCATCATAGGGCTTTTTACCTGTTAATCTCTAGCATATCACCAACCATATATCATAGCATTGGCCACCACCTCACAGTATCAGAGATCATACAAAAAATGTTTGGGTTATTTTACAGTGAGAGTGTGGCCACCACCACCCAGATTTCTAAGGATTTTTTCTCTGCCAGACTTAGGCTAGGGACCCCCATAAGCGAACACCTGGTGTCCCTGAATGCCACCAGGGCCGAACTACACCTTAGGGGGGAGGTCATATCAGACCAGACCATGAAGAGTGTAATACTTAACTCTTTAGACCACACATGGGATAGTTTCATCGCACACCTGGTTACAATTAGCTTAGGACATCTGTCCATCGAGAGACTATCCAACAAACTGATAGCCGAAGATAATTTGAAAAGGAGCCGCCATAACACAGTTAGGGAACACAAACACATAAGGAAGGTAGCCTTCCAAGACAGGCAACATGACACAACTGAGTGCTACAACTGCGGATCTAGGGGGCACCACAAGCGAAATTGTCCCAAAGGCTACAGAGAGAGAAGCAGACCAGAACACAGACTCAGACAGGCAGAGAGACACACTCCCGAAGACAGATACAGGCGCAGGGATTCCCCCAACCCACGGGACAGAAGGGGAAATAGGGACAGCTCCCGTGACAGCAGGACAGGGTCACTATACGAGATAGGGGAACGCACACACTCAACATGTCAGGATAGGGAGGTCAACTCATGGCTCCTGGACTCTGGGGCCTCTAACCACACAACCTGTAACAGACAATTGCTCTCCTCTTTTACAGAGGAAAACTTCTTGATCAAGGTTGCCAACCAAAGTGAGGTTAAGGTAACTGGAAAGGGAGTAGTAATACTGCCGGGCATAGGGAAAATAGAGGGGGTACTGCTAGTCCCAGAGATACCCCACAACATTCTAGCCGCATTAAAACTTAGTAAAGACTCGGGAATCAAAGTGACTTTCGCTGAAGGGAAGGCACACATAAGTAAGGACGGAGAAAGCATAGGGAGGGTGTTAGTCAAACAGGGGTTGCCCTACCTAACATTCAATGAGAGCAACACCCCCAGCGTAAACACCAGCTCAGCCCCCATAAGCAGCGCGAACCCAGACAAAAATGAGGAGAGTCATGAAAGTGAGAGGGGGACACACAGCGAAGAAGACACTGCACAGGAAGCGAACACAACCAAACACACACAGGGAAAGCTATCAATAGGCAGACCCATGCACGATGAATGTGCCCACCTGCTGCACCGAAAATTAGGGCACGCTAGTTTCCCCGTGATTCAAAAAATGTCCGATTGTACCGAGGGTGTCAAAATAAAGAATTGCGAAAACTACCTTGAGTGCTCGGTGTGCAAATGTTCAAAGTTAAAGGTCAAGCCCAGACCAAAGAAATCCTCACGCACTACCAGCCAAGCCTTCAACTTAGTACCCATGGACTTGGTGGGGCCCCTAAGGCCATCCATCAAATACAAAAAGAGATACTTTCTCACCATCGTAGACAACTATAGTCGCTACGGCTTCGTCTATACACTAAGGCAAAAGAGCGAAGCTTTCCAGAAATTTAAGGAGTTCTATAAAAGGGTAGAGACTCAAAACAACACACAGATTAAACAAATCATGACAGATAGAGGGTCCAAATTCCTATCAAGGGAATTCTCCCATTGGCTCAAATCCAAGGGCGTGCTTCACTTTACGTCGACTCCGTTTTTGGCCTTCCAGAATGGTGTCGCAGAACGACAAAACTCCACCCTGCAGACCATGGTCAGGTGCACACTAGAGGATGCAGGGATTGGCCAACACTTTTGGTCTGAGGCCTTAGTCTACTCCAATTACACGCTGAATAGGACCTGGTCCAGTGTAATAGATAAGACACCTTACGAACTCATGTATAATAAGAAACCACAAATAGCACACCTGCACGTGTTTGGGGTCACCGCTGATGTGCACATACCAAAGCAGCTGCGCAGGAAGGGGGACAAAATATCCAGAAGGTTAAGGTTTATGGGATACGAACCGGGCACCAAAGGGTTCAGGCTTGTAGACAATAATAACAAGTTTGTAGTATCTAGGACGGCAGTTTTCCATGAACAGGCCAACTGGTCCAGGATACACCTCAACCATGTACACTCTAGGCGGGAAACGAGACTAGACAACCGAGAACAAGATAAGCAAGGCGCGCTAGACAGCATAGAAAGGGAGGAACCCAAACCCAAACCCAAACACCAGGAGGTCAGAGTCAGGGAATGGAAAGGAGACCACCCCAAGATAAGTGTAGACTCACTGACACAAAAGGAAGCCAGATACCTACACGATAACGAACACACAACAGACAGGCCGGTTAGAACAATCAGAAACCAGTTACCCAAAAGATTTGATGACTACATAATGCACATACACACATCTCCCATCACACCCAACTCCTACGAAGAGGTGTTTAAACTGCCACACGAAGAGAGGTCAAGGTGGGAGTCAGCCATGGCTAAGGAGATGGACAGTCTAAAAGAACTAGAAGTTTTCACCCCAACCGAGGTCCCAGAAGGAAAAAACACGATAGGTACCAAGTGGATCTTCAAGATCAAGAACTTAGAGGGGGGCAAAAACCTATACAAGGCCAGGTTAGTTGCTCAAGGTTTCGCCCAGAGGTTCCCGGAAGATTACACCGACACATACTCTCCTACCGTGAGAGCAGAAAGTGTCAAGAGCGCACTCGTAATTGCCTCCGTACTAGGGTTAGAGGTACACCAATTTGATGTGCAGACGGCCTACTTACACACCAAGCTAGATAAGGAAATATATGTCAGAGCACCGCACAGCAAAGAGACCAACAAAGGGGACACCTGGCTGCTCAACAAGAGCCTCTATGGACTGAAACAATCCGGTAAACGCTGGTACGAGTGCTTAGTCGGAGTGTTGAAGTCGATGGGATTTACTGCAACCACAGCCGACAACTGTTTCTTCACCAGAAGTGGAGAAGAATCCCCTGAATACATCCTAGTCTACGTGGACGACATTCTATATATCAGCAAACACAAGGACAAGCGTGAAGCATTTGCCCACGGGTTGAACGCACACTTTACATTGAAATATTTAGGAAGAATAAACAAGTACTTAGGGGTGCAAATCGATAAAACACCCAAGGGGTTCCGGCTGTCCCAGAAAGAGAAAATAAATGAACTATTGCACAAGTGCAACATGGCAGATGCCAAAGGGTGTGAAACCGGACTTCTTAAAGAATACACATGACGAGTCCCCTGAATTCAAGGACAACACCCTATACAGATCCACCATAGGATCACTCCTGTACATCGCCAACTGGACAAGACCAGACATCGCCCTGTCAGTTAATCTACTGTCCAGGCACGTAGGTAGACCCACAATGTACCACTGGGACACTGTAAAGAGAGTGCTGAGGTACCTAAAGTACAGCGCCAATGCCTGCCTGCTCCTAGAGCCAAGTACATCTAGCGGGCCAGTCCTCACCTGCTACGCCGATGCGGATTGGGCCGGAGACACCAAGAGCAGGAAAAGCACCTCGGGGTACGTATTCTACCTAAACGATAGCCCAGTGTACTGGTACACGGGCAAACAAAATTTGGTAGCCACCTCGACCACGGAGGCGGAGTACATATGCCTATCCAAGGCTGCCAACAATCTTATATGGCTCAATGACCTGCTCACCAGCATCTGGGCCGATCCCACGTATCCGATAACTATTCACGAAGACAACAGAGCTGCCATAGAAATATCCAAGGCCGATGCATTGGGTCAAAGGTCCAGGCACATTGATATAAAACACAAGCATGTGAGGCAGCTCTCAAAAATCGGATTCATAAAAGCCGTCCGCTGTGATACAGAAGAACAGACTGCTGACATCCTAACGAAGCCACTACTAAGCAAACAACACTCATACCTGGTATCCAAATTATGCATCAGGCCTTATATTTCCCACGAGGAACCCAACTCGCAATCACATGCTAGGCATTTAGAGGGGGATTTGTCACAAGTAAATGCCCTACCTGCACCAGAGCCTGCAGAGAGTATAGCACTGCAGGGGTTAACACAAGCTCACACGCAGCCAGCCCCCTTCCCAAACCACTCCTTACCTGAGACTCCGCCCCATGGGTATATAAGGTTGCCCCTCACCATTCCAGACGCTTCTCCCAGATGTTACTTGACTTGTACGGATAAACTTGTAAATAAAAGAGATTGATTGAATGACTTGCCTATGTCCATTATTGGGCCTGATCCAAAGATCCTGTAACATTCTTCCAACAGCGTTTCTAAAGTCTTCAGTTGCCATCTGCCCGCATCTGCAAAAAGAACTTCTTTATATAACCCCCCCCCCCCCCGAGTGACATTATATTTGTATTCCACATGATATGACCAAGATCCAGCCATAACGGTATTTTGTAATCCCATTTGAGTCGGTGCTTCTTCCAAACTCTCATCAAAGAGTCTCTAAGTATGTGGCTTTTGAATACTTTATCCACTTTGTTCTCATAAAATAAGTAGGCAAATTCTAAATCAAAACTTTCTATATTCAATATTCCAGTCTTTTTCCTTCCAAACCAATCACTTGCTTGCGTCAAAGCTGCTGCTTCATAATATAATTGTAGGTTTGGAAGTTTAAGGCCTCCCCTTTCTGGAACATCTTGCATAATTTTCAGTTTAACTCTCGGCTTTTTCTCGTTCCAGACAAACTTATTCAGTCCTCTTTGCCATTCTCTCAGTTGTTTATCACTTTTAAGCACTTAATCATTTGAAACAAAAAAAGAAATCTTGGCAAAATGTTCATCTTAACTGCTGCTATTCTACCAAGTAGACAGCTGCAGTTTTTTCCAGGTCTCCATATCTTTCTGTACGTCACGCCACAACACCTCATAATTATTTTGAAACAGTTTCATATTTGATTCTGCAACCTGAACTCCTAGATATTTAACCTTTGGTACTATCTCAAAACCTGCCTTGCTTTCAAGTTCCTGTTTTCGATCTTGTGTCATATTTTTAACTATCATCTTAGTTTTTTTCTGGTTCAATCTAAATCCTGATACTGTACCATATTGATCTATAATGTCTTTCATCTGGATTATTGATTCCATCGGCTGTGTTAGGGTAACAACCAGATCATCTGCAAATGCCCTTATTCTATAATCCTCTTGCCTTATCACTATTCCTTTCAAGGTGCTCGAGTCCCGTATTGTATTCAACAAGACTTCTAATGTTAAAATAAATAACAATGGGGATAACGGACAACCTTGTCTTGTTCCTTTTTCAATATTAAAGTCTGTTGTCAAACTTCCATTAATAATGATCTGTGCCTTTTGTTCTTGATAGATTGCTGAAACCGCCTGTAGAAATTGATCCCCAAAGTCCATCTTTTTTAAAGTCTTTAGTAGAAAATTCCAGTCCACTCTATCAAAGGCCTTCTCCGCATCCAAGAAAACCAGCACTGCAGGGATCTGTTTATTTTTCTCAAGATATTCCAGTAAATCTATAACTTGCCTTACATTGTCCTTCATGTATCTGCCTTCTATAAATCCAGCTTGGTCACAATGAATCACCTCTTGAATAACTGGCATCAACCTGTTGGCTAATACTTTTGCAAATATTTTATAGTCATTGTTCAGTAGAGATATTGGTCTAAAATTCTCAGGTTTTTTAGGACCTATTTGCTCTTTCGGTATCAATGAAATATAAGCTGTTTTCCATGATGGGGGTATTTTACCCCCTTGTTGTATGCTACAAAATAAATCTTTAAGATGTTCAGTCATTTCTGCTTGTAAAGTTTTATAGTACACCGCAGTTAAGCCATCCGTCCCAGAAGCTTTAGCAGTTTTCAATTGTTTAATTGCGGCAATAATCTCCTCAACTGTTATAGGATAATTCATTCTCTCCTTTTGTTGACTGGTAATTTTTGTAACTCTTTTATTTTCTAGATATTTCTCTATAAGTCCACTGTGTGTATCATCTTTGGCATATAATTTAGTATAATAATCTACAAAAACTTCTTTAATTAATTTTTGTTGGGAAATTTCCTTCCCTCCAGTATCAATACTATCAATGATCCGTGTACTCTGCTTCTTCCTTAGTGTATAAGCCAACCATCTGCCCAGTTTATTAGCGTTGCAAAATGTGTTATGTTTTGCAAATTGTAAATTTGTTGCTGTTTGCTCCGCCATAAGCATTTGAAATTGATCTTTCAGAAGTTTTATAGCTCCTTGTATTCTTTCATCTGTTGGGTTTTTTATAAGTAACTGTTCTTTATTCTTTATTTCTGCTTCCATTTCGGATCTTTTCTTTTGTCGATTCAATTTGTGTTTAGAGTTCATATAAATGAGTACCCCTCTCATATACGCTTTACTTGCATCCCACACGATTTCAATAGGGGTACCCTTATTCAAGTTCATTTCAAAAAATTCTTTCATCTGCTTTTTAAGTTCTATTATATTTTTTTCATATCTAAACAGATTTTCATTTAATCTCCATGATCTTCTCTCACTCTTTCCCATCTCAATTTCTATCCATACCGGGCTATGGTCAGTTAAAGTCCTTGGAAAAATCTTTGTTCTTTTTGTTTTTACAAGTAAATCAGCTGATAGTAAAATAAAATCAATCCTAGAAAAGGATCTGTGTCTATCTGAAAAAAAAGTAAAGTCCAATTCTTTTGGGTTATGTATTCTCCAGATATCTTTTAATTCCAAATCTTCTTTCATATCAAAAAAAAGTCTGTGGTAGTCTAATCCTTGACTTCGCCGAACTCTTTTTATCTATTTTAGAATCAATTACTCCATTCCAATCTCCCATGATTAAAATAGATCTATAATCCCATTGCAATATTTTAGAATGCAAAGTTTTATAAAAATTATCCTGTTGTTGATTAGGAGCATAAATTCCAATCACTAGAATTAAACCACTTGCTGTGTGCAGTTCAATTGCTATAAACCTACCACCTTCATCTGCTTCTATAATTTTAGCTGACAGTCTTTTATTTATATAAATAACCACACCATTCTTTTTTTCCAAATTTGAGGCTATAAAATGTGTTCCTAATCTTGAATTTATCAGATATTTTTGATCTTGTGTTCTAACATGAGTTTCTTGTAAACAAATTATATCATTGTTAAATTGTCTCAAGTATGTAAATAATTTCTTCCTTTTCTGTGGTGAATTTAATCCATTCACGTTCCAAGATAAAAACTTAATCGTCATGTAGACTTTTTTGAAGCGACAAGCACATTTGTCGAAGATTTTCTGAGTCAGTAGTCTTCGGCTTTGCTCCCCCCATGGCTTCACATTCTTGTATATTGCTCTTGACTCCTTTCTTATATTGCTGTGGCTTGGGCCTTTCCTGTTGTTGTTTTTCTTTGAGTTGCTTAGAAATTGCTCGAGTTATACGCTGATCTTTAGCTTCACACATCCGGGCTAGGTCCAAAGCCACTTCTCTTGTAGTCTTAGGTGGTTCAATCACAATTTTCGAAGGAAGATCTAGCAGGGGCTCATCCAGAAAACCTCCTGTAGCTCCCTGCATTTCCATTACCTCTGGTTCCAGCTGCTTAGGCTGCTCTTCCATCTCTTGCTGAAATTGCTTCTCCTTATCACTCTCCTTTATCTCCAACACAGAGGATGTACGTGGGAATGGTGAGCTCTCTTTAAAGACATTAGAATAAAATTCTTCCGCCTTCTCAATGGTATTTAATCGGTATCTTTCTCCCTTATACCTCAAGATTATACCAGTTGGAGCATCCCACCTAAATGGAATTTGTTGTTTTTTTAATTCATTCACTAGAAATCCAAAATCTTTTCTATCTTTTAACATCTTAGGTGGTAGCTCTTTATAAACTCCAATCTCCTTTCCCTCCACTTGCACAGCAGAGAGAAAAGACTTTTGCAAAATATCATTTCTCATTCTTCTGTCTGTAAAATATATCACCACATCTCTAGGCAATTGTCTTTGTCTGGCCACCCACGAATTCACTCTGTAGATTTTATCCATTTTGTAAAAAATCTCTTCAGGGCTAATCTTTAACAACACAGCTAGAGCATCAGCACAAGTCTGTCTCAGGTCTTGTCTATCATTCTCTTTTATACCTCTCAGCCTTATGGCAAATTCCATAGACCTGAACTGCATCATTGTAATTTCATTTTCAAGTCTCTGCATTTTATTGTCAGCATCAAAGATTTTATAGTCAGTCTCTTTCATTTTGACATTCATTTCTGATCTAAATTCTTCCACCTTAGAATCGGTTTTAATAATTGCTTCTGACAATCCAGTCACCACTGTCATTAATTTTTTGGTCACTTTGTCATATTTTTCTTGCACCACCTCTTTAATTTCTTTAATCTCCTGCTTAATTTCCTGTTGTGACTTTTTAAACTTCTCATCCAAATTTTCATCTTGCCTCATCAAAGCCTGAGCAATAAAATCCTTTAAACTTTCAAGATCAATCTCTTTTTTTCTGGCTCTGCTGGCTGGGAGGCTGCTGTTCAGATTTATGTGTGGGGGATCCCCCCCTGCCGCCTTCCCTTCCTGTTTAGTCTGCTTAGAAGCCATCCTGCCACGTAGGCTAGCTTTTCCAAAAAAAGAAATCCTTTTTCCCTTTCCTCCACCACAAAGTCCTCTAAAAAATTCCCCCAGGTTTAGTCAAATTAAGGGTGAAATGGAAGCAAAATCAGGCTTGTTTTTTTTTTAAAAAAAAAAAGATTTTCTTTTCCTCCACTTGTTACAAGCAGTGCAACTTTGTAGCTAGTTGAAATAACTTTGCTAATCCACTCTCGCTTTCAGCTCGTTAACACTGAAGCCGGACGCCATTTTCAAAAGACTTTCACTCATTCACTCTTCTGTTTCAAAATTAATCACAGGGCTAGTAATACTTGCAGTTTCGAGGTTCAAGTTGTTATTCCACCCTGGTTGTTTGAATTTGCTTTGTTTTCAATAGAAAGGTTGCTCCTGCCGCCTTGTTCTACGCTGGGTAGACTCGTCGCGTGAATTATTGAATGAAAAGGGTGAACTTAAACCTATGCAAGAATTATAAGAACAAGGTATAAAGATGAACTGGTTTTCCTATTTACAAATACATTCTAGATACGATAAAGATTTTAAGACAGAAGGTTTTTATGATAATTTGACTAATTTAGGTAAAATTTTTACAGGTACTGATGAAAACATAATTAAAAAACGATATGGATATTTATTAGAGGTTAAATTGGAAGAAGAACAAGTTAAAGAAACAATGATTGCTTGGGGGAAAAATTTTGGACATGGGATTGACTTAGAGAAATGGCAAAAATTGTGGTCGCAAAATTATAAAATGACAATGTCAACTGCATATAAAGAAAATTTGTATAAGATGTTTTACAGGTGGCATCTACCCACGACGAGAATAGCCAGAATGTTCAAGAATAAATCTGAAAAATGTTGGAAATGTCATCAGATACCGGGTTCATATTACCATATGTGGTGGACGTGTGCAGAAGCCAAAAGATACTGGACTAAAATCCACACATGGTTGGAAAAAGTGACCAAAAAACACATAGACTTTAAACCAGAGATTTTTTTATTGGGGATTGTACCTGAAATATATAATAGAGAATTGAGATATCTGATTGTGAATGTATTAACTGTGGCTAGAATTGTGTTTGCTAAAAATTGGAAAAATGAGAAAATACCAACGCAAGATGAAGTTATTAAGAAAATAATGGAATGTGCTGAAATGAGCAAATTGACATTTGAAATTAGAGAACAAGAAGATAAACAATATTATAAGATATGGGACTTATTTTATCAATGGTTAGATAAAAAAATATGGAAATGAAAGAAGATAAAGATTTTTATAATACAAGAATTGTAGAATTATATAAAATATAACATAAAGATGTATTATTATTGGATCGATTTAGTGATGAAATGAATGTTATAGTATAAATTAACTCAAATCTTAGAATATTTTGTACAAAATGAGGGAAGAATAGCTATAAATGATCAATGAGGACAATAATATATAGATATATATTAGATCGATAATATAAGAATTTAGGTAAACTGTAAACTATGAATATGGGGAAGATGCACAAAAGACTTGTAACCAACTGACACACTGTGTAATTGAAGATGGTTTTATGTTTTTATGTATGTTTGTTTAAAATAAAAAAAATTCAAAAAAAAAGTGCATATAGTAAAGGCTATGGTTTTCCCAGTTGCAATGTATGGCTGTGAAAGTTGGACCATAAGAAAGGCTGAGTGCCAAAGAATTGAGGCCTTTGAACTATGGTGCCGGAGAAGACTCCAGCGAGTCCCTTGGACTGCAAGGTGATAAAACCGGTCAGTCCTAGAAGAGATCAACCCTGACTGCTCCTTAGAAGGCCAGATCCTGAAGATGAAACTTAAATACTTTGGCCACCTAATGAGAAGGAAGGACTCACTGGAGACGAGCCTAATGCTGGGAAAGACTGAGGGCAAAAGAAGGGGACGACAGAGGATGAGGTGGCTGGATGGAGTCACTGTAGCAGTAGGCATGAGTTTAAATGGACTCCAGAGGATGGCAGAGGACAGGAAGGCCTGGAGGAACGTTGTCCCTGACGGGTGAAATCTGCTTACCTTCCTTACCGGTTCGGAAGTGCATGCACCGCATGCACGCGCTCGCTTCACCCGCACGTGCGTCACATGCACTGTCACTGAAGCAGTAGGCGTGAGCTTACATGAACGTTGTCCATGGCACCGCGATGGGTCGGACACGACTTCGCAACTAACAGCATTTTGAAGGAAATCCTGTTTATTTTATTCTTTTTTTAATGGCTTATTTTAAGGAGCCTGACGCTGCTGTTGTACTGAAGTTAGGAAAGTGTGTGCTCTTTTTCCCTTGGTGGGGGGGAATTCGCCCAGACCCAGCCCTTTGGCTGCATGGGACAAATAGCCACCAGCCAATCGGGTGGCAGGCAGAAGCATGGTGCTGGTGTGATGGACAATGGGCTGCAGTTTTGCTGTTTCTGACACCATTTAAGAAAAACTTGCAGAGCAGCCGCAGCCCCCCCACAGCCCCTGCGATCGCCCATTGCACCAGCACCATGCTTCTGCCTGCCACTTGATTGGCAGCTATTGGTCCTGTGCAGCCAAAGGGCTGGGTCAAACGGTGTCTGGGCAAATGGACCGGGAGAAAGGGCAAGGGGTGCAGGGCCAGAGACCCATTGGCCATGGAGAATGGCCGAGGGAGGGCCAGCAGAGGAGGAAAGCTGACTGTGAATGGCCTGAGGCAGGTGGCTGGAGGCGAAGGAGGCACGACCTTGAGGGGAGGATTTGTTGTATCCGAGCCAAAATAAAGAAGATAGAAATCCCTATGGAAACTACTCTTGAAACTTTTGGATTTAAATGTTCTAGAGCACAGGTGTCAAACTCGATCGTGTCACGGGCCGGATCATGACGTATCACATTTTTTGCCTTTGGGGAGCGGGTTGGGCAAGGCCTGCACGTGACATATCCAGCCTGCTGGCTGCCAGTTTGACAGGCCTGTTGTAGAGGACATTATATCTTTAATTGACTCTGCTGAATTTTTTTTTAAAACAAGGACTGCTTAAATGGTGTTTTGAAGTTGCTGTGAGGAGGGGGAGAAACAGTTCCGATTTTACTTGCTTTTGATTGGACCAGTTGTGTGGGCTGTTAAACAAATAGGCAGAAACTAAGTTCTTTTTTTTTTTTTTGTAGCTTATAATACAGCGGTGTTAGTTGACCAAAAGAGGGAGGCAAAAGACTGTAGTGTTGCTAATCCTTTTTAAGTCTTCAGTAGCATCATTTAACCCATTGGATTTCATGTTATAAGTTTACAAGTCTAAAACTCTTAACTTTAAAAATCTAAGCATTAGTTACACTGTGACAGCCTGGCTACACGTAAGAGGATGGAGAAAATGAAAAGAACATCAGGAGATGCAGTATTTTGAAGACCCTTTTTGGATGAACACACAGCTAAAACACATGAACTAATTTAGGCAATGGGAACAAAGCTTGAATCTAAACTTGATACACTTTCAAAGGAACTCCATGAAGCGATCCAACATTTGACTGGAGCTACCAAACAGGTGAAGGATAGAGTGGAGCACAAACTGGAGAAGAAAGACATTTTCTTTGAAGCTGACATGGATGAAAGAGCCATTTTGGAATCCCAGATTAAGGAACTATGATTTAAGATGTCGAGCAATTCCTGAACGGTCTGGAGAGGATATCAGGTTAAGGATGATTAAAGCTTTGGCTTAATTAATTGGGAAGAAAATATCCTTGACCTTGAATAGACAAAGTACATAGAGTAAAGTCCAGATTTGCTACTATGAGAAAATCACCAAGGGATGTCTTAGTTCACTTTGTAAGAAGAACAACAAGAGATCATGTTCTGAATTGCCATTTCAAATCTAAACTAAGAATGGAATACGTGGTTATAATTGTTCTGAAGGAAATTCCTGTTAGAATTTTGAGAAAAAGAAAGCCTATTCTTTTCTTACTGATATTCTGAAGAGAAAAATTCCCTTCCACTGGGATAAACTTGAAGGAGTGATACTCACTTATCAAGATCAAAGTTTCAGACTGAATTCCATAGAAAAAGCCAAGGATTTCTTGATCAGACATAAACTACTTTTGGACCCAGCTGAAGAAATGGACACAGACAAGAATTCAGAGGTAGAACAACCTCAAAAAGTTGATAACGAAGAAGAAGATGCGGCTGAGATGTCTGTAGAGGAACTTGTCATTTTTTCTAAAGATGGAAATTAAGTCTATTACATGGAATATTAATGGGGCAAATGCCCATCTAAGCATAAAAATTATTTCATTACCCGAGGAAGCTTAATGTTGATATAACTTGCCTTCAAGAAACATATATCAAGAAACAAGATAAGAAATACTTAATAAATAAATGATTAGGGGAGGAATTTTTATCTGCTGGTTTAAAAAAATATCAATGGAGTTGTCTTATATACTACCAAGGGAGCCTTGGTAGTACAGTGGTTTAATGCACCCTGTTATTAACACAGCTGCCTGCAATTTCTGCAGGTTCGAATCTTACCAGGCTCAAGGTTGACTCAGCCTTCCATCCTTTCTAAGGTAGGTTAAATGAGGACCCAGTTTGTGGGGGCAATAAGCTGACTTTGTATAAATATACAAAAGTATGAAGGCTATTGCTTAACGCATTGTAAGCCACCCTGAGTCTCCGGAGAAGGGCGGCATATAAATCAAATTTAAAAAAAAAAAAAAACCTCCAGTTTAAACCTAAGTTACTTTTATTAGATGAATATGGTAAATTTGTAGTAGTTGAAATTGAACTTAATGTAATCAAATCAATAGTAGTTGGATTTTATGTGCCAAATGATGATAAAAGTAATTTTTTTGAATATCTTATGGATCGATTACTACCCTTTTCGTATTTTATTTTTTTTTTTTTTTTTATTTTATTTCTATACCGCCCTACTCCCGAAGGACTCAGGGCGGTGCACAGCCAAACAATAAAAACACATACATACAAAATTTAAAAGTAGAATAAAATCAAATTAAATAATTTTGGCCCCGACAAATTTAAAACCCCAAACTTTTAAAACCAATTTAAAATTGAATGTATAAAATACTAAAAGATATTTAAAAAATTAAAAATCTTTTATAAAACAGGGAGAAAATTAGGCCAGCCCCGCCTGGTGAAATAGTAAGGTCTTTAAAGCGCGGCGGAAGGTGCGCAGATCCGGGATCCTCCGTATCTCTGGGGGGAGCTCGTTCCAGATAGTAGGTGCCCCCACAGAGAAGGCTCTCCCCCTGGGGGCCGCCAGTCGGCATTGTTTGGCTGACAGCACCCGGAGGAGCCCCTCTCTATGGGAGCGTACCGGCCGGTGGGAGGCTATTGGTGGTAGTAGGCGGTCCCGCAAGTACCCAGGTCCTAAGCCATGAAGCGCTTTAAAGGTGGTAACCAAAACCTTGAAGCGCACCCAGAAGACCACCGGGAGCCAGTGCAGCTCGCGCTGGAGGGGTGTTACATGGGAACGCCATGTCGCTCCCATTACCACCCGCGCGGCCGCACTCTGCGCCAGTTGGAGCCTCCGGGTGCTCCTCAAGGGGAGCCCCATGTAGAGAGCGTTGCAATAGTCCAGGCGGGAGGTGACAAGGGCATGAGTGACCGTGCGTAACGAGTCCCGATCCAGAAAGGGACGCAACTGGCGAATCAGGCGAACCTGATGAAAAATCCTCCCGGTCACGGCTGTCAAATGCTCTTCTAAAGACAGCCGTGAATCCAGGAGGACGCCCAAGTTACGAGCCCTCTCCGTGGGGGCCAATGATTCGCCCCCAATAGTCAGTGATGGCGTCAACTGACTATATCGGGACGTCGGAAACCACAGCCACTCGGTCTTGGATGGGTTGAGCCTGAGCCTGTTCCTCCCCATCCAGATCCGTACGGCCTCCAGGCACCGGGACATCACTTCAAGGGCATCGTTGGGGTGATCTGGGGTGGAGATGTACAGCTGGGTGTTGTCAGCGTACTGATGGTACTCCACCCCGAAACCACGGATGATCTCGCCCAGCGGCTTCACATAAATGTTGAACAGGAGAGGTGAGAGGACCGACCCTTGCGGCACCCCACATATGAGGGGCCTCAGGGTCGACCTCTGTCCCCCTGTCAACACAGACTGTGACCGGTCAGAGAGAAAGGAGGAGAACCACCGCAACACAGTGCCTCCCACCCCTAACTCTTCCAACCGGTGCAGCATGATACCATGGTCGATGGTATCAAAAGCCGCTGAGAGATCTAACAGGACCAGGACAGAGGAGCACCCCCTGTCCCGAGCCCTCCAGAGATCATCAACCAACGCGACCAATGCCGTTTCCGTGCTGTACCCGAGCCTGAAGCCCGACTGGAACGGATCCAGATACGTCGTTTCATCCAGGTGCTGGGGGAGCTGTTGCGCGACCACACTCTCAACAACCTTCGCCACAAAGCGAAGGTTGGAGACCAGACGATAATTTACCAACATTGCCGGGTCCAGGGAAGGCTTCTTGAGGAGAGGCCTCACCACCGCCTCTTTCAAGGCAGCGGGAAAGTCACCCTCACCCAGCGAAGCGTTTATAATCCCCTGGAGCCAGCCTCGTGTCACTTCCCGGGAAGCCAGTACTAACCAGGAAGGACACGGGTCCAATAAACAAGTGGTCGCGTTCAGTCTACCCAGAATCCTGTCCATGTCCTCAGGGGTCACAGGATCAAACTCATCCCAGATAACATTCTCAAGACCTGCCCCTGTCTCTCCCCCTGAGACTACCCAGTTGGAGTCCAAATCTTCCCGAATCTGAGTGATTTTGTCATACAGATACTGAACAAAATCCTCGGCTCTACCCTCCAAGGGGTCCTCCCGCGCTTCCTGATGGAGCAGGGAGCGGGTCACCCTAAAGAGGGCGGCCGGGTGATTATCTGATGATGCAATAAGAGCAGCAAAATAGCTACATTTCGCTGCTTTTATCGCCACTAAGTAATTCCTAATGTGGGATCTTACTAGTGTCCGGTCAGATTCAGAAAGACTGGCCCTCCAACTACTCTCTAGGCGTCTTTTCCGGCGTTTCAACTCCCTCAGCTCCTCGGTAAACCAAGGAGCCAATTGAGATCGGCGCCGGGTCAGAGGCCGCAAAGGCACGACCCGATCCAGAGCTCCAGCAGCTGCCCTATCCCAGGCGGCCACCAGGTCTCCAGTCGAGACGTGTGCCAGAACCTCAGGAAATGGCCCAAGCTCCGTCTGGAATCTGTCAGGTTCCATCAGGCGCCTGGGGCAGAACCATCTTACCGGCTCCGCCTCCCTGTGGCGGTGTGCAGCGGTTCGAAAGTCGAGACGAAGGAGAGAGTGATCTGACCATGACAAGGGTTCAGTAACTATATCCCCTATCTCAAGATCCCTCGACCACTGTCCAGAGACAAAAACCAGATCCAGCGTGTTTCCCCCTGTGTGGGTAGGGCCATGAATTAACTGGGTCAGGTCCATAGCTGTCATGGAAGCCATGAACTCCCGAGCCATCTCCGACGTCTCACCCACGGACGGCAGGTTGAAATCCCCCATGACCATAAGCCTAGGGGTATCAACCGCCACCGCGGCGATGACGTTGAGTAGCTCGGGCAGGGCTGTTGCCACGTGGCAGGGAGCCAGGTACGTGATCAGCAAACCCATCTGAACCCCGTGACCCCATTTCACAAAAAGGGATTCACAGCCGGCCGTCTGAGGAACAGTGGCCTCCCTCGGTCTCAGACCTTCTTTAATGATAACCGCTACCCCCCCGCCCCTCCCCTGTGACCTCGGCTGATGGAATGCTTGGAAACCTGGCGGGCACATTTCAACGAGGGGAACCCCCCCTCCTGGCCCAACCAGGTCTCCGTAATACCTGCCAGGTCCGCACCCCCCTCCTGAACAAGATCACAGATGAGGGGGGCTTTATTTACTACGGACCTGGCATTGCACAGCATCAGCCGAAGGCCTGGGTCCTGAGGGTCTATGCAACCTGAGGAGCGAGTAGAGCCTTGGGGGCCGGAGCACGCCACCGCTCGTAGACAGCGAGTGCGCACTCCCCTAACACGATATGGCCCCCTGCTCCCGCCATATATACCCCTCCCACCTACAGTACTGATGTTCCAAAAACCATCCGGACAAGCTCTAACCCCCCCCTCGACCCCGGGTCCCCCACCCCCCACCCCGCACTTCACTGCCAGACCCGACCCTCCCCCTTGTGGGTTATCCCCCATACCCACAACCCGAATTCCAATCTGACCCTCCCCCTCCCTGGGACCCCTTAAAAATTTGACTAAAAATTTCGATAGAAAACCCCTCAATCCCCTAGTTTGCACATGCCACCTCTCTGGGTCCCAAAACCCATCCTTGAGGTGGGCCCTCGGTAGTGAGGAGGGCCACATCTGCGAGAGGGGGGAATCTCGCAGCGCAAGAAGATCCGCTGTCGTGTACATCTCCAAGATACAGCGATGGAGGCACGGAGCTCAAACAGGGGACTTCACAAAAGATGTAACACAGCCATTTGTTCATTGATGTACTATTGGTATCTCTACTGTCCTCCCACGACAGTAGGAGGGTCCTGATTATCTCATCCAATGGGAACGGCCTCCGGCCCGCCCTCTCACGGCAGGGCCCCCAGGGGGCTGTAGATCGAAAAAACTTCTCCGACAGACGAGACTCACGATGTAATAAAGGACCCCTCAACAGTTGCATCAATTGGCTGACCCATGGTCAGAGGAAGAGTTTATCAGTCTATCAGTCAGTCAGTGAGTCACTTCAGGGGCAAAGATGGAAAATCCTTGGCATAGTTTTATACTCAAGATCACATCCGAGTAAGTCCCAATGAAAAAAGGGGAGGGAGAAGAAAGGAGGGGGAAGAAGGGAAAAGGGGAAGAAAGGGGGGGGAGAGAGAGGACTCACTCAGGGCAAATAATGAGCCCATTTAGGCAGACACAGTACCCGGGAGGGGGAGGAAAAAGGGCTGGTATCCAAACGAGGGAAAACCCTCTGTCACCCACCAGCCCTATTTTCCTCAGTTCTTCCAGACCCCAGCCTCCATTAAATGTCACAGGAGGCCTCCAGGTCCTCTGCAGCCACCAGGATATTCCGAGGGGGGGGTCTCTCTTCTCTCTTCTCTTCTCCAATCCCAAGACCCGTTTATACTCCTCTCAGTTTCTGAGTGGGTTAGGTGGAAATTCAACGGGCTGCCACCACTCGCTGCCCCAAAGCCATTCTTCCTCCTTCATCTTCTCTGCCAATGCCTCTGGGCTTATCCAGGGGCGAGGGAGGTCTTAAAAAACCCTCGCCCCGAGCTCCACTGACTGAGCCCGCCGCCGCGATGATAAGCCACCATATCTCCGCTCTCTGCGCTGCTCTGCTCTCTTTTCTCACCCTTCTCCACTCCAGTAGCGCTTCCATTCTCAATTCTCCTCTCTCGGTTCTCGCCCGATAAGCCACCATGCCTCAGCTTTCGGCTCCGCTCTCCGCTCCCCTCCAGCAGGGCCTCCGCTCTCGGCTCTCAGCTCTCGGCTCTCTCAGCAGCGTCGGCAGTGTCGGAGCGGCACAATTTCCACTCTCCCTTGCCGCTTCCGACTCCGGGAACGTCCAGGGGCGAGGAAGGTCTCAAAACCCTCGCCCCGGACCCATCTGACTGTACCAGGGGTATGAAAATTGGCTTATGCTGAGGGATTGGAATGGAGTGGCTTCTCCAGTTTTGGATAGAACATCTATCAAAGGGATTAAATCGGCTGAAATGCTCCTGGTTCAGACCGGATCACCCGATCCGGTAGCGATCCAGGCGGGTGGTTTGGAGAACTGGTAGTGATCCTGGTGTGAGGCTCCACCCACCCGCCCAGTTGTCAGTTTTAACCAGGAAGTAATGTTTTGTACCCTCTGCACATGCAGGGGTACATGCCAGAACCGGTAGTTAAAAATGCTTTAAAAAGTAAAAAAAAAAAAGTTCCGACATCGCTCAGCTGATCGTCGGAACTTTTTTTTTTACTTTTTAGGCATTTTTTTACTACCGGCTCAGGCGAATACGTAGTAAAAAAATGCTTTAAAAATGTTTAAAAAAGGCTCCGACGATCACAGCTGTAGTGCACAATCGTCGGAATTTTTTTTTTATGGGGGTGGGGTGGTCCATTTTTGCTCCCAGCAGGCTTCCCTGAAGCCTGCTAAGCCAAAAATGGGGTGTAGGCAAAAAACGGGGGGGGGGTGCATTTTTGAAAGAGAGAGAGGAAGGAAGGAAGGAAGAAGGGAGGGAGGGAGGGAGGGAGGGAAGGAGGGAGGAAAGAAAAAGGAGAGGAAGGAAAGACTACAAACCTGGCACTAGACGCAGCTTCAGAGGATAATCCAGGGCTGGAAGGGACCTGGAGGTCATCTAGTCCAACCCTGCTCCAGAAGGACATTCTTAGTGAGTTTCTGTATTTTGATCCCCCAGTCACATGGTTACATAGCCACGCGCACCCAGTCACATGACCCCCACCACCAAGCCACGCCCACCAAGCCATGCCCACAGAACCGGTAGGAAAGAAATTTAGATTTCACCACTGGATTAAATCGTCCCAGGGTAAATTACCAAATACTTTTTTGGTGGGATGATGAACAACTTAGCATTAATAGATTCGTCGAGGCAAAAAAATATGGCTGCTACAGAATATTTTTTTTTCAGAAAGACATAAATCCTTTTCAAGGATTGATATGATATGGACTTCTAAAAACCTTGCAAATATTTATTTATTTATTTATTTATTGGTTCGATTTATATGCCGCCCTTCTCCGGAGACTCGGTGGGAAATAAAATTCTAAAAGTTGACATTTTACCTAAATCTTTTTTGGATCACAATCCAGTTCTTTTGGTACTTGAGTTACAGATGGAGATTAAATTATTTTAGAAAAAGAGATGATTGTAAAGGACTATAAAAAGAAATTAAATGAATATTTTGATGATAATTTGATTATTGACAAAGGGACAAATTTAATGACTGTTTGGGATGCTAGTAAAGCAGTTATGATGGGTTATTTTATACAATATAATCGCCTAGAGAAGAAAAAATCCCAGGAAAAGGTGTAAAAGATATTGGATGAAATCAGACAGAAAAAAATTGAATTGTAAAAGACACCTATGGACTCTAAAATTTTACATCAAATTAAACTGTTATGGCAACAATTGTCTATGTTAACAGTTCAAGAAATAGAAATAAAACTGAATTATATGAAGCAAAGACACTTTGAGTTTGCAAATAAACCAGGAAGATGGTTGGCATATAAACTAAGAAAGGAAAGGGAAAAGAGAATGATCGAGAAAATCTGTGAAGGCAACAATGTAATAACAGACAATGAGCCTTTTAAAAAGTATTTTCATATTTTTTATTCCAATTTGTATAAAAAGCAGGAGTTAGATATGTCTAAAATAGATGAATACTTGTTTAAGACAATGGTTGCCTAAACTTTCACAAACTCGGAGACAATTTATGAATGACGCAGTAACTGTCTTTGAAATATCAGAAGCTATTAAAAAAAATGAAATCAGGTAAAGCTCCAGGTCCAGATGGTGTTACAAGCCAATATTATAAATGCTTCAAAGATGAACTTCTTCAGCCACTAAAGGATATAATGAATGATATATTACAGGGGGGGAAGCTACCTCAAATGTGGAAAGAAGCCAATATTGTGTTGCTACTGAAGGAAGGTCAAGATTCTACAAAGATAAAGAATTACAGACCAATCTCATTATTAAACAAGGACTATAAACTCTTTGCTGCAGTTTTGGCAGAAAGATTAAAGAAGATTTTACAGGCATATATTCACGAAGATCAATCTGGCTTTCTGCCAAAAAAACAGTTAAGGGATAATGTGAGGACTGTTTTGAATATTATTGAATATTTACAGTATCATAATGAGAAACGGGCAGCTCTAATATTCTTAGATGCAGAGAAGGTCTTTGACAATCTAAATTGGGCTTTTATGCTTAAAGTGCTGGAAGAAATGGACTTTTGAGAGAACTTTATTCAAAGGGTCAAAGCTGTTTATATGGCACAGCAAGCAAAAATTGTTATTAATGGTGATTTAACTAATTCATGTGAAATTCAAAAGGATACAAGACAAGGATGGCCCTTGTCTCCTTTGTTGTTTATTTTGATGTTGGAAGTTTTGAACAGATATATCAGGCAAGACGAGAAAATAACAGGTATAAGTATCAAGAAGGAAGTTTATAAATTGAAGGTATTTGCTGATGATTTGGTTATATTCTTGCAAGACCCAAAAATAATATAGAATATTTGATGAGGAAATTAAATGAGTTTAGGGCTTTAGCGGGTCTTAAAATAAACAATCAGAAAACAACAATGCTGATTTAGAATATGATGTCACAGGATTGTGATATATTGACTAAAAAGTCTGGTTTTAGGGTTGATAAAAAGGTGAAATATATGGGGGTTATATTGACAAACACAAACACAAACACAAAACTGTTTCAAGATAATTATGTGTCTCTCTGGAATGATATTAAAAAGGACTTATTAAGATGGAATAAACTGCATTTATCACTATTGGGTAGAATTTCTGTAATTAAGATGAATAAATGCTTGCAACTGATACTCGCTTTAAACAATGGCAAAAGAATATTTCAATGTTTATATGGCAAGGGAAAAAACCAAGAATTAGATATAAACTACTGCAAGATGTTAAGGAAAGAGGGGGTTTGGGTTTATCAGTTTTGAAACTGTATTTCAATGCTTGTTGTTTGGTCTGGCTAAAAGAGTGGGTGAACCTCCAGAATAAAAGGCTACTTGATTTAGAAGGTCATGAATTAAGATTTGGATGGCAGGGTTATTTATGGTATGACAAGGTTAAAGTAAATGTTGATTTTAACAATCACTTTGTCAAACGTGACATTCTAAGAGTTTGGAATAAATATAAAATAACCCCCAGGAAGCTTTTTTTAGAGAAGAAATGGTGGTGAAGCCGGACTGGTGGACTTATGGTAAAATAATATATTTTAATTTTGGTGATCCTATTGTTGTGACCCAGACCCAAGTAGGTATTATCAGACGCAATCAGTTCGAAAACAAACAGACTTTATTAGAACAGCTGAGAATTAACACATTCTCAGCGTAGTCCAAACTAATTCAAAACAAATTCTTCATAACACAATTCTTCAGCCTTATCACCAACCTTGGTATAATTAGGCAACCTGCCAAAGGCATTTCTTGGCAAAAGTTCAGAAGCAAAAGACACTGACAAGAAATAAATGCAGCAAGACAAGAAACAAATCTATCAACGTTGTTTTCCGACAAAGAGCCCAAGAGCCGTTGCTGCTCTTTTAAGCCTTATGGGAGGGGCCAAACATCTCTTGGCCCTACTCCCGAGTCGTCCTTTTTGCTTTAGCTGCTCTTGCCTTCTGGCAGCTCTTCTCATGCGTGCACTAGGAACAGGCTCCTCCTGTTCCTCTGCCTCTCTGCTGTCAGCCTCTGGAGGCTCTGGAGTCCGCACATCACTCCCAGATGGCCCTGGCCCCATCTCTGCCTCTGACACAGAGCCCTCATCCAGGCCTTCCCCAGCCTCCAGGACTGGCCCATTTTCTTCCTCAGCTTCCTCACTGTCTGACTCCGCTGCCAGCTCCGCAGGCTGCTGGCGGACCACAACACCTATCCTCAAGTCTAAGGAAGAGCTCAAATCAGAAGGACATGGCTGCCACTGGTTTACATATTTATAGCTGAAAGAAAGATTTAAATTATACAAAAAGAGCTGTGGGTTTCACGCTGTTAAAAATGAATTGGAAATCCTACTGTGTGGTAGTGATGAACATATCATTGCTAAGGTCTATAAAATGTTATTGAATTTGAATTTGGAAAGTGAATATATAATGCATATGATTCAGTGGGCAAGTAGCTTCAGATATATTGTAGGGTCTAGGACCGTGATGGTGAACCTATGGCACGCATGCCAAAGGTGGCACGCAGAGCCATATCTGCGGGCACGCGAGCTGTTGCCTTAGCTCAGCTCCAGCGTGCATGCGTGCGCCAGCCAGCTGATTTCCAGCTGGCCCCGCCCATGCATCCCCTCCCCTCCCAAGAGTCTCCATGCTGCCAGTTTTGGATGCCAGGTAAGTACAGGGCTCACACGGAGGCTCTGGCAGGGTGTTTTCGGCCTCTCTGGGGGGGTGGGGGAGGCCGTTTTCGGCAAAAAAACGGAAGGTCCGGTTTTCGGCAAAAACCGGACCTTCCAGGCCCACCGGAAGTCAAGAAACGGGCCATTTCCGGGGTGGGGGAGGTGGTTTTCGCCCTCCCCAGGCTCCAAGAAAGCCTCTGGAGAGGGTGAAAAATGGGCCTACCGTGCCTACCGGAAGTCTGGAAACGGGTCGTTTCCGGGTTCCGGAGGCTTCAGGGAGGCCTGCTAGGCCCAAAACGGGGCGGGGGGGGTGTCATGCGTACATGCGGGGGTCATTGAATTATAGATGTGGGCACGCACGTGTGCAACACCACCCCCCGCACTTTTGGCACGCAACAGCAAAAAGGTTAGCCATCACTGGTGTAGGACTTTTCCGCTCCTACCCTTGGCCGCGCCTTTTTCTCCACCAGGGTCCTGCCTCCACGCATTAACCTCTAGCTTTTAACCTCAGCTGGCCCACCCCTAGCTGTTCACCCTGGCCAATGGGCCACGGCCCATCTGTCCCACGTGCTTCGGTGCGGCTCATTCACCAAAACAGCTATTGTCTCCGGCTTTTGGCTACCCGGGACAGTTAGCCGCCAGCCAATCGGCCTCAGGCGCTTGTTAGGAGAAGGAAAGGGAGGATGGAAGCTCCCCTGTAGCTGATCGTACCTCCCTGACACTGAAGCGGTGAGGCCGGCCAGGTTTGGTTGGAAGGGAAGAGCGGTGGTAGGGGGGGCCATAAATAAGCTGGCTTCATCCAAAGGAGTTTTTGTTTCGGGTGGGTATCCTAGCCTTAGAAGGAGAGAGGGAAGGAGGAAAGGAAGGGGGAGAGAAAGAAAAAGAGGGAAGAGAAAGTGAATGAGATATGGAGGGAGGGAGGAAGGAAGGAAGGGAGGGAGGGAGAAAAAGGAGAGGAAGGAAGGCACCAGGGGTGAAATTCAGCAGGTTCTGACAGGTTCTGGAGAACCGGTAGCGGAAATTTTGAGGAGTTCGGAGAACCGGCAAATACCACCTCTAGCTGGCCCCAGAGTGGGGTGGGAGTGGAGATTTTCCAATATCCCTCCCACAGGAGTGGGGTGGGAATGGTGATTTTGCAGTATCCTTCCCCTGCCATGCCCACCAAGCCACACCATGCCCACTAAGCCATGCCCACAGAACCGGTACTAAAAAAATGTGAATTCCACCACTGGAAGGCACGCCAATATTTCTTTGCTTTGTCACATGTCCACCATAAATGATAAAAAGTCCCTTCTTTACATTTGCATTTCCAACACTCATTTGAAATACCTTTATACATATCTGGTGTTAAATACCAACAATACATCTTATTAAAAATTGTTTTAAATTGTAATTTAATGTGAATTTTAAACCTTTCATCCACATAGTCTCCTATTGTTCAAGCTTTACATTATTGGAATGGGACTTTTAGGCTCCTACCCTTGGCCTCACCTGCTTCTCTGCCAGGGTCCCACCTCCATGCATTAACCTCTAGCTTTTCTCCTCGGCTGGCCCGCCCCTAGCTGTTCACCCTAGCCAATGGGCCACGGCACCTCCATCCCACGTGCTTCGGCGTGGCCCATTCGCTGAAACAGCTTTTGTCTCGGGCTTTTGGCCGCCCGGGACAGTTAGCCGCCAGCCAATCATCCTCAGGCGCTTGTTAGGAGAAGGAAAGGGAGAGGGTGGAAGCTCCCCTGTACCTGATCATGCCTCCCTGACACTGAAGCGGTGAGGCTGGCCGGGTTTGGTTGGAAGGGAAGAGCGGGGGTGGGGGAGTCATAAGTAAGCTGGCTTCATCCAAAGGAGTTTTTGTTTCGGCTGGGTATCCTAGCCTTAGAAGGAGAGGGGGAAGGAGGAAGGGAAGGGAGAGAGAAGGGAGGAAAGAAAAAAAGGGAGGGAGGGAGGGAGGAGAGAAGGGAAAGTGAATGAGATATGGAGGGAGGGAGGGAGGGAGGGAGGGAGGGAGAAAAAGGAGAGGAAGGAAGGACCACAAATCCTGGCACTAGATGCAGCTTCAGAGGATACTTTGAAACAGCACAGCAATCCAGGGCTGGAAGGTTCCTCGGAGGTCATCTAGTCCAACCCCCTGCTGCAGCAGGAGACCTTATATCATCTGGGTTATTTTGGTGCCTCTAACAGAGAGGAAGATTCCTAGAAAAGGGAGTTTACTAGGCAAGGCTGCCATGCAGAGGAAGGCAGAGATAGTCCTCGACTTACAACAACAATCGAGCCCAAAATTTTTGTTGCTAAGCAAGAGCAATTTTCTGGGTGTCAATCACTGTGGACCAGATTGAGAATTTGAGAGCAAAGGCCTGCCGGATTACTGGTGATTGACACACTCGTAAGGGAAGGGTAAGGGTACCCCTCGACTTACTGTATGTCCACCATTGAGCCTTGAATTTCCGTTGCTAAGCAAGACAGTTGTTCAGTGAGCTTTCACCCACTTTACGACCTTTCTTCCCACCGTTGTTAAGTGAATAGTTGCAGCTCTTAAGTAAGTCACATGGTCGTTAAGTGAATCTGGCTTCCCGGTGGACTTCGTTGGTCAGGTCACAAAAGGGGATTGCATGACTCTGGGACACTGAGACCCTCATAAGTAAGAGTCAGTTGCCAAGCATCCAAATTTGGATCACCTGACCATGGGGATGCTGCAATGGTCATTAAGTGTGAAAAACACTCATAAGTCCCTTTTTCCAGTGCCATTGTAACTTGGCTAGGATACCCACCTGAAACAAAAATACCTTTGGATGAAGCTGGCTTATGGCTCCCCCACCCCTGCTCTTCCAACCAAACCCGGCCAGCCTCACTGCTTCAGTGTCAGGGAGGCACAATCAGGTACAGGGGAGCTTCCACCCCCTCCCTTTCCTTTTCCTAACAAGCACCTGAGGCCGATTGGCTGGTGGCTAACTGTCCTGGGCGGCCAAAAGCCCGAGACAAACACTGTTTCGGAGAATAGGCCGCGCCGAAGCGCTGTTGTGGCCCGTCAGCAGCCTGTGCAGTTAGTAGCTGATCCCAACAGCGAGGAGGCTGGTGTGGTGCTGCGCCAGCAGCCTGTGCAGCTGGCGCTCAAGTCAGACAATGAGGAGGCTGGAGAAGATGTGGTGCCAGGGCCTTCAGAACCTCCAGAAGCTCCCATAAGTGAAGAGGAAGAAGGGGAGGAGCCTCTTCTTGATGCACGAGCGCGCAGAGCTGTTAAAAGGCAGGAGTGGCTCCTCAGGAGGAGGTCTCCTCAAGAGTAAGGCTTGGGGCTAATTGGCCACTCCCCTAGCCTATTTAAGGAAGGACGATGACTGATGCAATTTTCAGGAAACAAGTTCGTTCATATTCCTTCGCGTCTTGATTCCAGAAACATTTGATTCGGCTCTTGTTTATCTCTTGTCAGTTTTCCTGCAAATTGCTTCTGGGCATTCTGCCAACCACAGTAAGATTACGGTTATCTGAAATACTGTGCCTCAGAATTGAGTTATTATTCTTTGGATTCTTGTCGACTGTTAATGAAGTTCCCATGTGACCCCCCTCCTGCGTGAGCTGTACTGGCTCCCGGTGGTCTTCCGGGTGCGCTTCAAGGTTTTGGTTACCACCTTTAGAGTGCTCCATGGCTTAGGACCGGGGTATCTACGAGACCGCCTTCTGCCACCAGTGGCCACTCACCGACCAGTACGCTCCCATAGAGAGGGGCTCCTCCGGGTGCCGTCGGCCAAACAATGTCGACTGGCGGCCCCCAGGGGGAGAGCCTTCTCTGTGGGGGCACCCGCCATCTGGAACGAGCTCCCCCCGGAGATACGGAGGATCCCGAACCTGCGCGCTTTCCACCGTGCCATCAAAACGTTTCTTTTCCAGCAGGCCGGCCTGGCCTAACCTCTCTTTTAAACTTTCTTAAAATTTTTAAAATTTCTAAATTTTAAATTTGTCTTATGAATCTGGGGTGTTTTAAATTTCATTTTTCGGGCCAATTATTTAATTGTATTTTAATGGTTTTTTAACATTTGTATTATATGTATTTTATTTGGCTGTTCACTGCCCTGAGTCCTTCGGGAGTAGGGCGGTATACAAATTCAAATAATAAAATAATTTTTAAAAAGTTAAATTAACAGCCCTTGTTCAGAAACGACTGATTTAAACTGTACTTGTGTTCGAACAACTACTAAGAAAGCTCATTAGTAGTCCTTAATTAGTAAATTAAGGTTTGTATGGACTTTGTGTGTGCTGCGTTCTTTGGGGTCCGTAGCTGGGGCAGAACAAGCACGTGGGATGGAGGGGTCGTGGCCCATTGGCTAGGGCGAACAGCTAGGGGCGGGCCAGCCAAGGAGAAAAGCTAGAGGTTAATACGTGGAGGCGGGACCCTGGTGGAGAAGCAGGCGCGGCCAAGGGTAGGAGACTAAAAGTCCCATTCCAATAATGTAAAGCTTGAACAATGGGAGACTATGTGGATGAAAGGTTTAAAATTTACATTAAATTACAATTTAAAAGGATTTTTTAATAAGATGATGCATCGTTGGTATTTAACACCAGATATGTATAAAGGTATTTCAAATGAGTGTTGGAAATGCAAATGTAAAGAAGGGACTTATTATCATTTATGGTGGACATGTGACAAAGCAAAGAAATATTGGAGCAGGATTCATATTCTAATACAGAAGATTCTCAGAGTGAATATAAAGATAAAACCAGAAACTTTTCTCTTGGGTTTAAGGACTTCCGGGTTGGCTCCGCAGCACCATTGACGGTCTTTTTAGACCGCCGCCCCCGTGATTCCGTTGAGCCGTTCTGACAGCGTTAATCAGCTGTCAAACGGCTTGAAAATCTCCCCTTCGGGAAAAGAAGGGGAGGAGAGCAGGTGGGTGAGGGTAGAGCTCCCTGAAAACCCCTGGATTAATTCCAGGGGTTAGGAGGGTGAGAGCTCCCCGTTCAGCCCACTGAAGCTCCGGATCCGGGGGGACTCTGTTTTTTTTTACAGAGCTAGGTGTTGCGTCCAATTTCTGCTGTCAAACAGAAGATTAAATGATTTCAAAAAAGCAGGCGGAACAGAAGCAGGAGGACAAGCTTTTTGCAAGTATAACACTTAACTCCGGGGATACAATGTTTCTAATTGGATTTTCTGAGCTGGAAGTTAAGATGGCATTTCTTTGTTGCGATTTTAAAAGGGAAAGTTAGAAAAAGTTTTTGCTAATAGACTCGTGCTCAGAGACTGGCTTTAAGTTGCTGGAATAGATTTTGAAGAGCTGTTTGGGAAAAGATTGTTTATAAAGAAATTGCTGAATGCTGCTCAAAAGGATGGCTCTGACTTTATGATTTTATGGTTGTGGGAAGAAAGAAAATTTCTTTAAAATAAAATGGCTTCTAAGAAAGGAGATCTTGAAAGTGCTGGATGCTATTTGGAGGTGTCAGAAACGAAACAGTTGTCTGATTTACAGAGTTGTAAGGATTTTGATGCAGAACTTACAGAATTTATAAAAGAAGCCATGAATAATCATACTGCAGCTATAAGTAACCAATTAGCAATTCTTAAAGGGATAACAACAGAAATGACTGAGGAAATCAAAACAACTACGGAGCATGATGACAACTCAGGAGATATTGCAGCAGAGAGGGTGGAAGAATTTTCTCAAGAATTTTCGAGCTTACTCTCTGCTCTTTTCGGAAAAATTGATAGAATCTTTCAAAATTATGACTTGGTTTGGAAAAAAGTAGTAAATGACCAGACTTTCGAAGTTTCAGAAGATGAAGGAGACTTGTCAGTGGCATCTATACATTTAATAGAAAAGAAACAATTGAACTTTTCTTCACAAACTCTTGACAAACTTTGGTTTTACAGACGAAGGAATGAACTGATTTACATAAGCATGAAGAGGCGATTTGGGGGCTCTAAATCAGAGGAAACTTTCTTAAAAAGGGGACAATCTTTGCAGTTATATCAACCTCAAATTAAAATGAAAAACCTCCTCAAAATAGAAGTAGGAGGGATGCAGAAAGATTGGAAAAAATATAAAAAGAAAGCAAGAATGGAAGATTAACCTTTTCTTTTGGCTTTGTAGTTGTTCTACTCATGGTTAAAAATGATTATGTTGTAGGTATTATAACTACTGAGGGGGGAAAAAGTATAAAGTTAAATATTGATTTTTAAATATGATGTACTAATGGTTGATTAATCCTTTTTGGTTTTTTAGTTTATGTATTAATGGTTAATTATGTTGTTGATTATCTTTCAAATTTTAAAAGTTGGAGGGAGGAATAATGAAGGGGGGAAATTTAGAAACTTAAAAAATGTAAAAATTTAATTAGTGAATATCTAAGGTTTATTTTTTGTTATGAGATTTCAAAATAAGAAACCAAGAATGGAAGATTTTTTTTTTTTTTTTTGGCTTTGCAGTTGTTCTATTCATGGTTTAAATTGATTATGTTTTAGGTGTTATAACTACTGAGGGGGAAAAAGTATAAAGTTGAATATTGATTTTTAAATATGATGTATTAATGGTTGATTAATCTTTTTTGGTTTTCTAGTTAATGTACTAATGGTTAATTATAAAAATGTAGAAATTTAATTAGTGAATATCTAAGGTTTATTTTTTGTTATGAGATTTCAAAATATCTGAACTTTGAGAAAAGTAGGAGGGGGAAAAATGTTTTTAGGTTTGAATGTTTAAGATTTGTTAATGGTTTTAAAATTCTTAGAGTTATTGGATTACATGTTACTTTGTGTTTATATAAAGGGAGGTTGATGAAATTGTAAAAGGGGAGTTAAGGGGTCTTGGGAGTTATTAAATCTTGCAGTTAGCTAGTTTATTTTAGCGAATGTTTGGTGAAATCTATGCCCTGTTTTTGTTCTGGGAAGTCGGGGGTGGGGGGTGGTGAGGAGGGGTTGAAGATTGAGTTTACCAAATTGATTTTTTTTTCTTTTTTTCTGATGATAGTTTGAATGATTGTTTATATTGTATACTTGTTTGATCAGAAAATAAAAACTTTTTTATTAAAAAAAAAAAAATTACAATTTAAAAGGACATGTGACAAAGCAAAGAAATATTGGAGCAGGATTCATATTCTAATACAGAAGATTCTCAGAGTGAATATAAAGATAAAACCAGAAACTTTTCTCTTGGGTTTAATGGAAAAAGACTTGGGGAAAAAACTGGAGCTTTGATGTTATATATGTTGACAGCAGCAAGATTATGCACAAAAATGGAATGACACTTTAATCCCCACAATGGATGAATGGTTGCAAAAGCTGCTGATGGAGTTAGCAGAGATGGCTAAATTGACTGCTTTGATTTAAAAAAAAAAGTACTTCTGTTTCTACTTGGAAACTGCTTCTGGACTTTGTGCTTGAGGTGGAAAAAAGTGAAACTTTGAGTTTGAGTTTTACTGATTTGATAGATCTGTTGTTATAGAAATAGCTAGTTTATACTATTATGTAAAAATAAAAAGTTGAGGTTTGATGTTACTTATTCTACTGCACCAAAGCGAGTCCGAAGCCAATGCCTCTTCTTTCATTTTTCCTTCTTCTCTACACTTTTCCCTTTTTCCTCCCCTGCTTTTCCTATTATTTGCATTTGTATTTTTGTATTTTATATTATAATAAATAATAAAAAAATAAAATTCTGTAGGACTTCCGGCGGTGACGTCATCACGAATGGGTGAGGAAACGGAGGCTCCGTCTCTGAAACCCAAATTTCCTCATTAATTGCTCTTTAGGGGCATTCCCGAACTTGGAGGGATCGGGAAACGAAAGAGGAATTCGCGAAGCCCCCTGGTGTTGCGCTGTCATCAGGGAGGTCGAGCGATCAACCTCTTAAATTGGTGGAGAAGAAGTCGGCCTTATCGGCAGACAGGAGGGATGGCGCCCGCCTAGATCGAAGCAAAAAGTGGAAGCAAATCCGAGTGACTGTCAGATAGATCACCTACAACAGAGACGGCAAATGGGACGCGCGAGCGAATCAGAGAAAGACAAGTGAGTTACAACAGCGGCGATACAAGAGAAGGAAAAAAGGGGGAATAATTATAGCGCGGAAGAGAGAATCCCATAGAATGACTAAGCAAATATAAGAAAAGGAGAAATAGCGCTCGAAGCGGTCTGACTGCGGACCTTTACAGCTGATCAAAGGGAGCAGCCTGTGGACTTTGTGGATATAGAGACAAGCTGTTTGATCTTGGGAATTATAACTGATTCAAACCCCAAACATTGGAAACCAAATACAGAGACTGAAATACCGGACTAAGTGGTGAATTTCACGGATACAGAAGATCTGTCGGGATTTCGAACTCTGGATTTACAAATAACTTTGGATAATAAGAACTCAAGTTTAAAAAAAAAAAGATTTGAAAATTGAATGCAGAGATCCGATGACTGGGAGAAGAAATTAAAAAAAAAAAAAGACTGAGACGACACAGATTGCGTTTTTCATGATTGTGAAAGAACAGACTGAGAGAGGTAAAGCAAGAAGACAATAAGGACTAAAGAAAATAAAAATTAAGTGAATTATTAATTTTGAACTGTTTAATTAGTTAATAAGTTTAATATTTGAAAGAAATATATAAGTTGACAATATTTTTATAGCTATAAATTGTATTGTGGAATTGTAGTTAGACAAGGAATTATTGTTAAAGCGAAAGACTGATTTTTATATATCTCTGAGATAGACTGATTGAAAAAGGGGGTAACTGAAAAGATTGCTAATTAGAAAATTAAGAAAATTAAATTAAAATCCTGATTGATAAGTAAATAGATTTATACTGTGAACAAGAATTAATTGCTTAATTGGGATAACTGGCAATATAATATAATATAACTATATATAAGTTGTGTGGTGTATAAGTAGTATTTGGAGGGGAAAAGAGATATTAAGGAATAACTTAATAATTGATGTTAAGGTTGGAAAGCTTTACACGAATATTAAAAATGTCTACAACATCCACCATAACAAAGACAGGGAAAAAACCTACAACTAGTACGTTAGTAATGACTCCTTCCCCCTCACAACAAAAAGCAATAGATAGCATGATGGGGAAAGAAAAAGAAAAAGAAAAACTGGAAATGGCACCTAATGTAATACAAGATATGTTTCAAAAGATCCAGGAAACACTGCTTCAAACACAAGAAAAAATAGCTGAAAATCAGGAAGAAATGAGAACGTTCCATGCAGAGATCAGAAATGAATTATTTATTTTATTTTATTTTATTTTTGAATTTGTATACCGCCCTTCTCCCTGAGGACTCAGGGCGGTGAACAGCCAGATAAAAACATCAAATACAAACATTAAAACACATTTAAAAATATATATAGATTTGGCCCCATTAATTAAAACGATAAGCAAAACAGAACAATTAAAAAAACCCTTAAAAAGAAAATTAAGCCAGCCCGGCTTGTTGAAAAAAGAAAGTTTTAAGGGCACGGCGGAAGGCACTGAGGTCATGGATTCTCCTTATCTCAGGGGGCAACTGATTCCAGAGGGTAGGTGCCCCCACAGAGAAGGCCCTCCCCCTGGGGGTCACCAGCCTGCATTGTTTGGCTGATGGCACCCCGAGGAGGCCCTCTCTGTGGGAGCGCACGGGTCGGTGGGAGGTCGTCGGTGGCAGTAGGCGGTCTCGAAGATAGCTAGGCCCTATGCCATGGAGCGCTTTAAAGGTGATAACCAACACCTTGAAGCGCACCCGGAAGACCACCGGGAGCCAGTGCAGTTCACGCAGGAGCGGTGTTACATGGGAGCGCCACGCTGCTCCCGTCACTACCCGCGCTGCTGCGTTCTGGACCAGTTGGAGCCTCCGGGTGCTCCTCAAGGGGAGCCCCATGTAGAGAGCATTGCAGTAATCAAGGCGAGAGGTTACGAGGGCATGAGTGACTGTGCACAAGGAATCCCGATCAAGAAAGGGCCGCAACTGGCGGATCAGGCGAACCTGATAAAAGGTCCCCCTGGTTACAGCCGTCAGATGTTCCTCCAAGGACAGCTGCGTATCCAGGAGGACTCCCAGATTACGAGCCCTCTCTGTGGGGGCCAAAGACTCGCCCCCAATAGTCAGTGATGGAGTCAACTGACCATATCGGGATGCCGGGAACCACAGCCACTCAGTCTTGGAAGGGTTGAGCTTGAGCCTGTTCCTCCCCATCCAGGTCCGTACAGCCTCCAGGCACTGGGACATCACTTCAAGGGCATCGTTGGGGTGGCCTGGGGTGGAGATGTACAGCTGAGTATCATCAGCGTACTGATGATATCTCACCCCAAAGCCACGGATGATCTCGCCCAGCGGCTTCACATAAATGTTGAACAGGAGGGGCGAGAGGACCGACCCCTGAGGCACTCCACATATAAGAGGCCTCGAGGTCGACCTCTGCCCCCCTGCCAACACGAACTGCGACCGGTCGGAGAGAAAGGAGGAGAACCACCGTAACACGGTGCCCCCCATCCCCAACTCTTCCAACCGGTGCAGCATGATACCATGGTCGATGGTATCAAAAGCCGCTGAGAGGTCTAACAGGACCAGAACAGAGGAGCAACCCCTGTCCCGAGCCCTCCAGAGATCATCAACCAACGCGACCAATGCCGTTTCCGTGCTGTGCCCAGGCCTGAAACCAGACTGGAACGGATCCAGATAGGATGTTTCCTCCAGGAATTGCGGGAACTGTCGCGCGACCACACTCTCAACAACCTTCGCCAGGAAGCGAAGGTTGGAGACAGGACGGTAGTTGGCCAATATTGCCGGATCCAGGGACGGCTTCTTGAGGAGAGGCCTCACCACCGCCTCTTTCAAGGCCGTGGGGAAGTAACCCTCACTCAACGAAGCGTTGATAACACCCTGGAGCCAGCCTCGTGTAACCTCCCGGGAGGCCAGTACCAACCAGGAGGGACACGGGTCCAGTAAACATGTGGCCGCACTAAGTCTCCCCAAAATCCTGTCCACATCAGGAGTCACAGCATCAAACTCCTCCCAGATAACATTCTCAAGACTATTCCTCGTCACCCTGCCCTGATCTACCCAGTCAGAGTCCAAGTCCCCCCGGATCTGAGCGATTTTGTCATACAGGTATTGTCCGAAATCCTCCGCCCTGCCTTCCAAGGGATCCTCCCGCGCTCCCAGGTGGAGCAGGGAGCGGGTTACCCTGAACAGGGCAGCCGGACGATTCCCTGATGACGCAATAGAGGCGGAACAGTAATTGAACTTTGCCGTCTTTATCGCCACTAGGTAGGTCTTAATATGTGACCTTACCAGTGTTCGGTCAGATTCAGTGCGACTGGCCCTCCAACCGCTCTCTAGGCATCTTTTCCGGCGTTTCATCTCCCTCAGCTCCTCGGTGAACCAAGGAGCCGCGAGGGATCGACACCGGGTCAGAGGCCGCAAAGGCACGACTCGATCCAAGGCCCCACCAGCCGCCCGGTCCCAGGCAGCTACTAGGTCCTTGGCCGAGTCGTGTGCCAGATCATCAGGAATTGGCCCAAGCTCCGTCTGGAACCTATCAGGATCCATCAGGCGCCTGGGGCGGACCCATCTAATTGGGTCCGCCTCCCTGCGGCGGGGTGTAGCGGTATGAAGGTCCAGACGAAGGAGTGAGTGATCTGACCATGACAAGGGTTCCATATCTATATCCCCTATAACAAGATCACTCAACCACTGGCCAGAGACAAAAATCAAGTCTAGAGTGTGTCCCCCCCCGTGAGTGGGGCCATGAACTAACTGGGTCAGGTCCATGGCCGTCATGGAAGCCATGAACTCCCGAGCCATCCCAGACGTTTCACCAACGGATGGCAAGTTGAAATCACCCATGACCATAAGCCTGGGTGTATCAACTGCCACCGCAGCTATCACGTCGAGTAGCTCAGGCAGGGCTGCTGCCACGCGGCAGGGAGCCAGGTACGCAAGCAGCAAGCCCATCTGAACCCCATGACCCCATCTCACGAAGAGGGACTCACATCCGACAATCTGAGGCACAGTGGTCTCCCTCGAACCAAGACCTTCTTTAATAATAACCGCCACCCCCCCGCCCCTCCCCTGGGCTCTCGGTTGATGGTATGCTCTGAAACCTGGTGGGCACATCTCGACCAGAGGGACACCTCCCTCCGGTCCCAACCAGGTCTCCGTAATACCTGCCAGGTCCGCTCCCCCCTCCTGGATAAGATCGTGAATGAGGGGGGCCTTATTTACCACAGACCTAGCGTTGCACAGCATCAACCGCAGGCTGTGCGGTTTAGGAGAAGTTAAGGAAGATATTAAGACCATGAAAGATAAAATTGGGGGCATTCAAAATTCTATAGCAGAAAATGAACAGAGAATTAGGAAAACGGAAACAAAAATAGATCACGTGGAATTAAAAGTAGAAGCAATGGAACAAAAAACCCTACAACTAAACAAAGAAATGTCAGATTCCTTGGCCATGCTCGAAATGGAAAAGGCCTCATACTTCTTGCGTTTTCAAAATGTCCCAGAAGAAAAAAATGAGGACTTAGAAGGAAAGATGGTGGAGATTATTGCAGGAATGATACAAAAAGAGCCAGAAGAAATAAAAGGACAATTGGAAGAAACTTATCATGTACAAACAAATTATATAAGAAGACACAGATTGGCGAGAGAAGTCCATGTTAAATTTTTAAAAAAATCAATCCGAGATGAAGCCTATAAGAAATCTAGAGAAGAAACGGTGATCTATAATGGAAAAGAAATTATAATTTTAAAACAGATACCCCAAAGAGTAAGAAATCTACGACAACAATATCAGTTTTTAACACAACTACTGATCAAATACAAGATAATGTATAGATGGTTGCCAATAGAGGGGATCTTAATTACGTGGGAAGACAAAAGATATAAAATAGATACTCTAGAAAAGGCAAGAGAATTTCATAACACACATTTTAGACTAGAAGTAGAACAGGAAAGTAAGGAGGAAACAGATAGTAAAAGTCAAGAAGAAGAACCAACAGAAACAAAGGAAGAAAAAGAAATAAGACAGAGGCAAGAAAAAGAGAGAGAACAGAGAGAAGGTGCAAAACCTAGAGAACGGATGGAAACAAGAAACACCAAAAAACAGATATAATAGGCAATGGATGAACAGATCAAACTCTTTTCGGTAAACATTAATGGCTTAAATGCCCCAAAGAAAAGGAATCAAATTTTCACAAAATTACAAAAATTAGAAGCAGATGTAATATGTCTGCAAGAAGTACACATTCAAAAAGATTATCAAAAAATCCTAGAAAACCCCAAATTAGGAAAATTATATTTATCTCTGGCCCCCAAAAAGAAAAAAGGAGTAGTGATTTACGTAAAAGAAAAAATACAATCTAAACTAGTTTATACCGATGAGCAAGGTAGAGTGGTGATGGTTGAATTAGAAATAGGAAAAAGGAAAATGTTAATTGTAGGGATTTATGCACCTAACCAAAAACTACAGGTTTTTTTTAAAGACCTACATATAAAATTAGCAGAATTAGAATATGATGATATTTGTGTAATAGGGGATTATAATGCAATAGTAAATGCAAAGAAAGACTACAAAACTGGGGAAAAAAAAACAAAAGAAAAAAGAAATACTTCCAAAAGAATTCTTTACTATGGCTGAAGAACTAAACTTGGCAGACGTATGGAGGGAAACACATGAAGAAGAGGCCCAATACACCTTTTACTCCCATCCGCATAACTCCTGGTCAAGATTGGACATGGCATGGATGACCCCAAGTATCAAAACAGAAGTAGAAAAAATTGAGATAGGCACAAATCAATGGGCAGACCACAATCCACTATTCATAAACTGGAAAGGGGAAAGAAGACGTAAGAGATGGACAATGAACCAAAGATTATGTAAAGAAAAAGAATTTAATTTGATGTTAGAAAAGGAAGTAAAAATATTCTTTCAGATAAATAAAATAGAGGAAACCTCTTTACAAAACACATGGGATACTTTAAAAGCATATATAAGGGGCCTAGTAATAGCATATACGAGGAAAAAGAATAAAGAGAAGAAAAAACAATTAGATAAATTAGAGAAAGACCTAAAACAAATAGAACAAAAACTCCAGGAAAAGCCCCAGAACAAAACAATAAGAGAAGAATGGGAAATGATTAAGCATAAATTGAATTTGATAAACCAAATAGAACTAGCCCAAAAAATAAAAATGGCGAAACAAAACTATTTTGAGCACGCAAATAAAACGGGCAGATGGCTAGCCTATAAACTGAAAAAAGAACAGAAAAAAAGAATGATATACCAATTGAAAGATGATAAAGGAGAAATTCAACATAGTAAAGAGGCCAAAAAAGATATTATTAAGAAATTTTATGCGAATCTATATAATCAGGGGAAAATAGAGGAAGATAAAATAAAACAGTACATAGAGAAATCAGGAATGCCAAAAATCACAGAAGAACAAAGAATTACTCTCAATAGGCCAATAACCAAATTAGAACTAGACGAAGTACTGAAAAAGCAAAAAAAACAATAAAACGGGCTACCGGTAGAAATATATAAAACAATGCAAGAAGTATTGGGAGAGAATATGTTGCGATTATATAATGAAGCTATGGAGAAAGCCAAGATACCAAATTCATGGACAGAAGCCATAATAACAATCATTCCAAAAGAAGACACAGATCTCCAGTTAATACAAAACTATAGACCTATTTCATTATTGAATGCCGATTACAAAATATTTGCAGCAATCTTGGCAGAAAGAATTAAATTAGTATTAAATACATATATACACCCAGACCAAAATAGATTTCTGCCGGGACGCCAAATAAAGAACAACATGAGAATAATACTTAATGCTTTAGAATACTATGAATCACACCCGGAGAAGCAGGCAGTGTTGGTTTTTCTTGACGCCCAAAAGGCCTTTGATAACCAAAATTGGAAATTTATGATTGAACAACTACAAAATATGCAAATTGGGGAAAAATTTGGGAAAATTATAGCAGAAATCTATACCAAGCAATCAGCAAGGATAATTATGAATGATGATATAACAGACAAATTTAATATAACAAAAGGAGTTAGACAAGGCTGTCCACTTTCCCCCTTACTATATATTCTATCATTGGAAACCCTGTTGAAAAAAATTAGAGAAGATCAAGGAATTGAAGGTTTAAGGATTAATAGAGAAGAATACAAAGTTCAAGCCTTTGCTGATGACTTAGTGTTTTTGACAGAAAATCCTATGGAATCTATACCTAATTTGTTTCAAAAAATAGAAGAATTTGGAGAAGTGGCTGGACTAAAAATTAATAAAAATAAATCAAAGCTAATTGTTAAAAACCTTACGGAAATCCAAACAAAAGATTTGATAGATAATATACAAATTCAAACAACAAAAAAAATAAAATATCTAGGAATCTGCTTATCCACAAGAACATCAGCAATTAAAGAAAACAATTATGATAAATTACTAGAACAAACAAAGAAAGATTTAGAAAAATGGGAAAATTTACACATTTCATTCCTAGGAAGAATTTCGGCTATCAAAATGATTATATTACCTAAATTTCTATATTTGTTTCAGGTCACCCCAATTAAAATAGATAAACCGTTTTTTGAAAAGCTGAATAAAATAACATCTAAATTTATTTGGCAAGGGAAAAGGCCACGAATAAAATTTAAACTGCTTCAGGATACAAAAGATAGAGGAGGAGCTGCGCTCCCTGACTGGGAGATATACTACCAAGCAGCAGTACTATCGTGGGTCAAAGATTGGATAGAATTAAAGGACTCTAGAACTTTAACAATTGAGGGACACGAACTTCAAACTGGCTGGCACTCCTTTATGTGGGATGAGAAATACAAAACACATTCATATTTTAAAACACATACAATAAGGAACTCACTATTACAAATTTGGCTTAAAATTAAAAAACAACATTATATGAAGATACCAAATTGGCTAGCACCGGCAGAATCAATTAGACACCCAAATTTAACAGATAAGACAAAAATAATTAGATATAAAGATATAATTGACTATCAAGGCAAACTAAAGACAAAACAACAATTGGAGACAGATTTACACAGAGGAATAGACTGGTGGACTTACACTCAAATACAATCTAAATATAGAGAGCATATAAAAACATATGAAATTTACAATCAAAAACAAGAAATAGATAAAATTATATTAGATTCAGAAAATAAATTAATTAGTAGAATTTATAAATTTCTCCTACGCTATAAATTGGAAGAAGAGACAGTCAAAGAAACGATGATTAAGTGGGCTCAAAATATCAAACACACAATACCTTTGGAAAAATGGGAAAAGTTCTGGCAGGAAAACCTAAAGTTAACGAAAGCAACGGCGTACAAGGAAAACCAATTGAAAATGTTTTATCGGTGGCATATGTCTCCAACCAGATTGGCAAAAATACAACTTAAAAATAGCCCAATTTGTTGGAAGTGCAAAAAGGCACAAGGGACTTTCTATCATTTATGGTGGACATGCCCGGCAGCAAAGAAATTTTGGTCTAACATCAAAAAATGGTTGGAACAAATAACAAAAACACAGATTGAAAAAGAACCAGAAACATTTTTATTAGGAATATTTAACAAATCATACCCTAAGGATATTAAATATCTTACAATTCACATATTAACTGCTGCAAGAATAATCTACGCAAGAAATTGGAAACAAGAAAAAATACCAAGTGAAACAGAAGTAATAGGGAAAATTTTAGAATGCGCTGAAATGGATAGGTTAACCAAAGAATTACAAGAAAAAGAAGAATCAGACTATTATAAAATATGGAATAGTTGGTATAATTGGTTAAAAATTAGAAATATACAAAAAATATAGGGGATATATTACCGATTGATACATATATATGTAATAAAAATATTATTAGATTACAGAAAGGTGAAGGAATATATTATAAGTAGAATTGTAGAACGTCACTCTGAAAAAATGCTTAAGAAGAAATTATATTCTTTTTGTGTATATGTTGTATAAATGTTCGTTGTGTATATGTTACGTATGTCTTTTTTAATATTTATATTCAATAAAAACTATTTAAAAAAAAATAAATAAAATTCTGTAAGTGGTAATAACGATGGCCAGTTGTCTTGGCTGTAGGTGCAGTAGCACCTCAAATACTGTTGGAGGAGCTGGTTCATCTTCTCAGCTTCTCTATTCATGTCAGGGTGATGAGCTGAGGAGAGGTTGACCTTGACATTTAGGAGCTGGAAAGGTGCTTTCCAAAGCCTAGATTGGAACTGTAAACCTCTATCTGAAACCAGTGCTGAGACCATGCCATGGTAGTGAAATACATGGTCTAGGAAAAGTTGGGCTGTGTCTTTGGCATTGGGTAATCTCTTGCATGGTATGAAATGAGTCATCTTGGTGAAAAAATCTACCACCACCAGAATGGTAGTGAAGCCTTGGACAGGGGGTAAATCAGTTATGAAATCCAGAGAGACCATATTGGGAGTGTTGGCAGTGGCAGCAAAAGGCCTGCAGGCTTCTGATGGAGGGGTTTGGCCCTCCTGCATGTGTGGCAAAAGGCCACATAATTCTTGATGTCTGTTGCCATCCTAGGCCACCAAAAATCTCTTAAGGTTCTGTGCAGAGTTTTGAACACTCCCCCATGCCCTGTTATTTGATTGTCATGGCAGAGCTGCAGTACCTCTTCCCTGCGGGGGTGGGGGGGCACTATTCTGCCTCTGTGTTTCAGGGCTCCTCCCTCCATTGTGAATGGGATTACAGTACCTGCTGGCGTTCCCTTGAGGTCATCTATCCTGGCCCATGAGAAGCGATCTAGCTTTAGCTGAGTGTTTATCCTAGTGATTAAGTCCTGGTGCAGTTGGGCAGCTCCCAACCTCTCAGTGGTTGGTGGTGATTGTTGAAGCTAGAAATTTGAAGGTTGTAGAATTGTTGGTGCTGGAATCTTTTGAACAAGAGAATATTCCCGTATGCGAGAGAGCGCATCTAGCATTAGGTTCTTGGACCTTGGGATGTATTTAATGTAGAAATCAAAATGTGAGAAGGATTGGCTCCATCTGATTTGTCTGGGGAAAGCAGTTTGGTTTGTTGCTGAGTGTGTAGATGTGGTCTGTGTTGACCTCTATAGGAAAGCATACACCTTCTAGGAACTGTCTCCAGTGTTGGAATGCTGATTTAACAGCAAGGAGTTTCTTATTAAAGATATCATAACTGCATTCTGTGGCAGTCAGGACTCTGGAAAAGAAGGCACATGGCAGAAAGCCATTTCCGCCCTCTTCTGTAAAAGAACAGCTCTGATGGCTACATCTGAAGTATCCATTTGAACAACAAATTTCTTTGATGTTTCCTGGTGAAGGAGATGCTGGCAAGCAAAAAGCTGCTTTAACTCTTCGAATGCTGATTGGTGTGTAGGAGTCCAAGCAAACTCCTTTCTTAGTCAGTCCACCTGGATGCCTTTTGTAGTAATACGGTAACCCAAGAAGTCTAGTTGCAGGTTAAAGGTGCATTTTTCTGGCTTGCCAAAGTGATTGTTATCTCTTAGTCTATGGAGAACTGTGTGCACGCGGTCTGTGTGCTGAGCCTCATTCTCAGAGTAGACCAGAATGTCACCTAGATAGAGCACTACAAATGTATCTATGAGGTCTGAGAATGCTTGGTTCATAAATCTGGAAAATACGGCCCCTGCATTAACTAGTCTGTATGGGGTCACTGTCAAATTTGATGTCTCTGGTATCAAAGGCGGTTAAGTATTCCGGTTAAGGTTATAAGCATTACAGAGGTCCAGTCTCATAAAAACATGTTGTCAGGGTTCCAAGTAACACCCCTAATGAAAGAAGAATCCGAGGCTTGAAAATTCCTCAGAGTTCCATTTTATTAGAGATGTCATATTGGCACATCTGGGAAAACCTGAATCTGAAAGTTTCCAGGTTTTCCCCACCCAAGTGAAAGTCCAAGTCCCTGCCCAGCACCCACATATCCATCACATGGCCCAATCATCCACCGTCCAAATTGGAGATACCTCCCAGTCATTCAACTCCAGGTGCCAGGGCAAGGCGTCCTTGACTCTCTGAGAAAGGAATGTTATTTTGACTACATATCACCCATACTCTATGTAATCACCCCTCCCAGTTTCCCACAGTAGAAAATGTGGCAGGCCTGAAGGCTGAAATGTAAAAGATGGCTTCCAGGTCGGACACATGTGCTTTCTGCAGTCTAAGACTTCTGAAATTAATGGCAGTGGATAATGGTCTCTTACTGTCACTGAGTTCAAAGCTTTGAATCACTACAGTAGGCAGCTGCGAGTCTTGGGGATTAGTATGGCAGAAACTGGCAGTTGTGCCTGGGCAGGTGGGGCAGGAGGTTGTACTTGTTGCAAAGGCCCTTGTTGAGTGAGGATCTGTACTTGCTGAATCAGTTGGTGAACATTTTAACACTGGCTGCCAAATTCCTCACTTCATCTTCTATGCCATCTTGACACCTGCTGAAAGAGTGTACATCTGGCTCTTCTGCTGTTGCTGTATCACTGGGATCTGAAGCCATGGCTTGGGTATTCTGCGGTCCATGAAAATTTTTGGTCTAGAACAGGGGTGTCAAACTCATGGCCCGCAGGCCAGATGCGTCACATGCTGGCCATGCACGCCCCCAGTTTAGCAAAGGGGGAAAAAGTCCCGATACGTCACATGACAACGATGTGGCGATGTGAGTTTGACACCCCTGGCCTAGAAGGAGTAGTTCAGATTGATGTCAAGCATGAGAAATCAGGAAATCCAGGCAGTTCAAATGAATATAAAGGTTTATTGTAAGCTTAAGCTTTCTATAAGAATCTGAACTACTAATGGTCAAAGCAACTTGGCAGTAGATAAGAGTCAATGGAATTCAAGGTGGGCTGGACTTAGATCTCTTGTGGGTGTGAAGAGACTCGAGACTGATGATGCATTTGACACCTCCCTCGGGTTCAGCCTGGTCCTCTCCTACACCAGATGTGCTTTAAAAAACGATCTGCCGAGAGGAAGGGTGGATGGATGACCTGACTTTCTGGCCGCTCACACTGGGAACTGTAATCTTCAAGATTCCTCTTCCTGGTTGGGTCCCATGGTCTGAAAGTCATTTTGGGTTATTCCTAAGTGCTCCCATTCAAATCCAGGGAGCAAAATCAGCAGATGGTCGACAGGAGAGAAAAATCCTCCTACCGTTCTGCAGCCATCTTGGGGGAGGAGTCCTCTTCAACATCTTCATAAACAATTTAGATGAGGCTATAGAAGGGGAACTCATCAAATCTGCAGATGACAACAAGCTGGCAGGAATAGCCAAAACCCCAAAAGATATGCTCAAGATCCAGAATGATCTTGAAAGACTTGAACACTGAGTCCTATCTAACAAAATGAAATACAATGGTGAGAAAAGTAAGGTTTTATGCTTAGGCAAGAAAAACCAAATGCATAGGTATAGTATAGGTGGTATCTGGCTCAATAGCAGTAACTGTGAGAGGAATCTAGGAGCCCTAGTGCAGGGGTCCCCAACCCCTGGGTCGTGGTGTGTTTGAAGTTCCACTCACATGAGTGACGGGCAAGTGCGCATGCATGCGAAGCTCCTCATGTGAGCAGCTGGCAAGCGCCTTCTCCCCCTCCTACTCTTGAGACCCCCTGGCCGGCTGTGGTGGGGCTGGGAGTGTGCGCACAAGCGGGAAGACCCTCAAGCAAGTGGCTGGCTGCCCCTCATATGACTTTGCTGCGCTTTGGTCGAGCCCGGCCGCTTGCTTGAGGAGGGGCTTCCAGGGGATCGCGAGAGGAGGAGGGGGGAGGAGGAGGAGGGGGGAGGAGGAGGAGGGAAGCCTCTGCCGCGGCTCACGCTTGTTCCTCAGCCAGCCCGAATTTCCAAAATGTTGCCAAGAAGAAAGAAAAGGAGTACCAAAGAGCCCCAAGGAGAGCTTGATGGGCTTTCCGGGAGAGTGAGAAGAGACACACAGAGAGAGAGATACAGAGATATACACACACACACATACACACACACACACACACACACACATAGGGAGAGGGGGGAGATAGAGGGGCAGAGAGACATAGAGACACAGAAAGATACAGAGAGAGGGGGAGAGAGTGGAAGATAGGGAGAGGGGGAGAGTGATACTGAGAGGGGGAGAGAGAGACAGAGATACATAGAGGGGGGAGAAAGAGGAAAGAGACATATATAGAGAGACACACAGAGAGAGCGGGAAAGATACAGAGAGGGAGAGAGACAGATACAGAGAGGGGGGAGAGAGGAGTGGGGGAGAGAGACAGACACACACGCAAGATACAGAGGGGGGAAGAGAGGGAGAGGGTGAGAGGTACAGAGGGGAGAGAGAGGGAGAGAGAGAGAGATAGGGGGAGAGAAGGGGAAGATAGGGAGAGGGGGAGAGACAGGGAGGGAGAGAGGGAGAGATACACAGAGAGGGGGAGAGATACACAGATACAAGGGGGAGAGAGATACAGAGAGGGAGAGAGAGATACAGAGGGGGAGAGGGTGGGAGAGAGAGAGGGAGAGAGAGAGAGAGATACAGAGAGGGGGAGGGGAAGATACAGAGGGGGAGAGGGAAGAGAGACATAGGGAGATATATATATATATATACAGAGAGAGATAGAGGGAGAGAGACAGACAGAGAGATACAGAGAGGGCGAGAGGGGGGAAGATAGGGAGAGTGGGAGAGAGAGATACAGGAGGGAGATACAGAGGGGGAGAGAGGGGAAGATACAGAGAGAGGGGGAGACGGGGGGGGAGAGAGAAGGGTTTTGTGGTTCCCGGTGTGTGTTTTTGTTTTTTTTAACAACCAGTTCTCTGCCCTAATGACCTGCTGGGTAGGCATGGCAAGAGGGTCATGTGACTGGATGGGAGTGAGTGACGTGGAGTTGGTCATGCCCACCCAGGTTTTGTGGCTCCCAGTGGTTTTTTTTTCTGTGAGAAACGGGTCCAAATGGCTCTTTGAATGTTTAAGGTTGCAGACCCCTGGTATAGGGTCTCCTGCTTGAGCAGGGGGTTGGACTAGAAGACCTCCAAGATCCCTTCCAACTCTGTTATTGTGTTATGCTGCTTTTGACTAAGGAGTAAATAGTAGTGAGCTGTCCCAAGTGGGAGATAATACTAATTATTTAGAGAGGTAAAAACTAAAACTGAAAAGTTCCTGAAGGATTTTTTTTTAAAAAAATTGGTCAATTGTCAACTAATTGGCAAATAAAGTTCGATTTAAGTAAGAATAAAGTGATGCATATTGGGGGGAAAATCTGACTTTATGTTTTGTGTGTTTGGATCTGAGTTATATGTGGAAAAAAATGGGGCCTTAGTGGATAGTTTGCTGAAAAGTGAAAAGGGCAGTTTCCATGCTGGGGATTATTAGGAAAAGGATTGAAAATAAAAATGCCCATATTGTAATGCCTTTATACAGATTTATGGTACATCTGTGGCCTGAATACTAAATATTTGTACCAGGTTGGATTCAGTACAACCAGATACTATGGAACTGTGTTGAGAACCAATTGTTGTTTAAAAAAATAGTGCATCTGAGCATGTGGGCTAGAAGTGTCACTAAGGCTTAGGTTAAAAAAATAACTTCCTAAACATGATTTTTATTTCTGGATATTAGTTTCAAGGGTTTTACACATTTGTATTACCACTATTTTGAGTTTTTTCAGCTGTAACTGGAATAATGGTATTGGGTACCATAGTCTTCTAGATAGTTATTAAACGATTCTGTGCAGCCCTCTCTTTTAAATTAGTATAATGTGGGTGGCAGCAATGGCTTAAAATAGCCTACGGTAGCCTAAAATTGCATATTAAGCATTTAGTGAATGACATCACTGTTAGAAATATGTTTGTTTTTCTGTTTTTATGCATTGTCATTGGAAAATATTGATCAGTTGCTTTAAAATATTTCACAATTAAGCAAAATAGCATGAAAACTTGTACTGGGTATTGACTGTTATTATTTATTTATTTATTTATTTATTTATTTATTTATTTATTTATTTAATTAATTTATATACCGCCTTACTCCCGAAGGACTCAGGGCAGTGAACAGCCAAACAGTAAAAATACATAGATACAAAATTTAAAAACAAAGTAAAATCGAATTAAACAAATTTGGCCCAAACGTATTAAAACCCCAATCCTTTAAAAACCAATTTAAAATTTACATAATTAAAAAGAGGGAAAAGATTAGGCCAGGCCCGCCTGGTGGAATAAAAAGGTCTTAAGAGCGCGGCGGAAGGTGCGCAGATCCAGGATCCTCCGTATCTCCAGGGGGAGCCCGTTCCAGATAGTAGGTGCCGCCACAGAGAAGGCTCTCCCCCTAGGGGCCGCCAGTCGACATTGTTTGGCCAACGGCACCCAGAGGAGCCCCTCTCTATGAGAGCGTACCGGCCAGTGGGAGGCTATTGGTGGTAGTAGGCGGTCCCGTAAATAACCAGGTCCTAAGCCATGGAGCGCTCTAAAGGTGGTAACCAAAACCTTGAAGCGGAAGACCACCGGGAGCCACTGCTGCTTGCGCAGGAGAGGTGTTACACGGGAACACCATGTCGCTCCCATTACCACCCGCGCGGCCACACTATGCGCCAGTTGGAGCCTCCGGGTGCTCCTCAAGGGGAGCCCCATGTAGAGAGCATTACAATAGTCCAGGCAGGAGGTGATGAGGGCATGAGTGACCGTGCGTAGGGAGTCCCGATCCAGAAAGGGACGCAACTGGCAAATCAGGCGAACCTGATGAAAAATCCTCCCGGTCACGGCCGTCAAGTGCTCTTCTAAAGACAGCCATGAACCCAGGAGGACGCCCAAGTTGCAAACCCTCTCCGTGGGGGCCAATGATTCGCCCCCAATAGTCAGTGATGGCACCAACTGACTATATCGGGACGTCGGAAACCACAGCCACTCGGTCTTGGATGGGTTGAGCCTGAGCCTATTCCTCCCCATCCAGATCCGCACGGCCTCCAGGCACCGGGACATCACTTCAAGGGCATCGTTGGGGTGGTCCAGGCTGGAGATGTACAGCTGGGTGTCATCAGCGTACTGGTGGTACTTCACCCCAAAACCACGGATGTTCTCGCCCAGCAGCTTCACATAAATGTTGAACAGGAGGGGCGAGAGGACCTACCCTTGTGGCACCCTACATATGAGGGGCCTCGGGGTCGACCTCTGCCCCCCTGTCAACACAGACTGCGACCGGTCGGAGAGAAAGGAGGAGAACCACCGTAACACAGTGCCTCCCACCCCTAACTCTTCCAACCGGTGCAGCATGATACCATGGTCAATGGTATCAAAAGCCGCTGAGAGATCTAACAGGACCAGGACAGAGGAGCACCCCCTGTCCCGAGCCCTCCAGAGATCATCAACCAACGTGACCAATGCCGTTTCTGTGCTGTACCCGGGCCTGAAGCCCAACTGGAACAGATCCAGATACGTCGTTTCATCCAGGTGCTGGGGGAGCTGTTGCGCGACCACACTCTCAACAACCTTCACCACAAAGCGAAGGTTGGAGACCGGACGATAATTTACCAACATTGCCGGGTCCAGGGAAGGCTTCTTGAGGAGAGGCCTCACCACCGCCTCTTTCAAGGCAGCGGGAAAGTCACCCTCACCCAGCGAAGCGTTTATAATCCCCTGGAGCCAGCCTCGTGTCACCTCCCGGGAAGCCAGCACCAACCAGGAGGGACACAGGTCCAATAAACAAGTGGTCGCGTTCAGTCTGCCCAGAATCCTGTCCACGTCCTCAGGGGTCACAGGATCAAACTCATCCCAGATAACATTCTCAAGATCTGCCCCAGTCCCTCCCCCTGAGACTACCCAGTCAGAGTCCAAATCTTCCCGAATCTGAGTGATTTTGTCATGCAGATACTGAACAAAATCCTCGGCTCTACCCTCCAAGGGGTCCTCCCGCGCTTCCTGGTGGAGCAGGGAGCGGGTCACCCTAAATAGGGTGGCCAGGCGGTTATCTGATGACGCAATAAGAGCAGCAAAATAACTACATTTCGCTGCTTTTATCGCCACTAGGTAATGCCTAATATGAGATCTTACCAGTGTCCGGTCCGATTCAGAAAGACTGGCCCTCCAACTACTCTCTAGGCGTCTTTTCCGACGCTTCAACTCCCTCAGTTCCTCAGTGAACCAAGGAGCCAAATGAGATCGGCGCTGGGTCAGAGGCCGCAAAGGCACGACCCGATCCAGAGCTCCAGCGGCCGCCCTATCCCAGGCGGCCACCAGGTCTCCAGTCGAGGCGTGTGCCAGAACCTCAGGAAATGGCCCAAGCTCCGTCTGGAATCTGTCAGGTTCCATCAGGCGCCTGGGGCAGAACCATCTTACCGGCTCCGCCTCCCTGCGACGGTGTGCAGCGGTTCGAAAGTCGAGACAAAGGAGAGAGTGATCTGACCATGACAAGGGTTCAGTAACTATATCCCCTATCTCAAGATCCCTCGACCACTGTCCAGAGACAAAAACCAGATCCAGCGTGTTTCCCCCTGTGTGGGTAGGGCCATGAATTAACTGGGTCAGGTCCATAGCTGTCATGGAAGCCATGAACTCCCGAGCCATCTCCGACGTCTCACCCACGGACGGCAGGTTGAAATCCCCCATGACCATAAGCCTAGGGGTATCAACTGCCACCGCGGCGATGACGTTGAGTAGCTTGGGCAGGGCTGTTGCCACGTGGCAGGGAGCCAGGTACATGATCAGCAAACCCATCTGAACCCCGTGACCCCATTTCACAAAAAGGGATTCACAGCTGGCCGTCTGAGGAACAGTGGCCTCCCTCGGTCTCAGACCTTCTTTAATGATAACCGCTACCCCCCCGCCCCTCCCCTGTGACCTCGGCTGATGGAATGCTTGGAAACCTGGCGGGCACATTTCAACGAGGGGAACCTGAACTGGATGTAATCATCTTTATTCACTGTTAATCCCAGTGTAATCATCTTTATTTTTCTCACTGTTAATCTCAGTGTAATCATCTTTATTCACTGTTAATCCCAATGTAATCATCTTTATTTTACTCACTGTTAATCTCAGTGTAATCATCTTTATTCACTGTTAATCCCAGTATAATCATCTTTATTTTTCTCACTGTTAATATCAGTGTAATCATCTTTATTCACTGTTAATCCCAGTGTAATCATCTTTATTTTTCTCACTGTCAATCTCAGTGTAATCATCTTTATTCACTGTTAATCCCAGTGTAATCATCTTTATTTTTCTCACTGTTAATCTCAGTGTAATCATCTTTATTCACTGTTAATCCTAGTGTAATCATCTTTATTTTTCTCACTGTTAATACCAATGTAATCATCTTTATTCCACTGTTAATCCCAGTGTAATCTTCTTTATTTTTCTCACTATTAATCTCAGTGTAATCATTTTATTTACTGTTAATCCCAGTATAATTATCTTTATTTTTCCCACTGTTACTCCCAACATAATCATCTTCTACTTTTATAGTTATATTATTAAAAATATTCAAATTATAACCATTGTTATAGGTATTTAACCAATATCCCAGTTATTATAACCATCAATTTCCTCAAATAATATCTTTTAACATCTTAATTAAAAATTGGTTCTTTATATCCATTGCTATATTTCTTTTAATGTAATCTATTTTCCATATATTTTAGCTTCAATCACTATTTCATTTCTAAATATCTGTAACATAATTCTTCTCATATTTGTTTATCTCAATATAGTCATTTTATAAATCCAAGTCCTGGACTTCTTTAAATTTCTTAATATTTTCCAACCTTTTATTCTTTTATCATTCAGTATTAATCTCCATATAATCATCATACTTGCTCCAATTATAAAAGTTCCATTGTATTCCCTTCTATTTCTTTTTTTATTCCTCCAAAAGTCAAGCCTCTTGTAGACAAGAAAATCCTCCTCCACAAGTTCCCACGTTTATTATCTGGTGAAGTTCACAATTTTCCAAAACAAAGAAGCAAGTTGCAATGTTCCTTTTTACTCCAGATGGTGTCTGTCTGCAATCCACAATTTCCAATTGCTTAATAAGTGCTGCCGTCGCCTGCCTAATTTTTGGTAAGTTGCTGTCTGAGTGACTCTGTGCCCCCCCACCACTTGCTTGCAGTTGACGCCCGCATGCAGCCCCAGGACACCCACCCCCTTGCCAGCCAGGAGCGCTGCCGCCAGTTGCTCCCCTCTGCCTGCCTGCCTCAACGCCGCCGCCACTGTTGCCATTAGGAAAGGCCCTGAAGCTGCGCTGCCCGGGATGCACGTGGGCTGTCGCGGGGGGGGGCGGCAGGCATGTCTGGCTGGCTGGCTGGACACCGCTGCCATTGCCGCCGCCATTGTCATTAGGAAAGGCCCCGAAGCTGCGCTGCCTGGGATGCACGTGGGCTGTCGCGGGGGGGGGAGGCATGGCTGGCTGGACACTGCCCGGAGCATGAGGCTGGCAGGAGGAGGAGCCGGTGCCCCTGCACCCCTCACCCGCTGCCCCGGGAAGTGCCAATGAAGAAGCCCAGCCCTGCGCTCACTCAGGCGCCACACCACGCCTGCAGGTACATGGAAAAAGCTAATTTTTCTGATCTAGAAACAAGTGTGGAAAAAGAGATGAAATGGGTCATTCTCAACACTTGCATTCTCTACACTTAAAATATCTAGAAATTTTAAGTGTAGAGAATGCAAGTGTTTAGAAGTCACACCCACTCCCAGACCTGCTTGGGATCAACCAGGACACCTGCAGCCCTCCCCTGCCTCCTCAGGTGTTGGAACATGTTGGGGGGGATGCTTTTCAAGGAACCACAAGGGGGGCTGAGAGCTGGTTTCTGTCCCAAAAGTAATATTTGGTCCAGAACCAATCCCAACATGAAGGTCTTTTATTTGTTCCTTGAACTCCTTGTCTTTGCATTTTTACCAGGTAAGAAATTAAATTTCTGATGATGTAAAAATAGCTCATAACTCACCTTTCTAAACAGCTATTATCATGTCTAAAAGCAAGATACTCTTCTTCATCTTTTGTCTGGAGTACCATTTAATCCAGAGCCTTTTAATTCCAGAAGTCCAAGTTTAAAGAATGGCCTTCTGGAATTAAAGATCCATTTTTTAGCTAAAACTTAATTCACACCTGTTAGTTTTGCTTTAAACAAATAGCTTTGAGCAGTGTGAACGATTGACAGTGTAAGCCTCCAAAGGTCTGAAAAATATATCATTGATTTTTCTTTGGCATTTAAACTAGATATCCAATGTAAAAAAGTACATCAAGGAAGGACTGGAAAGCCAATTCATACTGAACTGTATTGGGTTTTTTGTTATTATCCACTATTTGTACCTAGTGTGGAAAAAGATGAAATGGGTCATTTCCCCAGACAAACCATCCCACAGCCCTCCCCATCCCCTCTTCTGTGAAATTGCTTTCTCCCACTCCCTGGTGGTCAGCAAATTCAAGATGGGTTTAAGTCATGACCCAGATGGGTTCCCCCATCTGGTTCATGACTTAAATAGCTATTTCCCAGCAGTGCTTTCCTCCACTCCTATCTCTGTTTGTTTGACTGGTTCACAGTTTTGCTTTAACTATTCTCCAGTATTATCTCCTCCACTTCCTTCTAGGTTTATTTTTTGGCTGGTTCACAACTTAATTAGCTTTTTTCCAGCAGTGCTTTCCTCCACTCCTAACCTTACTTATTTGGCTGGTTCACAGTTTGGCTTTAACTGCTCTCCAACATTATCTCCTCCATTCCTCCTAAATCTATTGTTAAACTGGTTCACAACTCAATTAGTTGTTTTCCAGCAATGCTTTCCTCCACTCCTACCTCTTTTTGTGACTGGTTCACAACTTTGTTTCAGCTGGTCTCCACAATCGTGCTTTCCTCCACTCCTAACTTTTATTTTTTGGCTGGTTCACAGCTTTGCTTTAACTGTTCTCCAGCATCATGCTTTCCTCCACTCCTAACTCTGTTTTTTTTTAACTGGTTCACAGCTTTGCTTTAACTGTTCTCCAGTTAAACCAGCTAAATACTAGATTTAGTAGTAATGGAGAATAAGTCTGAAGTAAGCAAAAATAAAATATTTTGGGAGTAATAAATTATAGATGGAAATGTTGAATGAATGTTAAAATGAATCGATTCTGAAATGACTTTAAGAGAGGAGAAAAATATTTTATGTTAAGACTATGGACACTAGATGTCATTTAAGAGAGGTAAAATATAGATTTGACGTAATGAGTTTTAGGATTAAGGAATATATATGAAATACTGATTGTTAAAATGATAAAGATTTAGAATGATGTTTATTTGGAAATGATTGAATATAAGAAGGAGCTGTGTATATTTGGAGTTAAAGATTTAGGGTGATACAGTGAAATGCCAAATGTTTAGAATAAGATGTTAGAATGTGTGATAAAAAACCGGGATTGGATTTTTTATTTTTTAAGATGTAAATGGATGAAATTTGGAATTGAATTGGTTAAGGGAGTGTGAGCAATTATACCTATTCTATACCAGATCAAACCTTTGCTCTAAAAACATGTATTTTATGTTTTATGTTTAAAAATAAATAAAACATTTTTTTTTTAAAAAAAAAAAGAGGAACCCCCATCTGAGAATCACCGCTGTAGATTGGTTGATTCAGGGGATTTCTTTAGTGTTAACTAATAGTGTTAGCTATTTTTGGTACAGGGATAGATTTGTATGGGATGCCTCTTTTTTTTTTTTAATGTTGTGTTTTTGTAGACTCCAAGTCTTGAATACCCAAAAATGGGTGCAGCAAAAAAGGCAAAAACAGATAGTGGAAGATCATTCCAAGAGGCCTGGACAGAGTCATTTGGAGTGATTGAACGCAGTGGGAAAGCATTATGTACTTTGTGTAATGAAAGTGTTGTGTGTCGCACATCAAGTGTCAGACGGCACTTTGACACCAACCACAAAAATGTTGCTGAACTTGGTGCAACTGAAAGAAAAGAGTTTATTGAAGGGAAATTGAGGAGCTATCATTCCCAGTCTCTTAGTTTTTCCAACTATCTGTCCAGAACAAATCATCTGACAACTGCCAGTTTTCAAATTTCATTGTGCCTAGCAAAACATGGTAAGCCCCTCTCTGCTGGGGATATTTATTGGTTCGATTTATTTATTGGTTCGATTTATATGCCGCCCTTCTCCAGAGACTCAGGGCAGCTTACAATGCGTTAAGCAATAGCCTTCATATTTTTGTATATACCTGCTTAGTAGGGCTTTCGGCCCCCCCAAGCGGTGTTCTTTTTATACAAAGTCAACTTATTGCCCCCACAATCCGGGTCCTCATTTTACCTACCTCGGAAGGATGGAAGGCTGAGTCAACCTTGAGCCTGGTGAGATTTGAACTCGCAGTAATTGCAGGCAGCTGGCAGCTAAGTGCTACTTAACAGCACTTCAGTCCACTGCGCCACCAAGGCTCCTTCAAAATGGCCATGTTTTCTGGGAGTAATTCCCTTTTTTATGATTTCCCAAACAGGGATAAAATTATGAAACGCATCTCTGAGGTACCACTTAGCAGAAATACTGTTAAAGATCAAGTCCAGTGCATGGCAAGTGATGTTGGTCAGCAACTCACCGCTGACTTACAAAAGACAGCCTGTTACTCCATGTGCTTGGATGAAAGCACAGATGTAAATAATCATGCAAGGCTAGCAGTAATTTTGTGTTATGCTGTTGATGACATCATGAGAGAAGAGCTGGTGAAACTGGTGTCTTTGCCTGAAAGAACTCAAGGGATAGATATCTTCAATGCTGTGATGGAGGCTTTTTTGTCACAAGACAAAAGACCAGAAAAAGTAGTTTCAATTACTAGTGATGGGGCACCTTCTATGGTTGGGCAACATCTGGTTTCATACAGTTGTTTGTTAAAGAAATAAAGCATAAAGTCATTCAGTTCCATTGTATTATACATCAAGAAGCTCTTTGTGCCAGGGAAAGCAGCAAAAAATTTGAAGATGTCCTCAAAGATGTCACAAAAATGGTGAATTTCATCATGGCTCATGCTCTGAATTATTGACAGTTTAAAGCACTTCTTGAGGAGATTCATGCACAGTATAATGGTTTACTTATGTACAATAATGTCCAGTGGCTGAGCAGAGGATGAGTCCTGGAGAGATTTGTAGCCTGCTTGGATGAAATTAGGCTGTTTATGAATGAAAAAGGGCAGGGATATCCATAGCTCACTGATATGGCCTGGGTTACCAACCTCATGTTTTTTATAGATTTTACAACACACTTCAATGTACTGAAGAAACAACTACAAGGTTTTGGGAAAACAACAGAAAGGATGTTTTGTGATATCAAAACATTTGAGAGAAAACTGCAGGTTTTTGAAAGAGACCTTGAAAGTGGGCAGCTGAAATATTTTCCAAATCTAAAAATGCATATAGAAAATTTTACAACATTTGCAGACAGTCCTACAAGCCATCAGGAAATCTACAAGGTATTTTCTAGCATTGTAGCAGCTGCAAAGGTGAATTTTAGTAACAGGTTTTTACAGTTCCGTAAGATGGAGACAACCCTGTGTTTTCTTACTTCTCCAGATAAAGCCAAATTTGAAGAACTTGATCTTTCCTGCTTACACTGGTTAGATTTGGAAAATCTGGAAATGGAGCTATTGGAATTTCAAGAAAGCTCCATGTGGAAAAATAAATTCTGTGACCTGCATGAAACACTTGAGAAGATAGAAAGGATGACAAAGGACAGCACAATTACCGTATTTTTCGGAGTATAAGACGCACCTTTTTCCCCCCTAAAAGAGGGTGAAAATTTGGGTGCGTCTTATACACCGAATGTAGCCCTGCCCACCCCCACCTTTCGGATGTTTTTGGCCTCCGCGTGTCACATTTTCGGGTGGTTCCAGGCGGCAGGGATCCTCACTTCCACTTGGATTTTGATAACGAGCAGCACAGATCTTTTTATCCATTTAAAACAAACCCTATCACCCTACGCGCATTTTACTGGAGTGGGTGGGGTGGGGGATGGTTTTCATGGGGGCAGAAGAGGGACTTGGCACCAAAGGCTCCGCTCCCGAGACATCCCTGTCTTCCTACCTATAGCCGTAGGCATTGAAAGCCTGGCTTTCTTGCAGCAAGGCCCGATAGAGACGCAGCACTTCAGTCCTCCTGGACGCTGTCATCTTGTAAACAAAGTGCTGGGCTTCCCAGCAAGCCCCCTGTGCCTTTGCTGCCTCGGTCGGAGCCTGATTCCTGAAGCAGACTGGGGAAGCGTGGAGGTTGGGACTCTGTTGGCGAAGCGGGAGCTGCGCAGGAGGCGTAAGGCAAGGTGGCTTGCCGCTTGGCCTGCCCCTTCTCCAGACGACCCAGGCAGAGGGCAATCGGCTTCTGCTCCTAGCCCGGGAGATGGATCTGGCCAGGAGAAAAGAGAAGGTGAGTCTGTGGAGAAGGAGGAGAAGGGCACGCGGCTCTGCTATATGCATCGGGGAACCGGGGAGGAAAGAGTATTTGGGCGGCAGCGCTGGCTGGAACCGCCCGCCACCTGAAACATGCTATTTTTTGGCCTCCGCACGCCCCGTTTTTGGAATCAGGGAGGAAAGCGTTTTTGGGCGGCAAAGCCGGCTGCATGACCCGTTTTTGGAATTGGAGAGGAAAGCATTTTCAGGTGGCAGTGCCACAATCCCCTCCCCGATTCCAAAAACGGGGCGTGCAGCCCGCTCTGCCACCTGAAAACGCTTTCCTCCCTGATTCCAAAAACGAGGCGTGCAGAGGCCAAAAAAAAGCATTGTGTTTCAGTCGGCAGGTGGTTCCAGCCAGCTCTGCTGCCCAAATACGCTGTCAGCGTTCCAATTTGTGATCTCCCCCAGCACTGACATGAATGAGAGAGGGAGAAGCCTTGCTTTAATGCTGAGATGAACTTTCACTTAGTTTCCTGCTCTTTGGTAGATAACGTTACTTAGGAGATAGAGGGAGGGGGGAATTCCTGTGAATAGAAAGTGCTTGGGACAGAGAGATGGATCTGCATGATGGCCAATGAGACATTGGGGATGAAGAACGGAAAGGGAGGGGTTTGGAAGGAGATGCCAGTTTTGGCTGCACCCAGAGTTCAGGAATGACGTTGTTTTATTCTTAAATAAAGAAAAGATTCATCAGAGACTTTGCGTTTGAGAATGAAGTTTATTTGAGATAACACCGAAACCTGACAGACAGCCAAAACTCTTCCAAAGCCAGGGTGGCTGATTTTAAATCATCCCGCTCCCTCCCAGACGTGTGGGCGGACTGGAGGTTATCGCCGGACACGATGGCTGAAGCCAAGCTTTCGGAGGAAAGTCTACTTCAAGCGACAGGAGGAGAACCGGCCGTGATTCCAGCCAGTTTGGAAAGTACGAAGGCTCAACTCTCCCTGCCTTCCCCCTCGGCAGAACTTCAAGCCAAGAAACAGAAGCCAGATAAGTACCTGGGGATTGTGCCAAAAGCCTCCGCGGCTGAATTTCGCTTTCCAAACGTGAAAGATAAAGGGAAACCCCTAAGTGAATTGGGGAGGGCGACCTGGCTATGGGAATGGCAGCAAGCCAGGCAACAAGAAATTCTAAAGAAGCCACTCGAAAGCCCCATAGATGAGTTGAAAGAGAAATTTGATCGTGCCACCCTTCAGGGGGAGGGGCCATCTTGCAGACCCAAAGAAAAGAGAGAACCAGTCTGGGCTGTTGATCCAAGAGGCCGTAGGCCGAAGCGCAGCCCTTCCCCCCCTCCACAGCAGAAGGAGGAGGAGCCCAACGACGCATCCATGGGTTCCCCCCCTCCCAGCAAGCAGAGAAGCCTAGATGAGGCATTACCTCCCTACCCCAGGATGAGAGACGAGGAAGAGGACTATCAACACCAAGGCCGGCCCTACAGAGCTCAGCACAGAGAGGAGAGGGCAGAGAGGGAGGAACCACCCCAGTTCAGAGGGAAGTTCGATGGTGACCCAGACAATCTCGCCCAATTCCTCGATTCAGCTGAGATATACATAGAGCGTTTTGGACACCTCTATCCTTTCCCCAGAGCCCTAGTGAATGCTATCTCAGAAGGGTTGGAGGGAGAAGCAAAGAGGTGGTCATCATCCCTCTACAAAAACAGGCCCCCCCAACTGCAAGATGCAGACGGGTTCTTGCAACTATTGAGAGCCCGTTATGAGGAGGTGGAGGAGGACCCCTATGTGGAAGTCGAGCTCAGAAACCTAATGCAGAAGGGGAAGCCCATCAGAGAGCATATCCGTGAATTCAGGAGAGTCATTGGGACACTGCCTCCCCTACCAGAGCGATTGCTGGTGTATTTTTTTAGGACAAGCCTAGATAAGAGAATTGCCCAAGTGACTGCCTATCAAGACATCCCAAACCGACTCTCTGAATGGTTCCGGGTAGCGATAAAAGTTGACAGAGGGCTGCGGGCAAATGACATGTCGAAACAACCAGATAGAAAGGAGAGAGGCCAACCGGACCAGGGACCACCCAACAGACGAGAAACCCCAACATCACAGCCCACCCAGAGGCCAGCCGCCCCACGGAACCCACTGAAATGCTACAGATGTGGGGGGATTGGCCACGTAGCAGCAAGATCTGGAACCCCTAGACCGGGACCAGCTCCACCACCCAAAGCACGACCAGAACGAGGGCCCAAACGCACCACCCACGTGCCACGGAAAGCTCCCCAAAGCCCGGAGTTTTTCGCTCAACTGACCGAAACCAGAGGAATCCCAGATGAGGGAGATCAGTCCCCCGAATCCTATGACACCGAGGATGAAGGCGAGGACGACCCGATGGTGAGTGGACCCGTCCATCCTTTCCTTTTCCCCATATGCCTAACAGCCCCCAAAACAGGGACCCAAGGGACTTTCCAAGCCCTAATAGACTCTGGTAGCACAAGGTGCCTAATTAACCTACCCACAGTTCTAAAATTGGGGATCCGAGCTAAAAAGCTCAAACAACCAATTCGCTTTGAGCAAGTTGATGGGTCCCTAGTGGGGGGAGCTTACGCCACACACTTGACTGAACCCGTGAGGCTGGAACTAGCAGATCACTGGGAAACGATCCGCTTCATAATAGCCCCCAAGATGACAGACCCAGTCATATTGGGACTCTTGTGGTTGGACAAATGGGGCCCAATCATTTGGTGGCAAGAGGGGACCCGCAGGCTGAGGATAGCAAAGGGCCCCCAACCCTTACCCCCCCGATCAGGAGAATTCCCCCCCATGCAGAGACCCCAAAGCCGCCTGCCACTGCAGAAGAAAACACCGCCAACACAAGGGCCCCTCCCAGAAGGTACAGTGAAGCAACTGGCAGCCGCACCCGACAGCGCTTGTGATACAGATCAGATCCCAGGGGAGTACCAAGACCTTGCAGAGGTATTCAGCGAGGCCGAGTGTGACATTCTACCCCCCCCCCACCCCGTGAGACCGATTGTGCCATCGAGATTATTCCGGGAGCGAAACTACCCAAACCTAAACTGTATGCCATGATGCCCCGTGAAATGCAGGAAATGTGGGACTACATAGACAAGAACTTACGAAGGGGATTTATTGAGCCAGTAAAACCAAAGGTAGCGGCGCCGGTCCTTTTTAAAGAGAAAAAGGATGGCTCTATGAGGCTGGTGGTTGATTTGTGAAGTATCAACGCCGTTTGCGTACACAACTTATACCCCCTCCCCCTCATGAAGGACATGCTAGCCCACCTAGCTAAAGGAAAAGTTTTCACCAAACTAGACCTTCAAGAAGCTTATTACCGAGTACGCATCAAGGCAGGGGTTGAATGGAAAACAGCATTCAACTGCCCCCTGGGGAGTTTCCAGTTCAAGGTAATGCCCTTTGGATTGCAAGGAGCCCCGGCAGTGTTCATGCAGTTGATAAATGAAGTCCTACATGAGCACCTTTACAAAGGGGTCCTCGCCTACCTGGACGATATTCTCATCTACACGGAGACCATAGACGAACATATACCCCTCGTCCGCCAAGTACTGAAAAAACTGCTGAGGGCAAACCTGTATGTCAAACTGTCAAAATGCGACTTCCACCAATCACGGCTAGACTACCTAGGCTACCGAGTATCAAACGAGGGGATAGAGATGGACCCAGCCAAGGTCCAATCAGTTCTACAATGGCAGCCCCCTCGCACCTGCAGACAACTGCAAAGCTTCCTAGGGTTCGCAAGCTTTTACAGACAATTCATCCCCTCGTTCGCGAGAATTGCCAAACCTTTGACGGACCTCCTAAAGACAGGAAGCCCAACGACGAAACCCCACCCAGGACAACCCCTACAGTGGGACCTGACCTGCCAACAGGCATTCGAAACGCTAAAAGGAATGTTTGCAAAAGAACCTGTCTTAAAACACCCTGATCCTGAACAGCCTTTCGTCATCCAAGCAGACTCAAGTGATGTGGCAGTAGGAGCCGTGTTACTCCAAAAGAACAGCCAAGGTAATCTACAACCCTGCGCCTACACCTCCTGCAAACTCACCGACACGGAGAGGCGATGGGCGGCGTGGGAGAAGGAAGCGTTCGCAGTAAGATGGGCGTTGTTGACCTAGCGGCACCTACTAGAGGGAGGCCAGAAACCGTTTGAAGTCTGGACTGATCATAAAAACCTGGAGGCCCTAAAAACCCCACGGAAACTGTCGCCCAGGCAAGTCCGGTGGGTTCAATACTTCAATCGTTTCAATTTCAAGCTTAAGCACATCCCAGGAGGGAGGAATTTCCTGGCTGACGCCCTCTCCCGGATGCCCCAATACAACAGTGAGCGGGAGCAGGTAGTGAATGCCATCATCCCCTCCACCCAAGCAGTGGCTCAAGTGATCACCAGACGGCAACAACGTGATCAGCAGGGCCAACCTGCAAGTGACTTAACTGTAAGACTAAAAAATGAAACACTGACAGACCCCTGGTTCCGAGACAATCAACATCTCTTGACAAAAAGAGATGACCTAGCATGGAAGGGGACAAAGCTCTATGTCCCACAGATTTTACGCACCCTGATTCTCAAGAGGAGCCACGACGTTAAACCAGCGGGACACTTTGGGTTCCTAAAGACTCTGCACCTAGTACGAAGGCAGTTCTGGTGGCTCCACATGAGAAAGGACGTAGACAGTTATGTAAAAAGCTGCACCATTTGTGCCACGATGAAGAGAAGACCAGGGTGCCCTCCTGGACTGTTGCAACCAGTAGCTGAACCGACAAGACCATGGGAGGAGATTGCGATGGACTTCATAGTAGACCTACCGAGCAGTAGTGGGAATACAGTGATCTGGACTGTAATAGACTTATTCTCCAAACAGGCACACTTCATTCCTTGTAGCAGACTGCCCTCAGCCCGCCAGTTATCCAAATTGTTCCTGAAACACATCTACCGCCTGCATGGAGTCCCCAGGAGAATCATCTCCGACCGAGGGGTCCAGTTCACAGCAAAGTTCTGGAGGGAGTTCCTACAATCCATAGGGTCATCCCAAGGGCTCAGCTCAGCATTTCACCCGAGCACCAATGGGGGGGCAGAAAGACTGAACACTATGATAGAACAATATTTAAGATGCTACGTCGACTACCAGCAGTCCAATTGGGCAGACCTCCTATCTTTTGCGGAGGTCGCATATAATAATGCTGTCCACAGCAGCACGGGGTTAACCCCGTTCAAAGTAGTGAGTGGTATGGATTTTGTCCCCATGCCAGAGTACCCGAGGGAGCCCCCTTCCTCAGTTAGCTTGACCGACTGGATGGCAATGTTGAGAGAAACTTGGGAGAATGTTAAGAGGGCGCTGGCCAAGGCAGCCCAATCTTATAAGAAACAGGCAGACAAGCACCGAACTCCCCAAAGACCATTTCAACTGGGAGAGAAAGTCTACCTTTCCACCAAGTACTTGAGACTTAGACTCCCGAGCAAGAAATTGGGCCCGAAATTTAAAGGACCGTTCCCTATAGTAAAAATAATCAACCCGGTTACAGTACAACTGCAGTTGCCCCGGCTCCTGGGGAAGATTCACCCCGTTTTCCACAGTAGCCTTCTGAAGCCTGTAGTGGGGTCTACTTTAAGGCTGATGCCACGTGACCCCCCCCGGGCCCCTGGTTGTTGGGGGCCAAACTCACTACAAAGTGCAGCAAATTCTTGACTCAAGATGGCACAGGGGGCTCCTCCAGTACTTAATTAAATGGAAGGGCTACCCATTGTCAGAGGCTTCCTGGGTGAAGAGCTCAAACATCCAAGCTGACCGCCTTATAGCAAAATTCCATGCAGACCACCCGGGCAAGCCGGGAGGGGGAGGGTCACACCCAAGGAGGGGATAATGATACTTAACTTGTTGTGGTTTTTTTTTCCCTTTGGGGCAGGTCGCGTTGGAGAAATGAAGGGAGAGGGGCCGGATGTCAGCGTTCCAATTTGTGATCTCCCCCAGCGCTGACATGAATGAGAGAGGGAGAAGCCTTGCTTTAATGCTGAGATTAACTTTCACTTAGTTTCCTGCTCTTTGGTAGATAACGTTACTTAGGAGATAGAGGGAGGGGGGAATTCCTGTGAATAGAAAGTGCTTGGGACGGAGAGATGGATCTGCATGATGGCCAATGAGACATTGGGGATGAAGAACGGAAAGGGAGGGGTTTGGAAGGAGTTGCCAGTTTTGGCTGCAACCCAGAGTTCAGGAATGACGTTTTATTCTTAAATAAAGAAAAGATTCATCAGAGACTTTGCGTTTGAGAATGAAGTTTATTTGAGATAACACCGAAACCTGACATACGCTTTCCACCCCGGTTCCCCGATGCATATAGCAGAGCCGCGCGCCCTCCTCCTCCTTCTCCGCAGACTTGCCTTCTCTTTCCTCCTGGCCAGATCTGTCTCCTGGGCCAGGAGCAGAAGCCGACCACCCTCCCCCTGTGTCATCTGGAGAAGGGGCAGGCCAAGTGGCGAGCCACCTTGCCTTATGCCTCCTGCGCAGCTCCTGCGCAGCTCCTGCTTCGCCTACAGAGTCCCAACCTCTGCACTTCCCCAGGTTGCTTCAGGAATCAGGCTCCGACCGAGGCAGCAAAGGCGCAGGGGGCTTGCCAGGAAGCCTGGCACTGTGTTTACGAGATGGCAGCGTCCAGTTCAATCCTGATGGGCTTAAGGGTGACTCAGTCTTCCATCCTTCCAAGGTCGGTAAAATGAGGACCCAGATTGTTGGGGGCAATATGCTGACTCTGTAAACCACTTAGAGGGGGCTGTAAAGCACTGTGAAGCAGTATATAAGTCTAAGTGGTATTGCTATTGAGGAATTAACACCTTTTTTGAGTTAATATAGTTCCTCAAATTTCCCAAAACAAAAAAGGGTCAAATGTGTTGTCTCATTTCCTTTTGTAATGTTATTGCAATTCCCATGGTAGCCCCTTGTAAGCCAAAAATAAAAAAATACAGACCCAGGCAAACAAAAGTTGTCTACTTTGTCCTATTTGCATCTGCTTTAAAATAACATGACAGTGAGTCTGCTACAAGTTAGATATGCAAAGGTTACAGTACTTGAGCAAGCTGTTCTGTCATGGTAAATGCCTAACTGTATTGCCACCATGGGCACACAGCTCTGTAAGGGTTAACTAACCACATATCCCATCACTCCCATAACCACTCCTTACCTCCCAGCCCCTCCTCCTGGGTATAAAAGCTCACACCACGAGGCATTCTGTGTGTTCCAGATGTGTACCTGAAAGAGAAAGGTCCAAGGTCAGTGACCTCTGGCTCCATAAGGCCTAGGATTTATCTAGGCCTACAATAAAGGAATTTAATTAAGAAAGAGAATTCGTCTTGTGAGTTATTGGGCTAGATCCATCACCATGACAAAATGGTAGCAGAGGACGGTTGCCCATAGCTCCAAATGATGACTGAACCCAATGTTTGCCCTGAAGAAACAAACAGAGTACAGACAAGAGCACTCACCAAAAAGATGGCTGCACAACTGGCATCCAAGGGCACCACAGCAGAGGAAACGCCAGCTGAGAGTGAACATGACTCCAGTCTGGACTCACAATCTGATGAGGAGAGGTCACCCGAAAAGACCACCAGCCTAGAAGAAAAAACGACACAGAAAATAAACAGGTTTAAACTCTCCATCCTGAAACTGATGGAAGCAAGCAACGATGAGGAAAACCTCATCGCGGATCTCCAAAGCCTACTCGAGCAGCAAGGAGCAGCGATCAAGGCCCCAAAGACATCTGAGGAAGAAATACCACCAGAAAGGGGTAGGCCATACCAGTCCGATGACTTCGAGCTGGCCGAACCCATTTTCGCACCTTCTTCCCGGCGGCCATCTTGGGATGGCCCCCAACCAATGGGAAGCCAGGATTTGAATTCCCTGGCGCAAAAAAGCCCGACCCCCGAAACAGACGAGGGGCACCCACAAAGTGACCACGAAGAGCATGCACAACCCTACAAAAAATCACCTACCGATCTTGAGGTGCAAAAAGCAATCAAAACCCTCACCGCCGCGTTTGGCTCCGCTTTCGAGCCTCCCGCAGCAAACAAAAGCCAAAAAAGAAATCCTGGAAGCCAAAAAGACATCAGGACAACCAACAACGACCGGGCGACTGAACCACAGCCACCCAGAGAAACCACGCGCACCAACAACAAGCACCAGAACCCGGCTACCTGCAGGAACGATCAACCACAGGATTCGAACCCACTACCCGCAGCACCAACTACGCGAGACCCAAGGGCAAGGAGAAGAACCGGCTACTCACCCATCCCACGACCTCCGCCAGGCCTCTTCGCACGACTGGGGACCGATGAACACAATGCAGGACCCGCCCCCGCCGCCGCGCTGCCGAGCACAGGAGATCCCCGACCTACGACCTCCACCGCCGCTGCGCCGCCGATCCACAGAAGTCCTCAACTTGCGACCGCTTCGCCTCCTCATCTTTTTCCCTTCTTCGCCGGAGATCCAGCCGTCCTGCAATGGCTTCCACCATCCAGAGGAGACTCCGGACTCACCGGGGGTGAGTCCAGCCTTCCCCCGACAGGCCTAGGCCTAGGCCTGGGAGCTCCAGCAGCAGGACCTTCACTCGACGGACTCCGGTGCGAAATGAGCTTCGTGCATGCCCAGTTGCCGCCTGTAACAAGAGAAGCAAGTTACATAGAGACAAGTAAATACAGACTAGCAACAGACATCCCAAAGCCTTATTGCGAGTTCAATCACACAACTTGCAACCCAAAACTTCTAGACTCACTCACAGAAGCAGACTTCGAATTAAAGGTAGCAAACCAAAGCAAAGTTCAAGTAGTAGGAAGGGGAAACACATACATCCCACAAATAGGAAGAATAGAGGGGGTACTGTACGTGCCAGGGATACCCCACAACGTACTGGCCATTACCAAGCTGACACAGAACACAAGCATAGAAGTAGTGTTTAGGGATGGAAAGGCCTGCATGATTAAGCAAGGGGAGGAGATAGGAAAGGTAACCATGCAAGAGGGCCTACCCTACTTCACACCCAACATAAGAGAGGAAGGAAGCATTAACACTAGTGCAAACCATGAGGCAGATGGAGACTCAGAAACAGAGGGGGTACAGCAGGGGGTAACCAAACGTAAGCAAAATGCTAATAATTCTGTATCCATTGGGAAACCAATGCACGATAACTGCGCTCACCTCCTACACAGAAGGCTGGGACACATTAGCTTTCCTATTGTAAAAAGAATGCCCGAGTGTACCGAAGGCCTCAAAGTAAAGAACTGCGAAAATTACTTGGAGTGTTCAATATGTAAGCGTTCAAAGATTAGGGTTAAAGCCATACCCAAAAGATCAGAATGAACCACCAGGTCCCCCTTTCAATTAGTGCATATGGACTTGGTAGGGCCATTGAAGCCATCTATCAGGCATAGGAAACAATTCTTCCTCACCATTGTGGATGATTTTACCAGATATGGGTATGTCTACTCCCTCAGACACAAAAACGAGGTGTTCCAAAGGTTCAAGGAATTCCACAAAAGGATAGAAATGCAACACAATATGAAAATAAGACAAATAATGACAGACAGGGGTTCGGAGTTCATGGCTAAGGAATTCACAAGGTGGCTGAGGGTGCAGGGCATAGCGCATTACACCTCGCTGTTCTCGCCCTTTCAGAACGGGGTCGTAGAGAGAAAAAACGGGGTGCTACAAATGATGATGAGGTGCGCCTTGGAGGATGCTGGGATGGGGCAGCATTTTTGGTCAGAGGCATTGCACTACTCCAATTACACTCTAAATAGACTGTGGTCAAGCTCCATCAACAAGACCCCATACGAGATGCTATACAAGAGAAAGCCCAACATAGCACACCTACACATATTCGGTGCCCCAGCTGATGTCCACATCCCCAGGCAACTGAGAAAGAAGGGAGAAAAAATATCAAAGAGGCTAAGGTTCGTGGGTTACGAACCAGGCACTAACGACTACAGGTTCACCGACAACAACAACAGGTTTGTCGTATCCAGGTCTGCTAATTTTCACGAACACACAAACTGGTCAAGGGTCCACTCCAACGACACCCTCGCCAATAGAAACAAGCTTGAGCATGGTCAGGGGGGAGAGAAGGTGGAAGCACACAAAACCAACCACCACAAAATAAACATCAAAGAATGGAAAGAAGGGCATCCCTCTCTGAAGCTAGATAGCCTAACAAACAAAGAAGCAGACCACATGCAAGAGACCGAACCACCCCCCAGTAGACCAATCAGAGAGAACAGGAACAAACTACCAAAGAAACTAGAAGATTACATCATGACCATCCACAACAACCACACCACACCCAATTCATATGAGGACATACTTGGCCTTCCCCAGGAAGAGAGAGAAAAATGGATATCAGCCATGGAGAGAGAGATGGAGAGCCTCAGGAACCTGCAAGTGTATTCGCCCGCTCAAGTTCCAGAAAACAAAAAGCCGATAGGAACCAAATGGGTGTTCAGGGTCAAGACACTAGAGGAAAACAAGGCCCTGTACAAGGTGAGACTGGTGGCACAGGGTTTCGCCCAGAGATACCCTGAAGACTACACCGACACCTACTCACCTACTGTCAGGGCTGAAAGTGTCAAAAGTGCCCTGGTGGTGGCCACCATCCTGGGGCTTGAAGTGTTCCAATTCGATGTACAGACTGCGTACCTTCACGCCGAATTGGATAAAGAGATATACGTCAAAGCACCCGGATATAACGAAGGGGAGAACAAGACTTGGCTGCTGAATAAAAGTCTATATGGACTTAAACAGTCGGGCAAGAGGTGGTACGATTGCCTAGCCAAGGCCCTCAGATCCATGGGTTTTGAAGCCACCTCAGCCGACAAATGCCTTTTTACGAAAAAGGAAAATAACTCATTCGAAGGCGTACTCATTTATGTGGACGATATTTTGTACATAGGCAAACATAAGGACAGATGTGACAAATTCGCCACTGAACTGGGGAGCCACTTCTCCTTGAAATCGCTAGGCAAAATCGATAAGTATCTAGGAGTTCACGTGATAAAAACTGACAAAGGGTTCCGACTTTCCCAAAAAGAAAAAATCATCGAGTTACTATCAAAGTGCAACATGTCTGAGGCGAAACCCAGTGAAACTCCCATGCAGCCAGAGTTCCTGAAGAGTATGTACGATGAATCAGAACCCTTCACTGACAATAAGTTGTACAGGTCCACTATAGGGTCTCTGCTGTATATAGCCAACTGGACCAGACCCGACATCGCCTTAGCCGTCAATTTACTGTCCAGGCACGTAAGCAAACCTACCATATCCCACTGGAACGCCATCAAAAGACTGCTTAGGTACCTAAAATTCAGCATAAATGCACAGCTCTGCCTCGAACCAGAAATATCTGAAAGACCAAAGCTGACCTGTTACACTGACGCTGATTGGGCTGGGGACATAAAAAGCAGGAAAAGCACTTCTGGCTATGTACTACTGCTTAACAACTGCCCCATTCATTGGTATACAGGGAAGCAGAAACTGGTAGCCACCTCAACCACTGAAGCGGAATTCGTTTGCCTATCCAAGGCCGCAAACAACCTGGTATGGTTCGACGACCTGCTCAACAGTATTTGGACTGAACCTTCATACCCAATAATCATTCATGAAGATAACAAAGCAGCAATAGAAATATCAAGAGCCGATGCCGTAGGTCAACGGACAAGGCACATTGATATCAAATGCAAACACGTCAGGCAGTTCTCAGAGATAGGTTTCATTAAGGCCGTATACTGCGATACTGAGGAGCAAACCACAGACATACTCACAAAGCCCTTACCACATAAGCAACATACATACCTCATGTCAAAAATATGTGTTCATATGTAACCTACGCATATACATGTATATAACTTATATGTATGTAACCATTGTATACCTGTACCCAGTTAGACATTTAGAGGGGGTTTTGTCATGGTAAATGCCTAACTGTATTGTCACCATGGGCACACAGCTCTGTAAGGGTTAACTAACCACATATCCCATCACTCCCATAACCACTCCTTACCTCCTAGCCCCTCCTCCACGAGGCATTCTGTGTGTTCCAGATGTGTACCTGAAAGAGAAAGGTCCAAGGTCAGTGACCTCTGGCTCCATAAGGCCTAGGATTTATCTAGGCCTACAATAAAGGAATTTAATTAAGAAAGAGAATTCATCTTGTGAGTTATTGGGCTAGATCCATCACCATGACATGTTCATTATGATGTTGCAATCTCATTCTTATTCCTCATTCTTATTCCTCTTGTAGGATATAATCAATTATTACTGTACTGTGAAATGCAAAATATAGTAATATTAATCTTTGCTTTTCCATTTGCATTGAAGATACTAGGCAAGGTTCAACTGTTTTCCAATTTGTTATTGATCTTTGTTTGCATCATATTTAACATTAACAGTAATAAAGGTAAATTTCTCTCTTGCAGGTGAAGCAGGTGACCAACCAGATAGTGTTGAATTGTGCTGACATTGATATTATTACAGCTTCCTATGCACCAGAAGGAGATGAAGGTAGTGTTGGAAGAAACATCCTTCTAGGTTCTGCTCCAAGTGGGGAAAACAGACACTGGAAACATGGAGACTGCTTGGAAAGATGGTTTAATGGTGGACAGGATCACATGGCTTGAGTTCCTGAACAGAAAAAGGGCTGATACAGTAAATCTTCGGGTTTTTATGCTCTCTCTGGCTCTGCATTTCTTGGGACCCCAAAAGAGTATCCTGATTGGTTGTCAGACTCCCAGGGGGTGGGGGCCTTGCTGGCTGATGGTCACATGTGCTTCCCAGGTCACATGTGGTGAGTTTCTGCTGCTATTGTGTAGAGGGCTAATCCCATCTTTGGCAATTCCTACTATGGCTCTGCCTGAAGGAGGCAGATCTTTGTTATGTAGAATAGACTGGCCCAGGCCTTAATGGCCCATTGACAAAGGGTGGGGGGCAGGAAGGTGGGAGCTGCTTTGTCTGTAAAATATGCTTCTCATATTTCTCATCCAGGGAAATATAATATTCTGCCTTTTTCATATTTCCTAAAATATTTCACTCTTCCAGGAAAGGGGTGGGTGCTAACTTCCTACAGTAGGATGGAATATTGATGCAGCTTCGGCATGTTCTGTCATCAAACATAACATCACTCTAATAATACTTTTAATTTGCAGTAAGCATTTTCAGCTTTATTTCACATTAGATAGCCTATCTGCTACATTTTGAATAGCAACATTTTGCTGCATTGTAGATATTAAAAATAAGAATGTAGTGAGCTTTTAAATATGTGTTGAAGTAATAAGACTTGATGGCAAAATCTATTAATAAAAAGAAAATATGGTTAAGAAGGAACTTACCATTTTTATCCTGTAATATGACAATCCTTCAATCACTGAAACTTCATTATAGGTCATAGGCCCAAATTGCATAAAACATGGGTGTGCAACCGTTTGGCTTTCCTGGACCACATTGAGTGAACAGGAATTGTGTTGGGCCGCATATAAAATATATAATATAGTTAATGTATATAAATAACAAGCTTCCTTTATTTTTAATTTTTTTTTTTAACAATCTTGTGGGGTGGCATTACTAGCTGTCCAGGGGCCACAGATTGGACACGCCTGGCATGAAAGAAAATGTGTTGTATATTACAAAGTACAATGTAGCATGCATGGTAAAAAGGCCTATAATAGTTCTTAGTCTATTACCATCAGCAACACATACATTCTACAGGCTGCTAATATACACTTTGCAACAGCAAGCGTTATCTTGGGATCTTTATCCACCAAAAAAACCTGCATGTAGAATCTTGTCCAACCTGGAAATGGCTACAAAGTATTAGTAACTCATTCTAATGTCAGGTTCCAAACAGAATGCAAAAGAAAGGACACAAACCTGGTCAGTTGCTGCCTTGTTTTATTAACTTCCTGGCACGTACTGACAATCTCTGTTGAATCTTTTGTTAGGGCTACATGCCCATGCTCCATGCCACCTTTTATACAATAAACACCACCCCTCTCATCACCCAATCACGCACGTCTTTCCTCCCACGTGTCCCAGAGTAATTGCTCTCGGCATTAAGCCAGCATAATAGTTACACCCCCAGCTTGCCTGCTTGCCAAAACCTCCTATCTAATCGGCTGGGTTCTCCCTCCTCCAGCCCCCACCCACTGCCCTTCAGGCCTCTTTCGGCCCTCTCTGCTGTCCTGAGTAATGTCATCGCCATGCCCGTCAGCTGTTTAGCAACCACGTGGCATCCCGGCAGTTCGGCAGGGTTTCTCGGGCCGGTCGGATTCCGGTTGCTTCTGACACAGGAGGGGTTCGGCGTGGCCACAGAGTTTACATCTCCTGATGTCGTGGCAATGTTTCGGCTGGGCTTGGTGGGATGGTGACTGTGCTGGACGTTGGACGCGTGGCTCCCTCCGAATGGCAGCTCCAGGCCGGCTGGCCCACCAGAGCTGACATCTAACTCAGTAAATATGACAGTAAAGCAGGACGTGATTCACCGCTCCTATCTTTACAAGGACAAAGCCTTTCAGCATAGGGGATTTTGCAGTATTTACCCCAGACCACTGCTGATGGCAAAATATTAAACTGCAATAGTGTAAATTTATTGTTTGTGAATTGGGCATAATGCTTTTTTAAAATAAAATCTGCTGTTCCCCAGTTGAGCTCTATGTGAATCTTGCTATATTCAGTTTGTAATTTTATATCAAGAATCATTTAAAATCTGCTGATCTTGTTTTAGCTGCATCAGTATCCCACTTGAGAATACCAAGAGTCATTTTTTTGGCGTTTCGAAGAGGTATCACATGAACATCAATAATAGTTTTACCATTTAACATTCAGGGTAAGAGTTGATAACCAAATTAACCAAAGGCTCCATGTGTAAGTTGAGCAGCCATATAAATTTGTTAAATAACTACAGTATTGTTCGGACTATAAGACGCACCGGAGTATAAGACGCACCAAGATTTTGAAGAGGTAAACAAGAAAAAAAAAGTTTTTGCCCTCCCTGGCCCCGAGGAGCACTCTGCAGGCCTCCCAAACCCTCTGTGCGTCCCGTTTTTGCCAAAAACAGGCCCATTTTTTTCAAAAACAAGATGCGCAGAGGGTTTGGGAGGCCTGCAGAGTGCTTCTGGGGGCTGGGGAGGGCAAAAACATGACGTGGGGTGGGGTTTGGGAGGCCAAAAACTGTTTTTTGGGGAAACGAGGCCGTTTTTTCGCAAAAATGGGACCTGCAGAGGGTTTGGGAGGCCTGCAGAGTGCTCCTGGGGTCTGGGGAGGGCAAAATCGCCCCCGTTTTTGTGAAAAATGGGCCAATTTTCGGCCTCCCAACCCCCCCACATGTTGCCTTTTTGCCCTCGCCAGCCCCCAGGAGCACTCTGCAGGCCTCCCAAACCCTCTGCACAGCCCATTTTTGTGAAAAATGGGCCTGTTTTTGTTGAAAACGGGACGCGTGGGGTGGGGTTTCGGGAGGTCAAAAATGGCTGTATTCGGTGTATAAGATGCACCAACATTTCCACCCTCTTTTGGGGGAGTGGGGAAAGTGCGTCTTACACTCTGAAAAGTACGGTATACTTCATAGAGCTCACTTTGTTCATTGATTTTGTTTTCAGAAGTTTGGAGGTCTTTTATTCTTATCTAGTTAAATTTTAAGTTTAAGGTATTATGAACTGGAAGTGGGACTTCATATATCCAGAATGTTTGTTCTTATGAACTCTATATCAGCACTTTCTTCAGAAAATAAAAAAACCTTAAAATAACATGGTTGCATAAGTGAGCAAAACCTTAAACTAATACTTTGTTGAAGCACCTTTTGATTTTATGACAGCATTCAGTCTTTTGGGGTAGGAGCCTTTCAGCATGGCACATCTTTCCTCGGGAATCTTTGCCCACTCTTCCTTGCAAAAGAGTTCCAAATCTGTCAGATTGCGAGGGCATCTCCTGTGCACAGCCCTCTTCAGGTCACCCCATGTATTTTCAATTGGATTCAGGTTTGGGCTCTAGCTGAGCCATTTCAAAACTTTGATCTTCTGGTAAAGCCATTCTTTTGTTGATTTGGAGCAGGGGTGAAATCTAAATTCTTTTGCTACCGGTTCTGTGGGCGTGGCTTGGTAGGCATGGCTTGGTGGTCATGTGACTGGGTGGGCGTGGCCAGTTTGACGTCACTCACGTCACTCACTGTTAGAGCCACAGAAGCCAGGAGCTGCACAAAAGCACATTCTGCCTTTCTGAAGCCCCCAACACTTTGAGTTTCCCTCTGGCTTGACTGCCCAGGCGAACCTCGGAGCCTTCTCTTGCCCTGCTCTTCATCCTGGAGGGCCGCGCATCCCACCTGGCCAATCCTCCGTACAAACCGCCCACCCCGTTTCTGCAAAGGCAGAGCCTCCCCCTTACAGGGCGATCCAAAGAGGGGAGAGGGATGCTGCTGAAAAAGCCGCCTTCGACCTGGGCCTCCTCCTGCAGCCAAATGCGCCCAGCCATCTGTGCCCTTTCCTCAAACGGGCTGTGCATGGGGCACTTGGAGAGAGAGCAAGCAAGACAGCTCTCCAACCTCTGTTTTTGTGTTTGTGTGTGTGTGTGTGTGAGGGAGGGAGGGAGCGAGCGATCTGAAGCCGAGGCACCCAAACTTCTGGCAGCGGCAGGCGCAGGTTCTGAGCAGCCCTGAGTCAGCCAGATCCACCTGACCTACTCCCTGAGTCTCGCTGTTCTCCTCGCCCCCCCCCCCCCACACTCAAGCAACGGCTTCCCTGCTCAGCCCCAACAAGCTATGCATCCATGGTGCCCGCACCAGCATCCCGAGAGAAGCAGAGAAGATCATCGCTTGCAAGCAGACAAGCAGAGGTAGCAAGCGTACACCGTGCTGTGGGAAAAATGAGAGGTCCTGTTGTCCCGCAGAGTCTGCCGCTGCTTGAGTGGGGTGGGGGGGGGGGGCGAGGAGAACGGCGAGACTCAGGGAGTAGGTCAGGTGGAGCTGGCTGACTCAGGGCTGCTCAGAAGCCGCCCCCGCCGGTGCCAGAAGTTTGGGTGCCTCGGCTTCAGATCGCTCCCTCCCTCACAAATACACACACATACACACAAACAGAGGTTGGAGAGCTCTCTTGCTCGTTCTCTCTCCAAGCACCCCATGCACAGCCCGTTTGAGGAAAGGGCACAGACGACTGGGTGCGTTTGGCTGCAGGAGGAGGCGTGGCGCAATGGGGTGGTTTTGTTCGCCACGGTGGTGCTTCGGGAGGGCAGGCAGATGTCTGCAGCTGACAACTATAATGAATATGTCCACCTGCCCTCCCGAAGCACCACCGCGGCGAACAAAACCACCCCATTGCTATGGATGCATAGCTTGTTGGGGCTGAGCAGGGAAGCCACTGCTTGAGTGGGGTGGGGGGGCGAGTAAGCTGCTAGCTCCTTCCCCAGAGCCCTGCCATGCTTGCCTGCCTTCCACGTGGGCTTCTGCTTGCCTGCCTTCGCAAGCTGGCCACCAGGACGCCAGGAAGGCAGCATGGAAGGCAGGCAAGCATGGCAGGACTGCGGGCCATGGACCGGTTCGGGGGCATGGCCAGCCAGCCATTACTCCCAGTTCGGCGAACTAGCCTCAATCTCCGCTACTTATTTGCCCGAGCCGGTCCAAACCGGGAGCATTTCACCCCTGATTTGGAGGTATGCTTTGGTTTGCTGTTGTGTTCACAGGTGAAATTCATCTTTAGCATTTTAGCAGAGGCCTGAAGGTTTTGTGCCAAAATTGACTGATATCTGGAACTGTTCATAAATTCCCTCCACTTGACTAAAACCCCAATTCCAGCTGCAAAAAGCTGCCCCAAAGCATAGTACTTCTGGTGATGCCACAGTGTTGTTTTTGCACCAAACATATTCTTTGGAATTATGGCCAAAAAGTTCAACCTTGGTCTCATCAGACCATAACATATTTTCCCACATGCTTTTCTCAGTCTTTTTTTTTTTAATTGAAAAGTTTTACAAAGAAAATTCCCCCCCCCCAGTATTCCCCCCACCCTTTTTCCCTCCCCCCTCCCCCCCAGACTTCCCAGAGCAAAATACAGGGTATTTCAATTAACAATCATAAGCTAAATTAGCCTAACTATTCTTAAACTACCTAATCCCCACCGAAACCTTAACTCCACTATGGATAACATAATACTTCTAAAATAAAGTTTAACATTCATTCATAAACTATTTGATATTTTCTTGTCTGATACTTATTTTGAATATAATCAACCCATCTTCTCCATTCTGATATGTATCTTTCTTGTGTATAGTCCTTCAGATATGCTGAAATTTTTGCCATTTCCGCTAAATTCGCTACTTTCGATGTCCATTCTTCAATAGTAGGCAAAGAGTCCTTCTTCCAGTATTGCGCTACCAACAGCCTAGCTGCTGATATTAAGTTCAAAATCAGTTTAGTCTCTAATGCTGTACAATCTGTCGTTATACCCAATAAAAACAATTGAGGAGTAAATTTCAACCTTTTTTTCAGAATATTCTGCATCACCCACCAAATTTTTATCCAAAATGCCTTGATTTTCTTACAAGTCCACCATATATGATAATAAGTTGCATCATCACATTCACATCTCCAACATTTAGCTTGCAAATTTGGATACATACATGATAATTTTTTAGGATCTAAGTGCCATCTATAAAACATTTTATAAAAATTCTCTCTCAAATTTTGTGCTTGCGTAAATTTAACATTTCTAACCCAAATCTTTTCCCACGTTTCCATCATCACTGGTTCCTGAAAGTTTTGTGCCCATTTTATCATACAATCCTTAACCAATTCCGTTTCTGAATCTACTTCCAATAAAGCGTTATACAACCTTTTAATATGCATCTGACTTTGATCTCTAATCTGTTTTACCAGGTTTTCCTCATTTTGCATGACACCAATTTTTTGATCTTCCCTCCATCTAGCTTGAAGCTGACCATACTGAAACCAAGTATAAATTATCCCTTCTTCTTTCAATACATTTAAAGATTTCAATTGCTTTTTGGATAAAAATTTGGTGGGTTATGCAGAATGTTTTGAAGAAAAAAATTCAATTTTCTCCACAATTGTTTTTATTGGGTATAGTTAAGGGTTTTACATTGGGTGAAACAAAGTTGATATTGTATATGATAACAGCAGCGAGATTATTGATAGGTAAATACTGGAAAAATGAAGCTTTGCCCACTATCGAGGAATGGACTTTGAAGATGGCCAGTTTTGCAGAGATGGCGAAGATCTCAGCATACCTAAAAGATCGTTCACAAGAGACTTATGAATGGGAATGGAAAAAGTGGATAGATTATGTGCAGAACAAATATCAAACTAGGAAGTATCAAATAGCTTTTCATTGATAGTATTATATTAAGATAGAAATACTTGAATTTTGTGAAGATGAAAAATTATATGGGGGATGGAGGGGTTCAAGTTTTATATAAAGGGGGTTTTTGATGGGAGCATACTCTGTGGAAGTCCGGGGGGGAGGGGAGGGTTAGGGGGGGTTAGGGAGGGTTAGGTTGGGGTGTTTGGGATGGGCTGGGGGGGGAAATGGGGTGAAAATGTAATTGTAAAACTTTTGCAATAAAAAAAAATAAAGATTTCAATTGCAGTTTACCCCTTTCCATAAAAAGAAGCTCTTTATAAGTAATCACCTCCATTTTTTGTTCTATACTTATATTTTCTATTGCATGTCTGGGATTTGCCCATATAGGTATCTTGTAGTTTAACTTATATTGATATTTTTTCCAAACCCTCAGCAACGCATTTCTAAGTATATGACCCTTAAACACTTTATCCACTTTTTTTTCATATAACAAAGCATGCCATCCATATAACAAATCATAACCTTCCATATTTAACGTCCTATCTTCAGTTAAATTAAACCAATCGCTAATTTGTGATAAAACAGCTGCTTCATAGTACAATCTTAAATTAGGCATTTTAAGACCTCCTCTCTCACATACATCCTGTATAATTTTCAGTTTCACTCTTGGTTTCTTCCTGCCCCAAATAAAGGTATTAACCCCTTTTTGCCACTCCCTCAAATTTCCATCTTTCTTAAGCACTGATATCATTTGAAACAAAAATAAAAACCTAGGTAATACATTCATTTTTATTACTGCTATCCTTCCCAGTAGAGATAATTGTAGCTTTTTTCCAATTTTCCATTTCTTTCTGCACTTTTTGCCAAAGAACTTCATAATTGTTTTTAAATAATTTCGTATTTGAAGCTGCAATATATACTCCTAGATATTTAACCTTTTTAACTATTTCAAACCCCGTTATCCTTCCTAAATCCTCTCTTTGAGATATGGACATACTTTTAGTTATCATCTTTGTTTTATGTTGATTTACTTTAAATCTGGACACCTTACCATATTGGCCTATTATGTCCAACATATGTGGAGCCGATTCTATAGGTTGAGATAAAGTAACAACCAAGTCATCTGCAAACGCTCTTAATCTATAATCTTACTGTCTAATTACAATTCCTTTTATTTTATCAGAGTCACGTATCTTATTCAACAAAACTTCTAAAGTTAAAATAAACAACAATGGAGACAAAGGACAGCCCTGCCTTGTTCCTTTCTCAATTTTAAAAGCATCTGTTAAACCTCCATTAACTATTATTTGTGCTGTTTGCTCCTGATATATTGCTCTAATTGATTGTGTAAAATACTCTCCAAAATGCATTTTTTCTATTATCTTAAACAAAAATTGCCAATTCAATCGATCAAATGCCTTCTCTGCATCCAAAAATATAAATGCTGCAGGGACCTGGTTGTTTTTTTCCAAATATTCCAATAAATTTACAATTTGTCTAACATTATATTTCATTTGCCTCCCTTTTATATAACCTGATTGGTCATTATGAATTGTTTGTTGCATAACTGGCATTAACCTATTCGCTAATATCTTGGCAAAAACTTTGTAGTCAGTGTTCAAAAGTGATATTGGCCTAAAGTTTTCAGGTTTGGTACAGTTTTGATCTTCCTTCGGGATCAGTGACACAAAAGCTGTTCTCCAAGAGGGTGGAACTCCTCCCCCGATTGAATTTTACAAAATAATGCTCTAAGCGGTTCTACCATTTCAAACTGTAAATTCTTGTAATAAACAGCTGTTAATCCATCTGTTCCCGGAGCTTTACCTGTTTTTACCTGTTTAATTGCTGCAATAATCTCCTCAGAGGTTATTGGCTGATTCAGCCCTTCCCTCTGTTCTAACGTTAATTCAGGAATATTCTCTTCCTTTAGGTATCTATCTATATCTATACCTTGTATTGAATCTCTAGCATATAACTTTGTATAACATTCTAAGAAAGCCTTTTTGATCATATTCTGTTGATAAACTTCCTTACCTCTAAATTCTATGTTACCAATAACTCGTGATTTCTGTTTTTTCCTCAACACATAGGCCAACCACCTGCCTGGTTTATTAGCATTACAAAATGTATTGTGTTTAGCATATTGTAAACTAGTTGCCACTTGATCAGCTATTAACATATTAAATTGCTCTCGTAATATGTTTATTGTTTCTTTTACTTTCTTATCTCCTGGATTAAGTATGAGTAATTGTTCTTTCTTTTTTATTTCCTCCTCTATCTCTTTCCGCTTCTTTTGTTGTTTTAATCTATGTTTATTATTCATATATATTAAAGTTCCCCTCATATAAGCCTTACTTGCATCACAAACTATTTCCATAGAAGTACCCTTATGCATATTATTGGCAAAAAATTCTTTCATTTGTTTTTTAAGCTCATTCACATTTTCTTCATATCTAAATAAATTTTCATTTAGCCTCCAAGACCTCCTTTCTCCCCTCTCCTGTTCCAGTTCCACCCAAACCGGACTATGATCAGTTAAAGTTCTTGGACATATCTTCGTCTTCTTCACCCTAGAAATAAAATCATTTGTAATTAGTATGAAATCAATCCTAGAAAAGGATTGATGTCTATCGGAAAAAAATGTAAAGTCTCTCTCCTCAACATTACGTTCTCTCCAAATGTCTCTCAATTCCATATCTTCCATCATATCAAAAAAGGATTTAGGTAATTTCGCATGTGTTGAAATCTTTGATAAAGTTTTTTTATCTTTCTGTGTATCTATTACTCCATTCCCATCACCCATTAAGATAAAAGACTTATAGTCCCATTGTATTATTTTAGTGTGTAAAAATTTATAAAACTTATCTTGTTGTTGATTTGGGGCATATATTCCAATTAAAAGCATTTTTCCAGTCTGAGTCAATAATTCAATTGCAATATATCTTCCTTGAATATCTGCCTCAATTAAATTAGCTGATAATCCTTTCTTTACATATATAACTAGCCCATTTTTCTTCTCTGGCGCTGATGCCACAAAGTGTGTACCTAATCTTGAATTTATCAAATATTTTTGGTCTGAGAATCTAATATGTGTTTCTTGCAGACAAATAACATCATTCTTGAATAGTTTCAAATAATGAAAAACTTTCTTTCTTTTTTGTGGTGAATTTAAACCATTTACATTCCAAGATAGGAGTTTAGTTACCATCTTTGGCCTTTCGAAGCTTTAAGAGCATCAGCTGAACATCCTCCTCCACCTTACTCTTCGGCCTAGCCCCCCCCCCCCCCCCGCTTCTGTTTTTTGAACTTCTTGAGGTAAATCTTGAGGTTGTTGCACTTTTAGTTGTTGTTCTTGACGTTTATAAGTTGCTCGGGTCAGTCGTTCTCTTGGCTCTTCCTTCTTAAGTGGCTCCAGAGTTAGGGGTGGGCCCCCAAGATCCAAATCTTCTTCCATGGTGGTTCCTCCAGCTGCAACTTCAGCATAGGTTTGTATCTGCTTTCCATCTTTTTCTTGTTGTAACATCTCCATTTTCTTTCTACCCCCTCCTGGTGAGGGTGGATGTCCAGCCTTTAAAACATTGACATAAAAATCTTTTGCCTTCCAAACTGTATTTAACTGGTATCTTTCTCCACTATAATTCACTATTAGTCCAATTGGCACATCCCATCTGTACTGCACTTGTTGGTTTCTCAGTTCATTTACCAAAAAGCCAAAATCCTTTCTGCTTCTTAGCATTTTTGTAGGGATCTCTTTCAGAACCACCACTTCTTGTCCAGCCACTTGAACCTTATCCTTGTAAGAAGCTTGTAAAATGTCATTTCTGATCCTCCTGGTTGTAAAATAAATCACCACATCTCTTGGTAACTGCCTTTATCTTGCCACCCAAGAATTAACCCTGTAGATTTTATCAATTCGACTTGCCACATCATCTGGACTTTCTTTAATTAGCCCTGCAATTGCTTCTGCACAAATGTCCTTTAGGTTTTCCTGGCTCTTTTCTTTTAACCCTCTCAGTCTCAGAGCAAATTCCATAGATCTGTATTGTAACATTACCAGTTCATCATCCGCCTTCTCTGTTTTAGTCATAATGTCTCCTACTTTGTTTTCCAGGTTCAGATTGGCTTCATTAATTTCTTCCACTCTCTCTTCCACCTGGATAATAAGTTTTGACAATCCTGAGACTGCAAAAACAATATCATCTCTTATTTCATCATGCTTTACTGCAACAACTTCTTTAATTGACTTTATATCCTCCTCAAATTTCTTTAATTTCCCTTCCATAATTACTGTTAGGTTATTCATAGCTGCAGCTTGGTTATTCATGGCTTCCTTTATAAATTCTTTAAGTTCATTAAAAGAAGCCTCCTGGCTCTGTGAATCAGCCGGAAGTTGTGCTTTCTGTGTCACTACTGACACTACTGGGGAACTCCCTCCGCCTCTAGGAGCTCCTGGCTTAACTTGTTTAGAAGCCATCTTTTTTAAAAAAAAATCTTTTTTCCTTTCACAGCCACAAAATCCCTTGAGCAGTTTTCAAAAGCTTGTAATTTATAATCTATGATTTATCAAGCAAAATAGTCTTTTCTCCACAAGCTCTCAATTCCCAGCAGCTTTAATCCACTCTCAAGGTGCAAAGTTCTCAATAAACACTTTCATTTCTAACTTTCACTTTCACACCCATAACAAAGGCGCCATCTTCAGCCTCCAGCTCAAAGAGATTCAGTTAGAAACAATGTAAATCCGGAGTTAAGCACAGTTACTTTTAAAGCTTGTTCTCCTGTTTCCGCTCTGCCTGCGCTTGAATTCAATCAAACTCACTTCTGACAGCAGGATCGGACGCGGCGTCTGGCTCTGTTTAAAACAGAGTTGTCCCGGATCCGGAGCTTCTTAGTGGGCTGACCAAGGAGCTCTCACCCTCCGAGCCTCTGGAGTCCTTCCAGAGGACTTTCGGGGAGCTCTACTCGCACCCACCGGCTCTCCTCTCCTTCTTCTCCCGATGGAGAGGTTTTTAAGCCGTCAGACAGCTGATTAGCGCTGTCAAAATGGCTTTTACGAGATCGCGGGGCTGGCGGTCTAAAGAGACCGTCAACGATGCCTGCCATGCTTTTCTCAGTCTTGATGTAGGTTTTGGAAAATGTAGCTGGGCTTGGATGTTTTTGTTTGTAAGAAAAGGCTTCCATCTTGCCACCCTACCCCACAGTACGAAGAATACAGGATATTGTTGTCACATGTAGTACACAACCAGTACTTGCCAGAAATGTGCGGGAAGGCGGGAAGGCGATGGACCCGCACCCGGAGGCTCGGAGGCCTGTTGGCCGCTTTAAACAGTTATTTAGCCCAGATTTGAGGCCCGGGGTGTATGGCCCAGCGGTCAGCTGCGCCTGAAAACCCCCTACATGGACCGAGACCTGGGAAGATCGTGGCAGAATTTGCTCGGAGAAAATTGGCAGGACTATTGGGGGGATTTGGCCCGGAACATCGAAGGGAGTTGGGGAGTGATAGAGGGGGATTCCAATTACCATCTGGTTTCCCCCTTGGATTCGCCCCCCCCTATGAAAATGGCCTCCCCCCCGTTGCTACCTGGACTCTCTATTAGGTCGGCCCATTTTTCCATCACTACTGACTCTGGGACTTTATTATCACCCTCCTGGATTTTTATGTTTGTTCTCTATCTCCTCCTGCTGCTGGCTAGTTTATTCCTGCCGCCCGATTTCCACCTTTAGGCCTTGGCTCGGGGGAGGAGAGATTGCAGGCTGGAGGGAGAAGCTGAGAGTCCAGGTCAAGGACTGCTGCTCCATCTGCAGGGAGAAAGTGACTATTGTTGGCCTTTTACATCCAGCCGCGGTGAGAGAACGGCTGTGGCCATCCGCCTGCACTGCAACCATCTGATCTGGTCGCCCCATCACTGTGAGAGAGTGAAGGGGCCCCAGCTTCATCCTGGCCAGCCTCTTTTGCCATCTCTCACCTCAATGACTATCTTTAAATTTCGCTGACATCCAAGGTTCCCCTTTTCCATCTCATCATACTTGTATGGCTTATACCTCGGCAGATTTGCTTGCGCTGCGAGATGCCCCCCTCTCGCGGCGATGGCCTTCCACTCTATCGAAGGCCTACCTTAAGGACGGGCTTTGGAGCCCCGAGAGGTGGCATGTTTTAAAGCGGGGATTGAGGGGTTTTTTAATTAGGGTTTTTAATAATCTTTTAAGGGGAACTGGGAGGGCGACCAAAGGGGATGGGGGGGGTAATCCACCTAGGTCAGGGCCCAGCCTGGCACAGGGTAACGGTCTGGAGGGCGCAGGACGAGGGATTGGGGATGTCATCAGCACGGTGGATGGGAGGGGCAGATATGGCGGGAGCAGAGGACCTTATCTTGTGCCGGGGGTGCGCACTCGCTACTTGAGAGCGATTGCACGCCCCGGTCCTCAAGGCTCCCCTCGGATACTAGGTGGCTCAGATACTCAGGACCTGGGCCTCCGGCTGATGCTGTGCAACGCCAGGTCTGTGGTAAATAAGGGCCCCCTCATTTACAATCTTATTCAAGAGGGGGGAGCGGACCTGGCGGGTATTACGGAGACCTGGTTGGGCCCGGAGGGAGGGGTCCCTCTGGTTGAGATGTGTCCACCAGGCTTCAGAGCATTCCATCAGCCGAGGGCCCAGGGGAGGGGCGGGGGGGGTGGCGGTTATTATTAACGAAGGTCTGGGTCCGAGGGAGACCACTGTGCCACAGATTGCCGGGTGTGAGTCCCTCTTTGTGAGATGGGGTCATGGGGTTCAGATGGGCTTGCTGCTTACGTACCTGGCTCCCTGCCGCGTGGCAACGGCCCTGCCCGAGCTACTCGACGTGATAGCCACGGTGGCAGTTGATACACCCAGGCTTATGGTCATGGGTGATTTCAATCTGCCGTCCGTTGGTGAAACGTCAGAGATGGCTCGGGAGTTCATGGCTTCCATGACGGCCATGGACCTGACCCAGTTAGTTCATGGCCCCACTCACAGGGGGGGACACACGCTGGACCTGATTTTTGTCTCTGGCCAGTGGTTGAGTGGTCTTATTATACGGGATATAGACATGAAACCCTTGTCATGGTCAGATCACTCACTCCTTCGTCTGGACCTTCGAACCGCTACACCCCGCCGCAGGGAGGCGGACCCAATTAGATGGATCCGCCCCAGGCACCTGATGGATCCTGATAGGTTCCAGACGGAGCTTGGGCCAATTCCTGAAGATCTGGCACACGACTCGGCCGAGGACCTGGTAGCTGCCTGGGATCGGGCGGCTGGTGGGGCCTTGGATCGAGTCGTGCCTTTGCGGCCTCTGACCCGGTGTCGATCCCTCGCGGCTCCTTGGTTCACCGAGGAGCTGAGGGAGATGAAACGCCGGAAAAGACGCCTAGAGAGTGGTTGGAGGGCCAGTCTCGCTGAATCTGACCGAACACTGGTAAGGTCGCATATTAAGACCTACCTAGTGGCGATAAAGACGGCAAAGTTTAACTACTTTTCCGCCTCTATTGCGTCATCAGGGAATCGTCCGGCCGCCCTGTTCAGGGTAACCCGCTCCCTGCTCCATCCGGGAGCGCGGGAGGATCCCTTGGAAGGCAGGGCGGAGGATTTCGGACAATACCTGTATGACAAAATCGCTCAGATCCGGGGGGATTTGGACTCTGACTGGGTAGATCAGGGCAAGGTGACGAGGAATAGTCTTGAGAATGTTACCTGGGAGGAGTTTGATGCTGTGACTCCGGATGATGTGGACAGGATTCTGGGGAGACTTAGTGCGGCCACATGTTTACTGGACCCGTGTCCCTCCTGGTTGGTACTGGCCTCCCGGGAGGTTACACGAGGCTGGCTCCAGGGTGTTATCAACGCTTCGTTGAGTGAGGGTCACTTCCCCGCCGCTTTGAAAGAAGCGGTGGTGAGGCCTCTCCTCAAGAAGCCGTCCCTGGATCCGGCAATATTGGCCAACTATCGTCCTGTCTCCAACCTTCGCTTCCTGGCGAAGGTTGTTGAGAGTGTGGTCGCGCGACAGTTTCCACAATTCTTGGAGGAAACATCCTATCTAGATCCGTTCCAGTTGGGTTTCAGGCCTGGACACAGCACGGAAACGGCATTGGTCGCGTTGGTTGATGATCTCTGGAGGGCTCGGGACAGGGGTTGTTCCTCTGTTCTGGTCCTGTTAGACCTCTCAGCGGCTTTTGATACCATCGACCATGGTATCATGCTGCACCGGCTGGAAGAGTTGGGGATGGGGGGCACCGTATTACGGTGGTTCTCCTCCTTTCTCTCCGACCGGTCGCAGTTCGTGTTGGCAGGTAGGCAGAGGTCGACCTCAAGGCCTCTTATATGTGGAGTGCCTCAGGGGTCGGTCCTCTCGCCCCTCCTGTTCAACATTTATGTGAAGCCGCTGGGCGAGATCATCCGTGGCTTTGGGGTGAGATACCACCAGTACGCTGATGACACCCAGCTGTACATCTCCACCCCAGGCCACCCCAACGATGCCCTTGAAGTGATGTCCCAGTGCCTGGAGGCTGTGCGGATCTGGATGGGGAGGAACAGGCTCAGGCTCAACCCTTCCAAGTCTGAGTGGCTGTGGCTCCCGGCATCCCGATATAGTCAGTTGACTCCATCACTGACTATTGGGGGCGAGTCGTTGGCCCCCACAGAGAGGGCTCGCAATCTGGGAGTCCTCCTGGATAGGCAGCTGTCCTTGGAGGAACATCTGACAGCTGTAACCAGGGGGACCTTTTGTCAGGTTCGCCTGATCCGCCAGTTGCGGCCCTTTCTTGATCGGGATTCCCTGTGCACAGTCACTCATGCCCTCGTCACCTCTCGCCTTGACTACTGCAACGCTCTCTACATGGGGCTCCCCTTGAGGAGCACCCGGAGGCTCCAACTGGTCCAGAATGCAGCAGCGCGGGTAGTGACGGGAGCAGCCTGGCGCTCCCATGTAACACCGCTCCTGCGCGAGCTGCACTGGCTCCCAGTGGTCTTCCGGGTGCGCTTCAAGGTGTTGGTTATCACCTTTAAAGCGCTCCATGGCATAGGGCCTAGCTATCTTCGAGACCGCCTGCTGCCACCGACAATCTCCCATCGACCCGTGCGCTCCCACAGAGAGGGCCTCCTCGGGGTGCCATCAGCCAAACAGTGCAGGCTGGTGACCCCCAGGGGGAGGGCCTTCTCTGTGGGGGCACCTACCCTCTGGAATCAATTGCCTCCAGAGATAAGGAGAATCCAAGACCTCGGTGCCTTCCACCGTGCCCTTAAAACCTTCCTTTTCCAGCAAGCCGGGCTGGCCTAATTTTTTTAAGTGTTTTTAAGTGTTTTGTTTATTGTTTTTAATTAATGGGGCCAAATTTATATATGTATATTTTAACTGTATTTTAATATTTGTACTTGATGTTTTTACTTGGCTGTTCACCGCCCTGAGTCCTCAGGGAGAAGGGCGGTATACAAATTCAAAATAAAATAAAAAAAATAAAATAAAAAATAAAAATTCCTGCAGCTCCTTTAAAGTTGATGTAGGCCTCTTGGCAGCCTCTCAAACCAGTTTTCTTCTTGTTTTTTCATCAATGTTGGAGGGAACATCCAGTTTTTGGTAATATCACTATCATGCCATATTTTCTCCACTTGTTGATGACTGTCTTCACTGTGTTTCATGGTATATCCAATGCTTTGGAAATTGTTTTGTACCCCTCTCTTGACTGATACCTTCCAACAATGAGATCCTTTTGCTGCTTTGTAAGCTCTTTGAAGACGATGTTTTTTTCTGTAAGAGGCAACTGAGTAAATGTCAGAAAAATCCTACTAGCACAGCTGAACTTTATATCTTGATCAGGGCTTGATCAGAGTCACTTTAATTGATGGCAGGTGTGTACTTACTATTAAACATCAATTTCAATGTGATTGGTTAATTCTGAACATAGCCACATCCCTACTAATAAGAGGGACGCAGCCATGTTATTGGATTTTTTTTGTTTTTATCCCTCCCACCAAAGATTTGTGTTTTTCAATTGAATTGTACGGCTTATATGTTATATTAAAGGTGGAGAAAAATTGAAGTGATTTATCTTGTTCTGATTTTTTTTGCATCTCAAAAAGCTGGCATTTTAACAAGGATGTGTAGACCTTTTATATCCACTGTATAAATTATCACTCCTGAGTTGGTTTTCTCATCAACCAAAAGCTGAAAGACTTTGTAGTAAAGTTTGAAAGTATATCAGACAGTAGCCCAGTGCATCATTCAATTGAACAAACAATACAAGCTTCAAATCTTCCAATCTTACGCACCAACAATAAGCTATAGTGATGATGAGGTCAAAGAGTTTTACAATGATGTGGCCCACCTTCAAGACAAAGAAAAATGCTGACACAAAATACTAATGGGTGACTTTAATGCAAGAATAGGAAGAACAATACCTGGAAAAAAAGTGACTGGCCCGTATGGAAGTGGTGAACAAGATAATAGACGTGACAGACTAGTAGATTTTGCTGAAGGACAGGAACTTTATATCATGAACTCATTTTACAAGAAAAAAGCTAACAGAAAATGGACATGGAAGAGTCCATCTGGGTACACAAGCGAAATTGACTACGTCATGTCAAATGATAAAACCATATTCTGTAATTGTACTGTCATCAATCGTTTTAACATGGGAATTGACCATAGAATGGTACGAGCTAAAGTGAAGATAAACGGTCGAAAAGAGTGTACGAAAATGAAAAAGGTGTCACAAAAAACAAAAATAAAGAGTGATAAGCTATTAGAGGAGAATAGCAATTTTCAGATTAATCTGTGAAATTTCTTTGCTCTATTGCAAGATTTGGAAGAGATGAAAATTACGGACCAAAATGAAAAAATAGTCAAAAACATCCTTGAATCTGCTACATCTATAACATCACCAGAAAAACACTTTGTACGGTCAAAACTCTATGATGAAACTATTGATTTAATGAAAAAACAATGTACAATGAAGAATACCGGAAGTTTCACTAATAAACTGGAGTACGTTGAACTTTGCAAGACCATAAGAAAACATATCCAAGAAGAAACACGTCAGTTTAACATGAAGCTTGTAAAAAAGGCAATTGAAGAAAACAAAGGGATTACTAGAGCAAAATGCAAGCTTATAAAAAAAGAAAGGTTATAGAAAGAAGGTTGTTGCATTAAAACGTGAAGATTGTAGAACAAGACAGGAAATGTTAGAAATAATTGGAAAATTCTGTTCAGAGCTATACAAAGTTCAAGGTCACTCAAAAGTAACAACACGAAAGAGGAAATGCCAGATATCCTAATGGAGGAAGTATCAAGTGCCATAAAATTAATGAAAAATGGCAAAGCTTCAGGAAATGACTGTTACAGTTGAAATGCTGAAAGCTGGTGGTCACAGTTTACACAAGATACTAGCAAAACTATACTCAAGATGCCCCAGAGAAGAAAAAATACCTGATGCATGGAAAAATGCTGAAGTGATTCTTATACACAAGAAAGGGCCCCAAGATGATTTAAAGAACTATCACCCAATATGTTCTGTCCCCGTCTCACATGCACACACACCAACAGACGTCCAAGAGTTAAAGACCAAACCAGCCGACAAAATCCTTTTCCTTATGATAACGGAACTTGGCAGCAACCTAGTGGCTGCCTGCCAAGAGTTTATTACTACAAAGGAAAGAGATAACTTCTCTCCGCTTCTGGTACATCAAAGTAAAAAGCTCAATAATTACAGAGTCAATCAAGTCCAAAGATAATCCAGCAAAGTCTATAGCAAAAGTCCGGCAATGCAGAATGGCGTGGAAGCTTTCAGCTTTGTTCGTCACAAGGTTTGACTGGCCACCACACTCCCTTTTATACCCTGTGGGGTGTGGTCCAGTGACTCAGCCTAATCTCGGGCACGCCTTTTCTTCTGTTGCACGCGCTTATCTCTGCGACGCTGGCGTGGATCCAGCCAAGACTCATTACTCTCATCACTGTCCATCTGTGGCTGCGTGGACGTGCTTGGCCCCGGCCCTATCTCTTGCCCTTCGGCGGACGCCGAAGGCATTGCCAAAGAGGAGGATCCTGGAGAGGGAAGCCTTGCCAACTCCTCTCCTTCACTCTCGGAGTCCTCTCCTGTCGATGACACAGGCTCAGGTAATGGAGCCACAACACAATAAGCCTTCTTTCAGGCATCTACAAGGTTTTCACCAAGATAATAGCAAAAAGAATATTGAGAACATTAAATGATGCATAGCCAAAGGAGCAGGCAGGGTTCAGAAGTGGCTACAGGATCACATCCAGGTTGTTCAGTGTCACTGCGTTATTTTATTTACCAGCTGAGCTTCATTATTTCTGGACTGTCAGACTCTCCGTAGCTTTGCCAACTTCTTATCAGTAAGCTACGTGTTTCCGTATCCACCCACATTCCTTCACTTGCTCTTCATTCACTCTCTTTCCTTTGTTCTCCTGCCAGCAAGGTCCGGCTTTGGACCGGCAGGAGACCTCGCTTGCCAAAATGTAACAATTAACTTTTCTTAGTTAGTGAGGTGTTTTATTTTCTTTATAACAAATAAATGAGTTTTATTAGAAACCTTTCTCGCGTTTCTTTTCAGATTATTGCAAACAAGGATAAGCCACGACCCATCTCCTCTAAACCAGGGTAATTAGTCCCAGAGCCAAACATGGGATTAATAAACGCCCTGACATTCTGGTAGCACGAGGATGGTCTGATTTATGGCTTTTTCCTTGTTTTTGTTACTTCTGATAAGAGCGCATAGGCAATTAGTTTTTAGCTACTGAGGTACGCTAATTATATTGCTAAGATGCCGAAACAGAAGAAAAAAGGCAAAGTGAAACCAAGACCACTCTTCGTAAATGATTTGATTGATCTTTCCAACGAAGAGGTGGCAGACAGGAGATTTTCAGATTTCCAGCCCCTTACTACAGCCACACGCCTGGAACAAGAAAAAGCCGTGGGAACAGAAATGGACGGAGATAAGACAGAAGCTGTTTTTGAAGATGATGATTTACGACTGAGGTCAGTAACATTTTCTTCTGATCTTCCAAGCTCTGAAAAAGTCTTCCCAGAACCTTCTGAATTTGTAATGCTCGATGCAAGGCTGAAGCACACTGCTGAGCAAAATTCCTCCCACGCAGAGAGAGAAATAATTCATTACTCTTCTCAAAGCCCTGAGCTCACCCAGCGTGAGATGGCCATCAAATCCTATCGTGACCGTATAAAACTCTATGAACAGCAGCTATCCCAGGCAAAAATGGCTATATCTATGCTTGAGCAAGATAAGGGAAATAACTTAAATTTTTCAAAAAGCGCCATATTGCCTTCTCCTCCGGAGCCAAAGACACTCCCCCTGGTGGATCCTGTGTCAGGCCAATTAAGGCAAAGAGCACTGCATACGTCACATGAAAGTCTCCCTGATCAAGTTACACATGTCTTACATAACCACTCCTACTCTAAAGCATACAATCCCACGTATGCAAAGCTGCCCAAAGGTGCAGCACCATCTGCTGGCAAAAGTAATTTACTACAGGAAGCTGAAATGCCACAAGTGTTTCCACAGGCCCAAACTCAAACACCCCCTGGTGGTGATGGTGCCTTTTTAGATGGAACACAGCAAAGGCAAATGACTGCATCTCCAGCAGGTCATGCCAATATTGCAGCTCAAGCACAAATGGCAACTGGAATACAGCAGATTCCAGTGCATCAGCCACAGCAGCTACAAATGCCTGCATATGTGCCCCAGCCACAAGTGCAAATAGGGCCACCTCCTGGCCCACCTCCAATGGCACAACCAAGACCATTTTTAGGTCCACAACAGGCACAGCAAATACCACAGGCATTTCTGCCAGCACAGCCAGCATACCAAGTGCAGGCTCCTTACCAGGCATTCTCTGTCTCTCCACTAACTGGTGAGTCAAAACTAAAAATGTCAGGACACAATTACAAAGCCTGGGTCAGTGAGATTACACTATTGCTTCTTAGAGAAGGCAGTCATTGTATGGTATTTAACCCACCTGCTCAACCATGGGACTTTGCAATAAGAGATTTAGAGATAAGGGCTCGCACAACATTATTGATGTCCATGGATACTGAACTGCAGGTCACTTTTCCACCAAATACAACAGCCCGACAAATTTGGGCTGAATTGGAAAATTGCTACAGGCCTATCTCAATTGAATCTTCATGTTTACTCATGTCTGAACTCCATGGTTCGAGATTGAAACCTGGTGAACAAATTGGAGGACATTTGACCAAACTGAAATGTCTGAGAACAGAATTGAGAGAAAGAGGCCATAACATTGAAGATATTCAAATGATCAGCATCATTATTAACTCTTTGAACTATGAATGGAAAGATGCTGTTACAAAAATTAACCAAGTCCCAATTGCTCAACGCACAGTGGACAATGTCTGTAGACTTTTAATTGAAGAAGAGGCATTCATGTTGGCCACGCCACATTTGAGAGGACCACCCGCATCAAAAGCTCCAGCTAGACGCCCCTTCCGAGGAAGGACCTACGCTCCAAGGATGCCAAGATGCAACACCTGCAATCGTGTGGGACATGCCACCCGGGATTGTCCCCAACGAGTTCCAGCTCCTGTCACGTACCAGCCCAGAGGAACAGACTCCAGAGGCAGAGGCAGAGGCGGAAGACAAGGTCGTCGTGGTCCCCGGCGTGATCCACAAACTCCACTCGCCACACTGGCTTTAACCAATGATCCACAACCTCAACCAGAGTACGACAGACGACTCCTGTGGACTTTGGACAGTGGTGCAGCATTGCATGTTACCTACAGAAAGGAACTTTTCACAGAAATGCACGAGCCTGAACCAGAGCTACGTGAACTTTATTCTTTTTCCAATCATCCTTGTCAGGTCAAAGGAAAAGGAACTGTTTATGTTGAAGAGCTCGATGCATTCATTCCTGATGTTTATTACATACCAACAGCAACCAGTAATTTGCTTAGTCAGTGTCACTTGTCTAGAATGTTAAAATTTCAGGTTCACCACCTTGAAAAAGCAAGTTACATAGTTAAAGATGGAGATATTGTTGCTGAAACCATATTAATTGGTGGTGTTTATTACTTAAAGCCAAAGCCTAAAACACAAACACAGGCAAGTATGCAAACTCCAAAAAGGCAGAGCACAGGCCCAGAGAGAGATGCTCCAGTGAGAGATCCTGTTGCTATTCCTAAGGCTCCTAAAGCCAACAAAAATAGAATTGGTAAACAGGTTGCTCAGAGCAAGCCTGAGGTTCCGCATAAAAATGTTAATGTTGAGAATTCACTAACAGGTAAACCTTTGCATTCCAGGTGTATCCACAAATGGCATAGAAGATTGGGGCATGCCGGTTTCCGTGTTCTTAGGAAGATGCCGGAGTTCGCAAAAGGTTTGGATCTAAAGGGGTGTAAGGTGTTTTTGGATTGTGCTGTATGCAAGAAGGCAAAATCCAAAGCAGCAGCCATTCCCAAACGCGCTACACGCCTGTCAACACGCATTTTTGATTTGGTTCACATTGACATAGTTGGTCCATTCCCGCCATCATTTGGTGGTAGAAAATATTTTCTAACAATTGTTGATAATTACTCTAGATATGGATATGTATATCCTATGAAAGAAAAATCAGAGACTTTTCAGATCTTTAAAGACTTTGCAACCCTTGTTTCTACCCAACACCAAGTTCGCGTCGCCAGAATCCAGAGTGATCGTGGTGCCGAGTTCATGTCTCAGCGTTTCCAGGACTGGATGCGTAAGAATGGAATTATTCATCAGACTTCGGCTCCTTACACACCGGCTCATAATGGAGTCGCAGAACGAAGACAAGGGGTCCTGCAAACCATGATGCGTTGTCTCCTAGAAGACGCCAACCTTGGTAAGATATACTGGGGTGAAGCTATCAAGTACGCAAATTACATTGTCAACCGTACTTGGAGCAGTGTAACAAATCAGACTCCTTTCTTCATGTTGTATGGCTACAAGCCCGATCTTAAAAACATCCATATTTTTGGTTCATACGCTATGGTGAACATTCCCTTAGCTCAAAGAAGAAAAGGAAGTCCAGCAGCAAAGAGACTGAGATTTATGGGTATTGATGATAATTCAAAGTGGAGCAAATTTATTGACTCTAAACATGTAATTGTGATTTCCCAATCTGCTAATTTTGAGGAAGATATTGACTGGTCCAGGATTCATTCCAATGATCCTGGAGTTTATTTTCCCAGAGATGACACTGCTGATGCCACGCAGATTGATGATCAAGATTCCACTGATTCTTCTCAACCCGATGTTCCGTCTTCGCAAGCCGCGGATGCTGACGCTAGCGACGAAAGTGAGGACGAGGACGAAGAAGAAGACTGGACAGTTGTTCCGAGACGTTCCAAGAGGGCCACAAAAGGGATCCCTCCACAACGATATTCTTGGCAACTGACAAAAGCACCCTTGCCTTTGATTTGCAATGTTACGCTTCCACCTGATAATTTCACACAAATCAAGCAGCTCCCTGATTCAGAGCAAGACAAATGGTATGATGCAATGCAGGTTGAAATGGACAGTCTAAAGAAACTTAAAGTATTTACACCTGCAAAACCTCCAGCAAACAAAAAGGTCATTGGCACTCGATGGGTCTACAGAATCAAAAAGAAACCAAATGGTGAGTCACTGTACAAAGCCAGACTCGTAGCTCAGGGTTTCGCTCAACGTTATCCTGAGGACTACACAAATACTTACTCACCGACAGTCAGAACTGAGAGTGTAAAAATTGCTTTAGCAACTGCAACTATCCTTGGTTTAGAAGTTTTCCAGTTTGATGTTGACACGGCTTATCTACATGCAGACCTAGACGAAGAGATCTACGTGAGAAGTCCTCCAGGATTCCGACAGCAAGAAGGGGATACCTGGTTCCTAAACAAAAGTCTCTATGGTCTGAAACAATCTGGTTTAATGTGGTATTTATGTCTTACTGACAAACTAAATTCAATGGGCTTTATTAAGTCCGAAACTGATGAGTGCGTGTTCACAAAAAGATCTAACAATGCATATGAGATAGTTCTTGTTTATGTTGATGATATTGTTTATATTGGTCCAAATAAGCAAATGAGTGAAATTTTTGCCAAAGCTTTGCAGAGATACTTCACATTGAAATCATTAGGTCATATTAGCACTTATTTAGGTGTTCAGATTGAAAAGACACAGAAGGGGTTTAGTCTTTCACAAGAAGATAAAATTGAACAAATTTTGCATCATTGCAACATGAAGGATGCTAACACAACAAAGACACCCATGCAAACAGATTTTCACAACTTGACACAAGAAGAAAGTCCTGAGTTCGAGGATCAAACACTTTATCGTTCAGTCATAGGGTCACTATTGTACATTAGTAGTTGGACCAGACCCGACATTGCACTTAGTGTTAATCTCTTATCTCGACACGTAGGTAAGGCAAAACAGTTTCATTGGACATGTATTAAGAAATTATTGAGATACCTAAAATACACTAAACACATGAAGTTATTGTTAGAACCAACACATACTGATTATGCAGAATTATGTTGTTATGCAGATTCTGATTGGGCAAGTGATAAGAAATCACGTAAAAGTACTTCAGGTTATATGATGTTCTTAAATGGATGTCCTGTTTATTGGCAAGTACGTAAACAGAATTTTGTTTCTTGTTCATCTACTGAAGCTGAATATGCTTGTGTTTCAGATGCATGTAATTCTCTAACTTGGTTTGATGCTTTAGTCACAGATATCTGGACACACCCGATCCGACCGATCACCGTGATGGAAGACAATGAATCGGTGGTTTATATTTCTGAATCTCATTTTACAGGTTCTAGGTCCAGACACATTGACATTCGTTACCAAAATATAAAGCATTTAGTGAAAAAAAGGTTTTGTCAAAATGCAATATGTATCTACACATGATCAAATTGCTGATATGCTCAACAAACCACTTCCAGCAGCTCAACACAAGTATCTGCGCAAGAAGATGTGCCTTATTTGATGATGTACTGATATTCGCTCAACTGGCAAAAGAAGGGGAATGTCACTGCGTTATTTTATTTACCAGCTGAGCTTCATTATTTCTGGACTGTCAGACTCTCCGTAGCTTTGCCAACTTCTTATCAGTAAGCTACGTGTTTCCGTATCCACCCACATTCCTTCACTTGCTCTTCATTCACTCTCTTTCCTTTGTTCTCCTGCCAGCAAGGTCCGGCTTTGGACCGGCAGGAGACCTCGCTTGCCAAAATGTAACAATTAACTTTTCTTAGTTAGTGAGGTGTTTTATTTTCTTTATAACAAATAAATGAGTTTTATTAGAAACCTTTCTCGCGTTTCTTTTCAGATTATTGCAAACAAGGATAAGCCACGACCCATCTCCTCTAAACCAGGGTAATTAGTCCCAGAGCCAAACATGGGATTAATAAACGCCCTGACATTCAGCAAGTCATTGAAAGGCACAATGAGTACACCATGCCTCTGTGCATGGCTTTCATTGACTATGAAAAGGCATTTGACTCAGTATTCCAGCAAGCATTAATTAATGCATTGCTCAACCAAGGCATAGACACTGCTTATATAAACTTACTACAATCAATATATATGAAAAAACAATGGCGACAATTTGCCTTAATATCTTAAAGTGGAAATCAACATAGAACAAGGTGTATGACAAGGTGATACAATATCACCTATCCTTTTCTCAGCCTCCCTTGAAGAAGTATTTAGCAAACTAGACCGGGCAAAAGATGGAATAAAAATCAGTGGCGCCTATTTAAATCACTTAAGATTTGCGGATGATGTTCTCTTCTCACAAGATCCAGAAGATCTACAAAGACACATACAAGAGCTGCACAAAGCAGGAGAACCATTTGGCTTAAAAATAAACTTGAAAAAGAGCCAGGTTATGTTTAATAAATTCACCAAAGAAAGAATTTTTTTTAAATCTGGTGAAGAACTAGATGTAGTAGACCACTACATATACCTTGGCTAACGGATCTCAACGGAAGGTGATACAATAAAGGAAATTGAATTTTAATTTGTTGGCAGGCATTCAGCAAGCCAAGCGTGTGCGCGAAGAGAACTGGTGGTAACACCGGTTGGAACCCACCACTGGATCTATCTCATGTTGGCTTGTGTGAGAACTTCCTCACCTCCGGGAAAAGTCACGGCCACCACCAAATGCCAGGTTGGTGTAATCTATGGTGTTAACTGGTGAAATCGCCCAACCTGGTGAGCCGTTTAAATTGGGCGTGGGGAGTTTCCTGTCATCACAGTTTTCTTCGTGGGGCACTTAGTGGCTAAGTGATTGGGGCCTTTGCAGTACAGGCACAAGCCTTCTTTGTGCCTCTGATCATTTTCTGCTGCTGAGAGTCGCGTCCGCCCCCCCGCCCCCCATTCGAGTGGGATGAACCAGCTTCTGGTCACTACCCACAGCCCATCAACGGAGCAGCTGAGAGAAGTTGGCCATTTGGAGATTTTGCCAGCTTCATCACCGGGGACTGCGGCAGCGATAACTGGGGTGGGAGAAGTGAAGCCGCCATTGGTGGTGGCTACCCTGTCTCCCCCTCTCCTGCAAATGACCATGCCAATGTCAACAGGGACAGCTGGAGCTATGGTGTAGATGGAGGCAGCAACCGGCCCCACCACCCCACCTCCGGCGTTGCAGTGGATGGTCCTGATGGTTCCAGCGGTGGCTGGTGCTGGTGCTGGCGAAAGCAGCTGGCTGGCCACCAGGGTACATCCTGGTGTGGGAGGAGCGCCCCATGCCCTTGGTGGTCCACTTTGATAGATACCCAGACCACCTGGTCCATTTCCTGGCTCAGATGTGGCACTATGGAGTTCTACAGAGTGATGTACCCAGACGATGCAGCCAGGGTTCATGCCGTCATATCCAATCTGGAAGGGAGTGCTTCAAGATGGTTGGTGTCTCTGCATGATGAGAGCGCTCTGGAGCTGACTGACGTGGATGCCTTCATGCAAGCACTGCAAAAACAGTTTGAAGATCCTATGGCAGCTCAACACGCAGAGGCCTGCATCTGTACCCGAAAGCAGGGCAAGTGACTGGTGACAGTACATCCAAGACTTCTACAGTCTGGCCAGCCACCTGAGAGACTGGCCTGAGTGCATGCTGATTTACCAATTTCGGAAAGGACTAAACAAAGAGCAATACCACAACTGCCTACCCCGGGGAGTGCCACACAACCTGTGGGCATGGTACCGATTGTCTACTGAAGTGTAGATTGACCTAATGGAGTATTGCGAACCACACTATGCAGGAAAGCCAGCCCTGCCGAGCGCCTGAGAAGCAACTGGGCCCCAGAGGAGGAAAGGGATGTGTGCCTCCAATCAAAGGAGGGAAACTTTGCCAAAGCCCAGGAGCTTTCTTCCACTGTGGAAAGGAGGACTATTGAGCAGCTTAGTGCCTTGTGCTGCGCCCAGCCACAGCTTTTCCACCTCTGTGCCAGCCGAAAAAAAAGCCCTCCACAAAGCCAAAAGAGAAGACATGCAAGGGACAGCAGGTTGTGGAGTTTTCTCCTCAATCCAGTGAGGAGGAGGGAACTCCAACCCCCACCAAACCGGGCCCAGTGTTCTACAAAAAAGACAGCAAGGGGGAAGATGAGCCAATGGTAAGAGGCACCATCATCCCTATGACAGCCAGGGTGGAGATTTTGGTGTCCTCGGAAGGGGGTCCTCACGGCCCTACTGGACTCGGGGTGCAGCAGGTGCTTGGTTAGCCCCCAGGTGATAGAGAAGCTAGGGATGAGGCTGAGGAGACTGAGGCAGCCCATGGCGTTTTCTCAGTTGGATGGTTCCATAACAGGTGAAGTGCCAGCGACCTGCCTGATTTGAGCCTGTAAAGCTACACTACAGGTGAAACTCGAAAAATTAGAATATTGTGCAAAAGTTCATTTATTTCAGTAATGCAACTTAAAAGGTGAAACTAATATATGAGATAGACTCATTACATGCAAAGCGAGATAGTTCAAGTAATGCAAGTAATTGCATGTAATGAGTCTACTGTATCTCATATATTAGTTTCACCTTTTAAGTTGCATTACTGAAATAAATGAAGTTTTGCACGATATTCTAATTTTTTGAGTTTCACCTGTATATCTAACAATTTGTTCCTTTCTAAATGTTATTGAATATGAGAATGCTTCAATAGTTGATAACCAGACTGGAATTTTTAAATAATGTTGTCTTTTAATCTTCTCCCAGTTTAATAGCAAGGCCTCTCGTATAAAATGTCTTCTAAAATACCCCTGCGTTTTTGTTCCCTTATACCATAAAAATGCGTGCCAGCCCAACAAGTCATGTCCTTCTGGAGTCTATAATCTAGTATTTCTTAACATTATCCATTCCTTGATCCACGTCAAATTTGTCGCTTGATAGTATAATTCCCAATTAGGCAAGCCAAATTCTCCTCTTATTCTAGCATCTTGCAGCAATTTTAATTTTATCCTTTTTTTCCCCCTGCCAAATATATTTCAACACTATTTTATCTAAATCTTCAAAATAATCTTTCCCCAACCTAATTGGAATTGTCTGGAACCAGTATAGAATTCTAGGTAGTATATTCATCTTAATCGTTGATATTCTCCCTATTAATGATAGTTGTAAATTTTCCCACTTTGTCAAGTCTGCCACTATCTGTTGTTTGAGTTTATTATAATTATTCTCTTTGAGTGTACTACATCTTGCTGTCAAGTATATCCCCAAATACTTAACCTTATTTGTGACCTGCATCTTCAATACTTCCGCCAGTTCTTCTTTTTAACATATTTTTTGTCAAAATCTTCGTTTTGTCTTTATTTATTTTCAACCCTGCTACTTTTCCATATTCTCCTATCTTGTCCATCAGTTTAATTGCTGTTTCTAATGGATCTTCCAGAATAAAAACCAGGTCATCTGCAAATGCTTGCAATTTGTTCTTCTTTTTGAATTTTCATTCCCTTTATATCTTTTTCTTCTCTAATATTTCTGTTTAGCACTTCTAATGTTAACACAAACAACAGAGGTGACAGTGGACAACCTTGTCTCGTTCCTTTTTTTATTTCAATAGACTCTGTCAATTCTCCGTTTATCATTACTTTTGCTGTTTGTGATATATGGCTTCTATGGCTTGAATAAATTTTCTACCAAAACTATATGCACTTTTGTTGGCAGGGTGGTGTCTCTGCTTTTTAGTATGCTGTCTAGATTTGCCATAGCTTTCCTCCCCAGGAGCAAGCATCTTTTAATTTCTTGGCTGCAGTCCCCATCTGCGGTGATCTTGGAGCCCAGGAAAATAAAATCTGTCACTACCTCCATTTCTTCCCCATCTATTTGCCAGGAATTGAGAGGGCCGGATGCCATGATCTTAGTTTTCTTAATGTTGAGTTTCAAGCCAACTTTTGCACTCTCCTTCTTCACCCCCATCAAGAGGTTCTTTAGTTCCTCTTCACTTTCTGCCATTAAAGTGGTATCATCTGCATATCTCTGTTCACCGCCCTGAGTCCGAAAGGAGAAGGGCGGTATAGAAATTCGAATAAATGAAATGAAATGAAATATCTGAGGTTGTTGATATTTTTCCCGGCAATCTTAATTCCAATTTTTGAATCATCTAGCCCCGCCTTTCTCATGATGTGTTCTGCATATAAGTTAAATTAGGCAGGGCGACAGTATACAGCCTTGCCGGACTCCTTTTCCAATTTTGAACCAATCAGTGGTTCCATGTCCAAGTTCTCACTGTTGCTTCTTGACCCGCGTATAGGTTTCTCAAGAGACAAATAAGATGGTCTGGTACTCCCATCTCTTTAAGAACTTGCTACAATTTGTTGTGATCCACACAATCAAAGGCTTTAGCATAGTCAATGAAGCAGAAGTAAATGTTTTTCTGGACCTCCCCAGCTTTCTCCATGATCCAGCGTATGTTGGCAATTTGATCTCTAGTTCCTCTGCCTCTTCGAAATCCTGCCTGTACTTCTGGTAGTTCTCAATCCACATACTGCTGGAGCCTAGCTTGTAGGATTTTAAGCATAACTTTACCAGCATGTGAAATGAGTGCAATGGTGCGATAGTTTGAACATTTTTTGGCATTGCCTTTCTTTGGCATTGGAATGTAAACTGACCTTTTCCAATCCTGTGGCCACTGTTGAATTTTCCAAATTTGCTGGCAAATTGAGTGTAGCATTTTTACTGCATCGTCTTTTAAGATTTTGAATAGCTCAGCTGGAATACTGTCGCCTCCACTAGCTTTGTTGATGCTCAAACTTCCTAAGGCCCATTTGACTTCACATTCTAGGATGTCTGGCTCGAGGTCAGTGACCACCCCATCGTGGCTATCAGGGAGGTTAAGCTCGTTCTTGTATAGTTCTTCTGTGTAATTTTGCCACCTCTTCTTAATCTCTTCTGCCTCTGTTAGGTCCCTGCCGTTTTGGTCCTTTATCATGCCCATCTTTGCATGAAACGTTCCCTTCATATCTCCAATTTTCTTGAAGAGATCTCTTGTCCTCCCTATTCTATTGTTTTCTTCTATTTCTTTGCACTGTTCATTTAAGAAGGCATTCTTATCACTTCTAGCTATTCTCTGGAATTCTGCATTCAGTTGGGTGTATCTTTCTCTTTCTCCCTTGCCTTTCACTTCCCTTCTTTCCTCAGCTATTTGCTAAGCTTCCTCAGACAACCATTTTGCTTTCTTGCCTTTCTTTTTCTTTGGGATGGTTTTAGTTGCTACCTCTTGTACAATGTTGCGAACCTCCGTCCATAGTTCTTCAGGCACTCTGTCTATCAGATCTAATTCCTTAAATCTATTAATTAAATCAGCACCAGTGGTTGGGGCATAGACTTGGACTACTGTGATATTGAATGGTTTGCCTTGGATTCGAACTGAGATCATTCTGTCATTTTGGGGATTGTATCCCAGTATTGCTTTTCCTATTCTTTTATTGACTATGAAGGCTACTCCATTTCTTCTGAGGGATTCCTGCCCGCAGTAGTATACCTGATGATCATCTGAATTAAATTCACCCATTACTGTCCATTTTAGTTTGCTGATTCCTAAGATGTCGATGTTCAGTCTTGTCATCTCTTGTTTGACCACGTCCAGCTTGCCTTGATTCATGGATCTTACATTCCAGGTTCCTATGCAGAATAGATCTTTACAGCATCGGACTTTCCTTTCACCACCAGATACATCCACAGCTGAGCGTCCTTTCGGCTTTGGCCCAGTCGCTTCACTCTTTCTGGCGCTACTAGTACTAGCCCTCTGCTCTTCCCCAGTAGCATATTGGACACCTTCCGACCAGAGGGGCTCATCTTCCAGCGTCTTATCTTGTTGCCTTTTGGTACTGTCCATGGGGTTTTCATGGCAAAGATACTGGAGTGGGTTGCCATTTCCTTCTCCAGTGGATCACGCTTTGTCAGAGCTCTCTGCTATGACCTGTCCGTCTTGGGTGACCCTGCACAGCATAGCTCATAGCTTCATTGAGCTACGCAAGCCTCTTCGCCACGACAAGGGATTAATCCATGAAGGGGTTGAATCTGAAGCCACCCCACAAAAAGCTGGGACCCAAGTACATAGGACCCTTCTCAATTGTTCAGATCCTAAATCCTGTGACAGTGGAATTAGAGCTGCCTAAAAGACTCAGGCGCATCCATCCAGTGTTTCATTATAGTCTGTTGAAACCTTTCTGTAGCTCGGTGTTAAGACCTGCTACGAAGCCACCTCCCCCTCCCATCCTAGTGAAGGGAGAGGAACATTTTGAGATCAAGGAAATGCTCGACTCCAGGTACTACAAAGGGAAGTTGCAATACCTAGTATTATGGAAGGGATACCCTTTAGCAGATGCAGAGTGGGTGGTGGCAAAATATGTTAGGGCATCTAGACTTATTCACAAGTTCCATGCCAAACATCCGACCCTGCCCCCGTAGGATGTCAAAACAGGAAATTGTGTGTAATGTAACCTCATGTATGTTTGCTCTTTTGTAGGACTAATCTTTTTTCTGGAAGGTCGGCCTGTGAAGGCCGACCCGCTCTACACTTTAGCTCACAGCTGAGAACAGAAACGGGGTGAGGAATGATGGGTGTCTGGGAGGAATTGAGGAATTCATGTGCACTGTCTGTGGCCTGGGAGAATGTTGACACCTCAAGGTCAAACGATGAGAGCCTTCTGAGCCAAGCAGACTGTTTCTCAAAACAAAGAGAATGCACTGGATTGGTGGACACTGGACAGTGGGTGGCCCGGGGGGGGGGGGAAGGGGATTTTAACTATGCAGTTTTCAAGCGAAAAATCAGAACTGGCTTTGCTTTCTACTGTGCCTATATGGATCTATCAGTAAAGTTATACTCGGTAAAATAATGTCCCAGGAGTTTCTTTTGCTGCATATGCCAATGGGACGGTTGACACTAACCTCACAATCAATACAAAAGCTACAAGCGGTGCAAAGAGCTATGGAAAGATATATGCTCGGCATTACAAGACAAGATAGAAAGACCTGCACATGGATTAGAGAACAAATGAAAGTGTATGATATCATCAAGAGAGTAAAATAATTGAAATGGAAGTGGGCTGGTCACATAGCAAAAAGAACTGATGGCAGGTGGACCAAGGCAGTCATAGAATGGATCCCACTTGATAAAAAGTGTCCATGAAAGAGACCTAAAACAAGATGGATTGACGACTTCAGCAAGTATTGTGGGCCCAATTGGCAAAAGAAAGCTCAGGACCATATTGGTTGAACTGGTTTTAAAACCAAACAATTACAATTTCAGGAAATCATGGTCAACAAACCATAGCATAGTTTGATGTGTGAATCCATCTTATGTTGAGCAATCAACAATGTCTTTTAACCTCCAGATGCTGAATTGCTATGTCAGTTACTGTTACAGACAATGTTATTTTATTCTTCGCTACACATTGTAATTATTTTTCTCTTGGAGGCAAGTTTAGGTAGAGACCCTATTGTGACATTGTTTTTCCACTTACAGTATTTCTGTCATTTTTTAAATTTCTGATTCCCTAGTTTCCTTCTCCTCATGGTCTTCTTACCATAGTCCAGCTTTACTTTTTGAAAATATCAATATTGGAATTGGACCAACATTAAAAAGTCATTGCATTAATATTACACCTTTTGTGGGAAGATGGAAGGGTTAAGAGCATGACATATAAGTTGGAGTTGTGTGAGGAATGCTATTACTCCTTGTCATAAGAACACAAGAACAGCCCTATTGAATCATATCAAGACCCAGCTTAGTCCAGTACTTTGTTTCTCACTGTGGGCAGCCAGATGCCTCTTGGTGCTTGCAAGCATCAGATAGAGACATACCCTCTCGTTCTGGGTTCACTTGCTACTGGTATTTGGAGGCTTGCTGCTTCCAACCTGGAAGTAACATGGCATCTTCATGAAACAATGTCCTTAATATAGCTGTCATCCATTATTTAATCCCCCTTTAAAGGCATCCGAGTCATTGGCAGTCAACATGGCTTATGCTAATGAATTCTACTAGTTAACTGTGTGCTGTATGATTATATGTTTTCTTTCATTTCTTATTAATCTCCTTTCAGTCAGCCTCATTAGATGGCCCAAGACCTTGTTGTTTGAGAAAGCACTTCTTCCTGTCCATGCATAAGAAATATATTAGATTTCAAAAAAAGACATTGCTGTCTCTCAGGAATGAATAATATATGGATTGTTTTCCTTACAAAAGTAAAATGATTGCATTTCAAAGCAGCTGTGTTGTCATTCTTGGACTTAACCAGACTCTGGATAGTAGCACAATAACATTTATAAGGATTCCATGGCTTTTGTTGTTCCTGCTCCTTCATACTTTGTTTTTCATGAAATAAGTGTTAAAAGAGGGGAAAAACTTATCATAATATGATTGTTCAGATGCATTTTTTTAAAAAAGAATGACTATTACAAACCTACAATAAATCATTTGTTGTGTGTGTGTCTGTGTATTACCAACTGTTATGAAGCAGCCACAGAAGTAGAGTTTCCCATTGGCCCTGCCATTGGCTACATGCTTTTTAACACTTCTCCAGTCTGGTTACAGTAAGACTCACTATGAAGACATTTTAAAGATTCTCCTAGTTGCCATGTGTACATTTTTTAGTCACTGAAATATTTGAGACAGATTGTCAGCTCCACTCTTCAGACAAGTGGCAGTCCAGTCTCTTCTTAAAAGCCTCCAGCGATGGGGCACCCACAACTTCTGAAGGCAAGGCATTCCACTGGTTAATTGTTCTCACCATTAGGAAATTTCTCCTTAATTTTAGGTTGCTTCTCTCCTTGATTAGTTTCTATTCAGTGTTTCTTGTCTTGCCTTCTGGTGCTTTGGAAAATAGGTTGACCCCCTCTTCTTTGTGGCAGCCCCTCAAATACTGGAATACTGCTATCATGTCTCCCCTAGTCCTTCTTTTCACTAGACTAGACATACTTAATTCCTGTAACCGTTCTTCCTATGTTATTACCTCCAGCCCCGTATTCATTCTTGGTGCTCTTCTCTGTACTCTTTCCAGTGTCTCAACATCTTTTATATGTCCACTAGGACTCCAAGATCCCTCTCACAGTTACTGGTATTGAGCCAAGTTTCACCTGTACAAATGTTTTTTTCTTGTCTAAGTGTAAAATCTTACTTTTATCCACATTGAATTTCATTTTGTTAGATAGGGTCCAGTGTTCAAGTCTGTCAAGATCCTTCTGGCTCTTGAGCCTATCTTCTGGGGGGTGTTGGCTATTTCTGCTAGCGTAGTGTCATCTGCAAATTTGATTAGTTCCCCTTCTATTCCCTCATCTGAATCATTTATGAAGATATCGAAGAATACTGGGTGTCAGGGTTCCAAGTAATATACCCATAGCAAACAGAACTCTGAGGCAGGCAGGTTCCTCAAAGAATAGTTTTATTGGACATATATTGGCACAGGCTGGTGAAAACCGACTCTGAATATTCCCGCAATTTTCACCTAATTAAAAGTAAAAGTTTTTCCCAAGGCGAGGTTGACATCGTGGCAATATGACGCATCTCCACGGGGCTCCGTGGGATCGCGCTGAATTCAACCTGACAGGAGGTTCTGAGGGACCCAAATCACCCTGGAGGGGTGATGAAGACAGAGAAGATCACAAGGAGACCACATACTCCTTGTGTCGAGTCCTGCCGGAGACCTTGTTTGACGCGGAGGAAGCTCTCAATCCGGCGGGAAGAAAAAGACAGCCATTGTGTGTCTGACTGGAGCTGTGACAGTCGACTGATGCAGCAAGCATAGAATTTGAGGAACAGTTTGATCGATCTGGGTGAGATTTTTCCAACTCCTGTTGTGAAATTTACCCCTTTAAAATAAACCTGGGAGAAAGTGGGACTCAAAGAAGAGGAGGTGGAATTGTTTGCTTTCCACCCCCAAGAATAGTGGTGAGCAAATTTGTGAGCTATTTATAGAACTGGAAGCAGAGAAAAGAAAATCTTTTTCAAAAGAGAAGAAATTTAAAAGTTAGGAAGTCGGACTGGGGATTTAAAATACAAGATAGATTAAGTTGAAAACTTTTTGGAATGTGAAACTTGGACCCCTGGGACTTTAAAAAAAGCTTTGGGGCAGATTATACAATTTAAGCTAACAAAAGAGAAAGGAGAGAAATAGAGCAACAGTGACATCTACTGGAGAAAACTGCAGAGAAGTGAAAGTAATGAAAGTGTTGTGATCTAGGCTTCCTGAGTCATTAAAACACACAAGTAGTCCCAAAAACCTCTTTTATTGCAACAGCTGTGGATTACGTTCATTCACAGCTGAGTCCCAATTAACTGCAAAAAGTCCTTCGGGAGAAGTCCTTCGGGATAATCACCAACCTTTATCTCCCTTGACACGCTGCCAAAGACCTACTTGGCAAAGCCACACGGAGTCCAGAATCAAACAGAGATGCTGCCTGGGAACAGAATTAACAACGTTGCTTTCCTGCGAAGGGCCCACGTGCCTTTGCTCCTCTTTTAAGCCTTATGGGAGGGGCCAATCATCTCCAGGCCTTACTGCTGAGTTGTCCCTTTAGTTTTAACTGTTCTTGCCTTCTGGCAGCTCTGAACATGCACGCACTAGAAACAGGCTCCTCCTGTTCCTCTGCCTCTCTGATGTTCGACTCTGGAGGCTCTGGAGTCTGTGCATAACTCCCAGATGGCCCTGGCCCCATCTCTGCCTCCTATGCAGAGCCCTCGTCCAAGCCTTCCCCAGACTCCAGGACTAGCCCATGTTCCTCCCCAGCCTCCTCACTGTCCGACTCCGCTGCCAGCTCCGCAGGCTGCTGGCGGACCACAACAGAAAGTATGACCTTGACTGAAGTTTAACTTGTTTGTTACAATAGCACCTGCTCTAGCAAATTGTTTATATGAGACAGCAGAGACAGAGAATGAAACACTGTAACTTTTTAAACAGTGTATCTCTTTGAACTTAGATGAAAACTAAACAGATAAAGTAAATAGAAGCTGGGAAATAGCAAAGAACTTTCTTTTTTCCTTCCTGTTTGAACTTTTTTTTCTTTTGGGTGATTTATGAACCTGAATGGTTGAATTTTGGAGCCTGGTGGGCCTAAGTGGATTATAAATTTATCAAACTTATTAAATCTATCAAGAGAAGAAAGGATTAGGGTTTGAAGAACCTGAAGATTAACAAGGAACTTTATTTCTTCTTTTTTTTCTATTTTCCTCTCTTTTGGACTACATAAGAGCAAGTTTGTAACTATTTGGAGATTTTGGTGGTGGCTTGATTTGTGAAAATTCTCTTTAAGTGGAAATTGGTGGGGGATTGAGGGAATATTAGAATATTATTTGTGTTATTGCTGATTATTCCTTTTAAATCTTTTGAGGATCTCAATACTACTCGAAATGACTAGTACCTCAAATCTAAGCAAAGTAGGGAGGAAAAAATGCATCAGCGTCCTCAGCAGCAGCAGAAGCTGCATTTAGTCCAGCAAATTAAAGATCTTTGGATAGCATGTTGCAGCAGGAAAAAATGAACACGATGAATACGATGCAAGCAGAGTTGAAATTAATGTTCCAAACATTTCAAGAAGCCACAACAAAATATTTTGAAGACATGAAAGAATGGAAAAGATGGATGATAAAATAGAAAAGATGGATGATAAAATGGAGAACATTCAACAAACAACTAAAAATGAACAAAGGATGCAGAAAATAGAAGAGAAATCAGAACAAACAGAGAAGTGGAAGAGATGGATAATAGACTTACACAGGCAGACAAAAATCTTGAAAGGACAGTAATTATGTTGGAGATGGATAAAGCTGAATACTTCTTCAGATTCCAGAATATTGAGGAAGAAAAAGGGGAAAACTTTGCAGAGATAATGGCAGAATTGTTGGCAGAAGCTGTGGAGGGGGACAAGCAAGGGGTGCTTGCTGGGATGGATGAAATATTTAGAGTATACACAGGATATGCATCAAGAAATAAACTACATGTACATGTGAGCTTTACCAAGAAGGCACTAAGAACAGAGATACTTCAAAGAGCAAGAGATATCCCATTGAGATAGAAAGGAAGAGAAATAATAGTTCTGAAACAAGTTCCTAGAAGAGTAACAGACACAAGAAAACAATACCAATTTCTGACAAAACAATTAATTAAGCATGAAGTAAATTTCAGATGGCTGATACCTGAGGGAATCCTGGTGACCTGGATGGATCAAATGCATAGATTGGATACTATAGAGAAAGCAGAGCAATTTTATGATGAGCAATTTGGATCATATGAGGAAAAAAGAAAGAGAGAGGAGATAGATGACAAGAAACAAGAAGAAGCATCAGGAGGCGAAAACGCACAATAAAAATAAGATAAAACAGAATTAAAGGAAAGAGCAGAACGAGAAGGTGCAAAGACAAAAGAACACAGAGAAATAAGAGTGACCAGAACAATAAGACCTATCTACAAGTAAAACTATGGAAGATGAAATAAAACTACTGTCAATTAATATAAATGGACTGAATTCTCCTATGAAAAGGAAAAGGACTTTTAACAAATTAGGGAAAGTTAAAATTAGATTTTATTTGTCTTCAAGAGGTTCACATCAAAAAACAACACAATAAATTATTGGAATATCCTAAAATTGGGAAACTATATTCCTCATTAGCACAACTCTCGGCTCCCCTAGGACTGTGTCCACGTCCAAAGAATACACTTAAAGCCAAGCTAGTGTATCTTCGTTTAATCATGGCAAACAGAAACCGGAATGCAAAACATAGCAAAACAAAGATGCAGCTGTCACGCCCTTGCAATCGAGTTCTTTTTTTTTTTTTTTTTTTTTAAGTGTTTTATTGTAAGAAGTTATAATAATACAATTTTTTCTCCATCCGGTTACATAGTATGGAAAAAGAAATAAATGCAAATTACATATTGAACATAAGTGAGTGATTTTTCCAGCCCAGATACATAGTAGTGCATAGCAGTAAATAAAGAAAAAGTGGAGAATTGTGTTCTCATATCATTTAGGTCGTATATTATGTATCTATAATAATCTTCTACTATACATTAATGAATACATAGATTTTTGTCTCCTACTTATCCGAGTATCCTCTCCTTGCCATCTTATCTTTCCTACCATCCTCTCTACATCTTCTCTTACTATTTCGTTTTACTATTTCTTGTTCTGGTCTCTTCCCTTTTTATTTCAATTTCCTCTTCTCTAGCCACCCGTACCACTTGTCCCATACGCTGTAATAATCCGAATCATCTCTGTCATTGATTTCTAATGTTAATTTGTTCATCTCGGCACACTCCATTATTTTGCCGATTACTTGTTCCTCATTCGGGATTTTTTTCTCTTTCCATTGTTGGGCGAAGGCAATTCTTGCTGCTGTTATTATATGCAATGCCAAATATTTCTTCTTTTTTGTCATTTCCTTCTGAAGAATTCCCAGGAGAAGTATTTTAGGATCTAATTCGAAAGTTTCACCTATTATTTCTGAGAGCCAATTACAAATCGTCTTCCAGTACTTTTTTGCTTGGGAGCACGTCCACCAGCAATGGTAAAAGGAACCTTGCTGGTGTGCACACTTCCAACACCTTGGGTTAGAGTTAGGGAAGATCTTAGCAATTCTAGCCGGTGCTAGATGCCACCTATAAATCATCTTGTACTGGTTTTCCTTATAAGTGGTTGCCTTGGTGAGTTTTATGTTAATATTCCATAATTGATCCCATTCTTCCAAATTTATATTTTTCCCAATATTTTTTGCCCATGCTAACATTGGGCCTTTAACTACTTCTTCCATCAGATCATATTCTACTAAGTAGTTATATATTTTAGCTAATAATTTATTGTCTGTACCCATCCAGATTTTGTCAAAATCTTTGCTCCCCATTTCTATGCCATATTGTACTTTATCTTTTTTGTGTCTTGATTTTATCTGCGCATATGTCCACCATTCAATACAAATGCCTTGTTCTTTTAATTGTTCTAATGTTTTGAGGTTCCCTGCCTCATCTAGAATTTCTTTGTATTTTACAGTTTTACCATAGTCCAGAACGTTTGGGTAGATTATCGCCTCCATGGTTGAGAGCCAGCTGGGAATTTTAGTGTAATGTTTCCGTCTTATTTCGTCCCACGTAGATTTTAGTATGTCCCTCAGTTTATGTTTATTGAAATATGTTTTGGTTTTTTTCCCGGTTTCCCATAGATAGGCATGCCATCCCATCTGAAGCTCATGCCCTTCTAATGTTAGAATTCTTTTGTTCGCTAACGTCGCCCATTCTTTTAACCATACAAGGATTGCTGCCTTGTGATAAGTTTCCCAAATAGGTAATCCTAGCCCTCCCCTATTTTTTTTATCTTGTAAACTCCTGATTGCTATTCTTGGTTTTTTCCCTCCCCATATAAACTTCCTGATAATGGCATTAAGTTCATTGAAAAATTTTTTATCCAATTTGATTGGCGCTGTTTGAAACAAGAACAGCAATTTGGGTAGGATACTCATTTTAATGGTCGCTATCCTCCCGAGGAAGGAAATTTGCAACTTCCCCCACTTCTCCAAATCTTGTTTTATACTTTTTACCAGGGGTATATAATTGTCTTCTTTAAGGGCCGAATACTTTGTTGAGATCCATACTCCCAAATATTTTACTTTTTTCGCAATTTGGATTCCCATAGATTCCTCCAGGACTTCTTTTTGATTTTTCGTCATATTTTTAGTGAGCATTTTAGTTTTAGATTTGTTTAATTTAAGTCCTGCTACTTCTCCATATTTATCAAGTGTTTCCAATATATGTGTACCTGTTTCAACCGGTTCTTCCATGATTAGGACGACGTCATCCGCAAACGCTTGAACTTTATATATTTCCTTCCTTATTTTGAGCCCTTTAATTTGACCGCTCTCTCTAATCTTTTTCAATAGCACTTCTAGTGCCAGTATGTACAAAAGTGGTGACATTGGGCATCCCTGTCTTACTCCTTTACTGATCTGAAATGTTTTGGTGAGTTCCCCATTTACTAGAATGTTGGCCCTTTGTTTCTCATAGATCGTCTTTATTGTATTTGTAAAATTTTGTCCAAATCCCATTATGTTCAATTGTTGCTTTATAAACTCCCAATTCAAATTGTCGAAGGCCTTCTGTGCATCTAAAAAGACTAGTGCTACCTCTTTTTCCGGATGTTCCTCATAATATTCTAGCACATCCAGGATCGTCCTAGTGTTATTCCTTATATGCCTCCCTGGGAGGAATCCATTCTGATCACTATGTATTATCTTATTTAGAATTTTTTTTAGTCTTTCCGCTAATATGTTCATATATATTTTATAATCCGTGTTAAGAAGTGAAATTGGCCGGTAATTCTGTATCAATTTGGTGTTCGATCCCTCTTTTGGTAAAAGTATAATATAGGCCTCTCTCCAGGATTCTGGTATTTTGTTTTTCATTAGGGCCTCATTAAAAATTTGTAGCATTCTTGGGAGTAGGATATCTTCTAATTCTAAATTTTTGTATAGTTCCCCTGGGAATCCATCCGGGCCCGGGGATTTGTTCTTTTTCAGTTTGGCAATTGCAGTCTTTACCTCTGTTAGTGTAATCTCTTTATTTAATATTTCTTTTTCCTCCTCTCCAATCTGTGGCATTCCCTCCTCCAATAAATATTGTTTTACTTTCTCTTTGGATATATCCTCTTCCTTATATAAAGACGCATAAAAATTGTATGCTATCTCCAATTTTTTTTCTTCCTTAGTTGTGGTATGACCTTCGGTGTCTTCAAGTTGAAAAATGATTCCTTTCTCTTTCTCCTTTTTAATTCTGTAAGATAACCACCTTCCTGGCTTGTTGGCATTCTCGAAGTAATATTGTTTTGTTCTCTTAATGTTAAATGCAAGTTTTTCTTGATCCATTATATTTAATTTATGACGAATATTCATCCAATTTGCTTTTATTACTTCATTGTCAGGGTTTATTTGGGCCTCTTTCTCTGCCTTTGCCAGTTCTTCTAGTAATATTCTTAGAGATTCTCTCCTCTCTTTATTTCTGAACGCTCCATAAGATATCATTAGGCCTCTTAAATAGGCCTTCATCGTATCCCAGATTATCCCCGGGTTCGTTGGTTCTTTTTCATTTTCTTCAAAAAAGATTTCTAATTCCCTCTTGACTTTGTCGATATTTTTTTTGTCTCGTAAAAATTGTGTGTTCATTCTCCACCTTGTGTTTTTTCTCTTATATGTACTCTTCCATCTAATTTCCAGTGGATTATGATCTGCCCAGGTGTTAGGTAGAATTTCCACTGACTCAATGTCCATACCCAAGTTCCTGCTTGCCCACATCATGTCTATTCTGGACCATGATTTGTTGGGATTAGAGTAGAAGGTATACTGTCTCTTGTTGGGGTGTAGTGTTCGCCAAATATCCACAAGATTTAATTCATCGACTAAGTCGAAAAAGGTTTTTGGTAGATTTTTCCTCATTTTCTTTTGACCTCTGGGTCTTTTGTGATCTTTATGCGCATCGACCACTCCATTAAAATCTCCAATGATGCAAACATTATTATTGTCCAATCCTCTTATTATATCTCTTGTTTTACTATAAAACTCTTTCAAATTTTTATTTGGGGCATAGATCGCTACTATTAAAATTGTTGTATTGCCTCTCTCGATTTCGACAATTAGTAATCTCCCTTTGGGGTCTGCATACTTCAATTTCGTCTTCATCTCCTTTCTAATATATAGTACCACCCCTCTCTTTTTCTTCGTAGCTAAAGAGGTATACAGATTTCCCAGTTTTTTATTATCCAAATATTTTATGTGTTCTTGTTTAATATGTACCTCCTGGAGGCATACAATATCAGCATTTTGTATAACTAATTTGTTAAAGAAAATTTTTCTTTTTTTATGATCGTTAAGTCCGTTTACATTAATTGATATAGTTTTCCAGTCGTCCATTCTTTTTACTTTCTGTTGATTTACTTAAATTTGATGTTAGTATTAGCTCGAACTGCTCTTTGGGGCCTTTGTTTCTTTCCTGCTTCTCTTCTTTCTTTCTCTTCCTTTTCTTTCTCGCCTAAACTCTCTTTCCCCGTCAAAGCCTCTTCTTGGGAGCTTTTCTGGGTGAGTTCTTCTTCTGTAGTGCCAGCTTCCAGTTCCTCTTTACTACTTTGTTCGTCTTCTGACCCTCTCAGATAGTCAAGGAATTCTTGTGCCTCCACCAAGCTGTTTATTTTAATCCTCCTTCCTTGCCAGGTGATCAGCATCCCCTCCGGCAAGGTCCATCTAAAAAGTATATTCCTTTTATTTAGCTGTGAGGCCAGAAATCTGTAGTCTCTCCTTTGTTCTCTCACCCTCCTCGGCACTTGCTTCAAGACAATCACCTCTTTTTCCTTGTAGTTAATCGGTTCTTCTTTTACCATTTTATAAAAGATATCCCTCACTTTCTTACGTGCGAACCTTATATGCACCTCTCTGGGTAGATTGTTCCGACTAGCATAGTTAGTTTGTATTCTATACACCTCGTCCAGCTCTTTTATTATGTCATTTGAATCCTGTTGGAGCACCTCCGCTATTATTTCGGCCATTACTTGGCCTAGATTTTCGTCCTTGTCCTCTATCACGTTTTGGAAGCGCAAGTAGAAAGAGGCCTTGTCCATTTCCAATTGTATAATCGCTTCCTCCAGATCCCTATTCTGGGCCATTAATTTTTGATCCACTGTTTCTAGGTCTTTCTCTTGTTGTTCGACTTTAGATTCTATCTTACCTATTCTCTGTTCGTTATTTGAAATGGCTTGTTGTATGTCACCTATTTTCTGGTCAATGCCTTGTATGTCTATTTTGATTTCCTGGTGGTTGTTGGTCATTTTTTCTTGCATTAGAAGCATTGTTTCTTGAATCGTTACTAGTGATGCCTGCATCGCTTGCATTGTTGGGATCACTGATGCCTTCTCCGTTTTTGATAGCCCTTCCATCGATTTCTGAGTTGCAGGAGACGACATTGTAATTGTAGGGCTTGAAACGCTAGGAGTTATTTTCTTTCCTGTTTTCGCCACAGTGGATGCAAAACTTGTCATCTCCCTGAGGACCTTCGCCTGTTCTTTGACTATCCTTTCTATGTTCCTCCACACTGTCATCCACTAGTTACCTTCCCTTGTTTGGTTAACAATACTGAGGAGAAAAGAGTTTTTGAGGCTATTCCCAATTCACCAGACAGGTAGAGATGAGGTTTTGACCTTTCCTCCACTATGCTACCCACAACTTGGCTTTATTAACTATTCCTTATTTGGAAGCAGCGTTTCTAGTTTAGCTCAATTCTTAATTAGCAATTAATTGGGTTCTCGAATCTTAAAGGCCTTTCAATACCAATACATATGATCGTTAGAATAATACTTAATATCCAGTCATTAAGCACTTAATTAATTGGTGTTATAAATTAAATCACTGTTTTATAAAAAATTTGTCCTTAAGAATATTAGTAATCTTAGACACCATAATCAATCAATAACCATAGAAGAAAAAAAAAATAGCTAATAACTAAGTGATAGATATATAAATAAGTAAATAGGTAAATGATTAGATAGGTATATATATAAATGAGTCAATAGATAAATAAGTAAGAAATAAAAAATAGTGCGTTCTAATATAGCTATGCTAATATTTATATATATTAATAGAATATATTATATATATTAATTAATTCGTTTTTTTTTTTATATTACTACTTCTGATACCCTAAACTTCTATATGCTTTAAATACTTTGAATCCTTAAAATACTTATATAAATATTATACATACTTTAAATGCATAAAGAGAAAAAGAAGAGAAAAAAAAAAGAAAAAAAAAGAGGAACAAGTATATATATATTGTGGTTTTAGACTATTTTTAAAATAATAACAAAATGTATTAATATAAATTTAAATTCTAGTCCTCTTAGTCCCTTCGAGTGCCACCTTTATTAAAGCTTATTGTTGTAAAGTACGTTAATTACTGCACCCTTCTACTTCTTACTTCTTCAGAATCTTCAACTCCTTGTAAAAGTTAGTTTAATTGTTCTGTTAATTCTCTTCCTGGTGCTTCTTCTTTCCTCTCTAGCTTTTCGCTGTTCTTCTCGTTGGTATCAAGTATGGTTGCACTTCCGGTCCTAAATTTCCGGTCGCTCTCCTCAATCAGCAGAATCTCTTCCCCACGTCCTCCAAGCTCGATCTGTGCAGCAAATTAAATCCAAAAAAAAGGCTAGTGCCGCTGGTCCGCTTGCCGATCTCCCTTCCTTCCTTCTTGCCTTCTTGCCGGCCTATCTGCGATCACGCTGTCACTCCTCCTCCTCTCTTTCAATCGCCGCTTTTTCCCTCTTTGAGCCCTTCCGCTCCGATCCAGCCAGCAGTGCTTTATTCGCTCCTCCGATGTCTAGCGCGCTCTGGGGTAGGTGGTTACCGATGTTCTTGTCTCACTTCCCGGAATCTTTGCTTCCCCTCTTGTTGGCTATCGTGGCTTCGGGTCTGCCGTTAAAGGGCAGACGCGCCCCGTTGGTTTGACAGCGGGAATCGGTCGCGCCAGGTGGGTTTGCATACCGCCACTCGACTCACCGAAGCCCCACTATAGTCCGCGAAGCCCTCCAAGCTTCCACGCCTCGAACGGTCTCCAAAACGGTGCGTTAGGTGGCAGTGGGAGAGGGAGAAAGCACTCTCACCACGCCATGACACCACGCATCACCAACCGGAAGCCTGCAATCAAGTTCTTATATAGCGCCTTCCCGTTTACACTCAGCTGGGAGGTCTCGTACGTCCTCATTTCCTCCGGGCTTACTGGGATGTCGTCATTTTTCTAGAGCGTTCTCAGAGTGGTAAACTAATCCCACGCGATCCCTTAAGGCACCCGTGCACATAAACGCCTACTCGGAAGCCTATTCCACCACCATCACCCATGTGGCTCAGCCCCCCCCCTCCAGCCGGGTATCCATGTTCTGCTGGTGCATGGACATGGTGTCGAGTGCTTCTTGACGCTCGACAGGCGGCTCCCCCTACCAGGCGTCCGTCTAAGAGGAGGAGACAAAAAGGGATAATATTAATGGTCAGGTACTAGATGTGGTTTCTGGGGGTTTGCTTTGTGGAACTTTCTCAGTAATCTTGGGGCATTTATATCTTTTACAGGTACCCAGGATGCTTCACTATCAGGATACCCTGTCCAGCGAACTAAATAGTATAACTGGCCTCTACGTAGTTTGGAATCGATGATGTCTTGTATTTCATAGTGGGCGCCGGTTACCGGGCCAGGAGGTGGTTTTGGTGCTGTAATGGGTGTAGTGGCTGGTTTTAACAAACTAGAGTGGAATACCGGATGGGTCTTTCCCAATAAGGGGGGTAGTTTTAGCATGAATGTTACGGGGTTAATTACTCTAGTGATAGGAAATGGGCCTATATATTTGGGTCCTAGCTTTTTACTTGGTAATCTTAGCTTTAAGTATTTTGTCAACAAATAAACCAGGTCTCCGATCTGAAACGGTGGACATGTAGCCCTCCTTTTGTCTGCCTGGAGCTTGTATTCATTGGCTGCCTGTGTCAAAGCAGTTTTCACGTGAGGCCACACAGCATTCACGTTAGTAGACCAGTCGTTGGGAGTCATAGGTTTTGGGAGGGAAAGGTCTAATTCCGGGATAGCAGGGAATTCCCTCCCCATGACTACCCAGAACGGCGTAAATCCCGTACTCCGATGTACTGCGTTATTGTATGCCGTTTCAGCAAATAGAAGGTAATCAACCCAATCGTTTTGTTGGTAGGTAACGTAGGAACGTAAGTATCGTTCTACCATGGCATTCGTGCGTTCAGCAACACCGTTCGTACTAGGGTGATAAGGTGAACTAAGGCCCTGGGTTGACCCTATATCACGAAGGAAACCTCTCCAGAATCGGGCGGTGAACTGTACCCCTCTGTCTGATATTATCCTTTTAGGCACTCCATGCAAACGGTAAATATGTTGTAGGAATAAACGTACCAGGCGTCGGGCAAAAGGTAAACCTTTACATGGAATAAAGTGGGCTTGCTTTGAGAAAAGATCGACTACTGTCCAAATAACGGTATAACCTCTGCTACTGGGAAGGTCTACAATGAAATCCATGGCTATTTCCTCCCATGGTCTGTTTGGTTCGTCTACGGTTTGTAATAAGCCCAGTGGCTTCCCTGGTTGTGGTTTGGATACCGCGCACGTGTGGCATCCCCGGACGTATTGGTCGATGTCTTTCCTCATTTTAGGCCACCAGAATTGTCTGCGCGTCAGATGTAGGGTTTTGAGGAACCCGAAGTGTCCGGCGGTTTTTCTATCATGGCACTGGAGTAACACTCGCTGTTTCAATGTTGCTGGAATATACAGTTTATCTCCCCACCATGCTAGGCCATCACGATGGGTTAGGGACGCCGCATTGTTTTGTGCCCATGCGTCCGTCCGAATGGCTTTCCGTAAGATCGTCAGCCAATCCTCGGTCTGCGGGGCTGTCAATATGTACGCTTTCAGGGGTGAGATCACTGCTTGTAAACCCTCATCTCGTTTACTATGATATTGCGGCATCCTTGACAATGCATCCGCTAAAAACATTCCTCTAGCTGGCTTATATACAAGGGCAAAACGGAACCGCTGGAAATATTGTGCCTACCTCACCTGTTTTGGGGATAGTTTGCAAGGCGTTTGGAGGGCCTGTAGATTCTTGTGATCTGTCCAAACCTCGAACGGCATGGGATTACCCTCCAGTAGGTGCCGCCATGTTTGTAACGCCCATTTTATGGCATAAGCCTCTTTCTCCCACACTGCCCAGTTCCTTTCTGCGGTTGTAAACTTTCGGGAGGTGTATGCACAAGGCCTTAGCATACCGTTTGCATCTTTCTGCATTAGAATAGCTCCTACTGCCACGTCACTAGCATCTGCTTATATTATGAACGGTTGTGACGTGTTAGGGTGTATCAATACGGGTTCAGTGGCAAAAGCCCGTTTAAGGTTTTCAAAGGCTCATTGGCATTCAGATGACCATTGTAGTTTGTATCCCGGCCTGGGTTTTTTCCCAGGGGCCACCACACCTTTTGTTCGCAATAGCTCCATTAATGGTAATGCTGTTGCTGCAAAGGACGGAATAAAATGTCGATAAAAGTTTGCAAAACCCAAAAAACTCTGCAATTGTCTACGGGTTTGCGGAGCTTTCTACTCTAAAACCGCTGCTACTTTCTTTGGGTCCATCTGGATACCAGTACGACTAATTCGAAAACCTAGTTAATCGATCTCCTCCCGGTGGAACTCACATTTTGAGAGTTTTACAAAAAGATGTGCATCCAGCAACTTGGTCAGGACTTGTCTAACCAGCTGGACGTGTTCGTCCATTGTATCAGAGTAAATCAAAATGTCGTCCAGATAGACTAGTACACCCCGATATAGGTGTTCATGTAAAATACCGTTTATAAGCTGCATAAACACCGCTGGTGCTGCTTGGAGACCGAAGGGCATCACCAGGAACTGGTAGCTGCTGAGGGGAGTGTTAAATGTGGTTTTCCACTCGTCTCCCTGACATATCCGTACCCGATAATAGGCTTCACGGAGGTCTAATTTCGTGAAGATTTTCCCTGACGCCAGGGTAGCCAACAAATCAGTCATCAGCGGCAGGGGGTACAACGGTTCTACGCAGACAGCATTCAATCCCCGGTAGTCAACACATAAACGTAAGCCACCATCCTTCTTACCCCGAAAGAGGACGGGTGCCGCTAAATGCGAACGACTGGGACGAATAAATCCCCGGGCCAGGTTTTTATCTATATACGTTCGCAATTCCTTCAGTTCCTGTGGTGTCATCGAGTACATACGGGGTTTTGGCAACCGGGCTCCGGGGAGTATTTCGATACCACAATCCGTGTCCCAATGGGGGGGCAGGATGTCACATTCTTCTTCGCTGAATACTCGGGCGAGGTCGTTATAGGCTTGGGGGTATGTGCCTTGCCTTGTTGCCTCTTGCTGGAGAGCCACCCTCTCTTTTGCACATGGAAGTCTGAGCCTACGATAACCCCCCTCCCACCAAATGTGTGGTTCCCACCTGTCTAACCACGCAAGCCCAAGAATGATGGGTTCGATCATCTGGGTTACTACTATGAACCGGATCATTTCCTGATGGGCTCCTATTTGCAGGAAAACGGGTTCTGTAACATTGGCGGTAGGTGTGCCTCCCAGGATGGACCCATCCATTTGCTCGAATTTAATGGGGGTACGAAGAGTCAGGATCCGAAGGCCCAAGCCCTCAGCTACCGAGCGCCGTATAAGGCACCGAGTGCAGCCTGTATCAATTAAGGCTTTTTGTTCACACTCCTTCTTAGTGACAGGATGTCTAAGGGTCACCGGTATCAGGAAGGGGTGTACAGGGTCACTTACCATAGGATCCTGAAGCTCGTCTCCATTGTCGCTTTCTTCGGATGCGTCAGGGACACGAGCCGTACCTGGCCTGCTATTGCTGGAACTGGTTGTCGGTTCTAACGAGGGCATCTGCGTGGCCGCCCTAGAGCGTTCTGGTGTTCGTAGGGTTCGGTCACGTGGTGTGGTAGTCGGGACGGGTGGCCGGGGAGTTGACAGTCGCGGGGCTGCGACGGGGCAGTCCGCAGCTCTATGACCCTCCTGGTTGCACCGAAAGCACCGGAACGGGCATCTGTTCGCTTCAGTAGTGGCCGGTCCGAATGCCGGGGTTCCTCTAAACACCCCGCGGTCACTAGATCTGCCACCTGGACCACGACAGGACTGGAGCTGTGGTGTGTTCCGAGGCCTGAATTCCCGTAAGCCAACGTCTAGGCTCACCGCTGCCTTGTACCATTCGGACAATCGCGGGCCTAGACCCCGGTAGACACAGGCCTGCTTTATTTCTCTATCCAACCCTGCCTGGAATTGGTGGATAAGTAAGCGCTCTGGCCACGAATGGAGTTTCCCTGCCAGGTTACGGAACTCCTTGACATAATCCTTGGCAGGGCGACCACGCTGTCGTAGGTTGACTAATTCACCTTCGATGACCTGGGTCCGAGTTTCATCCTCAAACCTATTGCGTAACGCTTCAAGGAACAGGCCCAGATCCGTTAACTCGCGGGCGTGTTCACTATGTAAATCGGCAACCCATTCGGCTGCCTCCCCCATTAGCACTGCTGTGACCGCAACGACCATGGACCACTGCGAAGGATATAATCTGCCATAAAGGTCCATATGGCTTATTACCTGACTCAAGAACAGTGCCACCTTTCCTGCAGTTCCATCGAATGCAGTCTGCACAGGCGGTAATCCCCAGGGATGTTGCTGGAGGGGGGGTGCCCAGGGACCGTGGCCCCATGCCGGCAGCAGGTCTCCGTAATGCTGTTGCGATGGCCTACTCTCTGTGCCGGGTAGCTGTCGAGGGGCGTCTCTCACGGGGTCTCCTCTCCTCTCTCTCCCGGGTTGCGTAGCGGCACCGGGAGTCGCGTGGCTGCCCTCGCCCCCACCGTATGAATGTACAGCCTGTCTCCGCTCTCCACTCACCCAGCTTTGTTCACGCCCCTCCAACTTCAGCTTTGGGCTGGCAAAGCGGAATTTGCTGTCAGAACTCCCACCCGCCATACTGCCTCCCGACCAGGAGGTGGCGGCCTCCATGCTGGGCGCCCATGGCTGCCAGGAGGGCGCGTCGCGGAAGCTCGCCTCGCCAAAACGGTCGCGCAGGATCTCTAGGGTGGAAGCCCCCAGGCCAGTGGAGTGGCTCCAGTCCCCTTCCTCGTCTTCCAGCCACCGTCGTTCTCTCCAGGTCTGGAACTGGGAACCGGCATAGGGCGGGGTTTGAAGACGCATCCCACCTGTCTCTGGGCCGGGCGTCTCCCGGGCGTTGCGTTCGCGTCCCTTCCGTTCACTGGGGGCGCCATCGACCCCGGGCTCATGCTGTTTCGGCCGCACCACCGGCGGGCTGCCCGCCCCGTCCATCCCGGCGTCGACCTCCTCCTCTGCCTCGCCCACGGTTTCCGCTGTATCCTCCGGCAACGGGTCGCCCGCTACACCCTCCGCCATCCCGTTCCCTCACGGGGCGGCTCCAAACGGCTTGGGAAAAGGGAGAGCTGCGTCTTCCTCTCAGCTCCCCTAGGACTGTGTCCACGTCCAAAGAATACGCTTAAAGCCAAGCTTTTTTTTTTAAAAAAATTTGATTTATATGCCGCCCTTCTCCGAAGACTCAGGGCGGCTTACAATGTGCTCAGCAATAGCCTTCATCCTTTTGTATATTTATACAAAGTCAGCTTATTGCCCCCACAAACTGGGTCCTCATTTCACCTACCTTAGAAAGGATGGAAGGCTGAGTCAACCTTGAGCCTTGGCGAGATTCGAACCCTGCAGTAATTGGAGGCAGCTGGTCTTAATAAGCTTAATAACAGGGTGCCTTAAACCCCTGTACTACCAAGGCTTGAGTATCTTCGTTTAATCGTGGCAAACAGCTCTTACAGAAACCGGAATGCAAAACATAGCAAAACAAAGACGCTGTTGTGGCCCCGCCCTCTGAGCCTGTCCCATCGGAGGAAGAAAGCTCCGAGCATGAGGAAGAGGAGTCAGCCAGGCCTCCCTCTCCAGGCCCCTCCCCTCTGGCATTGTCTCAAGTGCCGGTCGAGGGAGAGGAGACAGCTGATTCGAATCAAAGTGATAATGAAACATCATTCCTGGACGCACGCCTCCGAAGGCGTGATAAACGTTTGCAGCAGCTTAGGAGGCGTGCTAGGGATTAGAACTGAGTCACTGGACCACACCCCAGAGACTATATAATAGAGGGTAGTGGTCAAAGGATCCTTGTGACGAACAAAGCAAAACCTTGGACAGTCACTAAAGCCTCGTCCGGAACTGCTGGGAGGAATATTATTTCTGTTTGGACTTTCTTGAACGTTCGTATCTTATCTGTCTGTTTGTGAAAATAAAGTCCCTTGGCAGACGGTGTGTCTATCGCTGCCAAGAGGGAGATAAGAACTGGGTGCGTTCCAAAGTGTTTCCTTAACCCTCGGCTGGCTGTGTTGTGTGTGTGTGGGGACGGGGACAGATCAGACGCAGCTGTCACGCCCTTGCAATCGAGTTCTTATATAGCGCCTTCCCGTTTACACTCATCTGGGAGGTCTCGTACGTCCTCATTTCCTCCGGGCTTACTGGGATGTCGTCATTTTTCTAGAGCATTCTCAGAGTGGTAAGCTAATCCCACGCGATCCCTTAAGGCACCCGTGCACATAAACGCCTACTCGGAAGCCTATTCCACCACCATCACCCATGTGGCTCAGCCCCCCCCTTCCAGCCGGGTATCCATGTTCTGCTGGTGCATGGACACGGTGTCGAGTGCTTCTTGACGCTCGACAACAACAAAACAGGCGTATTATATATTAAAGAAACAATAAAAGCAAGACAAATTTATGCAGATGAAGAGGGGAGAATATTGATGGTGGAGGTAACAATGAACTATAAACAAATACTTTTGGTAGCAATATATGCACCAAATTATAAACAAGAAAAATTTTATGAAAAACTGCATAAGAAAATTATTGAATTGGAATATTTTTATTTATTTATTTTATTTTATTAAATTTCTATACCGCCCTTCTCCCGAAGGACTCAGGGCGGTGAACAGCCAGAAAATAAAACACAGAAATACAAAATTTAAAATGAATTAAAACGAATTAAATAATTTAGGCTGAATTTTAAAATAACCCATAATTAAACAAATTAAAATTTATGTTTAAAATTTAAATTTAAAAAGGAGAAGATTTAGGCCAGGCCAGCTTGATGAAATAAAAACGTTTTAAGTGCGCGACGGAAGGTGCGAAGATCCGGGATCCTCCGTATCTCCAGGGGGAGCTCGTTCCAGATCATAGGTGCCCCCACAGAGAAGGCTCTCCCCCTAGGGGCCGCCAGTTGACATTGTTTGGCCGACGGCACCTGGAGGAGCCCCTCTCTATGGGAGCGTACTGGCCGGTGGGAGGCTATTGGTGGTAGAATATGAAAATATTTGTGTGGTAGGAGATTTCAATGCAATTGTAGATGCAGAATTGGACTACAAAAGTAGTAAAGTAAGTAAAAAAGCTAGAAAAAAGAGAAGAAATTGATACATAGGCTGGTAGATGAGAAAGGAACTTTATATTACCAGAATGAGGATAAAAAAATAATAATTCAAGATTATTATGAAAAGCTGTATGAGCAAGAGAAAGTTTCAGAAGAGAAAATTAAAGAATATTTGGAAAAAGTGGAACTACCTAAAGTACCAGAAACAGTGAAAGCTATGTTAAATGAACGAATATCAATGATGGAATTGTCAGAAATGATTAAGAGACAAAAGAACAATAAAACACCAGGGCTACCGGCAGAATTTTATAAATGCTTACAAGATACTCTAGGCCCATCAATGTTGGAAGTCTATAATGAAGTATTGTTTAAAGCAAAGGTACCAAATTCGTGGATGGAAGCAAATATTACTCTGATTCCGAAAGAAGACTTGGATTTAACACAGATAAAAAACTGTAGGCCCATATCTTTACTGATGCTGACTATAAAATAGATGCTTCAATAATGGCAGAGAGATTAAAAAGGTTTCTAAATGAATTTATACATCCAGACCAAAATGGTTTTTTTGCCTAAGAGACAGATTAAAAACAATATGAGAATGATTTTAAATACATTGGAATATTATGAAGCACATCCTGGAAAACAAATGGCGTTGATCTTCTTAGATGCGCAGAAAGCATTTGACAACGTAAATTGGCGATTTATGCTGTTACAACTAAAATCTATGGACTTTGGTGAGAGATTTATTAACATGATAAAGGCAATATATCATAAACAAATGACAAAGGTGATGGTAAATGGAGATACAACAGAGAATTTTAATATAAAAAAAGGCACAAGACAAGGATGTCCACTATCTCCTTTACTATTTATATTGACATTGGAAGTGTTAAATAGAAATATTAGACAAGATATAGAAATTAAAGGTATGGAAATTAAAAAGGAACAATATAAACTACAGGCATTTGCAGATGATTTGGTCTTTATCTTGGAAGACCCACAAGAAAATGGACTTAAATTAATTAGGAAAATAGAAGAATATGATGAAGTTGCAGGACTGAAAATAAACAAAGAAAAAACCAAAATAATAGTTTAAAATGTTACAGACACAGAAAAAAGAACTAATGAGGAAAATAGGTATACAGATAGTCAAGAAACTTAAATATTTAGGAATTCAACTAACAGCAAGGTGTGTAATGATTAAAGAAGATAATTATTATAAATTGGTGCAACAAATTAAAACGGATTTGGAGAAGTGGAAAAATCTACAATTATCATTGATGGGAAGAGTAGCCACTATGAAAATGAACATCTTGCCAAGTTTATACTTATTTCAAACAATACCAATAAAACTGGAAAAAAATATTTTGAAGAATTAAATAAAACAATATTAAAATATATTTGGTAAGGTAATAAAGCAAGGATAAGTTTGAAAATGTTGCAAGATTCTAAAAATAGAGGTGGTTTTGGTCTACCAGATTGGGAATTGTACTACCAGGCTTTGATACTTACTTAGGTGAAAGAATGGATTGACTTGAGGAACAAAAGACTATTGAACTTGGAGGGACATGATCTTGAATTAGGTTGGCATGCTTTTTTATGGTATGGAAGAAACAAAATACATAGCTATTTCCAAAGACACTATGTTAGGAATGCATTATTATTAGTATGGGAGAAAATTAAAGAACAACATTATTGGAAAATACCAGTCTGGCTCTCCACAATGGAGGCACTGTTCTATCCAAATGTGATTGATATAGAGAATGTTACCAGATATAAAGATGTTTTAAATGAAAAGGGGGAACTTAAAACTAAGCAGGAACTGAGTGAGCAAGGGATTGAGATAACATGGTGGTCATATGTGCAGAGGTGGCGTGGCTAGGGTGAATTTCTCGCACCTTCTCGCCTAACCAGAGGGGAAGGACCTGCAGTGAAGTGGTGCTGAGGGAGTTGGGGCTCCGCTCCCGCGCCTCCAGTCACAACTTTTGAATTGAGCAGGCATTAAAACCGCAATTTGGTGGCAACCTGCATCTCTGGATGCTGGGGCAGCGCTGAGGGCCAACTTCTGTTCGCATGTTCCTGTCGCAGTTGCAGAGTGAGAGCTGCCTCCAGACAGCAGCAGTGGCGCTAGGAGGGCTTAATTAGCTCTCACGTATATTATCATCTCAATCAGGGTGTCTGACCAGTGCAGAGGAGCTGGGCTCAGTCATCTGGGTTCCTAGTTTGCAGCTGTCCTCGACATCCACAGTCCTTGTGGACTAATCCTGACGGAAGACTCCTGACTGGTCCGTATACTGCGGCAGGTGTGTGTGTCAAAATGGCAGATTCTGAGCTGTCCTCCGACATTGAAGTGGCTGACAGTTCCCCCAGAGTTAGCAGGCTACAAGCCACTGAGTTTACCAGATCCAAAATTACCACCAGGATATGCACCAAATAATAATAAAAATGAATTTTATAAAAAGATAAACGACAAAGTAAAAGAATTAGAATATGAAAACATCTGCACAATAGGTGATTTCAACGCAATTACGGATGTGAAAAAAGACTACCAGAGTAACAAGAAAAACAAAACTAAGAAAAACACACTTCCAGATACATTTCAAGAGATGATACAGGAATTATGTCTTCAAGATACATGGAGGGAGGTAAATAAAGAGAAAAAACAATATACATTATATTCTAGTCCACATCAATCATGGTCTAGGATAGATATGGTATGGATGACGACAGAACTTAGAAAAGATGTAGAAGTGGAAATAATGACAAATATGTGGGCAGATCATAACCCAGTAAAAGTAATATGGAAAGGCCAACAGACAAGAAAAAGATGGATGATGAATAAAGAAATATTAAAAGATAAAGAATACATTCAGATTATTGAAAAAGAAATGAACATATTTTTCAGGATAAACACAAAAGAGGAAATTTCTCTTCAAAATCTATGGGATACAGCAAAAGCATACATAAGAGGTCTAACAATTGCGTATATGGTGAAGAAAAATAAAAACAAACAACAAGAACGAGACTGTTGCAATATTTTCAGGATCAGACTCAATAAATCATTTAAGAATTAAGAGTTCAAATATATCTCTCTTTATTTACACAAGGCATTCTATATTCACTGAATATTCACAGATAGAAGCAAGGAATGGGTGCGTGCAGCTCCTTATATATACAATGGGTGGAGCTAGGTATGGGAGTGGTGAAGTATGAATACATTAAGAAGTGAAGAATAAATTAACCCCTGATATCCCGTTCATATACTATTTACATATTAGAGAATAAGGCATTTACATGTGACAAATCCCCCTCTAAATGCCGATTCGATATGCTACACCAATTACATTCAGATTCAGAACAATACAAAACATATAACTTGGAAGTCAAGTATTTATGTTGCTTAGATGGCAAAGGTTTTGTTAATATGTCAGCTAATTGTTCTGATGTCTCACAATGCACCGCTTTAATAAATCCATCCTGAGATAACTGTCTCACATGTTTAAATTTTATGTCTATATGTCTGGACCTCTGTCCAATGGCGTCAGATCTAGATATTTCGATAGCCGCTTTATTATCTTCATGCATGACAAAAGGTAAGGCAGGTTTTTTCCAAATATCAGAAATTAAATCATTAAACCATACAAGGTTATTTGCTGCTTTAGATAAACAAACATATTCTGCTTCTGTCGTTGAAGTGGCCACTAAATCTTGTTTGCCAGTGTACCAGTAAACAGGACAACCGTTAAGGAGGAATAAATAACCAGATGTACTTTTTCTGCATGAAGTGTCTCCAGCCCAATCTGCATCTGCGTAACATGTGAGGTTTGGCTCCTTAACATTATTAGGCTCTAATATCAAACAAAAATCTAAGGTATTCTTCAAATATCTTAATATCCTTTTAACAGCTTCCCAATGGTACATTGTTGGTTTGCTGACATGTCTGGACAATAAATTGAGGGGTAAAGCGATATCAGGTCTAGTCCAATTGGAAATGTAAAGAAGGGAACCTATGATAGACCTATAGAATGTATTATCTTTGAATTCAGGGGATGATTCATCTGCATTTCTTAGGAAGTCTGTCTGCATAGGAGTGTCACAGGGTTTGGCATCGCTTAGATTGCATTTGTTCAAGAGTTCTATGATCTTATCTCTCTGAGTAAGTTTGAATCCTCTTTTAGTTTTACTAATTTGAACACCAAGATACTTATTTACTTTGCCTAAAGATTTCAATGAGAAATGTTCATTTAGCTTAGTTACAAATGTTTCTCTTCTTTCTTTATGTTTACCTATGTACAAAATGTCATCCACATAGATCAATACAAATTCTATGTAATCATCACCCTTTTTAACAAAGAAACAGTTATCAGCAGTAGTAGCATTGAAATCCATAGTTTTAAGTACTTTTACTAAACAATCATACCATCGTTTACCAGATTGTTTTAACCCGTATAAACTCTTGTTTAATAACCAAGTCTCATTCTTGTTTGTGTATTGACTGTGAGGTGCTCTTACATATATTTCCTTATCTAGTTTTGCGTGTAAATACGCAGTCTGTATGTCATATTGGAATACATCGAGATTGAGTGCTGATGCTACAACTAGAGCTGTTTTGACACTCTCAGTTCTTACTGTGGGGGAGTATGTGTCAGTATAGTCCTCCGGATATTTCTGCGCATAACCCTGTGCAACTAATCTAGCCTTGTATAGATTATTGCCTCCCTCTAAATTTTTAATTTTATATATCCACCTAGTGCCAATAATGGTTTTGTCCTTTGGTGCAACTGCAGGTGTAAATACATTTAATCCTTGTAAACTTTCCATTTCTTTCTTCATTGCTAATTCCCATTTTTCTTTTTCTTTACGAGGAAGTTTTAACACTTCCTCATACGTATTAGGTGTTGTTGATTCTCCATCCATATGCATTATATAATCTTTGTATTTATTTGGCATTTGGTTTCTGGTGTTTCTAATTGTTTTTTCAGGTTTACTATTATTATCATGCAAATATCTTGCTTCCTTTTTTGTTAGTGTATCTGTCTTTATTTTGTGTTGACTATTTGTCCATGTTTTGGTTTTGTTTCTATGTTTGTTGTCATTTTGCTTTTCTATAGTCCCTTTCTCTTGGGGTTTTGTATCTTTGTTGTTACTTGGGAATATTTCATTAAGATGTATTTTAGACCAGTTGGCCTGTTCATGGAACACAGCTGTTCTGGAAACTATAAATTTGTTATTATTATCAATAATATTCTCCCTTTCTTCTTAATTGTTTAGGTATGTGTACGTCTGCAGTGACTCCAAATATGTGCATGTGTGCTAATTTTGGTTTCCTATTATACATCACTTCATATGGTGTCTTATTTACAATGCTGGACCAAGTTCTATTTTGTGTGTAATTGGAATATTGTAGGGCTTCTGACCAGAATTGTTTGCTTAAGCCAGCATCTTCCAATGTGCATCTAATCATGGTTTGTAATGTTGAGTTCTTCCTCTCTACAATTCCGTTCTGGAATGCAGAAAATGGGCTAGATGTGTAATGTAACATTCCTTTGTCCTTCAGCCATTGGGAGAATTCCTTAGACATGAATTCACATCCCCTATCTGTCATGATTTGTTTTATTTTGATATTGTGTTGTGTTTCTACGCATTTGTAAAATTCTTTAAATTTCTGAAAAGTTTCATCTTTGTGTTTTAATGTGTAAACAAATCCATAGCGACTATAATCATCCACAATGGTTAGGAAGTAACGTTTTTTATAAGTGATTGATGGAGTTAGTGGACCAACCAGGTCCATGTGTACTAAATCAAAAATTTTGTTGGTTGACCTTGTTGATTTTCTAGGCCTGGGACTAGTTTTTAGTTTTGTAGACTTACATACTGAGCATTCCAAATAGTTTTCACAATTTTTTATTTTAACACCTTCTGCGTGTTCAGTCATTTTTTGTACTACAGGAAAACTGGCATGTCCTAACTTCCTATGTAAAACATGAGCACACTCATCATGAATTGGCTTACCTATTTTTGGTTTTTTTTCATTATGTGCATCCTTGTGATTATGAGCTACTTTACATTCATCATTGTCACTGTTACTAATGTTTCCATTATCTAGTTCAATACAATCTTCCATATTTGAATCAATGTTGTGTAACCATTTCTCCTTTGTTATTAAATAAGGTAGGCCTCCTTTAATCATTACTGTACCTATATCTATTTTATTTTTCTCCAAGGTCGCTTTTCCTTTTGAAAACACAATATTAATATCAGAATCTCTGCTTAGTTTTATGGCACTTAGTATGTTATGAGGTATTTCAGGTATTAGTAATACCCCCTCTATTTTTCCTAGGCCAGGTAAGGTTACATTCCCTCTACCTATTACTTGGACCTTTTCTTGGTTAGCTACCTTTATTACAAATTTATCTTCTACAAATGAAGATAATATACTTTTATTATTAGTGGTGTGATTAGTTGCTCCAGAATCAATAAGCCAATTATTGTTCTCAGTTTGCTGTATGTTAGTGTTGTCTTGTTTGTTTAGTCCATTCAGTGAACCAGATTTTCTATCCTTTGAATTATCTCTGCCCCCTCTATGCTCTTTGTAATTTGGTGGGCTTCTATATCTATGTCTATCAATGGAAGACTGTCTATAGTTGTATTTATTTCTGTGTTCTGACCTATGTCTTTCTTTTGAAATTTTGGGGCAATCTCTCCTATTGTGTTCCCTGGATCCACAGTTGTGGCATCTAAATGTTTCATTATATCTTTCTTGAAAAGCCACTTTTCTATATGGTTTGTGTTCTATGTGGTTGTTAGAGCGACTCCTCCTTGAATTGTCTTCAGCTATTAACTTATTGGATAGACTTTCTATGGATAAGTATCCTAGATTGATTGTGTCTAAATGTGACATATAATTATCCCATGATGGGTCAAGTGAGTTGATGATAACACTTTTCATCGTTTGGTCTGAAATCACCTCCCCCCTTAAATGCAGTTCAGCTCTTATTTTGTTTAAAGATATTAAATGTTCACTTATGGAAACCCCTGTTTTTATCCTAGAAGAAAAGAAATCTTTAGACATTCTCGTGGTAGTAGCTACACTATCACTGTGAAATAAATTGAACATGCATTGAATAATTTCTGAGACAGTCAGATTTTGCTTAATGCTGTGATACATTGCAGGAGATACACTAGAAATTAATAAGAAAAATGCTCTATGGTGTAAGCAGTCTAACTTTAGAGTCCAAGGTCTTTTTGGGGGATTAGTGATAAAAAACAGTAAGTTTTCTTTCATAAAGACAACCTGGAGCTGCTGATACCATTCTTGTAAATTAATGCCATCTATTCTCAGCTTTGGGAAGTCACTGGGCAAGTTTCCGACATTATTGGGTCCATTACTTACAACCGGGGGTAGTCCGTGGTCTCGTAAATGCTGGAAATTACAAAACGGCGTGGGAATGCTCGCAACGAGCCTGCACGATCCTTTCAGCAACTCATGTCTTCCTGGGCCGTCTGCGTAGTCTTGCGCATGCGCGTTGCTCATTTCGTTCCTGGAGTCGTCGTGAGAGGTTCTCGTCGTTGCGGCTCGCTCGTTCTGCTCCTCCTCAGATGAATCGGTCTCCGGCTCGATCTTGGGAGTCCTGACGATGGCGGTTGTTCTTTTTCTTCTCTTGAGAGCGTTGGTGCTTGCATCGGTCTGCGGTGTGGGGCGGTATCTGCAGGGCTCTCTGGGTTCAGGCGTCGGTGCTCTCGTCGTCAGGATGGGAGCGGGTAGATTTTGAGGCGTTGGCTTGCTCGCTTGCTTTCTAGTTGATTTTTTGGTAATCTTTAGTTTCGGTCCAAATGCAGCAAAAAGCGTTTTCATTGCTGACTTTATTTGTGTATCTGTTGAATCACCTTCACTTTCCGATTCTGATCCTTCTGAGGTGTTTGACTTTTCTTTTTCATTTTCATTATCTAGTAATGTCTTTCGCGCCAGAAATTTTGAATCAAGTTTTCTGATTGGCTCTGCTTCGCTCACCCTGGAGGTCTGTTGAAACCAAGATGGCTGCCATTCGAAATTTTGCGCGGGATCACCGTTTTTCTTCTTCACAGCGTTTTTTTCTGTAATCGTATCACTCACTATTTTTGAATCTTTTGGCTTTTCAGTAGCGATGTGCTTCTCTCTCGCTGCTCCGCTGTTTTTCAGCATATCTTGGAGGTTCGCGATGAGGCTTTCATCGTTCTTCTGGCTTTTTAACAGTTTTAATATCTCTGACCTGAGTTCGTTGTTTTCTATTTTGTTTTCCTCTCGGTCATCATTTTCATTTATTATTTCTTCGTCTTCAGTGGTGTATTCTTCAGATTCTCTCGAAATCGCATTTGTGGACTCATCGATTATTTCTTGATCCGTTTCCATTTCTTTGCTGTATGCCCTGGTGTTGGGCCTATCTCTCTTAGACATATTTGAGTTTTTATTGAGTCAATTCAACCATCCTCTGCTACCAGCTTGTTGCAATATTTTCAGGATCAGACTCAATAAATCATTTAAGAATTAAGAGTTCAAATATATCTCTCTTTATTTACACAAGGCATTCTATATTCACTGAATATTCACAGATAGAAGCAAGGAATGGGTGTGTGCAGCTCCTTATATATACAATGGGTGGAGCTAGGTATGGGAGTGGTGAAGTATGAATACATTAAGAAGTGAAGAATAAATTAACCCCTGATATCCCGTTCATATACTATTTACATATTAGAGAATAAGGCATTTACATGTGACAGAGACAATCTGCTAAAAGAGCTTAAAGAATGCGAATCTGACCTACGGAAGGATCCTCAAAATAAAACGACCAAAGGAAAAATAAATTTGATAAAACATAAAATTAATTTGACCACACAAATAAAGATAGCACAGAAAATTAAGTCAGCAAAGCAAAACCATTTTGAATATGCGAATAAAACAGGACGTTGGTTGGCGTATAAATTGAAAAAAGAAAAAGAGAAAAGAATGATATACCAATTACAAGATGAGAAAGGAGAGACACATTATAGAAATGAGGATTAAAAAAATAGCAATTTTTTTTTCAAAAGTTATATGCGCAAGAGGAGATATTTGAAGAAGATTAAGCAATATTTAAACAAATCAGATTTAAGGGAATTAGAAGAGACACATGGGGAAATATTGAATAGGCCAATTAGTATGATTGAATTAATGGAGGCAAGGAAAAAACAGAAAAACAATAAAACTCCAGGTCCAGATGGCATCCTGGCAGAAGTTTTGTCAACAACCACTAGATAACGAATTACATTTGGCAGGGCAAGAAAGCAAGGATCAAAATAAAACATTTACAAGATACTAGGGAGAGAGGAGGATTAGCAATCCCAGACTGGAAACTTATTACAAAGCAACTTCATTGATATGGATTAAGGATTGGATGGAACTAAAAAACAAAAGAATATTGTCATTAGAGGGGTACGATTTACAAAGAGGATGGCATGCTTTCCTGTGGGAGGGAAAAAGTAGACAGCACAGATATTTTCAAAGACATTTGATCAGGGAAGCATTGCTACAGACATGGCAGAGGATAAAAAAGAACCATTATGATAAAATTCCGGAATGGTTATCCACTATGGAGGCACAAATTTACCCAAATGCTTTAGATATTGGTAAAATGAAAACTTAGAAAGATATGTTGAATAATCAAGGGGAATTAAGAACAAGACAGGAATTGAAAGAATCGGGTACAGACATTGATTGGTGGCCCTCATCTTTGGCATCCTTCAGTCTCAAGAGACTATGGTATCGTGCTCTGGAAAGAGGTCCTAAAACAGCATCTAGTGTGACAAAAAGGCCAATTCGAGAGTGGCAATCCCTTCCACACTGAGGGTAGACACATTCCATTCCCTGCCCAGCCCCCAGATTTCGCTGGTTCCGGGACTGCCTCTTTGCCTCAGCCTGCCGAACAAGTGTCTCTTCGAATTGGAGAAGGCCATGCTGCGTCTTTAGCCTCCAAGCTGAATGATCGGAGGTCAAGGTTTCCCAGTTGTTAATGTCCATTCTGTTCTGTCCCCGTACCACACACGCACCCCCACAGACGGCCCGGAGTTAATAAGCCACACGACAAAACTCTTTGAAGATAAAGCTGGCAGCAACCCAGTGGCTAGCTGCCAATTCAGACTTTACTCACACAAAACAAAGATTAGACTGCAAGCATTCCGATAAAACAGGCAGAGTTTCAACAATACAAGGATTAATCCAAATGCAGTCCGATAAAGCAGGCAAAGTCCAGTAACGCAGAGATCATGGATTATTTCCACTTTTTCCTCGTCACAAACTGAACCGGCCACCACACCCACATTTATACCCTGTGGGGTGTGGTCCAGTGACTCAGCTAATCTCTGGCATGCCTTCCCCTCTGCTGCACACGCTTCTCCCTGCGCCTCTGCCGAGGGTCCAGCCAGCACTTATCTTCTTCGTCGCTGTCCACCTGTGGCTGCGGGGACGTGCTTGGCTCTGAGCCTATCGTTTGGCCTTCGGTGTCCTCCAGAGGCATTGCCAGAGAGGAGGGTCCTGGAGAGGGAGGCCTTGCCAACTCCTCTCCCTCACTTTCAGAGTCTGCATCTGTCGATAGCCCAGGCTCAGGCAACAGAGCCACAACACATTCCCAGGGCCTTTAGGTCCCTCTTGCAGATATCCTTATATCGCAGCTGTGGTCTCCCTCTGAGGTGCTTTCCTTGCACTAATTCTCCATACAGGATGTTAAGGAATTCGCAGAGTAACCCTTGAATAGCAAGGGTGTACACATGAAAGCTATTGAGAGTAGTTACGAATAAACACAGTCAACACACAGATACACTGAGTTGTGTTTACTTTCAGGAAATAGTAAGGCACAGTCCAATAAACAGTCCAGGTCATACACATATAAAGCAGGAGATAGAAAAACGACAGTCCAGGGATAATCCAATAACAAAGTCTTCTTACCAGTCATCATAGTCATTCACAATAAACAGTTCTTCTGGATTTGCAAACAGTAGCATACAGAGATATCAGAGAACAAGAACAGCAAAGAGAAACAAACCATGTTTCTAGCTCCCTCTTAAGGAGATTGGCTACAGAGCTAACCAATCAGGACACAGTATGATGCAATACAGCATTCTTAAAGCTATATTGATGGTTTATATATTGCCAACCCAACAAGGTAGGTAATAATCATTTCCTAACATTCTCCCCTTTGGGTAGGACAATATATAACACCTTACATCATTAAACCACTTTGTGCTTAACTGCACCCTGAGCCTTTGTGAAATGATCTGCAATATTATGTTTATTTATTTTTTATTTATTTTATTTTGAATTTGTATACCGCCCTTCTCCCTGAGGACTCAGGGCGGTGAACAGCCAAGTAAAAACATCAAGTACAAATATTAAAATACAATTAAAAAGACATATATAAATTTGGCCCCATTAATTAAAAACGATAAACAAAACAATTAAAAACATTTTAAAAAGTGTTAGTCCAGCCCGGCTTGCTGGAAAAAGAAGGTTTTAAGGGCACGGCGGAAGGCACCGAGGTCTTGGATTCTCCTTATCTCTGGGGGCAGCTGATTCCAGAGGGTAGGTGCCCCCACAGAGAAGGCCCTCCCCCTGGGGGTCACCAGTCTACATTGTTTGGCTGATGGCACCCCGAGGAGGCCCTCTCTGTGGGAGCACACAGGTCGATGGGAGGCCGTCGGTAGCAGCAGGCAGTCTCGAAGATAACTAGGTCCTATGCCATGGAGCGCTTTAAAGGTGATAACCAACACCTTGAAGTGCACCCGGAAGACCACTGGGAGCCAGTGCAGCTCACGCAGGAGTGGTGTTATATGGGAGCGCCATGCAGCTCCCGTGACTACCCGCACAGCTGCATTCTGGACCAGTTGGAGCCTCCGGGTGCCCTTCAAGGGGAGTCCCATGTAGAGAGTGTTGCAGTAGTCCAGGCGAGAGGTGACGAGGGCATGAGTGACTGTGCACAGGGAATCCCGATCAAGAAAGGGTCGCAACTGGTGGATCAGGCGAACCTGACAAAAAGTCCCCCTGGCCACAGCCGTCAGATGTTCCTCCAAGGACAGCTGCGTATCCAGGAGGACTCCCAGATTGCGAGCCCTCTCCGAGGGGGCCAAAGACTCGCCCCCAATAGTCAGTGATGGAGTCAACTGACTATATCGGGATGCCGGGAACCACAGCCACTCAGTCTTGGAAGGGTTGAGCTTGAGCCTGTTTCTCCCCATCCAGATCCGCACAGCCTCCAGGCACCGGGACATCACTTCAAGGGCATCGTTGGGGTGGCCTGGGGTGGAGATGTACAGCTGGGTGTCATCAGCGTACTGGTGGTACTTCACCCCAAAGCCACGGATGATCTCACCCAGCGGCTTCACATAAATGTTGAACAGGAGGGGCAAGAGGACCGACCCCTGAGGCACTCCACATATAAGAGGCCTCGAGGTCGACCTCTGCCCCCCTGCCAACACAAACTGCGACCAGTCTGAGAGAAAGGAGGAGAACCACCGTAACACGGTGCCCCCCATCCCCAACTCTTCCAACCGGTGCAGCATGATACCATGGTCGATGGTATCAAAAGCCGCTGAGAGGTCTAACAAGGCCAGAACAGAGGAGCAACCCCTGTCCCGAGTTCAGTCATGCAGTACTCCAACAGAATCAATTTACTTTCTATACACTGTCTAACATTTAAGTATCACAAATCGGTATGCTTAGACCATGTTCGTACACCTAAATTAGTAGCCATATTGATTGCAGATTGATTGTCTTCGTAAACTACAAACGGATCATTCACATTTACTCCCATATCCATTAACAATTGTTTATAGCATACTAATTCAGTACACATCAAGGATAAACATGAAAACTTGGCTTCCATAGTTGATAAACTAATGTGCTTTTGCCTAATAGATTTCCATCCTATCAAAGCATTACCCAACATTACCACGATACCTGATGTTGATTTACGAGTAGGTAGATCAGTTGCAAAACTTGCATCACCATATGCCATTAAAACTAGGTCACTACTAGGCTCCAAATATAACAAATAATACATTGTTTGCTTCAGATACCTAAGTATTCGCTTAGCAGCTTACCAGTGCTGTTCAGTAGGTTCAGCATTATACTGTATCTAGCCAGTTGGTTTACACTGTAAGATATATCTGGCCTAGACCAATTACTCAAATATGATAGACTGAATAATCATTTCCTAACACAGGAGATCTTTCGGAATCCGACCATCAGCCATTCTCACGACATGCCCCAGCCAGTGTAGATGTCGCTGTTTCAATAGTGTATACATGCTAGAAATTCCAGCACGTTCCAAGACTGCGCTATTTGGAACTTTATCCGGCCAGGTGATGCCAAGAATTCGTCGGAGACAGCGCATATGAAAGGTGTTCAACTTTCTCTCCTGCCGTGCGTAAAGGGTCCAAGACTCACTTCAGTACAATAGTGTGCTCAGGACGCAGGCTCTATAGACCTGGATCTTTGTATGTTCCATCAGCTTCTTATTAAGCCATACTCTCTTTGTAAGTCTGGAAAAAGTCGTGGCTGCTTTATCAATACGTTTATTCAGCTCAGTATCTAAAGAGAGAGTGTCAGAGATAGTTGAGCCGAGGTACACAAAGTCATGGACGACCTCCAGTTCTTGTGCAGAGATTGTAATACAGGGAGGTGAATCCACGTCCTGACTCATGACTTGTGTTTTTTTCAGGCTGATTGTTAGTCCAAAGTCTTGGCAGGCATGGCTAAAACTGTCCATAAGTTGTTGAAGGTCTTCAGCAGAGTGAGCAGTGACGGCAGCATCATCAGCGAAGAGGAAATCCCGTAAGCATTTCAGCTGGACTTTAGACTTTGCTCTCAATCTAGAGAGATTAAAGAGTTTTCCGTCTGATCTGGTCTGGAGGTAAATACCCTCTGTTGCAGTTCCAAAAGCATGTTTCAGCGTGACAGCAAAAAAGATCCCGAATAAAGTTGGCGCGAGGACACAGCCCTGCTTCACTCCACTTCAAATATCAAAGGAATCTGAAGTTAAGCCATCAAAAACTACAGTGCCCTTCATTTCCTCATGAAAGGACCTGATGTTGAGGAGCTGAGGTGGACATCCAATCTTGGGGAGAATTTTATAAAGGCCGTCCCTGCTAACCAAGTCAAAAGCCTTCGTAAGATCTATGAAGGCTACGAAAAGTGGCTGTCTTTGTTCCCTGCATTTCTCCTGCAACTGTCTAAGGGAAAATACCATGTCAGTAGTGGACCTGTTGGCTCGAAATACACACTGTGATTCTGGATAGACTCTCTCTGCAAGCACCTGGAGCCTCTTCAGTATGACACGGGCAAGCAGCTTCCCTACAACACTAAGAAGAGAGATGCCACGGTAGTTGTTACAGTCACCCCTGTCACCTTTGTTCTTGTACAGTGTGACGATATTTGCATCCTTCATGTCCTGTGGTACTCCACCTTCCCTCCAACAAAGACAGAAGATTTCATGCAGTTCAGTGGAGATGTTCACTTTGCAGAACTACAGACCAATCTTGCTCTTAAATGTCGATTATAAGATCTTTACGACAGTACTAGCAGAAAGACTCAAAATATTTCTTTCCCACTTCATCCATCAGGACCAAAATGGCTTTCTACCTTATAGACAACTTCGAGATAACCTAAGAGTAATTTTAAATGCAATGGAGTATTATGAAAGGTACTCAGACAAAGGTATGGCAATGGTATTTGTAGACGCCCAAAAGGCCTTTGATAGGGTCAATTGGAATTTTATTACACAACAATTAAAAATTATGGAATTTGGCTCTAAATCTATAAATGCAATTCAGGCTATATATACTAAACAGTCGGCTAGGTTGCTATTTAATGGAACAATCTCCGATGAGATTAAAATCACCAAAGGTACTAGACAGGGTTGCCCTCTCTCACCGTTATTATTTGTTTTAACTTTGGAACCACTTCTCAATATAATCAGGCAAGATAAGGATATTAGAGGCCTGAGGATTAGGGGAGAAGAATACAAGCTCCAAGCGTTCGCTGATGATCTTGTGTTCATCTTGGAAGGCCCCCTAACTTCAGGTCCGATACTGCTAAGGAGAATTGAAGAATATGGAGAAGTTGTGGGATTAAAAATTAACAAAGATAAAACTAAAATGATTTCCAAAAATTTAACAGAGGATCAAAAAAATAAGGTGCAGGAAGCTATGGGACTTAAATTTACTAAGAAGGTAAAATATCTAGGGATTTGTATGACAAACAAATGCTCTAATATTAAAGAGACCAATTACTTCAAACTATTGGCTGATACAGTAGAGGACCTAGATAGATGGAAGAATATACAGCTTTCACTTTTGGGCAGGGTTGCTGCAATCAAAGCCCATATTCTCCCACGGTGGATTTTTCTATTTCAAACGGCTCCTGTAAATTTGGATAAAAATTTCTTTAGAAAATTGGAACAGGCAATAAGCAAATTTATCTGGCAAGGGAAAAAACCACAAATTAAGAGAAAAATGTTACAGGAACACAAAACGAGGGGGGGCTTGGGGCTCCCAAATTGGGAATTATATTACCAAGCCTCGTCCCTTCTTTGGATAAGAAACTGGGTATCCCTTTCAAGAAAACGCATATTAACGCTTGAGGGATTTGATCTTCACCAAGGCTGGCACTCAGCTTTGTGGGCACAACAAGGAAAACAATCTAAATATTTTACTAACCACTATATTAGAAGAATTTTAATAAAAATATGGGAAAAGGTGAAGAAACAAACTTATACCCAAGTTCCTAAATGGGTGGTCCCACTGGAGATAGCAACCTACCCAACGGTTTATAATATAAAAAGAAATTGGACCTACAACATCCTGATGGATGGAGGAGGGAACTTAATATCAAGAAGGGAACTTCAAGTAAAAGGAATAGATATAGATTGGTGGTCATATGCCCAAATTCAAGCTAGATTCAGAAAAGACAAACAAGAGTATGGTATTTACCAAACGACACAACCGTTAGATAGACTCCTTCTGGGTGTTGAAACAAAATTTATATCTAAGACCTATAATCTTTTGTTATCAAATTATACAGCTGAAGAGATAGTAAAAGATACGATGATTGCCTGGGGAAGAAACTTAGGAAGACCGATACAACTTGAAGAATGGCAGGGAATATGGAATAGATCAATGAAATTGACATTATCAGCGGCATTTAAGGAGAACTTTTATAAAATGATCTATAGGTGGCACCTCCCACCAGATAGGATAGCTAAAATGTTCCCTGGATCCTCGGATAAATGTTGGAAGTGAAATTCGGCCAGGGGTACTTTCTTTCACCAGTGGTGGACCTGCCCTCAGATCAGGAAATTTTGGGAAAAGATTCAAAAATGGTTGAATGAGATAATAGGTGCAAGTTTCCCCCTAACTCCAGATTTTTACTTACTTGGAATCAAACTAAAAGACGTGGGCAAACAAGACTGGCATTTATTCATCCATATTACAACAGCTGCGAGAATGGCACTTGCCCAACATTGGAAAAATGTAAATACACCATCAGATCAATTTATAATACACAAGATATTGAATTGTGCCGAACTGGACAAATTAACGTATATCCTAAGATACAAAAAAGAATCCATCTATTACAGCAATTGGGAACGCTGGTATTTATGGTTAAGGAAGAGGACAAATATAGAATAAATAACATAGTATTAAATATATATTTAATTATAATGAGATAGCGTTTAGTATTTAAAATAGTCAACGCTAATTGAACAAAAGTATTTACCGGGATGTAACTATGAATAAGTATTTGGGGGTTCGATACGACCCCCGGTTTGTCCTTCTCTGTGGTTGTCTTTATGTGTTGTGTTGTATACCCATATATAACTTATATTTGTTCAAAAATTACACTATATGTTTTTTTATCTGTAAATAATTAATTTTTAAAAAAAAAGATTAACCAGCCCTGCTGATGAGTGGAGCTGCAAGGACAGAATTCTTTCACTTCCTGCAGCAGGTGGAGTAATGGATCCTAGTAGGGTGTTTCTGACCGCGAAGCCAACCCCATATTCTCTAGACTCGTTTGATGGTTTTCCCTGCCAGAAGAACGAGAAGTTTTTCTCTTTAATAGATCCCGAGTCTAACAGTCTTGTCTCTTGAAGGGCAATGATGTCCATCTGCAGTGGTGGCCCTATATGCAAATAAAATCTAGATAGAAGACAGATTTGGCACAATTTGGATTTCAAAAGGGGACATATGAATTTTTGCCTGAGGAAAGAAGCTGCCTAATAATTATGCACACCTTGATATAGGGTGTTGATTTCCTTAGATCACACCCTCCCTCATTACACAAATACACATCACCTGATATGCTTATATCCAATAAGCATTCACGTTTATACAGCTTGGAGGTGCGAAATGTGCATAAAAATGATGATATGGTCAAAATACTCACTTGCCTAATAATTGTGCACACAGTGTAGTTGACATAACACCTCAAATACTACTACACCATGGCATTCACACGTTCCACTGTCCCATTGGTACTCTGATTAAACACTGAGCTAAGCCCCTGCGAAGAAGCAATGGACCTAATGAACTCCCTCCAGAACTTAGCGCCATGCAACCTATAAATCTGCCTTATGAACAGTCTGGCCAGCTTTTTTGCTGACAAGAGCCCTGGGCAAGCTATGAAGTGGGTTTTCTTTGAGAACAAGTCTATTACGGTCCAAATAACGGTATTCCCTCCACTCTCAGGGAGCTCGACAGTGAAGTCCATGGCAATTTCTTCCCAGGGTCGGTACGGATCTGCCACCTGTTGAAGCAACACTGGGGGTTTCCCTGGCCTTTTCTTCATGGCTGCACAAGTGGCACAGCTTTTTACATAGTCTTCAATGTCCCTTTTCATCTTTGGCCACCAAAATTGCCTTCTGGCCAGATGCAGAGTTTTCAAATAGCCAAAGTGCCCTGCCTGCTTAGAATAGTGACTCTGCTGGAGTACTTGGAGTTGCAGGCTATTGGGCACATACAATTTGGAGCTTTTCCAGGCTAGTCTATCTCTCAGGGTTAGTGCTTCTGTGTTGTCGCTGTACCATGGGTCAGCTGGCAGTTCGTCTCTTAGTCTTTGGGTAATCCCCCCCTGCTCTGTCTGCAGTCCTCCATTGTTTAGCCTGTCCCCTGGTTGTGGCTTGAGAGGCAGTTTGGGAGGGGGGAATCATAGCATGGACCACCTCCTCACGTTTACTATTGTATTGTGGTTTGCATGACAGGGCATGGTCCAGGAGGTTTTTCCCCTCAGAGATGTATTTTAGCTCAAAATTGAACTGTTTGAAATACTGCACCCAACGAACTTGCTTTGGGGAGAGTTTCTGTGGAGTCTTAAGTGCCTCTAGGTTCTTATTTATTTATTTTATTATACTTATATGCCGCCCTTCTCCCAAAGGACTTGGGGCGGCTCACAAAAATTAAAAACAATAAAAACAATAAAATAACTACCAAAACACTCAATTTAAATCTCCCAATTAAAAATCACACCATCCGATCAGCAAATTTGTTGAAAAAGCCATGTCTTCAGGTCACGGTGGAAGGAGCGGAGGTCAGGGGCCGTCCGGAGCCCCGTGGGTAACCCATTCCAGAGGGTCAGTGCGCCCACAGAGAATGCCCTCATCCTGGGCGCGACCAGCTGATAGTCTGGCCGAAGGCACCCGGAGGAGGGCAGTCCTATGTGAGTGCACAGGGCGGTGGGAGGCAGGCAGAAGGTGATCCTGCAAATACCCCGGGCCCATGCCATGTAGGGCTTTATAGGTAAGTACCAGCACCTTGAAGTGGATCCAAAGGACCACCGGTAACCAGTGCAGCTCGCGCAGGAGAGGTGTAACACGGGAGTAACGGGAAGCTCCCATAACAACCCGCGCAGCCGCATTCTGGACCAGCTGGAGCCTCCAGGTGCACCCCAAGGGCAGCCCCATGTAGAGGGCATTGCAGTAGTCCAAACGAGAGATAACAAGAGCTTGGGTGACTGTACGGAGGGCATCCCTGTCCAGGAAAGGGCATAACTGGCACACCAGGCAAACCTGTGCAAAAGCCCCTCTGGTCACGGCTGTCAGATGGTCCACTAAGGACAGCCGTGAAACCAGGAGGACGCCTAGATTGCGAGCCCTTTCAGAGGGAGTAAGCAACTCCCCTCCCATCAAAAGTGATGGGGCCACTGGACCATGAGATGCCGGCAACCACAGCCACTCTGTCTTGGAGGGGTTGAGTCCGAGCCTGTTCCTACCCATCCAGACCCGTACCGCCTCCAGGCACTTAGACATCATGGAAAGGGCATCTCTAGGTTGGTCCAGGGTGGAGATGTAAAGCTGGGTATCATCAGCATACTGATGATACCTCACCCCAAAACTGCGAATGATCTCACCCAGCGGTTTCATATAGATGTTAAAGAGCAAGGGGGAGAGAACCGACCCCTGAGGCACCCCACAAGTGAGGGGCTTCGGGGAGGATCTCTGTCCCCCCGCTCAGACAAACTGGGTACGACCCGAGAGGTAGGAGGAGAACCACTGCAAAACAGTGCCCCCCACCCCTAATCCCCGGAGTTGTCGCAGTAAGATACCATGGTCGATGGTATCGAAAGCCACTGAGAGGTCAAGTAGGACCAGGATGGAGGAATAACCCCCATCCCGGGCCCGACAGAGATCATTCACCAGAGCGACCAATGTCGTTTCCGTGCTGTGTCCGCACCTGAAGCCCGATTGGTACGGGTCTAGATAATCCGTTTCCTCCAGGAATTGTGGAAGTTGGTTTGCCACCATGGACTCAACAACCTTTGCTATAAGGCGAAGGTTGGAGACGGGACGAAAGTTGTTCAAGGAGGCCGGATCGAGGGCAGGCTTCTTGAGAAGGGGTCGAACCACCGCCTCCTTAAGGGTGGAGGGGAGGACCCCATCCCTCAGCGAAGCATTGACAATCGCCTGGATCCAGTCTCCAGTCACCTCTCTGGTTGCCGCAACAAGCCAGGACAGACATGGGTCCAACAAACACGTGGAGGCCCCCAATCTACCAACAATGTTGTCCACTTCATCTACGGATACAGGGTCAAAGTCAACCCAGAACTTACCTTCAAGACTTGCTCCTGTCTCCTCGTCAGACCCTGCCCAGACCCTGTGGAGGGAATGAATTTCCTATAGAAGTTAGCAAATCCCAAGAAGCTCTGAAGCTGTTTTCGTGTGCGAGGGGGCTGCCAGTCTAAGACTGCTTTAATTTTAGCTGGATCCATTTCTACACCCTCGCTTGACACTTTGTAGCCCAGGTAATCCAGGCTCATCTTGTGGAATTTGCATTTTCACAACTTCACGTGTAGTTTGGCCGCAAGGAGCTTTTTCAACACCTGGCGCACCAATTTAACGTGCTCTTCTAGGGTCTCAGTGAAAATGAGAATGTTGTTCAGGTACACCAGGACTCCTTTATACAGGTGCTCATGTAGCACCTCATTTATTTGTTGCGTAAAGACTGCAGGGGCTCCCTGTAGTCCAAAGGGCGTTACTTTGAATTGGAAGCTCCCTAAGGGACAATTGAAGATGGTTTTCCACTCATCTCCCTCTTTGATTTGCACCCAGTAGTATGCCACTCGTAGGTCTAGCTTGGTGAACACCTTCCCCTTGGCTAGGTGGTCTAGCATGTCTTTCATGAGGGGGAGTGGGTACGTGTTCTCCATGCATACAGTGTTAATTCCCCTAAAATCAAAACAGAGCCTCATCAACCTGTCTTTTTTCCTCTTTAAAGAGGACTGGGGTGGCCACTCTGTATGAATCCCCGGGCTAGGTTGGTGTTGATCTACTCTCTCAGTTCTCTCATCTCATTGGGGGTCATGGAGTACATCTTTGGCTTGGGCAGTTTTGCTCCTGGTACAGTTTCTATGGCACAGTCTGTTGGGTGGTGGTGGGGGTAGTGTTGTAATTCTCCTCGCTGAACGCCCTGGCCAAGTCCTGGTATTCCTTGGGGATCTGGGGGGTGCTTGGGGGTGGCTGTGAGGCGGCTGCATTCTATCACCTCACTTAGTGCTGTTCAGTCACTGGACAGCTCCTCCCCCAGCCGGAGGGAGAGGGCCTATTCCCAGCTTCAGCTTTCTATAGCCACCTTCCCATGAGATGGTGGGGTCCTATTTGTCCAACTATGCCAGGGCTAGAATCACTGCTTCTGTCATTTTTTGTGCCACTATGAACCGGATTAGTTCCCAGTGCCGGCCCATCTCTAATCTTACAGGTTCAGTGAGGAGCGTGGCAGGGGCTCCCCCTATAAGCGACCCATCAACTTGTTCAAAGCATATGGGGTTGGCTAGCGGCTTCATCTTAATTCCTAGCTTCAAGACTGTGAGCAGACTGATCAGACAACGGGTACAGCCCATGTCTATGATTGCTTCTATCTCCCCCTGTGCCCCTGTCTTGGGTACCACTAGCTTCGACTGAATGGCAAATGAACGGATGGTTTCACTTACCATCGAGTCATCCTTGACCGATCGTCATCACTGTTGTAGGCTGCCAGCAGCTGGGCTTCCGCTGAGGGGAGGGGGGACCTTGACGGCTTGGGCAAATTTTCCCTTCTTTGGGGCTTTTCGCGGTGCCTTTTTAGGCTTGGTCAACTGAGGCTTTTGCTTGTGGGTTAGAGTTTGGGTTAGGGAGCCAGGCACTCAGCCATTCAGTGGCCTTGCTGGCTGCATCGGAATCATTTAATTGCTGGGGTTCCCCTCGGCTGCTCTTCTGCTTGGTGGGGGCTGGATTGCTGGCTGAGCCTTCTTGTGTTGGTGGAGCTCAAGGTCCATGGCCACTGCCATCCAGTACCACTTGTGGATTCAGTCAGGGACCCCTCAGCAGACGCAGGTGTGAAGCAGCTCCTTGTCCAAGCCTTCTTTAAAAAAGTAGACCAGGAGTCATTCAGGCCAGTGCTGTAGCTTGCCAGCAACTCTCCTGAACTCTTGGACATACTCTTTGGCTGGGCGGTCCCTCTGTTTGATCCCCTTGATCTCCTCAGCTTCCTGGGCTTGGGATTCACCTTCAAATCTCGCCCTCAGCTCCTGCAGGAAAACATCGATGTTTCCCAACTCTGGCGTGTCCTCGTCATGTAGTTGGGGCACCCACTCTGCTGCTTCACCCGTTAGGTTGTCAGTGATGGCTTGGATTATTGCTATGTCATTGGGGTAGTCTCCGTACTCATCAATGTGGGTCCACGCCCGGTTCAGGTAGAATGCCAACTTGTCTGGGTCTCTGTTGAAAGTAGCTTTGAAACATGGCAGAGCAGCAGGCCGGGCTGGCGGTGGTGGCGCAGGGGCAGGGGTCCACCGGGCTTGGACCCAGCCATGCCCTGGGTTGTGGGCCCAGCCGGGTGGCACCTGCCAATTCGGTGGAAGCTGGGGCAGGCTGGGCAGGCTGGCTCTCTCTGGTGCCTTGGTGGGCTCCACTGCAGTCCTAGGCTCGACTGCACTGAAGGAAGCGGCAGAGGGCTAGTTGCCTGGGACGCTGCAACAGTAGCTCAGTCCCTCTGGGGAAGAAACAGTTCTGAGCTCGACAGCGCTGGGTGAAGAGGCGGAGTGCTGGCTGTTCGGGATGCTGCAGTGGTGGACTGTTCCTGCTGGGGAGGAAACATCAAAGTCTGTCTGGTTCAGGATCAACCCCGTGCGTTCAGGCTGTTGTGAGCATCCCAAGCTGCCAAGGCTCAGCCGGTTGAACCTTTCTGGCAACTCCTCTAAGGTCTGGCTGCGCACTGCAGTCCAGTATCTACAGTCTCTGGAGTCACTCGGGTCCAGCGGTCCCATCACCCTCCGTTTGAGGATCGTGGTCCTCGACTCCCTGGTTGATGTCATGGGACGCTCCCTCACCAGCTCCTGGAATGAGCCTCGGCTGCCAAGGTCTTACTGCGCCTGATACAGGTCTCCAGAGACAGGCCTTTGGGCTGGGCACCCACCTGTCATGTGATCTCTGCCACCCGTTGGGTCTCCGAGGGGTCCTTTGAGCTCCCCAGGGCCCCACCGCAGGCTCCAGCAGTCTCACCCCCTCTCTTCTCCATCTCGTCTTCCCTGAGTCTTCCTGCTCCCAGGGTAGACCGGGTAGCAGCCGGGGCTCAGGACCCTGGAGAGCTGCTCTGGTTGGAGTTGAAAATTAGGAGAGTAGGTTTAATGTCAGGGTTCCAAGTAATATGCCCATAGCAAACAGAACTCCGAGGCAGGCAGATTCATCGAAGAATAGTTTCATTGGACATATCATATTGGCTCAGGCTGGTGAAAACCGACTCTGAATTGTCACATTCCGGTGTCCTGCGTAAGAAAAGCCAGCAACAGCCAAGTCCCCCTCCCGGGTACTGTGTCCGCCTAAATGGACTCATTATTTGCCCTGAGTGAGTCCTCTCTCTCCCCCCCTTTCTTCCCCTTTTCCCTTCTTCCCCCTCCTTTCTTCCCCCCCCCCTTTTTTCATCGGGACTTACTCGGATGTGATCTTGAGTATAAGACTATGCCAAGGATTTCCCATCTTTGCCCCTGAAGTGACTCACTGACTGACTGATAGACTGATAAACTCTTCCTCTGACCATGGGTCAGCCAATTGATGCAATTGTTGAGGGGTCCTCTATTACATCATGAATCTCGTCTGTCGGAGAAGTTTTTTCAATCTACGGCCCCTTGGGGGCCCTGCCGTGAGAGGGCGGGCCGGAGGCCGTTCCCATTGGATGAGATAATCAGGACCCTCCTACTGTCGTGGGAGGACAGTAGAGATACCAATAGTACATCAATGAACAAATGGCTGTGTTACATCTTTTGTGAAGTCCCCTGTTTGAGCTCCGTGCCTCCGTCGCTGTATCTTGGAGATGTATACGACTGCGGATCTTCTTGCACTGCGAGATTCCCCCCTCTCGCAGATGTGGCCCTCATCATTATCGAGGGCCCACCTCAATGATGGGCTTTGGGACCCAGAGAGGTGGCATGTGAAAACTAGGGGGTTGAGGGCTTTTTTTATCAATTTTTTTAGTTAAATTTTTAAGGGGTCTCAGGGAGTGGGAGGGTCAAATTAGAACTCAGGTTGTGGGTTTGGGGGAAAACCCACAAGGGGGAGGGTCGGGGTCGGGTCTGGCCGCGAAGCATGGTGGGGGGGTGGGCCCAGGATCGAGGGGGGGGGTTAGAGTTCATCCGGATAGTGTTTTGAATATCAATACTGTGGGTGGGAGAGGTAGATATGGCAGGAGCAGGGGGCCATATCGTGTTAGGGGAGCGCGCACTTGCTGTTTACGAGCAATGGCGTGCTCCGGCCCCCAAAGCTCCACCCATCTCCCAGGTTGCATAGACCCTCAGGGCCCGGGCCTTCGGCTGATGCTGTGCAATGCCAGGTCCGTAGTAAATAAAGCCCCCCTCATTTGTGATCTTATTCAGGAGGGGGGTGCGGACCTGGCAGGTGTTACGGAGACCTGGTTGGGCCAGGAGGGGGGGTTTCCCCTCATTGAAATGTGCCCTCCAGGTTTCCTTGCTTTCCATCAGCCGAGGTCACAGGGGAGGGGAGGGGGGGGTAGCGGTTATCATTAAGGAAGGTCTGAAACTGAGGGAGGCCACTGTCCCTCAGACGACCGGCTGTGAATCCCTCCTTGTGAAATGGGGCCACGGGGTTCAGATGGGTTTGCTGATCACGTACCTGGCTCCCTGCCACGTGGCAGCAGCCCTGCCCGAGCTACTCGACGTCATCGCCGCGGTGGCGGTTGATATCCCCAGGCTTATGGTCATGGGGGATTTCAACCTACCGTCCGTGGGCGAGGCGTCTGAGGTGGCTCGGGAGTTCATGGCTTCCATGACAGCTATGGACCTGACCCAGTTAATTCATGGCCCTACCCACACGGGGGGAAACACGCTGGATCTGGTTTTTGTCTCTGGACAGTGGTTGAGTGATCTCGAGATAGGGGATATAGTCACCGAGCCCTTGTCATGGTCTGATCACTCTCTCCTTCGTCTCGACCTTCGAACTGCTACACCCCGCCGCAGGGAGGCGGAGCCGGTAAAATGGTTCCGCCCCAGGCGCCTGATGGAACCTGATAGTTTCCAGATGGAGCTTGGGCCATTCCCTGAGGCTCTGGCACACGCCTCGACTGGAGACCTAGTGGCCGCCTGGGATAGGGCGGCCGCTGGAGCTCTGGACCGGGTCGTGCCTTTGCGGCCTCTGACCCGGCGCCGATCTCATTTAGCTCCTTGGTTTACTGAGGAGCTGAGGGAGTTGAAGCGCCGGAAAAGATGCCTAGAGAGTAGTTGGAGGGCCAGTCGTTCTGAATCTGACCGGACACTGGTAAGATCTCATATTAGGAATTACCTAGTGGCGATAAAAGCAGCGAAATGTAGTTACTTTGCTGCTCTTATTGCATCATCAGATAATCGCCCGGCCGCCCTGTTTAGGGTGACCCGCTCCCTGCTCCACCAGGAAGCGCAGGAGGACCCCTTGGAGGGTAGAGCCAAGGATTTTGTTCAATATCTGTATGACAAAATCACTCAGATTCGGGAAGATCTGGACTCTGACTGGGTAGTCTCAGGGGGAGGGACTGGGGCAGGTCTTGAGAATGTTATCTGGGATGAGTTTGATCCTGTGACCCCTGAGGACGTGGACAGGATTCTGGGTAGACTGAACGCGACCACTTGTTTATTGGACCCGTGTCCCTCCTGGTTAGTGCTGGCTTCTCGGGAGGTGACACGAGGCTGGTTCCAGGGGATTATAAATGCTTCGTTGGGTGAGGATGTCTTTCCTGCCACCTTGAAAGAGGCGGTGGTGAGGCCTCTCCTCAAGAAGCCTTCCCTGGACCCGGCAATTTTGGTAAATTATCGTCCGGTCTCCAGCCTTCATTTTGTGGCGAAGGTTGTTGAGAGTGTGGTCGCGCAACAGCTCCCCCAGCACCTGGATGAAACGACGTATCTGGATCCGTTCCAGTCGGGCTTCAGGCCCGGGTACAGCACGGAAACGGCATTGGTCGCGTTGGTTGATGATCTCTGGAGGGCTCGGGACAGGGGGTGCTCCTCTGTCCTGGTCCTGTTAGATCTCTCAGCGGCTTTTGATACCATCGACCATGGTATCATGCTGCACCGGTTAGAAGAGTTAGGGGTGGGAGGCACTGTGTTGCGGTGGTTCTCCTCCTTTCTCTCTGACCGGTCGCAGTCTGTGTTGACAGGGGGACAGAGGTCGACCCCGAGGCCCCTCATATGTGGGGTGCCGCAGGGGTCGGTCCTCTCGCCTCTCCTGTTCAACATTTATGTGAAGCCGCTGGGCAAGATCATCTGTGGTTTTGGGGTGGAGTACCATCAGTATGCTGACGACACCCAGCTGTACATCTCCACCTCAGATCACCCCAATGATGCCCTTGAAGTGATGTCCCGGTGCCTGGAGGCCGTACGGATCTGGATGGGGAGGAACAGGCTCAGGCTCAACCCATCCAAGACCGAGTGGCTGTGGTTTCCGACGTCCCGATATAGTCAGTTGACACCATCACTGACTATTGGGGGCGAATCATTGGCCCCCACGGAGAGGGCTCGCAACTTGGGCGTCCTCCTGGATTCACGGCTGTCTTTAGAAGAGCACCTGACGGCCGTGACTGAGAGGATTTTTTTATCAGGTTCACCTGATTCAACAGTTGCGTCCCTTTCTGGATCGGGACTCGTTACGCACGGTCACTCATGCCCTCGTCACCTCCCGCCTGGACTATTGTAATGCTCTCTACATGGGGCTCCCCTTGAGGAGCACCCGGAGGCTCCAACTGGCGCAGAGTGCGGCTGCGCGGGTGGTAATGGGAGCGTCATGGCGCTCCCATGTGACACCTCTCCTGCGCGAGCTGCACTGGCTCCCGGTGGTCTTCCGGGTGCGATTCAAGGTTTTGGTTACCACCTTTAAAGCGCTCCATGGCTTAGGACCTGGATATTTACGGGACCGCCTACTACCACCAATAGCCTCCCACCGGCCAGTACGCTCTCATAGAGAGGGACTCCTCTGGGTGCCGTCAGCCAAACAGTGTCGGCTGGCGGCCCCTAGGGGGAGAGCCTTCTCTCTGGGGGCACCTACCGTCTGGAATGAGCTCCCCCCAGAGATACGGAGGATCCCGGATCTGCGCACCTTCCGCCGCGCTGTGAAGACCTTTTTATTCCATCAAGCGGGCTTGGCCTAATCTCCTTGTGGAAATTGGGATCGTAGAAACACCCAGGAGCATAGAAGAGTCCAAAGGCAGATGCATGAATAAATGTGATAAATGTATGTATTCATATAACAAAACATATTAACTATATACAAAGGCTTTCTTAATATCCATTAGGATAGGGGGCACACAGCGTGTGTGACTACCCCTATCAAAGATCATGTCTCATGGAGAACAAACGTAAAAGAGAGCAAGGTGGAAAGGTTAGAGGGGGTTTTATACTCAGTGTAAGCCCCTCCTCTCCACATAGGGGTGGGGGCACTTTCTGCCTCCACTAGTGTCTGTATGATATATGTGCCAATGGCTTGCAAATACTTGACACTCCTCCCTCTTTTAATATGTAAATTTTAATCTGTTTTTAAATTATTGGGGTGTTTTAATCTGTCCGGGCCAAAATGATTTAATTTGATTTTATCTGGTTTTTAAATTTTGTATATTTATGTATTTTATTGCTTGGCTGTTCACCGCCCTGAGTCCTTCGGGAGTAGGGCGGTATACAAATCAAATAAACTATAAACTAAACACAAGTTGATGTTAGATTGTTTATCTGGAAACGCGGACCCGGCACAAAGCGACCATCTGAAAGGAATCAAAGTTTGTGCTACCGTGGTTAGCTCACCTGCCCCTTATATTGTGCCCCACCTCCCCTGTGTGTATACTCCCCACTCCAATTGACTGCTTAGACAGCCTCCGTAGTCAGGCCATGCCCCTAGCTGCCCATCCCGGCTCATCCTGCCCGGCTTCCTGCTGCCACCCACACTCCAACAATCAGCTGTTTTTCACTGAGCTGGGTACAGCCAGGGTTCTGCTAGTCAGGCGGCAGCTCTGTGGATGGCAGAGCGAAGCAATCTGCGGGTCTCTTGGGTGGTGCGCGTGTCCGCTCCTCCCCCTCCTGAATGGCAGCCCCGGCCCGTCTGGAGGTCCGGGGCTGACATGAATATTCCCACGGTTTTCACCTAAGAGCCGCGGTGGCACAGTGGTTAGAGTGCAGTACTGCAGGCTACTTCTGCTGATCACTGGCTACCAACAGTTTGGCAGATTGAATCTCACCAGGCTCAAGGTTGACTAAGCCTTCCATCCTTCCGAGGTGGGTAAAATGAGGACCCAAATTGTTGGGGGCAATATGCTGATTCTGTAAACCACTTAGAGAGGGCTGTAAAGCACTGAATTCAGGAGATACCTTCTGCGCATGCCCAAGATGGCGGACCTTGCCTGAGACGCTCCCGGAGGATGGGTGATTTCTGGCAATTTCCGGGGCTCGTGGGGCCAATTTGACCATCCTGGCCCCCAGTCCCAACTAAGGGGACTTCTTCCCGGCCTCCTGAGGGGTTTTTCGCCCTCCGGGACATCGGGGCTGGGAAGAAACGGCCATTTGAAGGCGCTGCGGGGTGACGGCAGTAGCGGCCTGATTTGCGGCGGCCTCTCCTTCTACCATGAGCCGGCGGCAGTCGGGGCGGCGGCGGCTACACTGCGGTGGCGGCGGTGACAACACAATGGCTTTCCCCGGATCTCTGGCTTCTCTGGGGCTTCTTTGGAGCTCCTAGGGACTCTAGAGTGTGGTGGGAGCCCTGGTGGAAGCGGCGATGTCGGCAGCGGTGGCTGCGGAGGCGTCGACTGTCGCTGGACGATGGTGGAGGTGAGGGGGGCGGCAGCCGGCGACTACCAACGACGTGGTGAGAGGCTGCTGGCTTCCATTCTGGAACAGCCTGGACCTGTTAGGGGGTTGGCTCATTTTCTGCTGGCCCATTCCTGCAGGAATCTGGAGGCCCCGTTTGAGACTGGGGCTGCAGACTGGGGGTATGAATGACCAAACGTTGGAAGACCTGGGGAGTTGGAGAGGTTGGAGGACGGCCAAGGGTTGGCCTTTTGGTTGCCTCAGGCCGTTCCCCCTCTCCTCCCTTTTTTGGCCTGTGCAGGCCTTATCATGGTCATCACCCCAGCTGCCTTCTGCCTTGCAAGCCATCTCCTTCCGTGTATCATCTATTTTCCCCCGGGTTTGCTACTCTGCCTTCTGGACTGGCTCTATTCCACTAGTGCCCCTGATTGTTTGGAGAATGGACAGCTATGATGTGGGCTCTGAGGGAATCCGGTTTTCTACTGCCGTCTCCCTACCAGAGAGGACAGACTATCGAACTCTCCATAGCCACTTCCATCTTGGCTAGCCATTGTGAGAGGATGGCTTGGAGGGGCACCCTCTGAGTTTGTTGAAATGGCACGAGACTCCTCCCACTGTCATGAGAGGACAGTGGAGTCCAGTTTACTCACTTTTGAGTTTGCCTGCCTCTCCGTTTCCAGGACTTTTTAGAACCCTGGCCAGATGTCATCTCCACCTTTTCTGGTCTTTGGATCCACTCAGCCGCCAAACTAATTGCGCTGCGAGACTCCCCCCTCTCGCAGGTCTGGCCCTCCACATTATCGAGGGCCTACCTTGATGATGGGTTTTGGAACCCAGAGAGGTGGCGTGCTGCGAAGAGGGGGTTGAGGGTTTTTTTACATAAATTTTTAGCTAAATTTTTAAGGGGTTCCAGGGGGGGAGGGTCGGACTAGAATTAGGGTTGTGGGTGTGGGGGATAACCCACCGAGGAGAGGGCCAGGTCTGGCTGCGGGGTGCGGCATGAGGGCTGGGGGACCCAGGGTCGAGGAGGGGGCTAGAGCTTGTTCCGATGATGTTTTTGCCATCAGTACTGTGGGTGGGAGGGGCAGATATGGCAGGAGCAGGGGGCCATATCATGTTGTGGGAGCGCGCGCTCGCTGTCTTCGAGCGGTGGCACGCTCCGGCCCCCAATGCTCAACTCGTTCCCCAGGTTGCACAGATCCTCAGGGCCCAGGCCTTTGGCTGATGTTGTGCAACACCAGGTCTGTGGTAAATAAAGCCCCCCTCATTTGTGATCTTGTTCAGGAGGGGGGAGCGGACCTGGCGGGCATTACGGAGACCTGGTTGGGCCAGGAGGGGGGGTCCCCCTCGTTGAAATGTGCCCACCAGGTTTCCGCGCATTCCATCAGCCGAGGTCACAGGGGAGGGGCGGGGTGGTGGTGGTGGTTGTTATTAAAGAAGGTCTTAGGCCGAGGGAGGCCACTGTTCCTCAGACTGCCGGATGTTGTTGTGACTCCAACCCCCGAGCCCGTCTTATCAGAGGGAGAAGACTCCGAAAGTGAAGGAGAGGAGTTGGCAAGGCCTCCCTCTCCAGGACCCTCCTCTCTGGCAATGCCTCAGGTGTCCTCTGAAGGCCAAGAGATAGGCCAGGTAGCCAGGCACTTCCGAGCAGCCGCAGTTAGACAGCGACGGAGATGAGTCTTGGCTGGATCCCTGACAGCGTCGGAAAGACAAGCGCACGGAGCAGAGAAGGAGACGTGCCAGAGATTAAGCTGAGTCACTGGACCACACCCCACAGGGGATAAAAGGGGGTGTGGTGGCCAGTCAGGCCTTGTGACGGACAAAACTGAAAAGCTAGCAAGTCATACTGTGTTTCTGAAACTTCGTTATATGCCCTCCTTGGATTTATTATGGACTGGACTTGACAATTCTTTGGCTTTGGGGACTTATTTTGGTTTATCAGACGGAGGAGAAAAACCTCCCTTTGTGAGTAAAGTTTTTGGCAGGCAGCTACTGGGTTGCTGCCAATTCTGTTATCTCAAAGGAATTCCTGACTGCTGGTTTTATTAACTCCTGGCTGACTATTTGTGTGCGTGTGTGAGACGGGGACAGAACAGATGTGAGTCCCTCATTGTGAAGTGGGGTCATGGGGTACAGATGGGTTTGCTGATCACATACCTGGCAACCTGCCACGTGGTGGCAGCCCTGCCCAAGCTACTCAATGTTATAGCTGTGGTGGCAGTTGACACCCCCAGGCTTATGGTCATGGGGGATTTTAACTTGCCAACCGTAGGTGAGACGTCTGAGGTGGCTCGGGAGTTCATGGCTTCCATGACAGCTATGGACCTGACCCAGCTAATTCATGGCCCTACTCACATGGGGGGAAACACGCTGGACCTGGTTTTTGTCTCTGGACAGTGGCTGAGTGATCTCGAGATAGGGGACATAGCGATTGAGCCCTTGTCATGGTCGGATCACTCTCTCCTTCGCCTTAACCATCAAACCACCACACCCCGCCACAGGGAGGCGGAACCGATGAGATGGTTCTGCCCCAGGCGCCTGATGGAGCCTGATAGGTTCCAGACGGAGCTTGGGCCATTCCCTGAGGCTCTGGCTCACGCCTCGACTGGAGACCTAGTGGCCGCCTGGGATAGGGCGGCCGCTGGAGCTTTGGATCGGGTCGTGCCTTTGCGGCCTCTGACCCAGCGCTGGTCTCATCTGGCTCCTTGGTTTACTGAGGAGCTGAGGGAGATGAAGCGCCGGAAAAGACGCCTGGAGAGCAGTTGGAGGGCCAGCCTTTCTGAATCTGACCGAACACTGGTAAGAACTCATATTAAGACTTACCTAGTGGCGATAAAAGCAGCAAAATGTAATTATTTTGCTGCTCTTATTGCGTCATCAGATAATCACCTGGCTGCCCTGTTTAGGGTGACCCACTCCTTGCTCCACCAGGGAGCGCGGGAGGACCCCTTGGAGGGTAGAGCCGAGGATTTTGTACAGTATCTGCATGACAAAATCACTCAGATTCAGGAAGACCTGGACTCCAACTGGGTAGATTCAGGGGGGATGGTGGATGCAGGTCTTGAGAATGTTATCTGGGAAGAGTTTGACCCTGTGACTCCCGATGACGTGGACAGGATTCTGGGCAGACTGAACGCGACCACTTGTTTGTTGGACCCGTGTCCCTCCTGGTTGGTGCTGGCTTCTCAGGAGGTGACATGAGGCTGGCTCCAGGGGATTATAATTGCTTCATTGGGTGAAGGTGACTTTCCCACCGCCTTGAAAGAGGCGGTGGTGAGGCCTCTCCTCAAGAAGCCTTCCCTGGACCCGGCAATGTTAGCAAATTATCATCTGGTCTCCAACCTTTGCTTTGTAGCGAAGGTTGTTGAGAGTGTGGTTGCACGACAGCTTCCCCAGCACCTGGATGAAACGACGTATCTGGATCCGTTCCAGTCGGGCTTCAGGCCCGGGTACAGCACGGAAATGGCATTGGTCGTGTTGATTGATGATCTCTGGAGGGCTCGGGACAGGGGGTGCTCCTCTGTCCTGGTCCTGTTAGATCTCTCAGCGGCTTTTGATACCATCGACCATGGTATCATGCTGCACCGGTTGGAAGAGTTAGGGGTGGGAGGCACTGTGTTGCGGTGGTTCTCCTCCTTTCTCTCTGACCGGTCGCAGTCTGTGTTGACAGGGGGACAGAGGTCGACCCCGAGGCCCCTCATATGCAGGGTGCCGCAAGGGTCGGTCCTCTCGCCCCTCCTGTTCAACATTTATGTGAAGCCGCTGGGCGAGATCATCCGTGGTTTCGGGGTAGAGTACCATCAGTACGCTGACAACACCCAGCTGTACATCTCCACCCCGGATCACCCCAACCATGCCCTTGAAGTGATGTCCCGGTGCCTGGAGGCCATACGGATCTGGATGGGGAGGAACAGGCTCAAGCTCAACCCATCCAAGACCGAGTGGCTGTGGTTTCCGACATCCCGATATAGTCAGTTGACGCCATCACTGACTATTGGGGGCGAGTCGTTGGCCCCCACAGAGAGGGCTCGCAACTTGGGCGTCCTCCTTGACTCACAGCTGTCTTTAGAAGAGCACTTGACGGCTGTGACCGGGAGGACTTTTCATCAGGTTCGCTTGATTCGCCAGTTGCGTCCCTTTCTAGATCGGGACTCCTTACGCACGGTCACTCATGCCCTTGTCACTTCCCGCCTGGACTACTGCAATGCTGTTTACATGGGGCTCCCCTTGAGGAGCACCCAGAGGCTCCAACTGGTGCAGAGTGCGGCCGCGCGGGTGGTTATGGGAGCGACATGGCGTTTCCATGTAACACCTCTCCTACGTGAGCTGCACTGGCTCCCGGTGGTCTTCTGGGTGCGCTTCAAGGTTTTGGTTACCACCTTTAGAGCGCTCCATGGCTTAGGACCTGGATATTTACGGGACCGCCTTCTGCCACCAGTAGCCTCTCACCGGCCAGTACGCTCTCATAGAGAGGGGCTCCTCCGGGTGCCGTCGGCCAAACAGTGTCGACTGGCGGCCCCCAGGGGGAGAGCCTTCTCTGTGGGGGCACCTGCTATCTGGAATGAGCTCCCCCCGGAGATACGGAGGATCCCGGATCTATGCACCTTCCACTGCGCCCTCAAGACTTTTTTATTTCAACAGGCCAGCCTGGCCTAACTTTTCCCTTTTTAACTTTTTAAATTGTAAATTGTAAATTTGTCTTAAATATTGGGGGTGTTTTAATTTGTCCCGGGCGAAATTATTTAATGTGGTTTTATACTGTCTTTTAAATTTTGTAATTTATGTGTTTTATTTTTTGGGCTGTTCACCGCCCTGAGTCCTTCGGGAGTAGGGCGGTATATAAATTTGATAAAATAAATAAAATATAAGTCTAAGTGCTATTGCTATTGCTAATTAAAATTAAAAGTTTTTCCCCTTCCCGAAACAATCAGTCACATGGTCCAATCAAGGTGCTCTCTGGTTGCCTGGTAATTTCACTCCTCCTCTCTCCAGTCACCGGTGGGAATGTCCTTGGTTCCCAGGAGAAAGTATTTTGTTTTGGCTACAAAACCCCAGCTATCACTATTCCCCCTCCCCATCCCTCAGCTCCAGTGTGGCAACACTGAAGCCTGAAAATGGCCTTGGTCAGGTCAGCTTCAAGGTTGACACTGGGCCTAAAATGGAACCCTGAGGTACCCCACTTCCCACCTCCCTACATGTGGATTTAGTTCCGTTAAAAACTACACAAACCCAGCACGGGTTTGTTAAAAACTACACATGTAGTTTTAAAGTAATAATTTAACATTATTCAGAATATGCTGAAAAAGATGTCATAATGTAAGGTAGGGGTGTCAAACTCGTGGCGTCACATTGTCACGTGACGTATCATTGTCATGTGACTTTTTCCCCCTTCACTAAACCGAGGGTGGGCACGGCCAGCATGTGACACATCCGGCCTGCGGGCCACGAGTTTGACACCCCTGATGTAAAGGATTTTTAAATTAACATCTAGTCATTGCAACCTTTTGTTTATTAAATTGCTGTATATAGAAGCAGATAGCAGTAATGCCATTTGTGTGTGTATGTGTGTACTTTTAGAGGTTATATTTACTCTGGAATTCTTGTAAGCATAATGAATAGGCCAGCATATTTTAAACGGTTATCGACATGGTGTTATCTTGTAATTTGTCAGGGAAGAAGTTCAGTTAACTATTTTTTGATTGGTTCCTATTTTAACCTAGACAACCCATGACCCATTAGGTCATCCTTCTTTCCACATATAATACAGGCTAGCCCCATTTCCCCTCCCTTCATGACCCACAACACAGCCCCAGTGAAGCTGCCTCCTTCTCCTCCTCCTCGGCTGATCACAGAACTGGCTGTCAGTTTTTTTGGAGGAGGGGTAAAAAAGGGAGTCATGGACCATGAAAACTGCACCCCTGGTCCCTATCCTGTCATATCCCCAAGAACCCTCTCCCTCCAGGGAGGAAAAAGCCTCACCCATTGACCACCGGTGCCCCCCAGTCATCCCTACCTTGCCAGGAGACATCCAAAACACTCTCTTGTCCTTCCCTCACCATCTACCACCGTTAAGAGGTTTGAAATTTCGGCCTTGGTTCCAAAGCAGCCAATTGCTGCTTGTCTGCCGTGCCTTGCTTCCAGCTGATTGGGTGCAGAGGCCAGAGGAGACAGAAAAGAAAGTGGGGACATGCCCTTCCCATCTTCCCTTACACCATGGAACTAGCAGGTTTCTGGGAAGTGTAGTTTGAAATCATGGCCACAACTGGTGCAAAGATCCTTGAAATTTCATTTACACAGGACTAATGTGTCCTGGATTTTGGATACAATCTTTAAGTTAGCCATTTTGAGGTACCTTGATTCAAAAATTGTTGCTCTATGGTGCAACATTTTACCCAACTGAAGGTGACAAACAGGAGAAACAGACAGAGTTTTAGTAGTATATAGATTTATAGTATATTATGAGCTCTTTGGGAAGAATAGAAAGGGAACTCTTTTCTTGGAAATATTTCTATTGATTATGTGCCATGAACTCATTTTTTACTTTTAGCAATCGTGGGTTGATTTTTCTCCATGACCATCTATGGAAATATTAAGGAAGCATTAAACATGAAAAGCTGTCTTACCAAGTCAAAGAATCTGTTTGCTTTGTTCAGTACTGTATTGTATGTTCTTGCTGTTTCCTCTTGGTTCTTGGACCCTCACACAGGAAACAGTAGGACTGGTTTGACAAAAATGATAAAGAGATCAAGGCCTTACTTGCTGAAAAGCACCACCTTCACCATGCTTATCAGAATGACCCGTCGTCAACAGCTAAGAAAAATGCCTTCAACAACACTCGCAGGACCATACAGAGCAAGCTTCGCAAGATGCAGGACTCCTGGTTGCGTACCAAAGCAGATGAAATTCAGAAGTTTGCTGATAGAAATGATGCTAAACAGTTCTACGAAGCCCTCAGATCCTTGTACAGCCCTCAGCGAGCTCCCCCCTACTGGACTCAGATGGTGCAACTCTCATCACTGAGAAGACTCTGATTCTACAGCGATGGGATGAGCACTTCCAATCCGTATTGAACCACCCATCTTCTATCAACAACGAGGCGATCAACAGAATGCCCCAGGTGGATATCAACCACAGCCTGGGCGCCCCACCATCAAATACTGAAACCCTACAGGCCATCAGCCAGCTGTCCAGTGGCAAGGTCCCAGGGTCTGTGATCCCAGTGGAGGTCTATAAGGATGGCGGTGCAGTGCTTGTCGACAAACTCACTCAGCTGTTCCAGTCTTTCTGGAATCAAGGATCCATTCCTCAGGAACTGAAAGATGCTTCCATCGTACACCTCTACAAGAGGAAAGGGAATCGACAAGGCTGTGATAATCATAGAGGAATATCACTGCTTTCCATCGCAGGCAAGATCCTTGCACGAGTGTTTCTGAACCGCCTGGCTGACCACCTGGAACAGGGTTTAGTACCCGAGACACAGTGCAGTTTCCATAAAGAGTGTGGCACTTTGGACATGATCTTCACAGCCCGACAGCTCCAAGAGAAGTGTCAAGAGCAGAATCGTGAATTGTACACCACCTTCGTGGATCTCACTAAGGCTTTTGACACTGTCAGTTGCGAAGGTCTGTGGTGCATCATGTCGAAGTTTGGGTGCCCTGATAGATTCATCCTGATGGTATGTCAGTTCCACGACAGTATGATGGCTCGTGTTCTGGACAACAGAGAAGCTTCAGATGCCTTTCCTGTTACAAACGGCATCAAGCAAGGGTGTGAAGTTTCCAAAAGATGCCCTAATTAATTCATGAGCCGTGAGCCGAACTTCAAAAGAAATACAGTCCTTTATTAGGAGCACCATTTCGGCAATATTCGGATATAGTTAGAACTAATCCCCCTATGACCCTGTCTCTCCCCTCCTCTCTGGCCATGTCATAAATCACATTCTCCAATTAACCACTTTGGCTGGCTGTGAAATCCAACACCCTCCTTCTGATTGCGGTCAGGAAGAATGTATGGAATGCACTTCAGTTAGGGAAATCAATCAGCTCTATCAGTTCTCCCTCCCTCCTGCTCATGGTAACTTAAAAGCTTTGCAAGTTGACATTCGGCTCCCCTCACTTCCCGAGGGCGACCTGTGCAAAGCAAAACAATTTGAGTACAGATGCAGAGTTTAGGGACGTGACCCCCCACCTGGCTTGTTTGGATTTTCTGCATGAAATTTGGCTATAAGGCGATCAGCCTGGATGTTTCAACGCTTTACCCAAGATGCCTCTGATAAGGGGTAACCCTTCCACTTGATTAAATATTGGAGTTGTCTCCTGTGCCACCTCGAATTGAGGATTTGCTGCACCTCATAATGGGTCTGGCCCCCTATGACCACAGGGTCTGGGGGCTCACGGGGTAGTGGCCTCAGGGTCGATCCGACCACGGGTTTTAAGAGGCTACTATGGAATACCGAGTGTATCTTCCCTAGCAGTTGGGGCAACTTCAATTGCACTGTGACTGGGTTGATTATCTTTACTATGGGGAATGGTTCCATAAACTTTGGTCCCAATTTCTTGCTAGGAAGTTTTAACCTCAAATATTTTGTGGAGAGGTAAACTTTCTCCCCCAATTGAAATAGCCTTTGGGGAGCTCAGTGTTTGTCTGCCTGTTTCTTATAGGTTTGTGCTGCTTTAGCTAGCGCTTTCTTGACATTCTCCCAGGTTCCTTTCAGTGTCGCCATCCAATCGGTCAAGCTGACTGAGGAGAGAGGCTCCCTTGGGTACTCAGGCATTGGGACAAAGTCCATGCCGCTCACTACCTTAAATGGGGTTAGCCCCATGCTACTGTGAACAGCATTATTATACGCGACCTCAGTGAAAGACAGGAGGTCCGTCCAATTGGACTGCTGATAGTTCACGTAGCACCTCAGGTACTGCTCTACCATGGCATTCAGTCTTTCTGCCCCCCCATTGGTGCTCGAATGAAAGGCTGAGCTAAAGCCCTGGGATGACCCAATGGACCGTAGGAACTCCCTCCAGAACTTAGCCGTGAACTGGACCCCTCTGTCAGAGATAATTCCTCTTGGTACTCCATGGAGGCGGTAGATGTGTTTCAGGAACAGTTTGGCCAACTGGTGGGCTGAGGGTAGTCCACTGCAGGGTATGAAGTGTGCCTGTTTGGAAAATAAATCTATTACAGTCCAGATCACCGTGTTTCCCCCACTTTTTGGCAACTCCACTATAAAGTCCATTGCAATCTCCTCCCATGGTCTTGTAGGCTCTGCTACTGATTGTAGCAGTCCGGGGGGGGTTTCCTGGTCACTTCTTCATCATGGCGCAGATGGTGCAAATTTTCACATAACTGTCCACGTCTTTCTTTATGCTGGGCCACCAGAACTGCCTCCGCGCTAAGTGTAAAGTCTTTAGGAATCCGAAGTGGCCTGCCGGTTTAACGTCGTGGCTCCTCTGGAGGATCAGGGTGAGTAGGGATTCCGGGACATAGAGCTTTGTCCCCTTCCATGCGAGGTCATCCCTTTTTGTCAGAATGTGTTGATTGTCTCGGAACCAGGGGTCTGCCAGCAGTTCAGTTTTGAGTTTTGCTGTTAGATCGCTTGTTGGTCGGTCATGCCGGTTGTGGCATTGTCGTCTGGTGGTTACTTGGCCCGCTATTTGGGTAAGGGGAACGATGGCATCCACTACCTGCTCCCGCTCACATTTGTACTGGGGCATGCGGGAGAGGGCATCGGCTAGAAAGTTCCTCCCCCCTGGAATGTGCTTTAGCATGAAGTCGAAGCGGTTGAAGTATTGAGCCCAATGGACTTGTTTGGGCGATAGTTTTCACGGGGTCCTGAGGGCCTCCAGGTTTTTGTGGTCAGTCCAGACTTCGAACGGTTTCTGGCCCCCTTCCAGCAGGTGTCGCCAGGTTAGCAGTGCCCATCTCACTGCGAATGCCTCCTTTTCCCATGCTGCCCATAGTCTCTCTGTGTCCGTGAGCTTGCGGGAGGTGTAGGCGCAGGGTTGTAGATTTCCTTGACTGTTTCTTTGGAGTAGCACTGCTCCAACTGCCACCTTGCTGGCATCTGCTTGGATGACAAAGGGTTGTTCGGGGTCAGGATGCTTCAACACCGGTTCCTTCGCAAACATTTCTTTTAGTGTTTCAAATGCCTCTTGGCAGGTTAGGTCCCACTGTAGAGGTTGTCCCGGGCGGGGTTTTGTTCCTGGGCTCCCTGTCTTTAGGAGGTCCGTCATGGGTTTGGCAATCTTTGCAAAGGAGGGGATGAATTGCCTGTAGAAGTTCGCGAACCCTAGGAAGCTTTGTAGCTGTCTACAGGTGCGAGGGGGTTGCCAGCCTAGGACGGCTTGCACTTTGGCTGGATCCATCTCTATTCCCTCATTTGACACTCGATAACCCAAGTAGTCTAGCCGTGCACGGTGGAATTTGCATTTTGACAGCTTGACATACAGGTTGGCTGCCAGAAGTTTTTCCAGTACCTGGCGGACAAGGGATATGTGGTCGTCCATGGTCTCAGTGTAAATGAGGATGTCATCTAGGTAGACAAGAACCCCCTTGTAGAGGTGCTCATGCAGCACCTAATTTATTAATTGCATGAACACTGCTGGGGCTCCCTGCAGTCCGAAAGGCATCACCTTGAATTGGAAGCTCCCTAGGGGGCAGTTGAATGCTGTTTTCCACTCATCTCCCTCCCTGATGCGTACTCGGTAGTATGCTTCTCTGAGGTCTAGTTAGGTGAAGACTTTTCCTTTGGCCAGGCGAGATAGCATGTCCTTCATGAGGGGGAGGGGATATAGGTTGTGTACACACACTGCATTGAAATCTCGAAAGTCGACACACAATCTCATAGTCCCATCTTTTTTTTCTTTGAAGAGGACTGGCGCCGCGATCCATGGTTTGGCTGGCTCGATGAACCCCCTTTCTAGGTTTTTGTCTATGTAGTTGCGCATTTCTTGCATTTCCTGAGGTGTCATGGCATACAGCTTGGGTTTGGGTAGTTTTGCCCCAGGGATGTTTTCGAAGGCGCAATCTGCCTCACGGTGGGGAGGCAGGACGTTGCACTCGGCCTCGCTAAATACTTCTGCAAGGTCCTGATATTCCCTCGGGATCTGTTCAGTCTCTGGGGTTTTGTCGGATGTGGCTGCCAGTTGTTCTGGTGTGCTCTTTTGGAGGGTTCCCTGCATGGGCGGTATTTCTGCTCGCTGGTGTGGGAGGGGTTGGGGCCCCCTTGCTATTCTCAGTCTGCGGGTACCCCCTTGCCACCAGATGGTCGGTCCCCACTTGTCTAGCCAGGAGGGCCCCAGTATGACTGGATCTGTCATTTTGGGGGTTATTACGAATCGAATTACTTCCCAGTGATCCGCTAGCTCTAGCCTCACTGGTTTGGTCAGTTGAGTGGCATAGGCTCCCCCCATTAGGGACCCATCAACCTGTTTGAACCGGATTGGGTGGGTCAGTCTTTTTGCTCTGATCCCCAGTTTCAGGACTGTGGTTAGGTTGATCAAGCATCTAGTGCAGCCTGAGTCTATCAGGGCTTGAAAGGCCCCCTGGGTCCCTGTTTTTGGGGCTGTGAGGCGTATTGGGAAAACGAAAGGGTGGACTGGTCCCCTTACCATTGGGTCATTTTCGCCCTCGTCCTCGCTATCATAGGATTCTGGCAACTGGTCATCGTTGCCTGGTGTTCCTCCCCCTTCGGCTGGGTGGGAAGGGACCTCTTCAGCCTGGAGGGCCCTCCGGGATGTGTTGGTGGCTCGTTTGGGGCCTCGTCGTGCCCTAGGTGGTAGCTCTGGCGTAGGCCTTGGGGCTGGGGTCGTGCACACAGATACCATGTGGCCCTTCCCCCCACATCTGTAGCACTTCAGCAGGCTTTGAGGGAGGGCTGATTTCAGGTCGGGTTGCCCCCTCTCTTTTGTGTCTGGTTGCTCTCTCATGTTGTTGGCGCGCAATCCACTGTCGACTTTTATTGCTACTCAGAACCACTCAGAGAGCTGGTTTGGGATGTCCAAGTAAGTGGTTACCTGGGCAATTTGATTGTCCAGGCTTGTTCTGAAAAAGTGCACTAGCAACTGCTCTGGCAAAGGGGGTAGCCTCCCAATGACTCTCCTAAATTCGCGGATGTGCTCTTTAATGGGACGGCCCCTCTGCTTTAGATAGCTGAGCTCATCCTCTGCATACAGGTCTTCCTCTGCCTCCTCGAATCTGGCCTCTAGCAGTTGTAGGAAGTCATCTACATCTTGCAGCTGGGGGGCTCTCCTCTTGTGGAGGGCTGCTAGCCATTCCTTTGCTTCCCCCTCTAGCCCCTCTGCGATGGTATTCACCATGGCTCTGGGGGATGGGTAGAGGTGTCCATAACATTCTAGGTGGATCTCAGCTGAGTCAAGGAATAGAGCTAGCTGGTCTGAGTCCCCATCAAACTTTCCTCTGAACTGGGGCAGTTCATTCAGCACTGCTCCTCTCTCCCCCTGTTGGCCTCTGTATGCTTGCATTTGATGTAGCTGGCCCTCTTCCTCAGCTCTAGTTTGGAGGGAGAGAGGGGTTTGTCTGCCCTGGGCAGCCTGCCTGCTGCATGGGAAAGACACTGGTTGCGGCCTCCTTCTTATGGGTGGAGAAGGGGGGCTGTGCTCCTGTCTGCTTCTCCTCACTTCAAAGGAATCCACTGCTCCTCCCCTCTCCTTTGGCCTGCATGACAGCCCCTCATCGGGAAGGGTGGCTTGGTCAAATTCCTCCCTCGGCTGCTCTCTGGAACTCCCCAGGGGCTTTGGGAGCCTGGCTTGTTTCCAGTCCAACCTCCATTCCACTCTTCCCAGCTCGCTCAGGGGCTTCCCCTTTTCTCAGGCATTGGGGTAGGGGAACTCGACCTCAGCTGCCTTAGGGATTAACTCCCACCAATACTCATCTTTTCTTGCTTCTGCCGCTGGAGCAGGCATTTCAGCTTTGATGTCTAAGGGAGGCTGCACTCTGGCTGCAATTAGGCTCTCTTCAGATAGCCCGTCTTTGGCCATGGTTGCCTGATTTTCCCTCCCAGCACCCTAGACATTGGGGAGCGGTTGGAGAGTCCAGGATTCAGGAAACCTGGTAATCTTGATAGATTTTAAAATTAGTGTTAACTGTCTGTGAAGTTTCCGAAAGATGCCCTAATTAATTCATGAGCCATGAGCCGAACTTCAAAAGAAATACAGTCCTTTATTAGGAGCACCATTTCAGCAATATTCGGATGCAGTTCGTAGGAACAAACTACCAAAAGAAATACATGTTAGATTCGCACGCAAAACTGTAAAAGAAGAGATCTACACATTAATGAGAGAGGGAAAACCCTGTTATAAAGGAAAAGAAATAATAACCCTAAAACAAGTTCCAAGAAGAATAAGAGAATACAGAAAAAATTATAATTTCTTGACAACCCTACTGAATCAACATAAAATAATGTTCCGCTGGCTGGTGCCAGAGGGAATTCTAATATCTTGGGACGACAAAAAATATAAAATCGACACGATAGAGAAGGCACAAGAATTTCTTGACACTCACTTTATAATAGAAGAAGAACAGGAAACTAGACGTGACTCAGAAAACACAAATCAGGAACACTCCACAGGGGAAACAAAAAAAGAAAAGGAAGAGAAGGAGTCTAGGGAAAGGGAGAAGATGGAGAGAGAAGGGGCTAGGGGGAAAACACAAATGGTAACAAGAAACACAAGTAGACTTAGACTAACAAAGAAAAATTAAGGGAAATGGGACGAGAAGTGAAATTAATTTCAATCAATATAAATGGCCTTAATCTACCAACTAAAAGAACACACACTTTCAAAAAACTACAAAAATTAGATATAGATATTATCAATTTACAAGAAGTACATATCAAAAAACAACATCAACAGCTACTAGAAAATAGAAGACTTGGAACAGTATTCACCTCACTATCAGATCAAAAAAAAAGAGGCATTGCAATATACATTAAAAGCCATATTCAGGCAAAACAAATCTACACAGATGGAGATGGCAGGATACTAATGATAGACATTAAGATGGAGGCCCGAAATATGCTACTGATATCAATATATGCTCCAAACGGGAACCAAAAAGAATACTTCAAAAAAATACATAATAAAATTAAAGAATTAGATTATGAACATATATGTATAATAGGGGACTATAATGCAATCGTGGATACGGATTATGATTACCAAAGTAATAAAAAAAAAAATCTAGGAAAAAGACACTACCTGACACCTTTAAGGAGATGATTCAAGAGTTACAACTGAAAGATGCATGGAGAGAATTGAATAAAACTAAAAAACAATATACATATTACTCAAATCCCCACCAGTCCTGGTCCAGGCTAGACATGGCCTGGATGACTGCAGAATTAAGAGAAAACATAAAAGAAATCGAAATTACACCGAATGTATGGGCAGACCATAGTCCTATAACAATAGTCTGGAAAGGCCAGCAAAAAAGAGGAAGATGGATGATGGACAGAGAGATCATCAAAGATAAAGAATACATTGAGATGATAAAGAAAGAGATGAAGATATTCTTCCAAATCAACAATAGGGAACAAACATCATTGCAAGTTCTATGGGATACCACAAAAGCATATATAAGAGGACTAACAATTTCATTTAAGGCGAAGAAAAATAGAGAGAAACAGCAAAGAAGAAACAATTTATTGATTGACCTTGCAAAACATGAAGCAGAATTACAGAATAGACCCGACAGGAAAGAGATCAAGGAAAAAATAAACTTTATTAAACATGAAATAAACTTAATAACAACAACAGAAATAGCAAGGAAAATCAAGATGGCAAAACAAAACCAATTTGAATTCGCAAATAAAACAGGACGTTGGTTGGCCTATAAATTAAAGAAAGAAAAGGACAAAAGACTAATACATCAACTACAAGATGAACAAGGGCAATTGCCGCATATGGATGAGGAAAAAAAGTGAATCGTAAGGAACTTCTATCAGGAATTATATACACAAGAAGAAGTCCAATCGGAAAAAGTTAAAGAGTATATAAATAAAACCAACATTCAGGAAATAAAGGAAACTCAAAGAGAACTCTTGAACAGACCAATATCGATGTCAGAATTAATTGAAGCAAAGAAGAAACAGAACAACAATAAAACACCAGGTCCAGATGGCATCCCGGCGGAATTTTACAAAATTGAGCACCAGCCAATAGGTGATGTTTTACTACAAGTCTTGAATGAAGCAATTCTAGAAGCCAAAACTCCCAAATCATGGACAGAGAGAAGGATTTGACCTGTCGAAAGGCTGGCACGCATTCTTATGGGAGGAAAAACCAAGGCAACATGAACACTTCAGGAGACACTATATCAGAGGAGCATTGGCAAAAATTTGGACCGAAATAAGGAGAAAACATTACGATAAAATCCCAAGATGGTTATCAACTATGGAGGCCCAAATTTATCCGAACACAATGGATATAGACAAGATGAAAACCTATGTCGAATTGTTGAACACCGAGGGAGAAATGAAAACAAGAGACGAACTGAGACAACAGGGCACGGACATTGACTGGTGGCCGTATTTACAGATAAAATCAAGATACAAAATCGACATTAAAAAAATTTGGAATCCAAAAAGAAAGGAATGAATTAGATAAAATCATAATGCAATCAGATAATAAATTAATAACTAAAATATATAATTATCTATTAAAATACAAATTGGAAGAAGAAGTGGTGAAGGAAAATATGATTATTTGGGCTAAAAATTTTGGATATAATATCAACTTAGAAAATTGGGAGAAAATGTGGAAGGTAAATACTAAGCTGACAATGTCCGTGCCCTATAAAGAAAATACATACAAGATGTTTTATAGGTGGCATCTTCCCCCCGCACGCTTGGCAAGGATGTTCCCTAACGCGAATCAGAACTGTTGGAAGTGTAAAACACAGAAGGGGACCTACTACCATATGTGGTGGTCATGCCCAAAGGCCAAAAAATTTTGGAAAACAATTCAGAATCAGCTGGAAGAAATCACCACCCAAAAAGTGCCCCTCAGACCGGAAACATATCTACTAGGAATACTGACAAAGGACTATAAAAAAGAGACACAATACTTGATAATACATATCCTGACCGCAGCCAGAATCACTTTCGCACAAATGTGGAAGCTAGAGGACACGCCATCAGAGGAAAAAATAATACAAAAAACAATGGAATGTGCGGAAATGGACAAACTTACCAAAGAGATACAGGGAAAAGAAGATTCAGAGTATTATTTAATTTGGCAGGAATGGTACAACTGGTTAGATAAAAAGAACATGAAATAAGGGAATACCACCCAATGACACAAAAATAAGGAAATAAAATGAAATATCGTTGTATAAATATTGGTACATGATGAAAGATAAATATACATAGATACATAGATATATAATTACCGAAGTAGCTCTACTTTTAAAGTTCAAGCTGTAAGACTTGATTTTTCTGTATAGTTAGTTTATGTATAGTTTGTTTTAATGTCTACGTTTGTATATGTATGTTTGTTTATAAAAAATAATAATAATAAAAAAATTAGTGTTAACTGTCTGTGAAGTTTCCGAAAGATGCCCTAATTAATTCATGAGCCATGAGCCGAACTTCAAAAGAAATACAGTCCTTTATTAGGAGCACCATTTCGGCAATATTCGGATGCAGTTAGAACTAATCCCACGTAGATTTACGTTCCCCTATGACCCTGTCTCTCCCCTCCTCTCTGGCCATGTCATAAATCACATTCTCCAATTAACCACTTTGGCTGGCTGTGAAATCCAACACCCTCCTTCTGATTGCGGTCAGGAAGAATGTATGGAATGCACTTCAGTTAGGGAAATCAATCAGCTCTATCAGTTCTCCCTCCCTCCTGCTCATGGCAACTTGAAAGCTTTGCAAGTTGACACAAGGGTGTGTGTTGGCACCGACCTTGTTCAGCATAATGTTTTCAGCCATGCTGTCAGACGCCTTCCAGAATAGTTCCTTGGGAGTTAGCCTGAGATACAAGACCGATGGGAAACTGTTCAACCTGCAAAGACTCCAGGCTGTCACCAAGATAAAGGAGATTGTGCTATGTGACCTCCTCTCTGCTGATGACTGTGCCCTGAATGCTGGATCAGAGCAGGAAATGCAGGCCAGTGTGGACAAATTCGCAGCAACATGCCACAACTTTGGCCTACTCATCAACATAAAGAAGACCAAAGTGATGCATCAGCCAGCTCCGAAAGCCCAACGCCAAGAGCCCACCATCATAGTGAAGGGACAAAAGCTGCAAGCAGTGGACCAATTTACATACCTTGGCAGCACCCTCTCCTGTGCAGTGACAATTGACATTGAGGTCAACTGCAGAATTGCCAAGGCAAGCACTTGTTGTGGCCCATCAACGGCCTGTGCAGCTAGTAGCTGATTCCGACAGCGAGGAGGCTGGTGTGGTGCTGCGCCAGCAGCCTGTGCAGCTGGCACTCGAGTCGGACAATGAGGAGGCTGGAGAAGATGTGGTGCCAGAGGCAGGGGTTCAGCCAGGGCCTTCAGAACCTCCAGAAGCTTCCATGGGTGAAGAGGAAGAAGAGGAGGAGCCTCTTCTCGATGCACGAGCGCGCAGAGCTGCCAAAAGGCAGGAGTGGCTCCTCAGGAGGAGGTCTCCTTGAGAGTAAGGTTTGGGGCTAATTGGCCACTCCCTTAGCCTATTTAAGGACGGACGGCAACTGAAGCAATTTGCAGGGAACAACTTAGTTCACTCTCCTTCACGTCTGGATCTTAGTTCTTTTATCAGTGTCCTGCAAATTGCTTCTGGGCTTTCTGCCAATCCTAGTAAGATTACGATTATTTATTCTTTGGATTCTTGTAGGCTGTTAAGAAAGTTAATTAACAGCCTTTGTTTGAAAAAGACTGATTTAATTTAGTAAACTAAGGTTTGTACAGACTTTGTGTGTGCTGCGTTCTTTGGGTCCGTAGCTGGGGCAGAACAGCACTGCATTTGGCAGACTAACTAACATGTGGGACTGCCGTGGAATAAGCCTTGCTACAAAGCTCAAAGTCTACCGAGCAGTAGTGCTAACTACCCTGATGTATGCCAGTGAGACTTGGACTGTATACAGGAGGCACGCTAGGCAATTGAACCACTTCCACATGACCTGGCTCCATAGAATTCTGAGGATCCAGTGGCAGGACAAGGTGCCAGACACAGAAGTCCTCTCCAGAACAGGCCTGCCATCAGTTCACACCCTGCTGATGAAAGCCCAGACACGCTGGGCAGGCCATGTTGCCAGACCATCGCATCCCTAAACAGCTTCTCTATGGTGAACTGTCTGAAGGAAAGCGATCACACAGGGGACAAAGCAAGCGATACAAAGACACGTTGAAAGCCTCCTTCAAGTCCCTGGATATCGACACCACCTCCTGAGAAACCCTGGCACAAGATCGATCGACATGTCGCATGCTGATCCATCAAGGCTGCCAGACATCTGAGGACAGAAGAACAACCATAGCACAAGAGAAGCGAGCACTCTGCAAAGCCAGAGCTGCGAATGCTGCAACAATGGTGCCCACACATGTCTGCCCGACATGTGGCAGAACATTTCGTGCCCATATAGGCCTTACCAGCCACCTGCGGACACATCATGGACAGCCCACAACCTGTTAGATGTGAAGGTCCTCTTTGAACACGATGGACGAACATCATTGTACGTTCTGCCTGGCATCACTCTTCAGGAATCTCCTATGGACTGGAGTCGTAGCTGTTCCTCAGGGCATCGTTGCCCAATTTTGATGGTTTTTATTTTATATTGGTTTGTTGTTAAATATGGATAGTCACTTTGAGCCTTGTTCAATTGAATGCCATGTAAATGGTAGAGAATAATCAAGAGACTGTGACAGTTTGGATGGGGAACAACAGGCTTCAACTGAACCCTGGCAAGACTGAGTGGTTTTTGGTTTTGGGGTCCTTTGGTTCTAGGACTTTATCATCTTTGGTGCTGAATGGGGTTGCACTGCCCCAAACAGACCCTTTGTGCAATCTGAGGGTTTTCCTGGACTCATGACCCTTGCTTAAGGAGCAGGTGGCAATCATGGCTAGGAGGGCGTTTGCACAACTTCGTATTGTATGCCAGTTGTGCCCATTCTTGGATAAAGGGGTCCTACTCACAGTCACTCATGCCCTGGTCACCTCCCATTTGGACTGTTGCAATGTGCTCTACATGGGGCTTACCTTGAAGAGTATCTGGAAACTTCAGTTAGTACAAAATGTTATGTGTTTCTGGTAGTGCACATGTTATACCTCTGCTGCATGCACTGTATTGGTTGCCACTTTGTTTTCAGGTCCAATTCAAGGTGCTGGTGTTGACCTTTAAAGCCCTACATGGCATGGTACCGGGTTATTTGAGGGACCACCTGTCCCACCAGATCTCACAGAATGGGTATGTTATGGGTTTCTTTGTCTTGAGACCTACATTTGGCAGGCTCTAGCCAGCAGTTCTTTTCTGCTGTGCCCATATTCTTTCTCCAGAGATAAGGTTGGTGTCATTACTCCTGAGCTCCAAAGGATCCTCAAGACTTGATTAAGACAGCAGGCCTGGGGACCCTGAGGGATGGGTGAACTTGTGAGGACGAGACTCATTATTAACATTCCTCTGTCTATTACTCTCTTTCCTGTTTTAGTTATGCTTTTATTCTTTTTAATTCTTTTTATTCATTATTATATAATAGTTTTAACTAATGAATATCTTATTGTTTTTACTGGATTGTTGTATGCTGCCCAGAGTCACATTCCTTGAGGGTGGTCATATAAATTTGATAAATCAATTAATAGTTCAGACAGGAAACCAAAACCATGACTACTAACACTACCTTTATTTGTAAGGTTATAGTAACAGAAATAGTGCAAGACTGAAAGTACTTCTTCCATTCCTTGCCTTTACTTTCCAAAGAATGAAGGAGGGTCCCTTCTGAGATGCTTTCTCTACTCCCTTCTGTGGATTGAGATATCTCTTGTCTGATCATTGCCCTGGCTGTGGCTCTTCTTCCTTTCTCCCAAGGTTATTCTCACATCCCATTATACCCTGGAAATTTTGCCAGCATTACAAAATGAATTGATGTTTTCTGGAGTTTAATTTTGCCATTTAAAGCCAAGCTTTTTTTAGCTGGTAAATTTTCTTTGTAGAATTACCACAACCAGATTCACATACATTCTGGAGAGTTCTGGTTTACTATTGATGCATTTTTGTATAATGCCTGGTTACTCTTGCTTGTTCCTCCTGCAGCGTATGGCAGCTAAAGTAACTGTGAGGTGAAAAGCCAGGTGACTTGTTGCTCTTTAACAAGACAGAAAATAGGTGGAACAACTTGCCTCCATGAGTTGTAAATGCTGCAACTCTGGAAGTTTTTAAGAAGAGATTGGATAACCATTTGTCTGAAATGGTATAGGATTTCCTGCCTAAGCAGGGGGTTGGACTAGAAGACCTCCAAGGTCCCTTCCAACTCTGTTATTCTAAGTGAAAACAGCTTATAAATTCTGTGTCAAGTGCAGGAAGATCAGGAAGTCCAGGCAGTTCAAATGAATATAAAGGTTTATTGCAAGTTTATGCTGTCTGCAAGAATCTGAACTACTAACAGTCAAACTAAATAGGTGGTAGATAACAGTTAATGGAATTCAAGGTGGGCTGGACTTAGATCGATTGTGGGCACAAAAGGACTCAAGACTGATGACGCACTTGACCCCTCCCTTGGGCTCAGCCTGCTCATTTCCTACATTCTGGCCACAAATTTAGACTTAGTAATAGCTTCCTCACTAGATCTTGGCAACTGACTTATATTTATAATGGTTGCAGTGTCTTGGGGTCGTGTGATCAACTTTTGCAACCTTCTGACAAGCAAAGTCAATGGGAAAGCCAGATTCATTTAACAACCGTGTTACAAACAACTTCAGTGATTCACTTAACAACTGTGACAATAATGGTCATAAAATGGGGCAAAATTCACTTAACAAATGTCTCACTTAGCAACAAAAATTTTGGGTTCCATTGTGGTCATAAATCGAGGACTACCTGTATTCTTTTGAAAATGAGATGTTGTAAGTAGCATATCTAGTAAGACAACATATAAAGAAATAAAATTAATTGGATACAGTTGAATAGTCATGTTTTAGTCCCTGGAAGATGCTGAAATTGTAAATCAGATTAACATTAATTTAAATTAAAACTAAATTATAAATGGTTACTTGTGTATGCACTAGTTGCATAATACTTTAATCTAGATCTGGGTGTGTTTCAGTCCTCATATCACAGGAAGTGCTTATGACTACTTAGAGTTTTTAAGCAATGTTTTTTCTTTTTCAGAAATCCATGCCACAGGGTTCAATTACCAGAATGAAGATGAGAAAGTGACTCTTTCTTTTCCCAGCATGCTTCAGAAAGGTAAAATTGTGTAGAAGTTAGTTGGGGCCCATCTGAGATAAAAGAAGTATATATCTTGTTATCACAACACAGTTTTTCTCCGTATTGGTGAAGATAGCAGCCAGGCATGGGTTGTTCTCGTCTGTTCAGATTGGAGGACTGAGTCTGCTAGAGTTTTTAAGTCCCGCCCTCGTTGCTAGGGGCTTCCAGATTTTGACTCAGTCCATCAGACTGGACAGATGTGTGGGAGCATCTGTCTTCAAAATTCTGACCGATCTTCAAATTTGGATTCTTCTACTTTCTATCTTCTAGAACTGTGTTTGTGAGTGATTTGCTGCTTTACCAGCTGGTAATTGCAGCAGCTCTTCGCATTTTGTCTGCCCTTTACAGGGCGTCCCAGCCCTTCGTTGCTATACCATCTGTTTAGTGCGCTCCATTGATAGCAGGCATTCCGGAGTCGCGGAGGAGCCTCACGCTCCGTCGGGGGGCTGGAACTGGTGGTTGGGGTGCTTTGAGCACCGTTTTCTTTGATTGAGCACTTGGAGGAGCTTTGCGCTCCAGAGAGGGCTGGTCGGGTGGCCATTTTGTTTTTGCTGCAACGCCGCTCGGCGATTTGATTACAGGAGCTTCGCGTTCCAGTTCGCCTGCCTTAGAGGTGATAGCCCAGAACTTCCCTGTGTTTGTGGCCGCAACCGGGGTTTTTTTCCAGACCAAATTTCGGATGATTTGAACAGGAGCTTCGCGCTCCATTTGCCGCCAAATCACCATTTTGTTTGGGCGTTTCCAGGAGTCTTGCACTCCACTTTCTGATGGGCGCCATTTTGTTACCAGCAGAGGCGTCCGGAGTACTGTGCCTCTTGAATCCACGTAGCGCTGGATTGGTTTATCGGCCCTAATAGAGCCTTATGGATGACATCGTCGGCCCCATTTGTGAGCAGTAGGGGCTCTGGCCTTGCGGTCATTTCAGCCTTTCTGCCTGATTAGGTGGTGGCTATACCAGCAGGAGCTTCGCGCTCCATTCTTTATGTTTGTCGTTTGAAGAACGACTGAGGAGGACAGGCCAATTTACTGGTCTTTGGTTTCCTCATTATCTTGGCAGGCGACTAGCTATCATTTCAGCGGACACTCATAGTCGTTTAATAGAACATCTGGGCTGAGGCTGAATTTTATTACAAAAAAAAAATAAAACATCATAAGGGAGAGTTTGCCTTCTCTAATTGAATTGTTAATATCCCTTGTCTGGGATTACTCTGGTTGAGCGCAGCATAATACCTAAGGCGCTGAGTAAATCGAAACATGGCTGTAAGGCAGCAGCAGCCAAGCTAGCTGAAAAGGCCTCTGTGGCCGTTGATTCAGGGCCTCCTCCAACTTCTGCTCCTCGGCATGAAACCACGGCTAGTAAGGGCTCACGTTCCCAACATAAGTCCCTCGGTCCCCCTAAGACTTCTAGTCGCGATGAGCAGCGTAGACATCAGACATTGCAGAAGATCTGCGACAAGGCCAGCAGGCCTCTGGCTTCTGAATTGGGACCTGTGGGAACGTCTATTACACCTGCCAGAACAACTTCTCAGGAGCAGCCTCCTGGTGTGACTACCGACCAGGTCTCATTACGAGATTGTCCTTTGTCTATTTCCACAGCCAATTTGTGGGGACCGGTTATTGCACCTTCCATTCCTCCTGTGGGGGCGAGAACTTCTGCTCCGTTCCAGGTGGCTGAACCGCCTCCTACTCATTTACCAGGAGACTCTAATACTGCTTCTGGGCAACATCTCGGCTTTGTTTTGCCTGAAAACATTCAGCAGCTTATTTCCGCTGCCGTGCAACAATCACTTGCTGCGGGGTACCATCAATTCTACAGAGATTCTTCACCTAGCTCCTTGGTTCTCCGAGGAGCTGAGGGAGATGAAGCGCCGGAAAAGACGCCTGGAGAGCGGTTGGAGGACCAGCCGTTCCGAATCCGACCAAACACTGGTGAGGTCTCATATTAAGACCTACCTAGTGGCGATAAAAGCAGCAAAATCTAGCTATTTTGCCGCCCTTATAGCGTCATCAGATAATCTCCCAGCTGCCCTGTTTAGGGTGACCCGCTCCCTCCTCCATCTGGGAGCGCGGGATGATCCCTTGCAGGGTCGAGCTGAGGATTTTGTGCAGTATCTGTATGACAAGATCGCTTAGATTTGGGAAGGCCTGGCCTCTGACTGGGTAAATCCAGACGGGATGATTGAGGCAGGTCTTGAGAGTGTTATCTGGGAGGAGTTTGATCCTGTGGCTCCTGAGGACGTGGACAGGATTCTGGGACGGCTGAACGCGACCACATGTTTATTGGACCCGTGTCCCTCCTGGTTGGTGCTGGCTTCCCGGGAGGTTACACGAGGCTGGCTCCAGAGGATTATTAACGCTTCTTTGAGCGAGGGTATCCTACCGGCCTCCTGGAAAGAAGCGGTGGTGAGGCCCCTCCTCAAGAAGCCCTCTCTGGATCCGGCTGTTTTGGCTAACTATCGTCCAGTCTCCAACCTTCGTTTTATTGCGAAGGTTGTTGAGAGTGTGGTGGCGCAGCAGCTTCCACAGTACCTGGATGAAGCTGTCTATCTAGATCCACTCCAGTCTGGCTTCAGGCCTGGGCACAGCATGGAAACGGCATTGGTCGCGTTGGTGGATGATCTCTGGAGGGCTCGGGATAGGGGTTGTTCCTCTATCCTGGTCCTGTTAGATCTCTCAGCGGCTTTTGATACCATCGACCATGGTATCATGTTGCACCGGTTGGAGGGGTTGGGGGTGGGGGGGGCACCGTTTTGCGGTGGTTCTCCTCCTACCTCTCTGACCGGTCGCAATCTGTGTTGGCAGGGGGGCAGCAGTCGACCCTGAGGCGCCTTGTTTGTGGGGTGCCGCAAGGGTCGGTCCTCTCGCCCCTTCTGTTCAACATTTATGTAAAGCTGCTGGGTGAGATCATCCGTGGCTTTGGGGTGGAGTTCCATCAGTACGCTGATGACACTCAGCTGTACATCTCCACCCCAACGATGCCCTTGAAGTGATGTCCCGGTGACTGGAGGCCATGTGGGCCTGGATGGGGAGAAACAGGCTCCGACTCAACCCTTCCAAGACCGAGTGGCTGTGGCTTCCGGCGTCCCGATATAGCCAGCTGGTGCCATCGCTGGTTATTGGGGGTGAATCACTGGCCCCCACGGAGAGGGCTCGCAACTTGGGCGTCCTTCTGGATTCACGGCTGTCTTTAGAAGAGCATATGACAGCCGTGGCCAGGGGGGCTTTTTATCAGGTCCGCCTGATACGCCAGTTGCGTCCCTTTCTGGATCGGGACTCCCTACGCACGGTCACTCAGGCACTCTTCACTTCCCGCCTGGACTACTGCAATGCTCTCTATATGGGGCTCCCCTTGGGCTGCACCCGGAGGCTCCAGTTGGTCCAGAATGCGGCCGTGTGGGGGATTATGGGAGCGACGGAGCGCTCCCATGTGACACCTCTCCTGTGCGAGCTGCACTGGCTTCCGGTGGTCTTCCGGGTGCGCTTCAAGCTGTTGGTGACCACCTTTAAAGCGCTCCATGGCTTAGGGCCGGGGTATCTACGAGACCGCCTTCTGCCGCCTATAGCCTCCCACCGTCCAGTTCGCTCACAAAGAGAGGGCCTCCTCAGGGTGCCGTCGGCCAGACAATGTTGGCTGGTGACCCCCAGGGGGAGTGCCTTCTCTGCGGCGGCACCTACCCTCTGGAACGACCTACCCCCAGAGATACGCACGATACCAGACCTCCAGACTTTTCGTCGGGCCCTGAAAACACATCCCTTTCATATGGCCGGGCTGGCTTCATCCCATCCTTTCGGTTTTAATTTGAAATTGGTTTTAACTGGGTTGTTTTTAATTGAGGGTCGAAATTATTTAATGTCTTTTAAATTGTTTTTAAATTTTATATGTTATGTTTTATCTCGGCTGTTCACCACCCTGAGTCCTGTTGGAGAAGGGCGGTATAAAAATCAAATCAAATCAAATCAATAAATAAAAATGTCAGTCGCTTCTGCGTCTACTGGTCACGAATTTCAGGATGATCTACTGTCTCTTCAGGATCCTGAGTCCCCAGATCCTTCACATGAGAGTCGACCATTGCTCCTGGAGGATGTTGACCGTCAAGATCCTGAACTTTCTGATGATGAAGGGATTTCGCCGGAACAACTGGCATTCACTGGTCTGTTTCCACCGGCCATTTTCAAGTCATTGCTCTTTAAGGCATCGAATGCAGCACAGCTTGGATCTCCTACTGCAGGAGATGAGCCTTCTCCTTCCTCTGGCGAGGTGCGGAACCCGCTGCTTTCGGAACCAACTAAACCGGTGGACGCTGTTCCAGCGCCTCGCTTATTTCTTGATGTGATCCAGCGTCAATGGTCTTCTCTGGGTACAGCCCCAGCCCCTTCATCTTCAGACAGGCGTTTCTTCAACGTAGCGCCGGAACTGACCGCTTTGCTTCAGGTGCCATTGGTGGATACTTCAATAGCTGCCTTGTTACTGAACTCAGCCATTCCGGGCGATTCGGAGGAAGGGTTGCACCCGGAAGAACGGCGTTCCAACCAGGTCCTTCAATGGGTGCACCAGGGAGCAGCTTGGGCTATTCGTTCAGCCACCACAGTATCGTTTTTCAACAGGGCAACTCTGCTTTGGTTGCGCCAACTTCAGGACAAATTATCGCCGGATGACACCAGGATTCAACAGGATCTTAATAAGATCATAGCGGCTGTACAATTTTTGGCAGCCGCCCCTCTGAATTCGGCCCGCTTCACCTCCAAATCTATGGCTTTGGCGGTGGCGGCACGTTGCATGGTCTGGCTTAGACATTGGCAGGCAGACGCCCATCACAAGTGGCACTTGGCCTCGGTTCCCTTTGCGGGGGAGAAATTGTTTGGACCCTCATTGGATCCCTTGTTAGTGGAGACAAAAGACAAGCGGAAGATTCTGCCTTCTTCTCAATGCAAGGCTGAATACCCTTCTTCGCAGACTGCCTCTTCGGGAATCAGATTGGGGTGCTGGACCTTCCCATCCCCATGGGTCTTTCGGGCCTAGGCAGAGAAGATACCAGGTAGATCCTTCCTGGGCAAACGGCCCTTTCGAGGGGGAGGAAGTCATTCATTCCGCTGCCAACGTTAAAGGCCAGTCTCATCCTCCCATCAGGGGCAGTTTAGCTCTTTTTGCTGACTGATGGGATTCACTTGCATCGGACACTTGGGTCAGGGATACGGTAAGATCTGGTCTATCCCTTGAATTTCTCTCCACTCCCCCAAGGTTCTTTATTCGTTGCCCGGTCTCTAAAGTGCCTCACAAAAAGATCCTCATGGATTTGGCCATGCAACACCTTCTGGACATTAGAGCTATTCAGAAGGTACCTGAGGATCAGGCAGGGCACGGTTTCTACTCTCTCTTATTTCTTGTTCCAAAGTCCTCAGGGTGGGGTGGGGTGGGGTGGAGACCGATTCTTGACCTCAAAAGGATGAACCTATACATTGTGTATAAACAATTCAAGATGCAGTCTTTGCAATCCATTTTGGCTGGCATTAGAAAGGGCAACTTCCTCACTTCTATTGACCTTACTGAGGCATACTTGCATATTCCCATATTTCCTCCTCATCGTAGATTTCTTAGATTTTATTATGCAGGTACTTATTATAAGTACCGGGCATTACCCTTTGGGCTTTCCTCTGCACCCCGCACCTTTACTAAGGTGCTCACGGCCTTGGCTGCCCACCTTAGAGCCATACCTATCCGTGTCCATTGTTATTTGGATGACATTTTAATTCAGTCCTCTTCGAGGCTACTTTCCATCAGGGATCTCCAAGTAACTATTTCTTGTCTTAGGGAGCATGGCTTCTCTATTAACATGGAGAAAAGCCAATTCAATCCTTCGACCCGTTTAGTGCATCTTGGGGCGGTAATAGATTCTATAGAGGGCAAAGTTTACTTATCTCAGGAACGGCAGGCAAGCCTTCGAGAATTAATAGGTAAGATTCAAAGTGAACGCAAGGTTCCCTTAGCACTGTTATCTACGCTCCTAGGCAAAATGGTTTCGACCATTCATGTCACCCCATGGGCACGACTCCACGCCAGAGACCTTCAATGGTTTCTTTTGCCTTTTCAGAAGGCGGGCAGGAGCAAGTCTACATCCAAAGTCCAGATAACCCCCAGCGTCAGCAGATCCCTTACCTGGTGGAGGTCTCCGGCAATTTCCCAGGGGTGGATGTTTCACGAGTCTCAATGTCTGGTGTTGACGATGGACGCCAGTCTCCTAGGTTGGGGGGTGCATCTTCAGTCTCATATGACTCAAGGCAGATTGTCGGGCCGTGATCTGCAACGAAACATCAATTGGCTGGAACTGCGAGCGGTTTATCTGGCTCTTCTACATTTTCGACAGTTGGTCACGGACAGCCATGTGTTGGTACTTACCGACAATGTGGCCACAAAAGCGCATATCAACCATCAAGGAGGCACCAGTTCGGCCGGTCTCATGCTGGAGGCCAAGAGACTGGGACTCTGGGCAGAGCGCCATCTACGTTCATTGTCAGCGGAGCACATATCCGGGGTGTCCAACGTGCAGGCGGACTGGTTGAGCTGGACTGTCATCAACCATGCAGAGTGGTGCCTGCACCCTTCCCTCTTAAAGGACCTGGTGGACCACTTCGGTCTCCCAAAGGTGGATTTGTTTGCGACCCCACAGAATGCCCAACTGCCTCACTTTTTTGCCCGTTTTCCGGCCCCTCGAGCGGGGGCTCCTGCATTTCCACCTATTCCACTTCTCCCGAGGGTGGTGTGCAAAATTCTGGAGGAGCGGGCCGAGGTTGTCCTTCTAGCGTCTCATTGGCCTTGGCGTCCTTGGTTTGCAGATCTCAAGGCCTTGTTGGTGGTCCCACTCTGGAGGATTCCTCAGGGCATGACTTCTCTCAGCCAGGGGGCGTTGGTACACCCGGACCCTCAGTGGCTCCAACTGACCGCCTGGCGCTTGAGCGGCGCGAATTTTTCCTCCAGAGTCATCAGGACTATTCAAGCTTCTTGAAGGCCTTCTACGGAACGCATTTATTCTGCCACTTGGCGGACGTTTTGTACTTGGTGTGACCGAGGGAGTGTTCTCCACTCCAGGCCTCGATAGCTCAGATCCTGGAATTTCTGCAGGACGGTCTGGACAGGGGACTTTTGCAAACACCATTAGGAGGCAAGTGGCGGCTGACTTGTGGGTCATTTACTTCCTTATCTCAGCACCCCACCATTTGGAGGTTTCTGAAAGGGGCCACTAATTTGTGTCCCCCCGTGTTGCACAAGGGGGACACAAGATACCCCACCTGGGATCTGTCCATTGTTCTGAACTCCCTCACGGGAGCTCCGTACGAGCCATTGCGGACTACTAGCCTTCGCCTCTTAACATGTAAGGTTGCCTTTTTGGTGGCTATTACCTCTGCCAGGCGTATTTCAGAGATTGCTGCTCTCTCTGTAAGGAGTGACTTCTGCGTGTTTCATGCTGACCGCGTGGTCCTTTGGCTCGATCCCCCCTTCATTCCTAAGATTAATACTCCTTTTCATTGGATGCAAGAATTGATCCTGCCTGATTTTTGTTCACACCCGGCTCACACCTTGGAGCGCCATTGGCATACTCTAGACGTTTGGAGAGCTCTCCATATTTACCTTAAAAGAACGGCTGCTTTACGTCGTACAGAGTCTTTGTTTATCTCCTTTCTTCCAGTTTCACTGGGTGCCATGGTGACTCCTTCTACCATAGGCAGATGGATTCGTCAAGCGATTGCTAAAGCTTATGAGCTCTGTTCTTTGCCAAGACCCTCATGTTTGATGGCGCATTCTACTCGCAGTGCGGCCACGGTGGCGGCGTGGGCCACACAGGCGTCATTGACTGAAATATGCAGGGCGGTGACGTGGACTTCCCCTTCACTGTTTATTTAGCACTATAAGTTAGACAAATTTGCATTGGCTGAGGCGGCATTTGGCCGATGGGTGTTGCAGAGGGTTCATGAAAGTGGGGAGTCCTCTGACCAGACTGCACCCGCCCGTAGTTAGGGACAGTAAGCTTTGGTATGTCCCATGACTGGCTGCTGTCTCCACCAATATGGAGAAGGGGCGTTGGCTTACCTGAGACCCTTCTCGTTGAGTGGAGACAGCAGCCAGCCCTGCTGTTAGTCAATCTGGTCTTTCTTTGCTAACTTTTTTCTCCCAGACGTCGAGTCTGTATCTTCATCTTTGCCAAAAGCTGGAAGCCCCTAGCAATGAGGGCGGGACTTAAAAACTAGCAGATTCAGTCCTCCAATCTGAACAGATGAGAACAACCCATGCCTGGCTGCTGTCTCCACTCAACGAGAAGGTGCGTCTCAGGTAAGCCAACACCCCTTTTCCTTTTCCCTGATTACTTAGGATATGTGTTGGGAGTTCATCCCATCTCTACATTTCCAAGAATATTTTATATTTGAAGCAAAATTAAACTTAGTTTTGTTCCCAGAATTTTAAAAATCTTAATATATTTGTCTTCACACAAACTCTAATTCACTTTTACTGAATCCAGTTGCCAGAGTTTGCGTAACACACTGAACTCTAAACTAAACATATGTTAGCTTTGCATAAAGCAGCAAGTTATAAACTAGTCAAGCATTTTTGTAGGAGATGACCAGGCTGAGCCCGAGGGTGGGGTCAAATGCATCCTCAGTTTGGAGTCACTATGCCCCTGTAAAAGACCTCTAAGTCCAGCCACCCTTGAAGTCCATTTTCGGAGTATAAGACGCTCCGGAGTATAAGACGCACATTAGCTTTTGGAGAGGAAAAGAAGAAAAAAAAAAATCTGCCTCTGCCTACCAGCATCCATTGGTATTCATCTTGCAGCAAACAGCAAACAGCCTGGTAAGCTTCAGCACGTTATTGCAGCCTGATTTAGCACGAACAGCTGATTGGTGGTTGGATCGGCCTCCTGGAATACCGCCAATCAGCTGTTCCAGGCTGCGGGGATCGCCACAGTACATCGCCTCTGTGCGTCACATTTTTGGCCTCCGCATGCTCTGTTTTTGGCCTCTGCTGCCGCCGCCGCTCCCCACCACCTGGAACCAGCCGAAAATGTGTCGCACAGAGGCCAAAAATGGAGTGTGCGGAGGCCGAAAACGTGACGTGCAGAGGCCGAAAATGGCCGAAGGGTGGGGGCCGGTGGGTGGGTGGGGCTTTAGCAACATTCGGTGTATAAAACGCACCGCAATTTTCACCCACTTTTTTGGGGGAAACTGTGTCTTATACTCCGAAAAGTACGGTATATTAAGAGCCGCAGTGGCACAGTGGTTAGTTTGCAGTACTGCAGGCTACTTCTGCTGATCACCGGCTGCCAGCAGTTTGGCAGTTTGAATCTCACCATGCTCAAGGTTGACTCAGCCTTGGTTGGTAAAATGAGGACCCAGATTGTTGGGGGCAATATGCTGACTCTGTAAACTGCTTAGAGAGGGCTGTAAAGCACTGTGAAGCAGTATATAAGTCTAAGTGCTATTGCTATTGCTATATACTGCTTCATAGTGCTTTACAGTCCTCTCTGAGTGGTTTACAGAGTCAGCATATTGCCCCCAACACTCTGGGTTCTCATTTTACCAACCTCAGAAGGAGGGAAGGCTGAGTCAACCTTGAGCCAGTGAGGATCAAACTCCTGGCAGTGAGCTGAATTAGCCTGCAATACTGCATTCTAACCACTGTGCCACCACCGCTCCTATCAGAAAGTAAGATCACTGCCATAGAAGTGCCATGTAGAGTAGGGGTGTCAAACTGGCAGCCCATGGGCCGGATGCGTCACGCACAGCCCACACCCACCCTAGCTCCATGAAGGGAAAAAGTCATGACATGTCATGTGGCAGCAACGTGATGCCGCGAGTTTGACACCTGTGATGTAGAGTTTTAGAATAGCAAGGATTATTTGTTTCCTCTTCCAGCAGTTTGCCTGGCACTTTAAAAATATAAATCATTTTGGTCTGAATGTCTAATGAGCAAATTAAATTACATGGATTGTTAACTGAGTTTAACACGAAAATGCACATTTTATTTAAAAGGCCTCTCTATCTAAAATGGGAGAGCGTGAATTTGTTGGCGTTATGGTCAGTGGAACTTTTGAGTAGAAAAGTAAAAGATCAGGCTATAGTGAGCTAAGTCATAATAGATGGATTCAAAGATCAAAGTTGTTCCAGGCCAAGCATGCATAGATGGATAGGGGGTTTCAAAAGTTTTAATTTGTGTTGCAAGGAGCTTATAAGAAATGACAGACAGAATGGGTATGTGTGTAGTCACACACATGCTTCAGAAAAGTTTACAGGAACCCGAGAGCCTGCCTATGAATAAATCCAATTCCAGATCAGTAGATGTTTAGCATGGCTTGAGATGATTATTTTAGATAATTATGAAATCAAGAACCCTCGGACTGAGTGGCTGCTTGGGATCAGGGCTATCATAATTTGATTTCAAGTCCAGTTTTTCCTGTGACAGCTGATAGAGAGTCAGGCTCAGGTCATTGATTGCTTCTGAATTCCTAAGACTGACATTTGTCTGCTGCATCTAAAGCAGACACTTTTCCATTAGAATTTTTGAAGTCAGAAGCGGGCATGAGACTAGCACAAAGTATTATGGCACATCACTATGTGTATGTATTTTTGCCAGCTGTGTTGTAACATTTTTTTTTTTTAAAAAGCTAAATTTTCTTAGAAGAATGTCCTCATATGCTTAAAATATTTTCATTATTTTCATAGCTGGAGTAGATTCTGTTTACACTGGAAAATAATCAGTGACAATTGACATTCAGCAGCATATCTGTCTACCTAATGTTACAGAACATTTCTATATTTCAAATACAGAATTTTCAAAGGTCTAATGTTAATTTACTGAATAGGTATTTAATAAAGGCTAGAATGGTTATCAGAAACAAAGGTTGTCCTTTGTTTACTATCTATCATGTTTTATCAATTCATTACCATTTGGAGAATGCAGTCTAAGGGTGACTTATATAACAGATAATAAAATAGTTTATGAAAGCTGCTTCATAATAAATTTAGTATGGATTCTTGCTTATCTAAGTTGGTTTCTTTAGAACCCCCCCAATTTATAGGCAAAAGGTATATAAGAAAATGAGTTGAAACCTTAATGGGAAGAAACAAAAAATAATTAAAAGGTAATCTGGTCTGTCAGCTCATTTGTTTACATCTATGAATCTATGCATTGAAGGTAAAAGAGAGAGAGAGAAGACAATCTGTTCCTCCCTAGGAAACATTAGCCAGAGTTGATCTAAGTTGAGACTTCATTCTAATATCAGTCAAATAAACATCTAGGCCAGAGATGAGCAATTCATAGTTCTGGGGCAGCATAGCCTTTCCTCAGATAATACTAGTGAATTTCAGCAGTACTTATAAAAAATCAGTGTAGTTTTCCATTAGTGGCGTAGTGGCCTAGTCGTGAAGACGCTCACCTCCCACTCAGAAGGTTGAGAGTTCAATGCTAGGTAGTGACAGATGTTTCTCTCCTAGGGCGCAAAGAAAAAAATTGCAAACACTGCGTGGCGTCAGGAAGAGCATTCAGCCAGTAAATGGTCAGCTCCATCCAGTCGTCCTGACTTTACCCCAAATTAAGGGATTACAGGGTCGTAAAAAGCTAGGGTTTTTTTAGTGTAGCTTTCCATTATCTTGGTGAGGTCTTGATGAGAAAAGCATGAAAACTATATCTTATGCAATAATAGTTTGACTGATAGTTAAAAACAGAAAAACAATAAAAAGAAAAACTGAAAATATGGATAACCACATTCCATATAAAAAAAACAGGACTTCACAAGTTCCCTATACCAAGGTCATGGTGAAAAACCACATTTTTAAGACTTTCAGAACATCATCAATGTAGGAGTTACATGGATATCTGAGGGTATATAATTCCAGAGGGCAGGTGTCATGGCAGAGAAGACATGCTGCCTGTGTTCTGATAGGTGGTATTGCTTGATTAAAGGGACGTGAACTACATCAACTCTGCCTGATCTTACTGGGTGGGGTGGACAGAAATCATGGGAAATAGGCAGTTCCCTCAAATAACCTGGTCCTATGCCACAAAGAGCTTTATGACTGATACCTAGTATCTTGAATTGTACGTGGAACCTCACCAGCAACCAGGACAGCTTGTGGAGCAGTGATGTCTCATAGGCATGTCCATTACTATCAACAGCACTACATTCTGAACCAGCTGTAGCTTCTGAGTGGTCTTTAAGGCAACTCCACATAGAGTGCGATTAGAGCATGAATGACTGTCAGAAGGGCCTCCCAGTCCAGGAATGAGTGCAGCTGGTACACCACATGAAGCTGTGCAAAGGCTTTCTTTGCCACAGCTGCCATCTCTTCAAGCAGCAGCTGTGAGTCCAAGAAAACCTCCAGATTACACACTCTTGAATGGGGGAGTATAATCTCATACAAGACTAAAGATGGAAAATTTCCAGATCTGGGACATCCAAAACTTCACAGCCAATTGATCTTGGCAAGATTGAGCCTGAGTCTGTTCCTTCCATCCAGACCCACACAGCCTCCAGACACTGGGACAGGATATTGTAAGCATCACTTGGCTGGTCTGGAGTCAAGTTATTCAAATGGGTATCATCCCCATATTGATGATACTGGAAACCAAACTGGTGGATTGATCATTCATTCATTCATTCATTCATTCATTCATTCATTCATTCATTCATTCAATTTGTATGCCACCCAACTCTCCCCCTGTGAATTCAAACAGGACAGGATCATCCCTGAGGCACTCCACAAAGTGAGGGGCTAAAGGATGCCACCTCTCCCTCCTGCATCAAGGCCTACTGGAACTGGCCACTGACATAAGATCTGAGAAAACATGCAGTCAGATCAGTATAAGGAACAGATTTAGAACGCTTTATGGAAAAGTGAATTGGAGGGGTTATGGGAAAAGAATAAAAGACAACATGAAAACAACACTTCCAGCAGGATCCTCACCTTTGACAGCAGGGAGATTTTCAGCTCCCCTACAGACTCTCCACAGTTCAAGGCTTAGAGTGCTTTCTAATCCAGAAGCCCCCCCCCCCCCCCCCCAGTATAGGAGGAGGCTTTGGAAATCGACCCCTTTGCCTCCCCTGGGAAGCCGGGCGCTCTCAGACTGCTTCTTGAAGAAAAAGAAGTAATCAGGTGAGTCCCTAGCTGGGGCGGGGCAACCAAGCAAGTTCACTGTGGAAGAATCAGCCATTCTAACGGACAATAAAAGGTGCCTCCGCTTCTTAGGCACTAGGGTTTTTTTTTGCATATTTACCTTTCATGCTGAAAGAGGCTTTCTCTAGTTGCAATCTGCTGTTTCCTTTTTTTGTGGAATTTCCATCATTTTTGAGACTTTATCATTCAAGATGACGAGAGGGAGGAGCTGAGATAGCTGAGCCAGAATAAGAAGCCTGATACAATCTGAAACTGAAGCATGTGGAAACTATTTCTGAAACTCATCATTGGCATCCTTCAGTCTCAAGAGACTATGGTATCGTGCTCTGGAAAGAGGTCCTAAAACAGCATCTAGTGTGACTAAAAAGGCCAATTTGAGAGTGGCAATCCCTTCCACACTGAGGGCAGATACATTCTGTCCCCTGCCCAGCCCCCAGATTTCTCTGGTTCCGGGACTGCCTCTTTGCCTCAGCCTGCCAAACAAGTGTCTCTTCGAATTGGAGAAGGCCATGCTGTGTCTTTAGCCTCCAAGCTGAACAATCGGAGGTCAAGGTTTCCCAGTTGTTAATGTCTATTCCCAGGGCCTTTAGGTCCCTCTTGCAGATATCCTTATATCGCAGCTGTGGTCTCCCTCTGAGGCGCTTTCCCTGCACTAATTCTCCATACAGGAGATCTTTCGGAATCTGACCATCAGCCATTCTCACGACATGCCCCAGCCAGTGTAGACGTCGCTGTTTCAATAGTGTATACATACTAGAAATTCCAGCACGTTCCAAGACTGCGCTATTTGGAACTTTGTCCTGCCAGGTGATGCCAAGAATTCGTCAGAGACAGTGCATATGAAAGGTGTTCAACTTTCTCTCCTGCTGTGCATAGAGGGTCCAAGACTCACTGCAGTACAAGAGTGTGCTCAGGACGCAGGCTCTATAGACCTGGATCTTTGTATTATTATTATTATTATTATTATTTATTAAATTTATATACCGCCCTACTCACGAAGGACTCAGGGCGGTGAACAGCCAAAAAATAAAATACACATAGTACAAATGTTAAAAAACCATTTAAAACATATTAAATACTTTGGCCCAGAAAACAAATTTAAAACACCCCAATTTATAAGACAAATTTAAAATTTAAAAGCAATTTAAAAGAGAAGTTAGACCAGGCCAGCCTGCTGGAAAAGGAATGTTTTGAGGGCATGGCGGAAAGCGCGCAGATCCGGGATCCTCCGTATCTCCGGGGGGAGCTCGTTCCAGATGGCAGGTGCCCCCACAGAGAAGGCTCTCCCCCTGGGGTCCGCCAATCGACACTGTTTGACCGATGGCACCCTGAGAAGCCCCTCCCTATGGGAGCATACTGGTCGGTGAGAGGCTACTGGTGGCAGAAGGCGGTCTCGTAGATACCCCGGTCCTAAGCCATGGAGCGCTCTAAAGGTGGTAACCAAAACCTTGAAGCGCACCCGGAAGACCACCGGGAGCCAGTGCAGCTCGCGCAGGAGGGGGATCACATGGGAGCGCCACGTCGCTCCCATAACCACCCGCGCGGCTGCATTCTGGACCAGCTGGAGCCTCTGGGTGCTCCTCAAGGGGAGCCCCATGTAGAGAGCATTGCAGTAGTCCAGGCAGGAAGTGACGAGGGCATGTGTGACCATACTTAACAAGTCCCGATCCAGAAAGGGACGCAACTGGCGAATCAGGCGAACCTGATGAAAAGTCCTCCCGGTCACAGCCGTCAAGTGCTCTTCTAAAGACAGCTGTGAGTCCAGGAGGACGCCCAAGTTGCGAGTCCTCTCTGTGGGGGCCAACGACTCGCCCCCAATAGTCAGTGATGGCACCAACTGACTATATCGAGATGTCGGAAACCACAGCCACTCGGTCTTGGATGGGTTGAGCCTGAGTCTGTTTCTCCCCATCCAGATCCGTACAGCCTCCAGGCACTGGGACATCACTTCAAGGGCATCATTGGGGTGATCCGGGGTGGAGATGTACAGCTGAGTGTCATCAGCGTACTGATGGTACTTCACCCCGAAACCATGAATGATCTCACCCAGTGGCTTCACATAAATGTTGAACAGAAGGGGCGAGAGGACCGACCCCTGTGGCACCCCACATACAAGGGGCCTCTGGGTCGACCTCTGCCCCCCTGCCAACACAGACTGCAACCGGTCGGAGAGAAAGGAGGAGAACCACCGCAACACTGTGCCCCCCACCCCTAACTCTTCCAACCGGTGCAGCATGATACCATGGTCGATGGTATCAAAAGCCGCTGAGAGGTCTAATAGGACCAGGACAGAGGAGCAACCCCTATCCCGAGCCCTCCAGACTTCATCAACCAATGCGACCAATGCCATATCTGTGCTGTACCCAGGTCTGAAGCCCGACTGGAACGGATCCAGATAAGCCAATTCATCCAGGTACTGAGGGAGCTGTCGCGCTACCACACTCTCAACAACCTTCTCAACAAAGCGAAGGTTGGAGACTGGACGATAATTAGCCAACACTGCCGGGTCCAGGGAAGGCTTCTTGAGGAGAGGTCTCACCACCGCCTCTTTCAAGGTGGCGGGGAAGACACCCTCACTCAAGCAAGCATTTATAATCCCCTGGAGCCAGCCTCGTGTAACCTCCTGAGAGGCCAGCACCAACCAGGAGGGAGACGGGTCCAATAAACATGTGGCCGCGCTCAGTCTGCCCAGTATCCTGTCCATGTCTTCAGGAGTCACAGAATCAAACTCTTCCCAGATAATATTCTCAAGACCTGCCCAGGCAATTCCAGGTGGAAAACACACTGCCGAAAATATCCCCGCCATCTTGCTCAAGGCCTTCCGGCTGCTGCCCCAGCCTCCAACCTCCATCCCAGTGGCCACCATTGCGACCGCCGCCGCTGCCACCACCGCCATCACCACCAGCCTCCTCGTCCTCGTCCTCGTGTTCATCCCAGCCCCAACAATTCCCGAGGCCTCCAGGGTCACGAAGAGAGTCCCGACGAGGGCGCCACAGTGACGCCACTGCCAAAACACTGCCATCGTTGCTCCGGCAGCCGCCGGCAGATGCAGGGTCTGTCACAGCCGCCATTCAAGCTGAGCCCGCCATCCACATCGCCCCCGCAAGCATCGACCTCTTCTCAGCCAGAACGTCCCCGGAGAGCGAGAAAACTCTCCAAATGGCTGGTAGGAGCTCCTTGTTCAATCTGGCCCCCCCAAAGCCCCCTAAGGCCAAAGCATCACCCCCCCAAGATTGTGAGCTCAGCGAGGAGCCGCCATCTTGGGCATGCACAAAAGCTAATTTATGTTCCGTCAGCTTCTTATTAAGCCATACTCTCTTTGTAAGTATTGAAAATGTGGTGGCTGCTTTACCAATACGTGGAACCAATACGGGAAAATACCATGTCAGTAGTGGACCTGTTGGCTTGAAATCCACACTGTGATTCTGGATAGACTCTCTCTGCAAGCACCTGGAGCCTCTTCAGTACGACACAGGCAAGCAGCTTCCCTACAACACTAAGAAGAGAGATGCCACGGTAGTTGTTACAGTCACCCCTGTCACCTTTGTTCTTGTACAGTGTGACGATATTTGCATCCTTCATGTCCTGTGGTACTCCACCTTCCCTCCAACAAAGACAGAAGATTTCATGCAGTTCAGTGGAGATGTTCTATTTGCAGCACTTCAGAACTTCGGCAGGAATGTTATCTTTCCTGGGTGCCTTGCCAGAGGCAAGGGAGTCCAGGGCCGCATTTAGTTCTTCTAAAGTTGGTTCACTGTCAAGCTCCTCCAAGACAGGCAGGCACTCAATGTTATTTAATGCTTCTTCAGTTACCACATTTTCTCTGGAATATAACTCAGAGTAGTGCTGCACCCAGCGTGCCATCTGCTGTGCTCAGTCCTGGATAACCTCACCTGTAGCAGATTTCAGAGGGGCAGATTTCTTCTGTGTTGGACCTAAGGCCTGCTTGATGCCATCATACATCCCCTTGATGTTGCCTATGTCAGCTGCTATCTGGATCCGAGAGCAAAGCTGCAGCCAATAATCGTTAGCACATCTCCTGGCGGTCTGTTGGACTTTGCTACGAGCAGCTCACAGAACCTGTAGGTTGCGCTCACTGGAACAGGCTTTATATGCAATTAGAGTTCTCCTTTTTTCCTCGATGGCTGGCGTCAACTCCTCCGAATGGGCTTCAAACCAATCTGCTGTCTTTCTGATCTCCTTACCAAATATTGACAAGGCGGTGTTATAAACAGCATTCTTGAAATATTCCCATCGTTCAGATGCATTTACTTCAGCCGGGCTTGGGAGAGTTTCCTTGAGTGCTTGTGCAAATTCCTCCACTTTGCCCTGATTGCGGGTCTTGTTGATGTCAATTTGTGGTCTTCCTTCCTTTTTCGAGTGATGCAATCTCTTTGCAGTTTTATTCTGCTGCACACCAAGGAGTGGTCTGTATCGCAATCAGCACCCTGATAGCTGCGTGTGATTGTAATATTGGGGAGGTTGGAGCACCTGGTAAGAATCAAGTCGAGCTGGTGCCAATGCTTCGATCTTGGATGTCTCCGAGAGACTCTGTGTTGAGGCTTTGTTTTAAAGTATGTATTGCTAACGCAAAGACCATAGGAGCAGCAAAACTCCAGCAGTCGTTGGCCATTTTTGTTCATCTTTCTGATGCTGAACTGACCTAAACAAGTGGGCCAAGAACTATAATCAGCTCCAACTCTGGCATTAAAATCACCAAGGATAAACAGTGGTTCTTTCTCAGGGATTTTCTTGATAGTAGCAGCCAGATCGTCGTAGAATTTGTCTTTGGATTCTACTGAAGATGATAATGTTGGAGCATATGCGCTAATAAGAGTAACCAGCCCTGCTGATGAGTGGAGCTGCAAGGACAGAATTCTTTCACTTCCTGCAGCAGGTGGAGTAATGGATCCTAGTAGGGTGTTTCTGACCGCGAAGCCAACCCCATATTCCCTAGACTTGTTTGATGGTTTTCCCTGCCAGAAGAACGAGAAGTTTTTCTCCTTAATAGATCCCAAGTCTAACAGTCTTGTCTCTTGAAGGGCAATGATGTCCATCTGCAGTCTGCTCAACTCCATGTCAATGGCAGCTGTCTTATGTACGTTATCTATCTCTTGTAAATCGTCAGAAAGGCCGGGGGTCATTGTCCAAACATTCCAGGTGCCCAAATTTAGGGCTAAATTTTTCTTATTTATTTATTTAATTAATTAATTTATATACCGCCCTTCTCCCAAAGGGACTCAGGGCGGTGTACAGCCAGCATAAAACCCACAAATATAAAATTTAAAAAACAGTCTAAAAATATTAGTTTGGCCCGTAATTAAAATAAACAACCCAATTTAAATAATTTAAGAAGAATAAAATTTAAAAAATTAGGCCAGCCCGGCTTGTTGAAATAAGAGCGTCTTTAGGGCCCGGCGGAAGGTGCGCAAGTTGGGAATCCTCCGCATCTCAGGGGGCAATTCGTTCCAGAGGGCAGGAGCCCCCACAGAAAAGGCTCTCCCCCTGGGGGTCGCCAGCCGACATTGCTTGGCCGATGGCACCCGGAGGAGCCCCTCTCTGTGGGAGGGAGTTGGCCGGTGGGAGGCTATTGGTAGCAGCAGGCGGTCTTGTAAATACCCGGGTCCTAAGCCATGGAGCGCTCTAAAGGTGGTAACCAATACCTTGAATCGCACCCGAAGGACCACCGGAAGCCAGTGCAGCTCGCACAGAAGAGGTGTTACATGGGAGCGCCATGACGCTCCCATAACCACCCGCGCGGCCGCATTCTGGACCAGTTGGAGCCTCCGGGTGCTCTTCAGGGGGAGCCCCATGTAGAGAGCATTACAATAGTCCAGGCAGGAAGTGACGAGGGGATGAGTGAGGATGGCGTTAAAACTTATAAAGCCTGATAGACAAGCAGTGGGGGGGGGGTGCTCCCCCACTTACAATTGTCTGAACAAGCTTTGAGCCTACAGACTCTGCAGAATGGTTTTAACTTAAAAGAATTTCTTCAGGAGGAAATGGCAAAATATTATGAGACATTGAACCAGAAATTTGAAAAATTAAGGCAGGAAATTAAAGAAATGATACAACTAAAGTATGATAATCTTGTTGTGGCCCCGCCCTCTGAGCCTGTCCCATCGGAGGAAGAAAGCTCCGAGCATGAGGAAGAGGAGTCAGCCAGGCCTCCCTCTCCAGGCCCCTCCCCTCTGGCATTGTCTCAAGTGCCGGCCGAGGGAGAGGAGACAGCTGATTCGAATCAGAGTGATGAAGAAACATCATTCCTGGACGCACCCCTCCGAAGGCGTGATAAACATTTGCAGCAGCTTAGGAGGCGTGCTAGGGATTAGAACTGAGTCACTGGACCACACCCCAGAGACTATATAATAGAGGGTAGTGGTCAAGGATCCTTGTGACGAACAAAGCAAACCCTGGATAGTCACTAAAGCCTCGTCCAGAACTGCTGAGAGAAAGATTTAAAGTGTCGGACATTTGGACTCTTGAGTATTTATCTTTCTGTTTTACTTTGAAAATAAAGTCACTTGGCAGACGGTGTGTCTATCGCTGCCAAGTGGGAGATAAGACCTGGGTGCGTTCCAAAGTGTTTCCTTAACCCTCGACTGGCTGTGTTTGTGTGTGTGTGGGTACGGGTACAGATCATCTTGTTCGTCACCCCATACTCCATCGTTAACCCACGATGGACCAACAGCTGCAGCAGCAGTTACAGCAGATACTGCAGGCCAATCAGCTTCTGCAACAGCAAGTAGCACAGCTAACTGCCCAACTTGCTTTGGGAAATGCTCCTGCAGCTCCACCTCCTCCCCCTCCCTGTCCGAGATGCCCAGTGAACGTGCCAGATAGGTTTTCTGGGCAGCAGGAGATGTTTCCGGCCTTCTTGGGACAATGCCAACTGTTTATGGCGATGAGGCCGGAGGATTTTCCGGATGATCGGGCTCGGGTGGCATTTGTTATCAGCTCCCTCTCTGGCACTGCCGCCCGATGGGCCACGCCCCTGTTGTTGCAAGATAGCCCCTTGCCCCTGGACTTTCAGGGCTTTTTACAACACCTGTGCACCATGTTTGAGGATCCCCTCCGGGTGCAGATGGCAGCGAGGCGCATCAAGGACCTCCGCCAAGGCAAGCGCCCCCTGCAGGACTATATTGCAGAGTTCCGACTGCTAGGCCAGGATTCGGCTTGGAATGAGGTGGCGCTGATGGACGCCTTCCAGGACGGCCTTTCCGACGAGATGCAGGACGAGCTGGTTCATGTGGAGGCACCACCGACCCTCGACGCGCTGGTGACCCAATGCCTGCGCATCAACGCCCGCCTGCAATGGCGACGGCCCCGTCGGGCTCTTCCGGAACCATCGACAGCGTCGGCACCCCCGCGTTTCGCACCGACAGCGCTCCGGACCGCACAGTGTTTTGTGGCGACGGCTGAGGAGCCCATGGAGCTCGGAGCAGCCAGACCTCAACTGATGGCCCAGGAGCGGATGCGGAGACGTCAAGGGGGGTTGTGCCTCTATTGCGGCGAGGCCTCGTGTCCCGCCTCGTGTCCCCGGAAACGGAGTGGACCGCTCAAGCCTGTTCCGGAGTCTCGGCGTGACCAGCCAGGAAACGGGCCAGGCCTGGCCTAGGGGAAACTCTGGGTCAGGCACGTGACCATGCCCCACCGGAGTCGGCGGCTGTGGACTGTGAGCCCCCTCGGCACCTGATTTTGAACACCCGGGTGTTGTTGGCTAACCGGTCGGAGGGGCTCCAGGCGCACGCGCTGGTGGACTCGGGGGCCACCACGAACTTTATGGACCAGGCCTTTGTGGCCCATTACAAAGTCCCCTTGGTTCCAGTGGACCCTCCGTTGAGGGTCGAAACTATAGATGGGCGGGAACTCGTGGCGGGGCCCATCAAAACCGCTACCCAGCCCTTGCGCCTCGCCATTGGGAACCACGAGGAGGCGATCCAGTTTTACGTAACGGCGGATCTGCACTTTCCCTTGGTCCTGGGGATGGCCTGGCTTCGGGCATACGACCCTCAGGTGGCGTGGTCGAGAAACGCCATCTCGTTCCCGAGCCTGCAGTGTGTCGACCACCTTCGCCACACCTGCGCCGGCCAGGAGGTCTCTGCCCCAAACGTCTCCTTGCCTCCGGAGCTGACGCCCTTCGCCGACGTGTTCAGCGAGAAGGAGGCGGACCGCTTGCCCCCGCACCGACCCTACGACTGTGTGGTGGACCTAATGCCCAACGCGCCCCTGCCCTTGGGACGCCTGTACTCCATGTCGGAGCCCGAGCTGGCCGCCTTACGGGACTTTCTGAAAAAGAACCTGGCCCGTGGGTTCATCCGGCCTTCGACGTCCCCACTCTCGGCCCCGGTCCTCTTCGTTAAAAAGAAGACGGGGGACTTGCGCCTGTGTTGCGACTACCGGCGCTTGAATGCCATCACAGTGCGAAATCGCTAACCCCTGCCGCTGATCCCGGAGCTGATGGAGAGGTTGCGGGAGGCCTCAATCTTCACTAAGCTCGATCTCCGAGGGGCCTACAACCTGGTGCGCGTGAGAGAGGGGGACGAGTGGAAGATGGCGTTCGGCACTCGGTACGGACACTTCGAGTATACCGTCATGCCGTTCGGATTGACCAACGCCCCCGCGGTCTTCTAGCACTTGATGAACGATGTGTTCCGGGACATGCTGGATCGGTTCGTGGTGATCTACTTGGATGACATTTTGATCTATTCCCGGACCCCGGAAAGTCACCTCCAGCATGTCCGCCAGGTCCTGCAGTGCCTGCGGGAGCACCAGCTCTATGCGAAGTTGGAGAAATGCTACTTCTTCCAGACTTCCATACAGTTCCTCAGGCACATCATCACCCCCGAGGGCATCGCGATGGACCCGCGCAAGGTGGAGGCCTTGCGCAGTTGGGAACCCCCGCGTCGGGTGAAGGACGTCCAGCGTCTGTTGGGATTCGCCAACTACTATCGGACCTTCATCCCGGGCTTCGCCACCCTGACCTTGCCGTTGACCCAGCTCCTTCGGAAGAAGGTCCCGTTCCAGTGGGGGCCCCCGCAGCAGCAGGCCTTCGAGGTCCTCAAGCAGGCCTTCCTCACGGAGCCAGTCCTGAGGCACCCCAATCCACACCGTCCGTTCGTGGTGGAGACGGACGCGTCCAACGTGGCGATTGGGGCGGTGCTGCTACAGGCTCCGGTGGATGGCGGCACTCTTTTTCCCTACGCATATTACTCCCGGAAACTCAACCCTTCCGAGCGCAACTACACCATCTGGGAAAAGGAGTTGCTGGCCATCAAGGCCGCGTTCGAGGCTTGGCGACATCACCTCGAGGGGGCCCGACACCAGGTGGAGGTGCGGACGGACCATCGGAACCTGGAGCACCTCACCACGGCCCGGAAGTTGAACCAGTGGCAGATCCGGTGGTCGTTGTTTTTCACCCGGTTCAACTTCCACGTCACCTACATTCCGAGCAACCTCAACCAGAGGGCAGACGCGCTATCCCGTAAGCCGGAATACTTTTGCCCCAAGGACTCCCTTCCCCCCCGGATGGTGCTGCCAGCGGACTCCTTGGCCGCGGTCCAGGAACCGCTGGACCTGCGGGCTCAGGTGCTGGAAGCGCAGCGACGGGACGACTGGTCGCAGCAGCGGAGAGCGGACGTCGGCCCCGCGTCCCCATGGACCGTGGAGGAGGGCTTGCTCAGACACCGGGGTCGGCTGTACATGCCCATGAGTACGCTCCGAGCCCTCGTCATGAACCAGTGCCATGACAACCCCGCGGCAGGGCACTTCGGCTTCTTTAAGACTTTGAACTTGGTGACGCGGACTTTTTGGTGGCCTCGGGTACGGCATGATGTGCACGCCTACGTGACGTCCTGTGTGACGTGCCGACAGGCCAAAGCCACGTCCGGCCCCCCTCCTGGACTCCTCCAGCTGCTGCCGACACCGGAGAGACCGTGGGGAGCCATCTCCATGGACTTCCTGACAGACCTGCCCCTGTCCGCTACGTACACGACCGTCCTCGTGGTGGTGGATGCGCTCACGAAGATGGCACATTTCATCCCGTGCCGCGGCCTGCCCTCGGCCCGCACCACGGCTCGCCTGTTCCTGCAACATATCTTCCGCCTCCACGGCCTGCCGGACCGGGTGGTTTCGGACGACGGGGCCCAGTTCATGGCCCGCTTCTGGAAAAGCCTGATGGCCGCACTGGAGGTGCAGGTGTGCCTGTCGTCGTCGCACCATCCGGAGACTGACGGGGGCACGGAGAAGGTCATCGGCATACTGGAGCAGTACCTCCGCTGTTTTGTCAACCAGCAGCAGGACAACTGGGCCGAGTACCTTCCCCTGGCGGAGTTCGCTTTTAATAACTCCCAACACACCTCCACCCAGATGACCCCGTTCCATGCCAACGTCGGATACCATCCACGGCTTTTCCCGTTGACCATCATGGACTCCCCTGTTCCCGAGACCCGGGACTTCCTCTCGGAGCTGCAGGCGGTGCAGCAACTGGTGCGGCGGCAGCTGATCCGGGTGAAAGAGGATTATAAACGGTTCGCCGATCGCGCCCGCCAGGCGACGCCACCGCTGGAAGTAGGAGATCGGGTGTGATTGTCCACGAAACACCTCCCCACGGACCGGCCGGTGAGGAAACTGGCCCACCGTTTTATCGGTCCCTTCCCTATCGAGGCGGTCATCAATCCGGTGGCCTACCGATTGACTCTACCCCGCTCCATGCGGCTCCACCCTGTTTTTCATTGGTCCCTCCTGGTCCCTGAGGCCCCCGCGAGCCATCTCCGCCGCCCGCCGACGCCTGCCCCCCCAGCCGCAGCCGACGAGGACGATGCCTCGACGTACGAGGTGGACAGTATCCGGGACTCCCGTTGGCTGAAGGGGCGCTTCCAATACCTCATCGCCTGGAAGGGGTACGGGCCCGAGGATTTCACCTGGGTGGACGCGTCTGCCGTTCAGGCCCCTGACCTGGTGCGGGCTTTCCACGAACAGTTCCCGTCCCGACCCCATCCCGACCGTCAGACCCGGGGGAAGGGCCCTGCGGTGGGGGATAGTGTTGTGGCCCCGCCCTCTGAGCCTGTCCCATCGGAGGAAGAAAGCTCCGAGCATGAGGAAGAGGAGTCAGCCAGGCCTCCCTCTCCAGGCCCCTCCCCTCTGGCATTGTCTCAAGTGCCGGCCGAGGGAGAGGAGACAGCTGATTCGAATCAGAGTGATGAAGAAACATCATTCCTGGACGCACGCCTCCGAAGGCGTGATAAACATTTGCAGCAGCTTAGGAGGCGTGCTAGGGATTAGAACTGAGTCACTGGACCACACCCCAGAGACTATATAATAGAGGGTAGTGGTCAAGGATCCTTGTGACGAACAAAGCAAACCCTGGATAGTCACTAAAGCCTCGTCCAGAACTGCTGAGAGAAAGATTTAAAGTGTCGGACATTTGGACTCTTGAGTATTTATCTTTCTGTTTTACTTTGAAAATAAAGTCACTTGGCAGACGGTGTGTCTATCGCTGCCAAGTGGGAGATAAGACCTGGGTGCGTTCCAAAGTGTTTCCTTAACCCTCGACTGGCTGTGTTTGTGTGTGTGTGGGTACGGGGACAGATCAAATCTGCAACGAAAGATTGTAACAGTGAGTAATGGTTTTTCAGAAGTTGTTATAAAGTTGGACACAAATATTAAATTACTAGAGTCTAAAATGGAGGAAGTTGAAGATAAGATTTATAATTTGGATAATAAAATACAAAGAATTGAAAATGATTTAACAAACATTCAAGACAATAGTTTAGAAGTAAAGTCTAAAAAGGAAGCTGGTCACGTGACTTATAATGCAGAAGATATAAAGCAAGGAATTGAAAGAGAAGTTGTAATGATGCAATACAGGCTTATAGAATTTGCGATCAGAATGAGAGGTTTACAGGAAAATAACTGTGATGATTTAAGAAAAACATCTGCTCAAGTTCTGGCTAGGATCTTAAAGGTTCATCCTGAGGAGGTATCGTGTAAAATTGACAAGGCCTATAGAGTAAATTCTTGGATTGCAAAGCAAAGGCAATTGCCTAGAGATGTGGTGATGTACTTTACAGATAAATAAGAAATGATATTGTGCAAAAATCCTTCAATTCTACTCCACAACTGTATGGGAGAAAAATTTGGATATTTAAAGAATTGCCGCCTAAGATGTTAAGAGATAGAAAGAAATTTGGACTTTTGGTGACTGAGCTAAGAAAACAAAATATTTTATTCAGGTGGGATGCTCCAGTGGGTATAATATTGAGATATCAAGGAGAAAGATATCAATTAAATACTGTTGAAAAAGCGGAAGAATTTTACTACAAGGTCCTTAAAAAGCAAAATCAACAAGAGATAGAAACTCAAGAAAAGCAGAAGGAGATGGAAGTAATGAAGAAACAACAAATTACAGAGGTCTCCACAGATGAGCCACTTCTGGATTCTCTCTCAGAGGTCTCAGCTGGACTATTTAATATAAGAGAGGCGGTCCCGGATTCTAATGTAATGACTTATCAAGACACAAATCAGCATCGAAATCTATCAGTTGATATACAATTTATAGAACCAGAAAGATTTAAGCCACAAAAGCAAAACCAACAAGATCAAGTTATAGATCAGTATGAAAACCAAATAGTTGACACACAATCTACAGAAAGGAATTCAGGATGGAGATCTAACCCACAAAAAGTCAAGAAAAGAAGAAGCAGGTTTCACAAAAACAAAAACTTTTAAACTAAACAACAGTGTAATGCCAGTTATTTAAGAGATGATTGAATATATGAAAAGATAATGGGCAAAGTATTGGTTTATTTTATCCTGAGGAGAGTGACAGACCTCTGCAGTGCCGAACTTTTGGGATGTGAAAAAGGCCTTAAATTGAATGGATTGGAAATATCTTTTTTTGTTTTTTGGATTTCTTGATAAATATATTACGTTTATGCTGAGTTATATGGCAAGAGAGTTACTGGATTGGGGCACGCAGAAGATCTGGTTGTTACCCTATTATGGTGGTTGGAATTAATAATCTGGACAAAAGACACCTCTATAGACATTATATGGAATATAAATATAAAGTCACTCGGGTGGTTGTTGTTGTTTTTTTTAATATGAAGATATTTGTTACTGATGGAGGCAGATGGTAATTTTTTTTTTTTATTGTAAAAGTTTTACCATTACATTTTCACCCCATTTTCACCCCCCTAACCCACCCCAACCTCCCCAAACCCCCCCTCCCTAGCCCCCCCTAGCCCTCCCCTCCCCCCCGGACTTCCATAGAATGTACCCCATCATTATCCCCTTTATATAAAAAAAAACCTTGAACTCTAAACCCCCCCCCAACCCCCATATCATTTTTCATCTTCAGATAGTTCAAATATTTCTATCTTAATATAATATAATATAATATAATATAATATAATATAATATAATATAATATAATATAATATAATATAATATAATACTATCTTAATATAATACTACTTTCAGTGAAAAGCTATTTGATACTTCCTAGTTTGATATTTGTTCTGCACATAATCTATCCACTTTTTCCATTCGCATTCATAAGTCTCTTGCGAGCGGTCTTTTAAATATGCTGAAATCTTCGCCATCTCAGCAAAACTGGCCATCTTCAAAGTCCATTCTTGAACAGTAGGCAAAGCTGCATTTTTCCAATATTTACCTATCAACAATCTCGCTGCTGTAATCATATACAAAATCAATTTTGTTTCATCCACTGTAGAACCCTTAACTATACCCAAAAGAAACAATTGTGGAGAAAATTGAATTTTTTTCTTCAAAACATTCTGCATGACCCACCAAATTTTTATCCAAAAAGCCTTAACTTTCTTACAGGTCCACCAAATATGATAATATGTAGCATCTGTACAATCACACCTCCAACATTTTGGCTGAACATTAGGGTACATACACGACAATTTCTTAGGATCTAAATGCCATCTATAAAACATTTTGTAAAAATTTTCCCTCAAATTCTGCGACTGTGTAAATTTAACATTCTGAACCCAAATTTTCTCCCATGTTTCCAACATCACTGGTTCTTCAAAATTTTGTGCCCACTTAATCATACAGTCTTTAACTAGTTCAGTTTCTAAGTCCCTTTCTAACAAAACATTATAAAGTCTTTTAATATGCATTGGACCTTTCTCTTTTATATGTCTAACCAGCTCTTCCTCATGCAACATAATACCAATTTTTTGGTCCTCTTTCCATCTCAATTGTAATTGATTATATTGAAACCAAGTTAAATTAATCCCTTCGTCCAACAGTGTCTGTAAAGTCTTCAGCTGCCATCTGCCCGCATCTGTAAAAAGAACCTCTTTGTATAAAAACCCCCCGAGTGACATTATATTTATATTCCACATAATATGACCAAGATCCAGCCATAGCGGTATTTTATAATCCCATTTGAATCGGTGCTTCTTCCAAACTCTCATCAAAGAATCTCTAAGTATATGGCTTTTGAATACTTTATCCACTTTGTTGTCATAGAATAAATAAGCATGCCATCCAAATTCAAGGTCAAAACTTTCTATATTCAGTATTCCAGTCTTTTTCCTTCCAAACCAATCACTTGCTGAGGTTAAGGCTGCTGCTTCATAATATAACTGTAGGTTTGGAAGTTTAAGACCTCCCCTTTCTGGAACATCTTGCATAATTTTCAATTTCACTCTCGGTTTTTTCTCGTTCCAAACAAACTTATTCACTCCAGTTTGCCAAGCTTTCAATTGTTTATCACTTTTAAGCACCGGAATCATTTGAAACAAAAAAAGAAATCTTGGCAAAACGTTCATCTTAACTGCTGCTATTCTCCCAAGTAAAGACAGCTGCAGTTTTTTCCACATCTCCATATCTTTCTGTACAACTCGCCACAGTACTTCATAGTTATTTTGAAACAATTTAATATTTGATTCTGCAACCTGAACTCCTAGATATTTAACCTTTGGTACAATCTCAAAACCTGCCTTATTTTGAAGTTCATGTCGTCGATCTTGTGTCATATTTTTAACTATCATCTTAGTTTTTTTCTGATTCAATCTAAAACCTGATACTATACCATAATCTTGTATAATGTCTTTCATCTGGATTATTGATTCCATCGGCTGTGTTAGGGTAACAACCAAATCATCTGCAAATGCCCTTATTCTGTAATCCTCTTGCCTTATCACTATACCTTTCAAGTTATTCGAATCCCGTATTGTGTTCAACAAGACTTCTAATGCTAAAATAAATAACAATGGGGATAACGGACAGCCTTGTCTGGTCCCTTTTTCAATATTAAACTCTGATGTCAAACTTCCATTAATAATAATCTGTGCCTTTTGTTCTTGGTAAATTGCTGAGACCGCCTGTATAAATTGGTCTCCAAATCCCATTTTTCTTAAAGTCTTTAGTAGAAAATTCCAGTCCACTCTATCAAAGGCCTTCTCCGCATCCAAAAAAACCAGCACTGCAGAGATCTGTTTATTCTTCTCAAGATATTCCAATAAGTCTATAACTTATTGCAGATGGTAATTGAAGATACCGAAAATATTGTTGGAATTTGGATGTGATGTTACCCTAACATGGGTGATGGAGTTTATTATCCAGCTGAAAGACGTTACAGAAGATATTATATGGATTACAAGTTTAAAGTCTTTATAGGATTTTATTTACATAAGGGAATTTTTTTTCTAGTGGAGTGGGCAGAAGAATAAAGATATTAAGAACAATTAACTATGGTAGTCTTGTAGGAAAGTGGGTGGAGACAGATTAGGTTACTGATTGTTTAGCTTAAAGAAAAGGGATATTATGTTTAGATGTGAATGTATGTAAAAGATTTGAGTTAAGAGATATAACGATGGGGGGGAAGGAAATGGGTAGCTGAATTGAATAAATGTTAAATTAGGATTTATTATATAGTTTTATAGTGGAAGGTTGCTTTCAAATGTTATATTAATATATATAAAAGATTTGACTTAAGAGATATATGTATGGGAGGTAGTAAAAGGGTAGTTTATGAGCAGTAATAGTTAAATTGGGAGGTATAATAATATTATTATGTTAAATTAAGAGTTATTAGATAATGTTATAATAGAATGTCACTTTGAAATGTATAGTATAGTATAGTATAAGGGGGATATGATAATTTTATTAAAAAGAAAGGGTCAGCATAGGGGGATGGGGTAAGTGGATGGTAAAGTATTATATAATCTGTTATGAATTTGGGTTTTATTATGAAGAAGTCACAGGGGGAGGGGAGGGGGAGGGGGGGTTAGGGAGGAGGGGGGGGAAAGGGGGAAAAATCTGTATTTGAAAAACTTTTTCAATAAAAAAAAAAAAAGCCGCTGAGAGATCTAATAGGACCAGGATAGAGGAAAAACCCCTATCCCGAGCCCTCCAGAGATCATCAACCAATGTGACCAATGCCGTTTCCGTGCTGTACCCAGGTCTGAAACCCGACTGGAACGGATCAAGATAGACAGCTTCATCCAGGTACTGGGGTAACTGTCGCGCCACCACATTCTCAACAACCTTTGCAACAAAGCGAAGGTTGGAGACTGGACGATAATTCACTAAAGCAGCCAGGTCCAGAGAGGGCTTCTTGAGGAGGGGCCTCACCACCGCCTCTTTCAAGGCAGCGGGAAAGCAACCCTCACTCAAAGAAGTGTTAATAATCCTCTGGAGCCAGCCTCGTGTAACCTCCCGCGAAGCCAGCACCAACCAGGAGGGACACAGGTCCAATAAACATGTGGCCGCGCTAAGTCTACCCAGAATCCTGTCCACTTCTTCAGGAGTCACTGGGTCAAACTCCTCCCAGTTAACATTCTCAAGACCTTCCTCTATCACCCCGTCTGAACCTATCCCGTCAGAGTCCAAGCCTTCCCGAATTTGAGCGATTTTGTCATGCAGATATGGTACAAAATCCTCAGCTCTACCCTCCAAGGGGTCTTCCCGCGCTCCAAGATGGAGCAGGGAGCGGGTCACCCTAAACAGGGCGGCTGGGCGATTATCTGCAGATGCAATAAGAGCGGAAAAGTAATCAGACTTTGCTGCTTTTATCACCACTAGGTAGGTCTTAATATGAGACCTCACCAGTGTTCGGTCAGATTCGGACCGGCTGGCCCTCCAACTGCTCTCTAGGCATCTTTTCCGGCGCTTCATTTCCCTCAGCTCCTCAGAAAACCAGGGAGCCACCTGGGATTGGCACCGGGTCAGAGGCCGCAAAGGCACGACACGGTCCAAAGCTTCAGCGGCCGCCCTATCCCAGGCGGCCATCAGGTCTTCAGCCGCGTCATGAGCCAGAACCTCAGGGAATGGCCCAAGCTCCATCTGGAACTTCTCTGGGTCCATCAGGCGCCTGGGGCAGAACCACCTAATCAGTTCCGCCTCCCTGCGGCGGGGTGTAGCGGTTTGAAGGTCAAGTCTAAGGAGAGAATGATCTGACCATGACAAGGGCTCAATCACAATATCCCCTATATCAAAATCATTCAACCACTGGCCAGAGACAAAAACCAGGTCCAGAGTGTGTCCCCCCGTGTGAGTGGGGCCATGAACTAACTGGGTCAGGTCCATGGCCGTCTTGGAAGCCATGAACTCCCGAGCCGCCTCAGACATTTCACCAATAGATGGCAGGTTGAAATCCCCCATGACCATAAGCCTGGGGGTATCAACCGCCACCTCGGCTATCACGTTGAGCAGCTCAGGCAAGGCCGCCGCCACGTGGCAGGGAGCCAGGTACGTGACCAGCAAGCCCATCTGCCCCCCACGGCCCCACTTCACAAGGAGGGACTCACATCCAGCTATCTGAGGCACAGTGGTCTCCCTCAGTTCAAGACCTTCCTTGATAACAACCGCCACCCCCCACCCCTCCCCTGAGACCTTGGCTAATGGAATGCGCGGAAACCAGGTGGGCACATTTCAACGACGGGGACCCCCCTCCAGGCCCAACCAGGTCTCTGTAATACCTGCCAGGTCCGCTCCCCCCTCCTGAACGAGATCACAAATGAGGGGGGCTTTATTTACCACGGACCTGGCGTTGCACAACATCAACCGGAGGCCCGGGCCCTGAGGATCTGTGCAACCCAGGGAACAAGAAGAGCATTGGGGGCCGGAGCATACAATTGCTCGGAGATAGCGAGTGCGTACTCCCCTAACATGATATGGCCCTCTGCTCCCGCCATATCTGCCCCTCCCACACACAGTGCCAATGGAACAGCCCTCATTCGTATGGAAGCTAGCCCCCTCCTCAACCCCTGACCCCACACCCCCAATCACAGAGCCCTCTGTCGGGCTAAGCCCAATCCCTTGTGGGTTACCCCCCAAACCCACACCCCACCCCCTCCCCGGTGCCCCTAATAACTTGGTTAAAAAAGAATACAAAGCCTTTTTCTTTAAAACCCTAACACCCTCTTGCCAAAAACCCCTCAAATTCCTCTTTGCTGCGTGCCATCTCTCGGGGTTCCAAAACCCATCATCGAGATGGGCCCTTGATAGAGTGGAGGGCCAAACCTGCGAGAGGGGGGAATCTCGCAGTTTGAGGAGTTCTACCGACGAATACATTCAGTAACTGGGTATAGTCCATGGCTAGGGGTCCATCCCAGTGATCTAAAGTCCCAAGGAGAAGATGCTAGTCTCAGGTGCAAGTTATTAAACTTCCACTGCCCTCTCACGGCAGTGAGAGGAGTCTTATGCCGTTTCGGACTCAGATTTAAACGTCAGCCACCCTCTCATGGTGGCTGAATAAGGAAAGAGAGACAGCAGTCTTGGTCCGGCTCCTTCAATATTTGCACCTCAAGATGCATCTTGAGGTGCATGAGATGCATCTGAAGACAGATGGAATAAACCAGTCATTAAATTCAGGAACAAGGACAGTCCATGGTGGCCACGCAGTAGACAAGGCCCGAGAGACCAAGATGACACAAAAGTAGGAGGACTCTTTTCTGGCAAACAGGAAACAAACCTGGATGGCAGGTGATCACAGTAAGGCCTGACACCAGGCCAAAACAGGGGCAGAAGAGATGACATAAAGAGGGGGGGGGAACAAAGCAGTGAGGTATCCGGGGCAAAACACCCCAAGGTAGTCACCACAGCCATCTTTCAGTCCCCTTAAGCCACCCTCAGCTCTTCCATAGTCCGCAACACCTCCGGCTCAGCCCCCCCAATCCTGAAACGGGGGGGGGGGGGTGGGCTCTGGGATGGCCTAAGGCTGACCCTCATAAAATGGGTCAGCACCCTGCAGTCACCCAGGGAGTTCAGCTGGAATATCTGCCAGGCAAGCCCCAGCTCTCTCACTCACGGCCTTCTGGCTTCCGCCGTTCCCACTGCCGCTGTCTTAGCAGCCGCCATTCCAGACGCCGCTGTCAATGCCACTGCCGCCGCCATCAACCTCCTCAGCACCGACTCCGGCCACCACTGGCCTCCACAGGCAGTCCCTGCTGCCACCAGGGTCCAGCGAAGTCCCGCTGAGGGTGCCACATGGGCACCGCCGCTGCATTGCCACCGCCGCCACTCTGGCAGCTGCCGACGGGCGCAGAATCGGGCGCCACGGAGCCTCAGGCCGATCCCGCCATCCTGCATCGCCGCCAACATCACCCCTTCCTGCTCAATGCGTTCTGGAGAGCCGAAGTGCTCTCAAAAGACCTTCCGGAGAGCCGAAATGCTCTCAAAAGACTGGCAAGATGCTCCTCTCATCGGGCACGGGCCATAGATAGTCAGTCTGGCCCCGGGGGTCCCCCTAGAAGTTGGGACATTACCCCAGTAAACCGGAGCTCCGTCGGGAGCCACCATTTTGGGCATGCTATATATGCTGCTATATGTTGGTTGCATGGTGCAAAGTTATCCATCTGCTTATCGGCTTTGACCCTAAACCCCACGCACCCTGTGAGGTTAACAGACCGTGGCGGGGCAGCACCTTACTGGCTGGGGGCTGCCCAGCTTAAGGTGGGTGGTAGCTGCCCAATGAGGTACAATGACCTCTCCCACTGACGAAAGTGGCCCCTGGCGTCACACTCTACGCCAATCAAGCAAAGATTTATAACCGGTAACTGCCACTTCTCATGTTGTTTCAATGCTGTATGCAAAGCTAGAGTGTCCTCTCCAGAGCACGAGGCCTGGGTAGATTAGTATGGAGGATAGACTGTTACCCAAGCAGCAGATCCCCCCTCTCCACATCGCTGAAATAGTCCAATGGAACGGCAGAGCTGATACGATTAGTTCCAGCTGCGTCGCAGGAGTTACCAGAACGTGATTGTACACAGTCATGAACTGCTTTCGGGACTCCGGATTTTGCCTCGAGGTTGACTCTTGAAGCCTTTTCCAGTAGTAGATATAGCCACAAGGCAGTGGAGGTTTGTTATCAGAGTTTCCCTTCTGAAACTATTTTTGTAATCTTGGGCTTAAGCTTTTTAGTGAATTTTATATTATTAGCTGACTCAATAGATTTGGCTTTTGGAGTCTAAACAAGAACTTTTCGTATGAATTGCGGAGATTGCTGGGGGGGGGGTTGAACACTTTCATTTTTAACAACTTTTGATTGGTCATTTGTGGTCATGTGCTGTAAAGCTCGGGGGGGGGTGTTGTAGACCCTTTCAGATAATAGTGCTGATTCACCACAAAAGGGAGCCAAAAGTCTATAATATTGCTGATTCTCCTTTAGAATACTCTTAGTTTTATTAAACCCAGTGAAATATAGGCTTCAAGCCTATAAATCTGTAACTTATAATTTTTATTTTTTTCAATTTTAAAACAAAAAAATGTCTACAAGAAAGAAGACAGAGAAATTATCAGGAGATACAGAACTTTTAAAGCCATTTATGGATGAGTACATGTTAAAAATGCAAGAGCATATCCAAAATGTCAGATTAAAGCTGGAAACCAAGATTGATTCGCTCATAAGGGAACTCCAGGAAGAAATTAAAGGTCTGAAAGGAGACATGAAACAGGTGAAAGCCAGAGTAGATTGTATGGAGCAGCGGTCACCAACTGGTGGTTTGTGGACCACCAGTGGTCCATGAGAAAATTTTGGTGGTCTGCAGAAAAATTATTTGCATTTTTTATATTGCAGTAAATCAGGAGTCTTCAAACTATGGCCCCTGGGCCAGATACATGCAATGAATGTTTGTGTTGCTGCAGAGAGTCTCCCCCTTCGGAGTCTTTTTGTGCGGGTCGGAGGGGGACAGAAATTCCGACTTGGGGTCTGCTTCAGCCTCCTGGTGTGGGGCTTTGGGCGAAGGCTGGAGGGAAGTGCCGCTGGTGGCGAAGAGCCGGAGGGCCTTGTTCCAGTGGCCCTCTGAGCCAACTGAGCCTCCAGGCATCGGTACCTGGCCTTGCATTCCCACAGGTCTTACCTCTGCTTGGAAAGCCTATGATTGTAGTCCTCAGTGAGGTGCTTCTGTTGAGCCTCCTTCTCGGTCAGATTCAATTTGAACTGAGCTGTTTTGCCAACTCTTTCTCATGGTGGCTGCTTAGCTCCAACAACTGCTTCCTGTTGGGGCCGTAAGGAGCCTGGCCGGGCACTCAAGGAGTGGCTGGGAGGGGAGGGGTGAGTAGAGGCTGGCGAGGCACCCCTTGACATGAGTGACATTGAGTTGGCCATGCCCACCCAGCCACGCCACCCAGCCGGTCATTAGGCATATCATATTACTGGTCCGCAGGATTTAAATTTATGAATTTAGTGGTCCCTGAGGTCCGAAAGGTTGGTGACCCCTGGTATGGAGCATGAATTGGCGAAGACAAATGCCTTATGCGAAGCTGAACTGGATGAGATAACAATTCTGGAAGCTTGGATTAAAGAATTTCAATTAAGATTTCATGGAATACCTGAACAACCAGGAGAAGATATCAGTTCAAAGATGGTGAAGGCCTTGGCCCAGTTAATAAAGGGGAAAACAAAATGGAAATTGAAAGCTACTTATAGCAGATGAACATGGTAGATTTGTAGCAGTGGAAATAGAATTTAATGGGATAAAATCAATAGTGGTGGGCACGTACAGGACAAATGATGATAGAAGCAATTTTTTTTATCATTTAATGGATCAGTTACTGCCTTTCTCGTATGGAAACTGGCTTATGTTGGGGGATTGGAATGGAGTGACTACATCAGCTTTGGATAGAACATCCATCAAAGGGGTTAAACCCTCACAGGGTAAATTATTTAAGACTTTCTTTGAGAAGACGGATAATCTAGTATTAATAGATTCATGGAGATATAAAAATGCAGATGCCAGAGAATATACCTTCTTTTCTGAAAGACATAAATCTTTTTCAAGGATTGACATGATATGGATATCTAAAAATCTCGCAAATAAAATTCTGAAAGTGGACATTCTGCCTAAAATTTTCCCTGACCATAATCCTGTGCTTTTGGCTTTAAGAGGAAAGCACCAATGACCCAATATTAAAGCCGAGGGAAGAACTTGAATCAGAAGGTTACATTTGCCATTGGTTTACTTATCAACAACTGAAAGAAAGGTTTAAACTAGATAAAAAGTGTTATGGATTTGACTTTGTTAAAAATGAATTGGAAATTTCATTATGTGGCAATGATGAACATATTATTCCTAAAATCTATAAAATGTTATTGAAATTGAATTTGGAAAATGAACATGTAAAACATTGTATGATTCAGTGGGCAAGGAATTTTGGATATAATGCGTTGCTTGAACAATGGGGAAAATATGTGGACGAAGGGTTTAAAATGTACATTAAATTATAATCTAAAAGAAAATTTCTATAAGATGATGTATCGTTGGTATTTAACACCAGATAAGTTATCTAAGATGTATAAAGGTATGTCAAATGAATGTTGGAAGTGTAAAAGTAAAGAAGGGACTTTTTATCATCTATGGTGGACATGTGATAAAGCAAACAAAAATTTGGAGTATGATTCATATTTTAATAGAGAAAATTTTGATAATGGAGATAAAAATGAAACCAGAACTTTTTTTGGGGGGGGGGGCTAATGGAAAAAGAACTGGAGAAAAAAATTGGAACTTTGTTACTATATATGTTGACAGCAGCAAGACTATTGTATGCACAAAAATGGAAGGACACTTTGATACCTACCATGGAAGAATGGTTGCAGAAGTTAATGGAGTTGGCTGAAATGGCAAAATTGACTATTTTGATTAAAGAAAAGAACATAAGTACTTTTGTTTCCACATGGAGACCGCTTCTGAACTTTGTGATTGATGTGGAAAAGAATGAAACTCTGACTTTGGGTTTTACAGATTAGACTGATAGATCTTTATAGAAATGACTTGTTCATACTATTATGGAAAAGCAAAAAGTTGTGATTTGATGTTAATGCCTTATTTTACTGTAATAGAGAGAGTTGGAAGTCAATGCTTCTTTTTCTTTTTTTCCCTATCTTTCCTCACTTCTCTTCCCCCTTTTCCTCCCCACTGCTTTCCTATTTACTTTTGTATTTTGTATTTTACAATACTTTATAACTCAATAAAAATGTTTTTTTAAAAAAAGAAAACAAGAAGCATTCTCAAGATTTGAATGAAGAAAAGCTCCAAGTGAGTTTCAGAATTAGATGATATCTAATGCATGATAGCATGGGAAAAATAAAGAAGCAAACCCTAGGGTAACAAGAAGGATACATGACAACTGAATGCAAACTTTCAACATCAAGCTAAAAAGGATGAGGAAAAATACTTAATACTCAATCCTTCCGTAATCCCATTTGCAAAGCAGAAGACTGGTTGTGAAATTGGAAAGTATCGGAAGTACAGTGGATGAAAACTCGGTTGAGCTATTTAAATAGTTGAGGCAATTAAGGTGGTAGCTCTGTGTCAACAAATATGGAACAAGAGTGTGGCCTACAGATTGGAAAAAATTGGTGAATGTATGCCTGTATGAGAAAAAAGGCAGAAGTTAAAAGGGTACATAAATTACTAAATTTACAGTAATTCATCATGCAAGCAAAAGTTTGCTTAAGATCTTAAAAGGAACAGCAGAGTTATACATGGAGAGTCAAGTTAAATTAACTGTCAGGTTTCAGAAAAGATAAATGGACATGAGAACAGTTGCTTCATCAACTATAGCAAAATGTGGGAAAATCAGTCTTTAGATGAAGGGAATCTGCTAAATCAGCCTGATTTATAGAGATATAAGTAATTTGGCTTTTTAGCTACAGCCTGTTATCTTACTAAAACAAATTTCAGATTTGTTCTCAAACTGTTGGTGAGAGATGTTTTCTTTTTTGCATCTGGCATTCCCAGTTTGCCGCCTCATGATTTATGGGAGATGCTTATGGTCACATGGCTGTGTTTTATTATGCTTTTGCCCCAAACTGGCACTTCTGGTTTTCAGCGAAACTGCATCTGTAGCTGTATGGAAACAGAAATTGGTTTCTTGGAAACCTTCCACAAGAGCTTCCTGCATGGCCAAATGGAAATCTTTTGAGGAACTAGCTACAAACGGCAAATTAATCCCATGCAGAATTAGTTCAATCATGTAATTGACCTTTCCTTGCACCTGAGGTGGCAAGTATTGGCTCACTGTTCAGTAAAGATATAAGCTTCTACTTTTTTTTCCCTTCATCAGGTCATACTTTCTATTTTGCTAATGAAGAGGTTCATGATAGACCTAGCACATCTCTATCCTTGGAATGGGACAGATTGCCCCGGCCATTTCGCCCTGGCCATCTCGCCACGGTACAACTCACCTTGGCCAACTTGCCACGAGACAATTCAATGTGGGATAACTCAAGAGAGGGACAAGAGGGACAAGTTACTCAGTGCTCTGACTCACCCCAGCCTTGAGGAGTTCTAACTTGAAAAGGTTCAAACCTAAAGCAAGACAAGTCCTGCTGCAATTCACTTGTCCCTCTCTTGAGTTATCACATGTTGAATTGTCCCATGGCGAGTTGTACTGTGACGAGATGGCCAGGGTGAAATGGCTGGGGCAATCTATCCCATTCCGAGGATAGGGATGTGCTAGGTCTATCATGAACCTCTTCATTAGAGCTTCATTCAGATTCGGGAAGTCTTGGCCGCCGACTGGGTTAGTTCAGACGAGATGACTGAGGCAGGCCTTGAGAGTGTTATCTGGGAGGAGTTCGATCCTGTGGCTCCCGAGGACATGGACAGGATCTTGGGACGGCTGAACGCGACCACATGTTTATTGGACCCGTGTCCCTCCTGGTTGGTGCTGGCTTCCCGGGAGGTTACACGAGGCTGGCTCCAGGGGATTATCAATGCTTCTTTGAGTGAGGGTGTCCTGCCGGCCGCCTTGAAAGAGGCGGTGGTGAGGCCTCTCCTCAAGAAGCCATCCCTGGATCCGGCTGTTTTGGCTAACTATCGTCCAGTCTCCAACCTTCGCTTTATTGCGAAGGTTGTTGAGAGTGTGGTGGCGCGACAGCTTCCCCAGTACCTGGATGAAGCTGTCTATCTGGATCCGCTCCAGTCCGGCTTCAGACCTGGGTACAGCACGGAAACGGCATTGGTCGCATTGGTGGATGATCTCTGGAGGGCCCGGGATAGGGGTTATTCCTCTATCCTGGTCCTATTAGACCTCTCAGCGGCTTTTGATACCATCGACCATGGTATCATGTTGTGCCGGCTGGAGGGACTGGGAGTGGGGGGCACCGTTTTGCGGTGGTTCTCCTCCTATCTCTCCGACCGGTCGCAATCCGTGTTGACAGGGGGGCAGCGGTTGACCCCAAGGCGCCTTGTTTGTGGGGTGCCACAAGGGTCGGTCCTCTCACCCCTCCTGTTCAACATTTATGTGAAGCCGCTGGGTGAGATCATCCGTGGTTTTGGGGTGGAGTTCCATCAGTACGCTGATGATACTCAGCTGTACATCTCCACCCCAGACCATCCCAATGATGCCTTGGAAGTGATGTCCCAGTGCCTGGAGGCCGTGCGGGTCTGGATGGGGAGAAACAGGCTTCGACTCAACCCTTCCAAGACCGAGTGGCTGTGGCTGCCGGCGTCCCGGTATAGCCAGCTGACGCCATCGCTGGTTATTGGAGGCGAATCATTGGCTCCCACGGAGAGGGCCCGCAACTTGGGTGTCCTCCTGGATGCACGGCTGTCTTTAGAAGGGCATATGACGGCCATGGCCAGGGGGGCTTTTTGTCAGGTTCGCCTGATACGCCAGTTGCGCCCCTTTCTGGACCGGGACTCCCTACGCACGGTCACTCAAGCACTCGTCACCTCTCGTCTGGACTATTGTAACGCTCTCTACATGGGGCTCCCCTTGGGGTACACCCGGAGGCTCCAACTGGTGCAGAATGTGGCCGCGCAGGGGATTATGGGAGCGACGGGGCGCTCCCATGTGACTCCTCTCCTGCGCAAGCTGCATTGGCTTCCGGTGGACTTCCGGGTGCGCTTCAAGGTGTTGGTGATCACCTTTAAAGCGCTCCATGGCTTAGGGCCAGGGTACTTACGGGACCGCCTTCTGCCACCAATAGCCTCCCACCGGCCGGTTCGCTCCCACAGAGAGGGCCTCCTTAGGGTGCCGTCGGCCAGACAATGCCGGCTGGCGAGCCCCAGGAGGAGAGCCTTCTCTGTGGTGGCACCTACCCTATGGAACAATCTACCCCCAGAGATACGAGTGATCTCCGACCTCCGGACTTTTCGTCGGGCCCTAAAAACTTATTTTTTTCAGTTAGCCGGTCTGTCTTGATTTTAGGGTTAGTTTTAAAATTTTAATATTGATTTTAAATTGACAAGTTTTAAATTACGGGCCAAATTTATAAATTATTTTAACTCTATTTTTTAACTGTAATGTTATGTTTTTATTTTGGCTGTTCACCGCCCTGAATCCGAAAGGAGAAGGGCGGTATAGAAATTTGAATAATAATAAATAAATTAGCAAATTAGAAAGTATGACCTGAACTCTGTTAGCCTACGTCTTCACCCTGATTCACCTTCTGTCATGGGAGATAACTTTTATGGTGGCTCAGTGAGCTGGAAAACTCAATGCCTTATGAAGAAACCCTTCTGTACTTTTCATAGGAGCAAAGTACTCATGTTTCAGATATTTAGTTGCTTCCAAAGTCATTCTTGACCATTCTCTTGAATCCCCATGCCACCTTTTTTCTAACCCTTCAACATCATTGAAAATATTGTTTTATTCTGTGATTTTTCATTGTGTTCTCACTTCTTAACTGGGAATGGACAGCACCGTTTGTATTCTTGTAAAACCCATCTAAAGAGCATAATGCCTGCCCCTCCCCCAAGTTTGGCCAAACTGCCATGCTCCTTTCTGATCTGCTTTCCATATTGGAGTTAGGCTGGGCAACCACTTAAGGTCAGCGCTGTATGTTCATTCAACACTGTAGACTAGACTTTTGCTTCTAGAAAGGTACTGCTGTCTCTCCAGTCAACTTATGATGACCAGATTGTTCCTCAGGTAAAAAGCTTTAACAAGCTTCATTCATCTATATGAATTATTAAGACCACAAAAAGAACTGGTTATTATCCTGTAATGCAGTTATTTCAATGGTAATCTGTGAATTTATGTAACCTGCCTTTCTTCTCTGCATGGCCTCATTTTTCCTTTAGGTACGTGGTGTTGGTTTTAAGAACTAATTACTGAGAGCTGTGCCTAGCTATATGGTACACATGGGGAGCAGCATTCCCACTAAACTATTTTGTGAGTTCTAAAAGACTCCAAACATACAAGCATGTAACTTATGTGTGTGAATTTGTAGTTAAGTATTCAAAGAATTAAAATTAGTTTCTTTTCATGAATATTTCAAATCTATCATTTACTCATTTATTGTTCCTTGATCCTCATTTTGTTCCTCTTTTGTACGCCCCTTATCAGTCCTCAATTATTCAAGCTAATCTTCAGAGCCCCAGAGTCTGCATACTTTTGGAATTTGCCATATTCTTACTTTACTTTTGCTTAAATATGCTGGGTTTAGCATCTTTTCTGTAAGGCATCATAATATATATACTTGTGTGCTTTTTTTAAATCACACAGGGATGGGAACATTAAAGATAGATTTTGTTGGAGAACTGAATGACAAAATGAAAGGATTCTATCGAAGTAAATACATCACCCCTTCTGGAGATACTCGGTTTGCTGCTGTTACCCAATTTGAGGTATGAAATCCTTTGATTTGTAATTTATGTGGCCTGCTAATAATAATTGGATGTAGCAACCTGGGTTTTTTTAAAAAAAAATCTCTTCCATTTTGCAGTTCTGCTTTTCTTTTTTACAAAGCTAAAAATATGTTTTTTCCCCTTTTGATTGTATATATACGTGTATCCTTTTGAATATTGAATATGATAGTTCTTATATGGATCTGTCAGAATGCCTCAGTTAGCCTTTTTTGGCTATTTAATGCTGCTCTTTTCTTTCTTGCAGGCCACTGATGCTCGCAGGGCCTTTCCTTGCTGGGATGAGCCAGCCATCAAGGCAACTTTTGATATTTCATTGGTGGTTCCCAAAGACAGGGTAGCTTTGTCAAATATGGTAAATAGTTTAATAACTTAAAATCATATTACAGTGGCTTGACAAACAGAAAGAAGTTACTGCAAGGCATGACCTGAGGGTTGGATGGCATGGCTTTCTATGGTTCGATAATGTTAAGGTTAATGTAGCTTTTAAAAATCACTGTTAGAAGTGCTATATTGAGAATATGGAATAGATATTAACCCAGATTGTGCCCCAAAATAACTTTATGGGTCTCAGCACAAAAAGCATTTTAAAGAAAAGAAACATCAGGCAAACAGAGATGGTTAACATATAGAGAATTGTTACAACAAGAGCATAGAGAATGTAAGATGAAATCAAGAGATAAACTGACCGCGGAGGGATTTAGTTTTCAATGGTTTTCATATGCACAGTTAAGAGAATGATTTGAAGTAGATACCTGGACATTTGGAATTAAACAGCACAAGTCATAATTTGAAATTGAACTGCGTACAAATAATGAACATGTAATTGCATATATATATATATATATATATATATATATATATATATATATATATATATATATATGGGTTTTCTATCGAAGCAACATGGTCTACCCAAATATGGGAAGGAGCATACTGCTTCCTTTTCGCCTTTCAGCCCCAATCCAGGGACCCTTAGGCAGTCGCTTTCACGACAAACTATTTTGTGTTAAATTTATATTTACTGATAAAGAAATAAAGGGAGACTAGTATAGATCTATTTCAAGCTATTTAGCTCTCATCAGCTAGCCATAGATAGAAACCCCATTTAATCTTCCCTGGTACAAGCTGACAAAGCGAGGAGAACCTGTGGCTTAGAGGTTAATACATCTGCCTAATATGCAAGCAAGCCCAGGTTCGAATCCCAGAAGGGTATGGCTAGCTGATGATATATATATACATATATATACCCTGTTTCCCCAAAAATAAGACATCCCCTGATAATAAGCCCAATCGGGCTTTTGAGCGCATGCACTAAAATAAGCCTCCCCCTGAAAATAAGCCCTCCCCGAAAATATTTAAATGCAGAGCTGGAAATCAGGTAAGATGGCAAGAGGAACCCCATCTTGCTCCATGCACCCCAAAATAAGAAGACCTCCCCGAAAATAAGGCCAAACACTTATTTAGGGGTTAAAAAAAATATAAGACAGGGTCTTATACACACACACATATGCTACACACAATTTGCCAGCAAATTTGGAAAACTCAACAGTGGCCACAGGATTGGAAAAGGTCAGTTTACGTTCCAATTCCAAAGAAAGGCAATGCCAAAGAATGTTCAAACTATCGCACCATTGCACTCATTTCACAAGGCGATAAAACTGGTCAGTCCTAGAGGAGATCAACCCTGACTGCTCCTTAGAAGGCCAGATCCTAAAGATGAAACTCAAATACTCTGGCCACCTAATGAGAAGGAAGGACTCATTGGAGAAGAGCCTAATGCTGGGAAAGATTGAGGGCAAAAGAAGAAGGGGACGACAGAGAATTAAGTGGCTGGATGGAGTCACTGAAGCAGTAGGCGTGAGCTTAAATGGACTCCAGAGGATGGTAGAGGACAGTAAGGCCTGGAGGAATGTTGTCCATGGGGTCGCGATGGGTGGGACACAACTTTGCAACTAACAACTATATATATATATATATAGTTCTTTGGTTATTCGGGTTTTCTCCCGCGTAAAATTGGAGGTGTCTTGGCAACGTTTCGACGAAGTCTCATTCGTCATCTTCAGGCTGGTGTTCTCAGCTTCGTGCTTCTAGGAGCAATGTGTGTGATCGCAGCTGTTTCTTCCTTTTAACTGCCAGTGGGGGTGTGAACTGATTGGGTGGGAGCTTGGCTGTGTTCTGATTGGGAGGAGGTGTGTTCTGATTGGTTGGGGGTTTGGCTGTGCTCTGATTGGATGGGGGGTTGGCTGTGCTCTGATTGGCTGGGTGTGTGTTCTGTTTAGGTGGGGGCTTGGTTGTGCTCGGGTTAGTCTGAGTAGCAGGGGGATTCGAATATATATATATATTCTTACTTTTCGTAGGATTTATGTGTGTTTTTTCTTTTAGCCAGGTTTTTCCTACGTAACCAAGATTTTTCTGCAGCCCTAGCTCAGTGGAGTCACATCCACTCAATTCTGGGCTTTTTTCCTTCTGGCAGCCAGCAAGCCCTTGCTGCCTGGTGAGAGACTTATATAGATCTATTTCTGGCTTGTTAGCCATCATCAGTAAGAATCCTACGAAAAGTAAGAAAATAGACATTGTTCCTTTACAGGGAGGATACATGAGATGTGGGTGTGGCTTACTGATGATGGCTAACAAGCCAGAAGTAGATCTATATAAGTCTCTCACCAGGCAGCAAGGGCTTGCTGGCTGTGTCAGGGATAAATGCCTTGCCTCAGATCCTGGGGCAGAGGCAGGGGGGCTGGACAGGCCAACCCCCAAGGTCCACCCTAACCCAATGACCCCTCCTTACCTTAGCCACGCCCAGGGGGTACTTAAGGTCCAGCCATGCGGTCCTGTCTCAGTTCCAGATCTGTACCTGCAATGATAAGATGCCATGTAAATAAAGACTGTTGATTCAAAGAATATTTGCGTGTTGGAGTTATTGGGCACGATCCTTGAACATCCTTAACTATATGGTAGCAGAGGATGGTTAAATAGCCCAAATTTAATACTCCAGGACATGCCAGGGGACTCCATGCAAAGGACCACGACGGACAGGGTGAATACCAGGGCATTCACCAAGAAGATGGCAGAACGGCCTGCCCAACCCGAAGCCACGCAAGGAGAGGCACCCGAAATGAGCGGCCTACTCCACCATCCATGCACCCCAATCAGATGCGACGAGGGGTGGAAGGAACTCGAGAGCCCAACAAGAGAGAAGCACGATCTAAAAGAAAAACTCCTGAAGCTAATAGACTCGTCACAAAGCAACACCGACCTCATCGGGGAACTCCGAAGCCTGGTCAAAGGCTGCGAAGCAGCGAGTGAGGAAGATGAAGACGAGTCCGACTACAGCGACGAAGACGCGGTAAGAAAGAACTGCCCCCACCAGAAGCCCACCGAAAAGGCCGAAGAAGAATTCACGCCCTTTTTGTGGCGGCCATCTTGGGAGGTGACATCACCAAAGATGGCCGACCAACCACCAATAGATTCCCGAGATTTAAATCTCATGGCGGGAATCGGGGCTTACTCAAAAGTAACCACTCAAAACTATCGCGACGAACAGGAAAACCCCAAGCCAAAACCTATGAGCTCGCCTACCGAGCCCGAGGTCAACCAAGCAATAGAACTGATCACCGCGGCCCTAGGGGACAAAATGAGGCTACCGGACACACACCCCGGTGCCAGGCCAAAGCGCAAAGGGGACACTAACGCGAGGGGAACCAGCGCCGATGCCCACCCAGGGGAGCAGATCGCCACCGCGCAGACCCAACACTACCCAAGACTCCCAGGAAGCCCACCCATGGGGACGGAACACCAAGGGCGATGGGACTACTCACCGGATCGACGACCGGGACCAGATCCAGGATCCGCGGGACCGTCCGCAGGCAGGGGACGTCCATCGGCGGGCAGGGGACTCGGCCCGACACCCGGAGGCAACATCCACACGAGGCCGGGCCATCCGGGACCATTCGTGGCCCCAGCGGGACTTCCGACCTTCACCGGCGATCGTCACCGCTTTCCGAGGCTCCAGACGGCGATCCGCAGCGACGTCGACCAAGCGAGGCCGGCCAAAGAAGAACCGAAGGCCCATCCGGAAGATTGGGGCCTTCACCCGGGAGCTGCCAAGACGAGCTCCTCACTCCATGGTGGCTGGACTGGAATGAACTTCAGGCATGTGCAGTGCCTCCCTGCAAGAGAAACGGAGCGAGACATAGAGCTATACCGACGCAAGCACATAGAAGCAAGTCAGTTCAGACTTGCCACAGTCATCCCCCTGCCTTATTGCGAGTATCCTTACGTGAGGAACCATGGACAGCGACACAATGTAAGTAATTTAACTTACAATTCAGGGACTTTGCCAAGTGACTTTCCCAAACTAAGACTAGATGGGGAGAATTTCCTGGACTGGAACCAGCAGCTCCAAGTCACCCTGCTGAAGGAAGACCTATTATCTCTAGTCACTGATCCCCCAGAAAAACCTTGGACTTTTGAATTAGATTGCACTCACCATAAAGCTTATTATATTGTTATTGCTAGCATTACCCCCAGCATTTACCCTAGCATTAGCCACCACTTAACTGCTCTAGAGGTAATACAGAGGATGCACAAACTATTTTACTGTCAAAGCATAGCAAGCACCACTAGACTATCCAGAGAGTTCTATGCCACCAAACTCAAGGCAGAGACCCCAATGAGCGAGCATTTGTTGTCTTTAAATGCCACCAGGGCCCAACTGACCCAAAGGGGGGAGGTCATAAGTGAGAGAACCATGATAAGCATTATTGTGAATTCCCTGGACCCCAGCTGGGACACTTTCATCACACAGATAGATAACCTCGGCTCAGGGAAACTCACACTGGAATTACTAACAAGCAAACTCATAGCTGAAGACAGCATTAGGAAAGACCGCTCACTAAGCCATAGGGAGCAGAGACCCAACAGAAGGACTGAGCCACAGGGTAGGAGTCACAGTAACACAGAGTGCTACATATGTGGTTTAAAAAACCACTACAAAAGGGACTGCCCTAGAAACGCAGGGGACAGGGACAGGTCACACCGGAGGGACAGACCAGAACAAAGGGCGAGATACAGTGACAGGCGATCACCAGAGGACAGGCACAGGCGCAGAGACTCCCCTAGCCCTAGGGACAGAAGAAATTACAGGGACAGCTCCAGGGAGAGCCAGACTGGGTCACTGTATGGACTGGGAGACCAAGAACAACACAAAGATCAGGACAGGAAGGAAGGCACATGGCTACTGGACTCGGGAGCCACAAACCACACCACATATGACCGGAATTCACTGACCTCATTCACAAAAGAAAACTTTATAATAAAAGTGGCTAACCAGAACAATGTGCAAGTGACAGGGAAAGGTAACGCATACGTGCCAGGGATAGGGATAATACAGGGCGTGCTATTAGTGCCAAATATACCCTATAATATCCTTGCCACACTAAAACTGAGCAAGGACAACAATGTCGAGGTGACATTCAAAGAAGGAAAGGCACATGTAACTAGAGGGGGCAAAAGCATAGGGAAAACAGTGATCAGTGGGGATCTGCCATTTTTCCACCCAGTCAGGGACACACAACCCAAGGTAAACAACCACCGGAGGGCAAAACCCGACAACCCAGACAACACAAGTGAGGAAGTAGAGGGGGTCAGTCACACACACACCACTAGTGACTCAAGTGAGCAGGGGACACCCAGGAAGGAGAAGCCAGCGATAGGGAAGCTAATGCATGACAACTGTGCACACCTGTTACATAGGAGACTAGGGCACATCAGTTTCCCTGTGGTACAGAAAATGATGGAATGCTCCGAAGGTGTAAAAATAAAAAATTGTGAGAATTATCTCGAGTGTTCTATTTGTAAAAGCTCCAAACTAAGAACCAAACCCAGGCCCAAAAAGTCAGTACGCACAACCAATTCAATTTTCCAACTCATACACATGGACCTAGTGGGGCCACTAAGGCCCTCCATTAAGTACAGGAAGAGGTTCTTCCTAACCATAGCGGACGATTTCAGCCGCTATGGCTTCGTATACACCCTGAAGCACAAAAATGAGGTATTCCAAAAATTTAAAGAATTCTATGCAAGGGTGGAAACACAACATAACACTAGGATCAGACAAATAATGACAGACAGGGGGTCTGAATTTTTGTCAAGCGATTTCTCGCGATGGCTGAAGGCACGTGGGATAGTCCATTACACATCTTCTCCGTTCTCTGCCTTCCAAAATGGCGTCGCAGAACGGAAAAATGGAACCCTACAGACCATGATGAGGTGCGCACTAGAGGATGCCGGCTTAGGGCAGCATTTCTGGTCAGAAGCACTCATCTATTCAAACTACACGTTAAACAGGCTGTGGTCCAGTGTACTGAATAAAACTCCATATGAGTTGATGTACCAGAAGAAACCACAGGTGTCACACTTACATATATTCGGGGTCACAGCCGACGTGCACATCCCCAAGCAATTGAGACATAAGAGAGACAAGGTATCCAGAAGGTTGAGGTTCATGGGATACGAACCAGGGACGAAGGGATACAGATTCATAGACAGCAATAACAGATTTGTGGTATCACGAACAGCTGTCTTCCACGAGAATGCCAACTGGTCCAAGATACACCTCAACGAGGTGTCCCTTAGCAAGGACGGACCAGGAGATAACCAAAAGGTGACAGGGCATAACACAGGAAAGGTCACAGAGCAGGAAAGGGGCAAACCCAAGAGGCAAGAAGTGCAAGTGAAGGAATGGAAGGAGAACCACCCCTGCATTAAAGTAGACTCACTCACAGAGAAAGAAGCTAGGTACCTGCATGACACCGAGACACCCCCTGCCAGGCCAGTCAGGGCAAACAGGGGTAAAGCGCCAAAAAAATTAGAGGACTACGTGTTATCTCTACACACTAACCAATTAACCCCCAACACATATGGGGATGTGCTGAAGTTACCAGAGGGAGAGAGAACAAAATGGGAACAAGCTATGGAGAGGGAAATGAGCAGCCTAAGGGAACTAAATGTATACACCCCCTCCGAAGTCCCAGCAGATAAAACACCCATAGGCACCAGGTGGGTCTACAAAGTTAAAACATTAGAGGGAAATAAAATCCTCTACAAAGCCAGATTGGTGGCACAAGGGTTCGCCCAAAAATACCCTGATGATTATACAGAGACATACTCCCCCACAGTCAGGGCGGAAAGTGTAAAATGTGCATTGGTGATTGCATCGCTACTTGGACTAGAAGTACACCAATTCGATGTACAAACTGCCTACCTGCACGCTGAGCTCGACAAGGAGATATATGTAAGGGCGCCACCTAGCCAGAGCACCAGGAAGGGGGAAACCTGGGTCCTGAACAGAAGCCTGTATGGACTCAAACAATCAGGGAAATGCTGGTACGAATGCCTGTCCAAGACTCTGAAATCCATGGGGTTCTCAGCCACCTCAGCCGACAACTGCTTCTTCATTAAGAAGGTAGGCAACTCTGTCGAATATGTCTTAATATACGTGGACGACATACTGTACATCGGCGATCAATCTAGCAAATGCAATGACTTCGCCAACGAGCTGGGGAGACACTTCTCATTGAAGATATTGGTTAAAGTGGATAAATACTTGGGGGTACAAATTAGAAAGACTGACAAAGGCTTCCAACTATCACAGAAAGACAAAATATTGGAATTATTACATAAATGCAACATGACAAACGCCAAAATGTGTGAGACACCAATGCAACCAGATTTCATAAAGGACATGTACAATGAGGCTGAGGCGTTCAAGGACAATACATTATACAGATCCACCATAGGTTCTCTATTATACATTGCGAACTGGACAAGGCCCGACATTGCCCTGCCAGTTAACTTGCTATCTCGACATGTAGGTAATCCCACCGTATACCACTGGGAAGCCATCAAAAGGGTATTAAGATACCTAAAGCATAGTGCCGACGCCTGCCTATCACTAGAACCCGAGAACGCCACAAGACCCACACTCACATGCTACGCTGATGCTGACTGGGCTGGAGACGTGAAAAGTAGGAAGAGCACTTCAGGTTACATACTCTTCCTCAACAACAGCCCAGTACATTGGTACACAGGCAAACAGGACCTGGTAGCCACATCCACAACAGAGGCCGAATACATATGTTTGTCCAAAGCTGCCAACAACCTGGTCTGGTTTGATGACCTGCTCACAAGCATATGGGCGGAACCCAACTACCCAATTACCATACACGAGGACAATAAAGCCGCTGTGGAAATATCAAAAGCCGAAGCAGTTGGCCAGAGGTCGAGACATATTGACATAAAGTGTAAACACGTTAGACAGTTCACAAGCATAGGATTCATAAGGGTTATACACTGTGATACAGAAGAACAGACAGCAGACATTTTAACGAAACCATTGCAAAACAAACAGCATACATATCTGACATCAAAATTGGGTGTCCTCTCAAAAACAACATCCCAGGTACATACAATCCAAGGGCACCTCGGCCAGGCATTTAGAGGGGGTTTTGTCAGGGATAAATGCCTTGCCTCAGATCCTGGGGCAGAGGCAGGGGGGCTGGACAGGCCAACCCCCAAGGTCCACCCTAACCCAATGACCCCTCCTTACCTTAGCCACGCCCAGGGGGTACTTAAGGTCCAGCCATGCGGTCCTGTCTCAGTTCCAGATATGTACCTGCAATGATAAGATGCCATGTAAATAAAGACTGTTGATTCAAAGAATATTTGCGTGTTGGAGTTATTGGGCATGATCCTTGAACATCCTTAACAGGCTGCCAGAAGGAAAAAAGCCCAGAATCAAGTGAATGTGACTCCACTGAGCTAGGGCTGCAGAAAAACCTTGGTTATGTAGGAAAAACCTGGCTAAAAGAAAAAAAACATATATATATACACAACCAGAGCTGCAAAACAACTTAGTTTACGTAGGTAAAACCTGGCTAGAAAGAATATGCACATAAAAGCCTACAAAAAAGAAAAAGACACATTATACCTTTACAGGGGGAATATCTGAGAAGTGGGTGTGGCTCACCGACGAAGCCTTATAAGGCAGAAATAGCTATCTGAGTCTCCCAGAGAGCAACACAGAGTTGCACTTTGTCAACAGAAAAAAAGCCCTGAAGCTTGTGAATGAGATTTCACACAACCAGAGCTGCAAAACAACTTAGTTTACGTAGGTAAAACCTGGCTAGAAAGAATATGCACATAAAAGCCTACGAAAAAGAAAAAGACATATATATATATATATATATGTAGGTCTTTGGTTATTTGGGTTTTCTCCCGCGTAAAATTGGAGGTGTCTTGGCACCGTTTCGACGAAGTCTCATTCGTCATCTTCAGGCTGGTGTTTTTGGCTTCGTGCTTCTAGGAGCAATGTGTGTGATCACAGCTGTTTCTTCCTTTTAACTGCCAGTGGGGGTGTGAACTGATTGGGTGGGAGCTTGGCTGTGTTCTGATTGGGTGGAGGTGTGTTCTGATTGGTTGGGGGTTTGGCTGTGCTCTGATTGGATGGGGGGTTGGCTGTGCTCTGATTGGATGGGTGTGTGTTCTGTTTAGGTAGGGGCTTGGTTGTGCTCGGGTTAGTCTGAGTAGCAGGGGGATTTGAGCTGGTGAGCTGTGTTGCTGTTGTTTGGCTTCATGTTCATGGCCGTGCCACCTCTTCCTGGTGGGTGTCAGTCTGCTTCATGTATGGATTGGAGGGGTTTAAAGTGGCTAATGATGCAGCTGTGGTCTGGCTTCTGGTCCGTGGTCGGGCCTCATCATCAGTGTGGTTTTGAGTCTGCTTTCTGCGTGGATGTGTGGTGGTGACATCCTGTGTGGTTTCTGTGAGTGTAGGTCTGGTGTCATTCTTTGTGTTATGGACTCGTTTGTCAATAAGGGCAGGTTTCCAAATGGCTGGTAGGTGGGAGGTATCATCTCGTTTATTCATGCTGTGTGGACGTTTTTCTATCTCGATGGCTTCTCTGATTATTCTGTTGTTAAAGTGTTCAGTTTTGGCGATAGTTCTGGTCTTTTTAAAGTCAATATCATGTCCTGTGGCTTTGAGGTGTTGGACCAGGGAAGAAGTTGGTTCCTCTTTTCTGACTGAATTCTTGTGTTCTTCAATGCGTGCACTTATTCTTCTGTTGGTTTGTCCGATGTATGTGGTGGGGCAGGCGGTGCATGGGATTTCATATACTCCTTGATTTTCTAACTCAATTTTGTCTTTGGGGTTTCTTAGGATGGTGGATATTTTTCGGTTTGTGCAGAATGCTGTCTTGATGTTGTGTTTGTGGAGGATCTTGCTGATTCTGTCTGTGGTGCCTTTTATGTATGGGAGGAGGGCTTTGCCGTTTTCTTGTTCTCTGTCTTGGATTTTAGTGGGGGTTTCTTTTTGGATTAGGTTGGTATATAAACATATATATAAACATATATATATGTTTTCGTAGATTTTCACGGGTACAGGTATGCAAGTCTTGGCGTATTTGGGTCTTTTCCCATGTAAGAACACAAGAACGCATCGCAGAACACAAGAACGCAGTCAGAAAAGAAGAAAAAACTTCCTCCCTTTTCCAGCACCTTAAAACAACAGGACATGAAATTGATTTTGAAGGAACCAAAATAATCTCCAAAACTGAACACTTCAACAAGAGATGGAAGCCATCAAAATAGAGAAACACCCCCATAACATGAATAAACGTGACGATACCTCCCACCTACCAGACATCTGGAAACTAGCCCTAGTCAACAAATGAGCTCCAGCCACAAACATTGACACCGGACCCAGGATAACATATGATGCCACCACCAATCATCCTCACCAGATTCAAACAAAAACCCATCCCATAGACAAAATGCAACCACTGTCCAGGGGCCGGACCACGGCGGCATCGCCAGCTGCTGTGCCCCCCTCCGATCCCCACACAAAGCAAACTAACACACGCCATGAGCACATGACAAGACCTCAGAGTCGGAGCCAAACCAAAGCCCGGGATGTTGCATCACAGCCATATGCTCAAGACAATACATCACAGAACTCAGGATGTTACAACACAGCCAACTACTCAGGATGTTGCAGCACAGGACTCAGGATGTCACAACAATAGAACCCAGGATGCTACCACACAACCCATTACCCAGGTCGTTAAAACACAAAAGACTAAAGGGCACACAGCTAGGACCTCACCCACACAGGATGTTACGAAACAGCCGACTAATCTGCAAACATCAACTCCATCAACTAATCGATGTAACAACACAGGCAACCAACCCGCTTACAACAACAAAGCCAGCACTCCACACCTCCCCACCAGTATTTATAGAGAGACGGCATCTCCAATCACGCTTTCCTCGCACAAGCACGAAACCGAAGACACCAGCCTGAAGATGACGAATGGGACCTTGTCAAAACGTCGCCAAGATACTCTCAATCTTACATGGGAAAAGACCCGAATACGCCAAAACTTGCATATATATATATATATATATATATATATATATATATATATATATATATATATATATTTATATATATATATATGGGTCTTTGGTTATTCGGGTTTTCTCCCACGTAAAATTGGAAGTGTCTTGGCGACGTTTCGACGAAGTCTCATTCGTCATCTTCAGGCTGGTGTTTTCGGCTACTTGCTTCTAGGAGCAATGTGTGATCGCAGCTGTTTCTTCCTTTTAACTGCCAGTGGGGGTGTCAACTGTTTGGGTGGGAGCTTGGCTGTGTTCTGATTGGTTGGGTGTGTGTTCTGTTTAGGTGCGGGCTTGGTTGTGCTCGGGTTATTCTGAGTTGCAGGGGGATTTGAGCTGGTGAGCTGCGTTGCTGTTGTTTGGCTTCGCGTTCGTAGTCGTGCCACATCTTCATGGTGGGTGTCAGTTTGCTTCATGTATGGATTGGAGTGGTTTAAAGTGGCTAATGATGCAGCTGTGGTCTGGCTTCTGGTTTGTGGTCGTACCTCATCGGTGTGGATTTGGGTTTGTTTTTTGCGTGGATGTGTGGTGGTGACATCCTGTGTGGTTTTTGTGAGTGTGGGTCATGAAGCAAACTGACACCCACCATGAAGATGTGGCATGACCATGAACGCGAAGCCAAACAACAGCAACGCAGCTCACCAGCTCAAATCCCCCTGCAACTCAGACTAACCCGAGCACAACCAAGCCCCCACCTAAACAGAACACACCACCAACCAATCAGAGCACAGCCAAGCCCCCAACCAATCAGAACACACCTCCAACCAATCAGAACACAGCCAAGCTCCCACCCAATCAGTTCACACCCCCACTGGCAGTTAAAAGGAAGAAACAGCTGAGATCACACATTGCTCCTAGAAGCAAGAAGCCGAAAACACCAGCCTGAAGGTGACGAATGAGACTTCGTCGAAACGTCGCCAAGACACTTCCAATTTTACGTGGGAGAAAACCTGAATAACCAAAGACCCACATACAAACACCCGCGAAAACCTCAGAAAACATATACATACATACATACATATATATATATATATATATATATATATATATATATATATATGCATATTCTTTCTAGCCACCTATGTAAGCTAAGTTGTTCTTCAGCCCTATATATATATATATATATATATATATATATATATATATATATATAGAGAGAGAGAGAGAGAGAGAGAGAGAGAGAGAGAGAGAGAGAGAGAGGTCTGTGAGGAAGTTGTCCAGTTTTTCTTTCCCGTGTGGCCAGATTATGAAGGTGTCGTCTACGTATCTGAGCCAGAGTTTGGGTTTGTGATCAGATTTTTCTAGAGCTTGGGTTTCTAAGTGTTCCATGTAGAGGTTTGCAATGACAGGTGAGAGGGGTGATCCCATGGGTGCTCCTTCTATTTGTTTGTATTTTTGTCCGTTATAGATAAAGTATGTGTTGGATAGGCAGTGGTTGGTCAGATCTAGGATGTGCTTGGGGGGGTTATATTTGTTTTGGATAGCTGTCAAGGCTTCTTTGGTTGGCACTTGGGTGAAGAGGGATATGACATCAAAGCTCACAAGTAGGTCGCTGGGCTGTAAGTTTTGTTTCTTTATGATCTCTATGAACTGGAATGAGTTTTTTACGTGTGAGGTGATGGATTCTGCATCAGGCTGTAGTTGTTTGGCGAGAAATTTGGCTAGGTTTTGTAGAGGTGAGCCTATGGAGCTGACTATGGGTCTAAGTGGGGTTCCTTCTTTGTGTATCTTGAGGAGACCATAGAGTTTGGGGCATCTGGATGATTTCTCTCTGGGAATGATTCTTTGCTGGATCTCTTCGCTGATGGGGGAGGCTTTTATTTTGGATCTAGTGTTTTTTTCCAGGTAGGTGGTGGGATCTGTGTTTAGGGGTTTGTATGTGGCGTCTTGGAGTAAGTTGTTTAACTTGGTTTGGTAGTCAGTGTTCATAACCACCGTGGCGTTGCCCTTGTGTGCTGGTAGGATTATTATGCTGGTGTCTTCTTTCAGGTTAAGTAGTGCTCTGTTCCTCTTTGGGTAAGTTGCTTTTGGGTGGCTTGCTGGTGCAGAGGATGTTGGTGATTTCGAGTCTGATTCTGTTAGCGTCGTCGGGGTTGATTTTGGTCAGGCTGGTTTCAACTCCGCATATAATAGTTTCAGTGGGGATGTGTTTGGGAGCAATTGCAAAGTTGAATCCTTTGGAAAGGACATTGGTTTCGGCTTTGGTGAGGATCCTATCTGAGATGTTATGCACTGTTTGTTTCATGTGTGGCTGTGAGGGGGGAGGGGTTTGTTTCTGGCGTTCTTGTAGTCTTCGGAGTTTGTTGGTGTGTGTGTCTGTCTTGAGGGTGGTCTGTGTTTCAGCTCTCCAGACGGCGAGTTGTTTGGATTTGTCCCAAAGTGCAGGGTGGATCTTGTTGCTGAGTTTGAGGTGAAGTGTGAGGAGATCTTTGTTGATTCGGTCTAGGAGGAATCTTTTTGTGTGAAGTTCATTTCTGATTAGGGCCAATTCTGTTCTTTTCAGGATGCGTTTGGTGGCTGCAGAGTTGGAGTGGTATTTCAATTGGAAGCATGTGGGGATTAAATTTTGATCACGGCAGTCAACCCCCCATCCAATCAGAGCACAGCCAAACCCCCAACCAATCAGAACACACCTCCACCCAATCAGAACACAGCCAAGCTCCCACCCAATCAGTTCACACCCCCACTGGCAGTTAAAAGGAAGAAACAGCTGCGATCACACATTGCTCCTAGAAGCATGAAGCTGAAAACACCTGCCTGAAGATGATGAATGAGACTTCGTCGAAACGTCGCCAAGACACCTCCAATTTTACGCGGGAGAAAACCTGAATAACCAAAGACCTACATACAAACACCCGCGAAAACCTCAGAAGTGTTTTTTCTGTCGAAGCACCTGGTCTATCCAAACATGGGAGGGAGCATACTGCTTCCCTTTCGCCTTTCAGCTCCAATCCAGGAGCCCTCAGGCAGTCGCTTTCATGACAAACTATTTTGTATCAAATTAATATTTGCTGATAAAGAAATAAAGGGAGACTAGTATAGATCTATTTCAAGCTATTTAGCTCTCATCAGATATATATATATATATATATATATATATATATATATATATATATATATATATATATATGTGGCCAAAAGGACTGAAATTTACATTATGCTACAATTTGAAAGAGAACTTTTGTAAAATGGTGTACTGTTGGTATATACCTCTAGAAAAATTATTTAGAATGTATAAAAGTACTTCAAGTTTATGTTAGAAAAGTGGAAAACATGAAGGATCATTTTATCAAGCCTGGTGAACTTGCAAAAAAGCCAGAAAATTTTTGATTCAAATATATCAATGCACAATTCAACACAGAAAGTATGAGGAATAAACAGGGTGAACTATAAATTCAAGTAATGAGGGTAGATATGATATTACTGCCATTACGGAAACTTGGTGGGATGAAACCCATGAATAGAATATACACCTAGAGGGATTAAAATTATTTTAAAAAACAACTAATAGAAGAGGAGGTGGAGTTGCACTATATATAAGAAATAACTACATCTCTACAGAAATAGAGCAGAACAATGATGAAAACTATTTGGGTCAATATAAAAGGGAAAAATAACATTGCCATAGGTGTATACTATAGGCCACCCAACCAAACAGAGGAAATAGATGAATGTTTTGCTAGTCAGTTAACTAAGGTGTGGAGGAAGCACATCACAATAGTAAGGGGGGACTACCCTGACATTAACTGGGAGACAAACTGCACCAAGTGGAAGATCAAACAGGTTCCTGACAAACCTAGCAGACAACTTTGTCTCCCATAAAGTAGAGAAGGGAACTAGGGGATCAGCCATATTGGACTTAATCCTCACTAACAGAGATGAAATTATAGACGGTGTTAAGGGCCTGGTGGCTCAGCAGACTAAAAGCATTGTGATTAACACCAGCTGTCTGCAATTACTGTAAGTTCGAATCTTACCAGGCTCAAGGTTGACTCAGCCTCCCATCCTTTCTAAGGTAGGTAAAATGAGGACCCAGTTTGTGGGGGCAATAAGCTGACTTTGTATAAATATACAAAAGTATGAAGGCTATTGCTTAACGCATTGTAAGCCGCCCTGAGTCTCCGGAGAAGGGCGGCATATAAATCAAATTTTTTTTTAAAAAAAAGGTTGTAGGAACCTTGTGGGGGAATAATCATGCAATATTGGAATTCAACATTATGGAAGCACAAGCAATAGAACAAAGTCAAACTAGTCTTGGACTTCAAGAGAGCTAATTTCAATAAACTTAGAGAGAACTTGGGAAGGATTCCATGGATGAGATTTCTCAAGGGGAAAACAACCCAAGAAGCTTGGGAAACTTTGAAAAGTGAGATTATAAAAGCCCAGTCTAGCACAATGCCAATGAAGAAGAAAAATAACAGCTCTCAAAAGAAACCAGCATGGCTGCACAAAGAACTCTCTGATAAATTGAAAGACAAAAAGGAAAAGTATAAAAAGTGGAAAGAGGGGCACATGACTAAGGCAGAATATCAGCAAACAGCCCGAGCCTGCAAAGATGAAGTGAGAAAAGCTAAGGCTCAAAATGACAACAAAAAAAGCTTCTTTTAACATGTAAAAAACAAGAAAAAAAGTCAAGGAAACGATTGGTCCATTAATGGGAGAAAATGGGAAGAAGCTGACAAGCAACAGGGAGAAAGCAGAACTGCTTAACTCATTTTTTGCTTCTGTCTTTCCACAAAAGGAGAAAACAGTACTGTAAAACACAGATTAGGAATAGTTAAATTTAGGAAGTTAAAATAGGCAAGAAAATGGTAAAGAGAGCACCTGTCCACCCTAGATGAGTTCAAAGCACCAGAACTGGATGGATTACATCCCAAGGTTCTGAAGGAACTGGCAGATGGGATCTCAAAACCACTGAACTATATCTTTCAAAGATCCGGGAGCACTGGGGAAATACCAGAGGACTGGAAAAGAGCTGATGTAGTTCCCATCTTCAAAAAAGGGAAAAAATAGATCCAGGAAACTACAGACCTATCAGCCTGACCTCAATACCAGGGAAGATTCTGGAAAAGATAATTAAGCAATGAATGTGCGAACACCTAGAGGTAAACAAAGTCATAACCAAAAGCCAACATGGGTTTGTCAAAAACAGATCATGCCAGACTAATCTTATTGCATTCTTTGACAAAGTGACAAAATTAGTGAACCAGAGAAATGTTGTGGATATAATTTACTTAAGATACAGAAGGGTCTTGACAGCTTTGAACATTGGGCCCTATCTAACAAAATGAAATTTAATGGTGAAAAAAGTAAGGTTCTACATTTAGGCAAGAAAAACCAAATGCACATGTACAGTATAGGTGGTACCTGGCTCAATAGTAGTAACTGTGAGAGGGATCTTGGAGTTCTAATGGACAATCACTTATTTAAGCTAGCAGTGTGCTGCAGATGCCAAAAAAGCCAACGCAGTCCTAGGCTGCATAAACAGGGATAGAATCAAGATCACGTGAAGTGTTAATACCACTTTATAATGCCTTGGTAAGACTACACTTAGAATACTGCATCCAGTTTTGGTCGCCACAATATAAAAAAGATGTTGAGACTCTAGAAAGAGTGCAGAGAAGAGCAACAAAGATGATTAGGGGACTTGAGGATAAAACATATAAAGAACGGTTGCAGGAACTGGGTATGTCTAGTTTAATGAAAAGAAGGACCGGGGTGACATGATAGCAGTGTTGCAATATCTCAGGGGCTGCCACAAAGAAGAGGGAGTCAAGCTATTCTCCAAAGCACCTGAGGGCAGGACAAGAAGCAATGGTTGGAAACTAATCAAGGAAGGAGAGAAGCAACCTAGAACTAAGGAGAAATTTCCTGACAGTTCAAACAATTAATCAGTGGAACAACTTGCCTCCAGAAGTTGTGAATGCTCCAACACTGGAAGTTTTTAAGAAGAGATTGGACAACAATTTGAAATGGTATAGAGCTTCTTGCCTGAGCAGGAGGTTGTACTAGAAGACTTCCAAGGTCCCTTCCAACTCTGTTGTTCTGCTATATCCAATGATGCAAAGTATTTTAAAGATTAATATTCAATTGAAACCAGAACTTTTCTTGTTGGGACTAACGTACAGAGAAGTAGAAAAGAGTTATGGAAGATTATTTCCATATTTGGTAACTGCTTCAAGATTACTATATGCACAAAAATGGAAAGACTTTTAAAATACCCCAACATAGGAATTACTGGTGAAGATGACAGAATTTAGCAGAGATGGAAAAATTGACTGGTTTGATTATAAAAAATACAAAAACTACATTTATTAGTGACTGGAAAACCCTTATGGACTTTTTGCTGAAAAAAGAAAAAATGAACTTGTGGTTTATGGGTTTGATGACTTATGACCACAGTTGTGACTGGAATCTCAGTCATTGAGCCAAGTGATCATAAGTGAGATGTCCACATGACTGCTTCGCTCAACAACCACAATCCCAGCACTCCCAGTTGTGGCCATTAAGCGATCTCCTGGGTTAAACAGATGGAATGAAATAGCTGCTTGCTCAGTTCAGCTCCCCTCTGTGCATGGAAGGGAACTGTTCTGGTGGGCTGCAGCAATGGAGCTGGGATCTTCAGGATCTGAACCAGGGGTGAAATTCAGCCGGTTCTATCCGGCTCGGGCGAACCGGTAGCGGTGGCTGTGGGAGGCTCCGCCCACCCGCACAGACGTCATGACGTCGCTTTTTTGTGACGATTTTAAGCCTATGCGCATGCGCAGAAGGCTTTGCATATGCACGGGCAGTGGTGTGTGCGAGCAAATTGAGCACGCACACATTTGCGAACCGGTAGGGAAGGTAAGTGAATTTCACCCCTGATCTGAACTCTGTTTTTCCACCCCACCAGAGGAGTTAGTCTCCCCTCGGTGCATGGAAGAGAACTTCTGAAGAACCCAACTCTGTTCCTGCAGCCCTTTGGAGGAGTTTCCCCTCCCCTCTGTGCATGGAGGGGAACTCTTTCAGAGGACAGCAGAAACTTTTTCTGCAGCCTGCTTGAGGAGTTTCCCTCCCCTCAGCAGGCAGCTCATTTCTTTTCAAAGGGCTGCCTGTGGGGACAGGGGAATCTCAGCTGCATGTGGAGCTGAGATTTCCTCCTGGCTGAGATTCCCTCCTGGTAGACAGCCCTTTCACTCTCAAAGACTTGCCTGCCAGGAGGTGTCATGGCCCCATCAGAGCCTGGGTTCGGAGGAGGAGTTGGAACCAGGACCGTCCAAGAGGGATGGCTTGTTTCCTTGGAATGTTTGGAGAGGCCAGGGGCTGAGGATGGTTCTGTCCCAGGCCCCTCAGGCATTGGGGGAGGTGGTTAACCCGATGGAGAGCTGCCTGCCCTCCAAGACATGGGGGAGGATTGGCTGCAGACAGGCACTGGTGTTGAGAGGCAGCAGATCCACTCTGATGAAGAACAGCTGCCTCCCCCACTTGATCCAAAGGCACGGAGAGTAGAGCGGAGGCAAGCTCAAAGGAGGTCTGCAAGGCTGCTCAAGAGAAGGTCGCCTCGCCCCTCCTCATAAGGAACACCTGGCATGGGTTGACTTAAGCAGAAGCTGGGGGAGATTGTCGGGAACAATTGATTGCTTTGGCATACACTCCCCCAGCTTTAGAAAAACTCAGCCTTGACTCATGTTTCTGCCTGTGCCTTGCCTTGTGGACTTGCCTTTTGCCTTCTGGACTTGCCTTACCCTGTGGACTTGCCTTGCCCTTTGTACCCAGACTCTGGACCTTGCCCTGTGAGCTTGCACCTTCTCTTTGGACTTTCTTCGTTGTTTACTGGCTTTGGTTTGGGGGACTGAGGGTGGCTGCCTTCTGGGTAGTGTAGGGTGGAGCCTTACTGGCCATTGTAGGGCCGGTTGTTGTGGCATTTAATCAGAGCAACTACTCCATCGATGCCTGCCTCTGCCTAGGCGACCTGGGTCATAACAGGAGGTGTCATGGAGGCTTTGGATTCTGAGTCTGACGATGATGGTGAGCCATCTCCTGAGATGTCCTTGGAAGATGAGCAGTCAGCACCAGTTGAGCAGAGGATTGAGCAGGCAGAGGAGGTAGGCCCGGCCAGCAGGCAGAGGGAACAGTTGCCGCCATTATGCAATGAGGAAGATGAACAGCTGCCACTGTTACGCAATGAGGGAGATGAACTGCCACCCCCTCCCGATGCAAGGGCACATAGAGCAGAGCATAGGGAACAGCAGCAGAGGTCAGCGAGGCTACTCGTGAGGAAGCAGCCCCCCTTCCCAAATGAGACACACTGGGCTGTTCTTACTTAAGAGAAGCTTAGAGTTAGGACTAATGTCGGAAACAACTGTTTGTTACTCTGACTCTGTGTGCCTTGCCTTGCCTTGCTTCGTGTCGCATTGCCTTGTCTTGCCTTGTCTTGCCTCGCTCCTTTGCTTCGTGCTTTTGGGAACTGACCGGTTGACAACCTCTTCCATGTCTTGGACTCCAGGACCGTTTAACCCCTCTTGTGCCTGACTCCATGGTCTTGGAACTTTTCATGCAAGTTGCTAGACTGGTGGAAAACAGGGTTAGTTTGCATGCATTGGCACATGGCTTTTTGTTGCATGTTATAAGTAAAAGTTTGCAATTGCCCCTTGGGTGTGTGCATGTGTTTGGCCTGAGACAGGACAGGAGGAAATCTCAGCTTTGTGGCAGGTGGTAGCAGCTTGCAACTTTCCCTGCCATTACTAGTGACTTTCTGGGAAAGCCAGCAGAGAAGATTGCAAATGGCCAACACATGACTGCAGAGCACTTGCCAACTGGTCATAAGTGCAGCTGTTAAATGACTGGTTGTATGTCAAGGACTATGGAAAGAAGGAAATTATGTTGCAACCTTAAAGAAAGGGGGTAAAATATAAATGAACATGTAACTGCTGTTAAGAAGATCGAAAACTGCTTCTTTATAAGTTTTCCTATCCCCTTCCTTTCCTTGCACCGTTTTTCATTTACTGATTACTTTCCTTACTTTTTTCTTTCAGAATTTGTGTTGTTTTTAATATATACATAATAATAAAATAAAAAGTTACTGTAAGTTAAAAGAGAAAGCAAGTGGAACTGTAGCCTAGAATGAGATTGGAGGTGAAGCGTATAGTAGATGAACATAAGGGAGAGTTGAGACCAAGTTATTGTAATTTGGTGCTAGAATGCACCATTTCCACTTTATAAAATCTAGTGTTGCTTCACATTCTATATAATGAGCCTCTTCATTATTTGTTGGACAGAATATCACTGATCGGAGGCCCTCTCCTGATGATGAAAATCTGGTAGAAGTGAAGTTTTCCCGTACTCCTGTGATGTCAACGTATCTGGTTGCTTTTGTGGTTGGAGAATATGACTTTCTTGAGACCAGGACCACTGATGGTGTGTTAATCCGTGTTTACACTCCTGTTGGCAAAGCAGAACAAGGGAAGTTTGCATTAGAGGTAAGATAGGCTTAAAGATCTTTATATCTATTTCTGTATGGCAGTTGCTGGAAAACAAAACCAAAGTGTTAAAAATACTTTAATTTCATTTAACTTTCAACTTCTAATGCATGCTTATATGTAAAATATAGATAATTTTAACAATCTCAAACATTACTATGGACTGTAGAATATATAGATGACGTATCGATGGACCGAAACTTAATCTCTGGCATTTTAGGGTAAATCTGGGGCAAAAATTTATTTGAAGCCATGAGTATTGTGACTAAGCAGTGCCAAAAGCATTGAGTTAAACAGACCACATAAATGGGCAGCTTCCAGTGTGTTTCATGGTGGGATGTGCCACAATTCGTCAGAATGTAGGGTATATTTTGCCATAGAAATTAATCTCACAGAGGTCAGGTTTTATTTATTTATTAAATTTGTATGATGCCCATCTCTCTACTGAGCAATTCATTCATAATACTGTAAAATGATTCCCATAACTCTGAAATTAAGGGCCTCAGTGTTACAGGTTTCAAGTGCTTAGGTAGAACTGGGATCTAGAACACAAAAAATTCAGAGATAGGATATTAGGTAGTGAACTTCTTATATCTTAAGAATCCCCCCCCCCCATAAAAAGATACCTTTTTATAAAATGGCCTTCGATACCATCAACCATTCTGGAGTGGCTTTGGGGGTTGGGGGTGGGGAGCTCTGTGTTGTCATGGTTCACTTACTTCCTCTGTGGCCGCTCTCAGTTGGTGTTGATAGGAAGTGAGAGGTCCAGCCCTTGTCCACTGCTTTGTGGGGTTCCGCAGGGCTCGGTACTTTCTCTGCTTCTGTTTAACATCTACATGAAACCACTGGTTGAGATCATCTGCCACCATGGACTGAGATATCATCAATATGTTGATGATATTCAGCTGTATGTCTCAGCCCATGGTGAGTTAAGCAATGCCGTGACCACCCTCTCGCAGTTCTTGGAGGCTGTTAAGGACTGGATGGGGAGCAACGGGCTAAAACTGAACCCTGGCAAGACTGAGTGACTCTGGGTTTGGGGTTCCTTGGTCAATGGAAAATTTGGTTTTGGATCAGGTGGCACTGCCCCAAACAGACCCAGTGCGTAACCTGGGGGTTCTCCTGGGCTCACGACTCCTGCTCAAGGAGCAGGTGGCAGTTGTGGCCAGGAGGGCCTTTGTGCAACTCTGGGTTGTGTGCCAGTTATGCCTTTTCCTGGACCAACAATCCTTGCTCACAGTCACTCACGCCCTAGTCACCTCCCATCTTCACTGTTGCAATGCGCTCTATATGGGGCTGCCCTTGAAAAGCATCTGGAACCTCCAATTGGTTCAAAATGCAGCGGCCCGCATTGTCAGGTCCCTGTCAGAACGTTGCCATTCTGAGTGGGCAGAGGAGGCTTCGTGGGTTGAATGTTTTGCATGCTTTCGCTTTTGCTGTAACTGCTTGGGAGTTTTAGGGGGGAGAACTAGCTATCTGCACAAGACTCCCTCTCAACCGGTTCCAGCCTGGTATTCAAGGTCGAGGCGTCCCAAGGATGACCTCTTCTCACCATCCCACCTTAGAGTTTCCAAAAGAACTTTGTGGCATTTTATTGGTTACCGATAGACATGGGGTATTGGGGTGGGGGTTGAAGGAGAAAGTTAGCCTAACACTTCACGCGCAAATTTCAGACTCTGCCTCACTTCTCTCCAATCACTATCTCTCAGTAAAAGTTCCTTTTGAAGTGCAAACCGCTTCAAGAGTTTTACTTTCTTGAGAAGGTAGCTGAGGTACGTCCTTACACGAATGGTTTTGTGCAGACCTAAGTGTGCACATGTGTCACCTCTCCTGTGGGAGCTGCATTTGCTGCCAATTTGCTTCCAGGTACAATTCAAGGTGCTGGTTGTCATCTTTAATGCCCTACATGGCTTGGGGCCAGGTTATCTGAAGGACTGTCTCTTCCCAGTTACACCCACCCGACCCACCAGAGCAGGGAGGCAGGGAATGTTATGGGTCCTGTCTCTGTTGTGGCCCGCCGGCGGCCAGCAGAGCTGGCAGCAGAGTCAGACAGTGAGGAGGTTGGGGAGGAACATGGGCCAGTCCTGGGGGCTGGAGAAAGCTCGGACGAGGGCTCTGCATTGGAGGCAGAGAGGGAGATAGACAGCAGTGAAGCAGAGGAACAGCTGGAGCCCGTTCTCAGTGTGCGTATGCGCAGAGCTTCCAGAAGACAAGAACAACTCAGAAAGCAGGGTCTATTTGGGAGTAAAGCCACACCTTGGAGATGATTGGCCCCTCCCATAGGAAACAAAAGAGGAGCGAACGGGGAGGGGGCTTTTGCAGGAAACAGTTCATTTGTTCGGTAGTTTCAAGAGTGAAAAGTTCTGTTCGTGACTCTAAGAGACTCTGTGCCACGTTTTGCCTTACTCTGCATTTGGAAACAAGTTACGTGGCAGCTTGCCAAGCGAGATAAGGTGTGTTGATACTATTCCTTTGAAAAACTGTTTGGACAAACCTTGCTGACTGTGAATGAAAGTAATTCACAGTCGTGTAAATGAAAGAGGTTTTGCCGGGACCAATTCCTGCTTCCTGCTTTTTAAGGGAGCCTAGGTCAGAACAGTCTCCTAAGGAGGTACATCTGGCAGGACCCAGAAGAAGGACCTTCCCCTTGGTGTCTCCCTTCCTTTGGAACATCATCCCCGCAGAGATTAGACTGGTGGGGGTTGAAGGGGAAAGTTAGCCTAACGCTTCACACATGAATTTCAGACTCTGCCTGACTTCTCTGCAATCACTATCTCTCAGTAAAAGTTCCTTTTGAAATGCAAACCAGTTCAAGAATTTTACTTTCTTGAGAAGGTCGCTGAGGCACGTCCTTGCATTAGGCAGAGTCTGCAAAGTGGTCAACCTGGAGAGGCACCTGCCCTACCATGGGGACTGTGCAAACAATGACAACACAAGGCAGCAATCAAGAAGAAACCGAAAGCTGGGGCAAAGCCTCTGCCAAACCTCAGTCAGGCACGAACTCCACTGGATGGATGGAGGAAGCTGCCAGTCTAGAAGACTCAGCCAAGCCTAGATGGTCCATAGGCGTTGAGAAGAAGGACAACTGGGAAGGGAGGACAAAGGGAGTCACCCTTACCCAAGGCAGTCGCCAGAAAGGATGGAAGGTTGCTGGAAGCACTGGAGGACAAGGAGGAGGAAGGAGATGAACCCGACCATGCCAATCTCCTCATGAAGCAAGCCATGCGATTCATGATGGATGCCTTTCAAAATGTGAAGGCATGAGAGGCCCTGGCTCGCATGTCAGGGGGCGACAGGCGTCGGAACCAGCCAGAGGAGGGAGATGGGAAAACCTCATCTCTGGACACCATGGCAGCAGTGATGGCCACCCCGGCAGGAGCAGCAACAATGGCGGGGACCCCACAGAGAAATGCAGGGGCAGGGAATGCCCCGAGGCTGGGAGACGGCACAGCTCCTCGCAGACGGAAGCTCCCCCCCGATGTAAAATTCAATGGAGATCCTTAGCAGCTGGGGTTTTTCCTAGCCCAGATCCTCACCTACATGCAGGAATATGGCAATGAAATCCCATACCAAGGGGGCTAAGGTCAGAGTTGTTACTCTGGCACTAGAGGGAACCGCAGCCAGGTGGATGGTAACCCTCCACAACACTGATGCCCCTGAGCTGTGGAATTTCAATCAATTCATGACTGCCCTAAGACAGTGATTTGAAGACCCCCTAGCTGACCGGAAAGCCAAAGACCGCATCAAAACCGTGAGACAGGGACATAGACTGGCAGCAGAGTCCACTGAGCAGTTTCAAGATCTGGCCTGTCGCCTCGACTGGCCAGAGGACATCCTTGTGAGTTGCTTCAAGGATGGGCTGAACGACGACCTGTACACTGCATGCATTGTGAGCCCTCCCCCCGCCCCCACTGCTCATCTCTATGACTGGTGTGTGCTGGCTGAGGAGGTGGATATCGACCAAAACCAAAACAAGTATCGTAGCGGCAAAGCATGGAAGAGATCACCCCTGGAGAGAAAGTGGGAGACCGCCAAAACCCAAGCCCAGCCACCACTCTCCTCCGCCTGCTTCAAGTACAGAAACAAAAGCCATCAAGCAGCAGAGTGCCTGGCAAAAACCACTCCATCAAGAATGAAGAAACAGCTCCAGGAGGAAAAGCAGCAAAACCACAACCCCAGGCGAAGGAGACAGCCCTCAAAGGCTCAGAGGTTGGGAGGCAGGGCTGACGTCATGGCTATACAGTGTGGATCCACGGGGCTCCGTGGAAGCCTGCCGAATTCTGCCTGCCAGGGGGTCTTTCAGGACCCAAGTCACCCTGGAGGGGTTGACAAAAATAGAGAGGACACTTGGTTGATCACAAGGAGATTGCAAACTCCTTGTTCGATCCGGAGGAAGCTCTCAAACTGGTGGGAAGAAAAAGATGGCCATTGTGTGCCTGACCGAGGCTGTGACAGCCTGACCGAAGAAGCAACAACTAAAGACTGAAGAACAGTGTGGCTGATCTGGGTGAGAATTTTCCTACTTCTGTTGTGGAACTTGTCCTCTTAATATTCGGCTTGGGTGAAAGTGGGACTCAAAGAGGAGGGGGTGGAATTGTTTGCTTTTCACCCCCCAAGAATAGCAGTGAGCAAGCTTGAGAGCTGATTACAGATCCAGACAAAGGAAAAGAGAACTGTTTGAAAGAAATGAGTTCAAAGCTAGGAAAATTGGACTGGTTATTTCAAAAACAATATTAACTGAACTGAAAACTTTTTGGAATATAAAATTTGACTCCTGGAACCCCTAAAAAGTTCTGGATTGGCTAATATGACATGAGTTAAAAAGAGAGAAAAAGGAGAGAAATAGAGCAACAGCGACATCTACAGGTGGAGAAAGACACTCAGAAGTGAAAGTGAAGTTAAGTGAACTGACCTTGACCACCTGCTGTTGATTAGACTGTTTGCTGCAAGTACTAGGCAAGCTATTTGCACCTGCAAATTTTTTATATTGAATTGCAGAAACAGAGAGTGGAAACACTGTAACTTTTTAAACATTGTAGCTCTCTGAATCTATATGGACTTCAAACAAACTGAGTAAACTGAAGCTGGGAAACAGGGATTTGCTTTCAGATTAAGTGGAAGATTTTTTAGTTCTCCTTTTTGGTGACTTTTAAGCCTTTGTGGTATAACATTGGGGTTTGGTGGGCCTTTGTGGATTACAAATTTATTAAGAAGAGAACAGTTTTTGAAGAAATGCTTGGATTATATACAAACTGATTTTGTGGATTACAAGAGCAAAAAGCGTGAAATTGCCTGGAGACTGAGAACAAGAGGAGGGGAAAAGAAAAGGGGATTTTGTAGTGGATTGTTTTTTGTATATTCTTTAATAAGGGGATGAGCTGGTTGGAGATTGTTGTGTATTATTTGATTTATTGTTGATCATTTCTGTTAAATACTTTAAATTCCCTAAAATAACCCAAATTGACAAGTAATACAAATTTAAGCAAAACAGGGAGAAAAAACACGTCCACGCCATCAGCAGCAACATCAGCATCCAGTCCAGCAAGTCAACGATCATTAGATAGCATGTTACAACAGGAAAAACTGAATACCCTCCAAACAGAAATGAAATTAATGTTCCAATTACTACAAGAAGCTATAGCAAAGAACCATGACGACATGAAGGAAAGAATGCAAAAGATGGATGATAAAATGGAGAACATCCAGCAATTTAATAACTAAAAATGAACAACGGATTCAGAAAATAGAAATCAGAACAAACAGAGAAAAAAGTGGAAGAGATGGACCATAAACTTACGCAGGCAGAGTAGGATCTAGAAAGAACTGTAATCATGTTGGAGATGGATAAAGCAGAATATTTTCTGAGTTTTCAGAATGTTGAGGAAGAAAAAGGGGAAGATCTTCCTGAGAAAATGGCAGAGTTGCTGGCGGATGCTCTGTAGGTGAATAAACTGGAAATGCTTGCTGGGATGGATGAAATATTTAGAATACATACAAGCTACGCGAAAAGGAATAAACTCCCCAGAGAGGTGCACGTGAGATTTTCTAAGAAGGCAATAAGAGCAGAAATACTTCAAAGAGCAAGAGATGAACCAATTAAGTACAAATGGAGAGAAATAGTCGTTCTGAAACAGATACCTAGAAGAGTAAGAGACATAAGGAAACAATATCAATTTCTGACAAGACAATTAATTAAACATGAAGTAAACTTCCGATGGTTGACACCTGAGGGAATATTGATGACTTGGATAGAAAAAATACACAGATTGGACACAATAGACAAAGCAGAGCAATTTTATTACCAGTATTTTGGGTCGTATGAGGAAAAAGGAAGAAGAGAGGAAATAGATGATAAAAGACAAGAGGAACCATTAGGAGGGGGAAACAGAACAAGAGGAAAATGAAATAGAGCAAAAGGAAAGAACAGAATGAGAAGGAGCAAGGGCAAAAGAACAGAGAGAAATAAGAACAACTAGAACAACAAGACCTATTTATAAGTAAAACGATGGAAGAAGAAATAAAATTGCTGTCAATCAACATAAATGGACTGAATTCTCCTATGAAAAGGAAAAGGACTTTTAACATACAGTATGTGCTAACTGCAGCTAGAATTGTATTTTATTTTTTTAAAAAAATTGATTTATATGCCGCCCTTCTCCGGAGACTCAGGGCGGCTTACAATGCGTTAAGCAATAGCCTTCATTCTTTTGTATATTTTATACAAAGTCAGCTTATTGCCCCCACAAACTGGGTCCTCATTTCATCTACCTTAGAAAGGATGGAAGGCTGAGTCAACCTTGAGCCTTGGAGAGATTTGCACAACAATGGAAAAGTGAAGAGGCTAGTTATCGAACTTCCAGCGGTGACGTCAGCATGAATGGAGCGAGGGAACGGGGCTCCATTCATGAAGTCCTAATTTCCCAGCCAGGAAGCCTAAAATAGACACTTTCAATCCCGGAGAGATTGATAGAAAAAAGGGGGAGCTTCAAGGACCTCGGGGGGAAAGGCAATTCCCCTGAAGGTTCAGGAGAAACCTCTTGATTCCAGCAGGGAAGAAACCAACCATTTCAGCTGGCCCGAAGCACTGACAGCCACGGAGTAGGAAGCGAAGATTGAGAAAACAACATAACTGCTGTCAGCATTCTGATGCTGCCATAAAAAGACGAGGCTTGACTTTTCACCTACTTATTTCTCTGTAGATAATATCCCCTAGGAGATGGGATGGTGGGGGGAACATTCCTGTGGGGTGAGGTCAGAAGCTGAGGAGACTGACTTGGAAGATGGCCAATGAGAAGATGAGAATTGGGGAACGGAAAGGGAAGGGTTTGGGGGGTCAGAGGGTTAGTATCGGCTACGACTAAGTCGGGGCCAGATCTGTCGTACTTAATAAATGGAATACTTCAGCAAAGATTAATTGTTTGGGAGTGCAATTTATTTGAGATGACATCGAAACCTGACAACTGCAATCGGTAGGAGAGAAAACCCCAAAAAGGAGGTACAACTATATTGTCGAATGGTGGAGCTGAAATATTGAGACTCAATATTTCAATAACAAAAATATATGACAACTAATAGAGACTTACAAGAATCAATAGTGTTTCTGGAAATGGAGAAAGCATCCTTCTATCTCAGATTTCAAAACATTACAGAAAATAAAGAAGATTTAGGGGAGATTGTGCCAGAAATCTTAGCAGAGGCAGTACAAAGAGATAAACAAGACATACAGAGAGACATCAACGAAGTGTACATAGTACACACAAACTATGCACGCAGGCATAAGCTGCCGAAAGAAGTACACGTTAGATTTACCAAAAAAAAGAAAGATAAAAGATGAAATATATTAAAACATGAGGGAAGAATCAATATTATATAAAGGAAAGGAAATAATAACCCTTAAACAAATCCTGAGATGAGTGAGAGTCCAAAGAAAAAAACTATCAATTCCTTACATCACAACTAAATAAATATAATGTCATGTTCTGATGGTTAATACCAGAAGGTATCCTGATCTCCTAGCAGGAGAAAAAATTCAAGATAGATACAGGTGAAACTCGAAAAATTAGAATATCGTGCAAAAGTTCATTTATTTCAGTAATGCAACTTAAAAGGTGAAACTAATATATGAGATAGACTCATTACATGCAAAGCGAGCTAGTTCAAGCCTTGATTTGTCATAATTTTGATGATTATGGCTTACAGCTCATGAAAACCCCAAATTCACAATCTCAGAAAATTAGAATATTGTGAAAAGGTTCAATATTCTAGGCTCAAAGTGTCCCACTCTAATCAGCGAATTAAGCCATAACACCTGCAAAGGGTTCCTGAGCCTTTAAATGGTCTCTCAGTCTGGTTCAGTAGGAATCACAATCATGGGAAAGACTGCTGACCTGACAGTTGTGCAGAAAACCATCATTGACACCCTCCATAAGGAGGGAAAGCTTCAAAAAGTAATTGCAAAAGAAGTTGGATGCTCCCAAAGTGCTGTATCAAAGCACATTAATAGAAAGTTATGTGGAAGGGAAAAGTGTGGAAGAAAAAGGTGCACAAGCAGCAGGGATGACCGCAGCCTGGAGAGGATTGTCAGGAAAAGGCCATTCAAAAGTGTTGGGGACTTTCACAAGGAGTGGACTGAGGCTGGAGTCAGTGCATCAAGAGCCACCACACACAGACGGATCCTGGACATGGGCTTCAAATGTCGTATTCCTCTTGTCAAGCCACTCCTGAACAACAAACAACGTCAGAAGCATCTTACCTGGGCTAAAGAAAAAAAGAACTGGTCTGTTGCTCAGTAGTCCAAAGTCCTCTTTTCTGATGAGAGCAACTTTTGCATCTCATTTGGAAACCAAGGACCCAGAGTCTGGAGGAAGAATGGAGAGGCACACACTGCAAGATGCTTGAAGTCCAGTGTGAAGTTTCCACAGTCTGTGTTGATTTGGGGAGCCATGTCATCTGCTGGTGTTGGTCCACTGTGCTTCATTAAGTCCAGGGTCAATGCAGCCGTCTACCAGGAGATTTTGGAGCACTTCATGCTTCCTTCCGCAGATGAGCTTTATGGGGATGCTGACTTCATTTTCCAGCAGGACTTGGCACCTGCCCACACTGTCAAAAGTACCAAAACCTGGTACAATGACCATGGGATTACTGTGCTTGATTAGCCAGCAAACTTGCCTGACCTGAACCCCATAGAGAATCTATAGGGCATTGCAAGAGAAAGATGAGAGACATGAGACCGAACAATGCAGAAGAGCTGAAGGCCACTATTGAAGCATCCTGGTCTTCCATAACACCTCAGCAGTGCCACAGGCTGATAGCATCCATGCCACGCCGCATTGACGCAGTAATTGATGCAAAAGGGACCCAAACCAAGTACTGAGTACATATGCATGCTTATACTTTTCAGAGGTCCGATATTGTTCTATGTACAATCCTTGTTTTATTGATTTCATGTAATATTCTAATTTTCTGAGATTGTGAATTTGGGGTTTTCATGAGCTGTAAACCATAAACATCAAAATTATGACAAATCAAGGCTTGAACTATCTTGCTTTGCATGTAATGAGTCTATCTCATATATTAGTTTCACCTTTTAAGTTGCATTACTGAAATAAATGAACTTTTGCACGATATTCTAATTTTTCGAGTTTCACCTGTACACTAGATAAGGCTCAAGAATTTTTTGAACATCATTTTGCATTGGAAGAAGAACAAGAGAGCAGAGATGAAGTTGTGAGCAAAAGCCAGGAAGAATACCAAACGGAGGAGAACGACAGGGAACAGGAAGAAAAGAGGAAACAGGAAAAGGAACGAATAGAGAGAGAAGGAGCAAGAGGAAAAATACAAAGAGAAACAAGAAATACAAGAAGATTAAGAACAACGACTAAATAAGAAAGAATATGGAGGAAGAAATAAAAATGATCTCAATAAATATAAATGGTCTAAATTCACCAGCTAAGAGAACTCAGACATTCATGAAATTACAAAAATTAGGGACTTCTGGCGGTGACATCAGCATGTTAGGGACAAAAGGAACGGTCTCCGTTCTCCAAGTCCCTAATATCTTCGATTTAGGAGCCGATTTAGGCACTATTGACCTCGGAGAGGTCAATAGAAAAAAGGGAAAACTCCAAGGACCTTGGGGAGGACAGCAATCCCCCCGAAGGTTCAGGAAATCCCCCTTAATCCTGATCAGGGAAAAACCAGCCACCCCGGCTGGCCAGAAACGTTGACAGCTGACTAAGAGGGAAGCGAAAATCAAATAAAGAAGACTTCAGTGGAAGGATCGGGAAGAAAAAGAGTTCAAAAGGTATATTTACAATCCATAACGTGAGGATCGAAAGCGGGAGAAGATAAAACTCCAACTAAGAAGCAAACTATAGCTAAACAAGCGGCGACTGAGAAATAAGCGGAGACGGATTCCATCTTGACAGTGACAGCGAACAAATTAACAACCGGCGAAATCGGAGGAAATCCAGAGGAAACCCAGGAGGAGGAAGTGATCCCAGAGAAACTTGGACTTTGGATGTTTTGCTACAGAGGAGAGACGGAAGTTAAGGAGAGAAAGGGATAAATTTGACAGACTTTGCCCTTTGTGGAGGTGACAACGAAGCACTCAACAAGCAGCCGACACCGGAAGAGGGGGGGTTGGCAGAAAAACTCCGTTTAAAGTGGAAGCTAGGGGCTTTTGGAGCTAAATCAAACCAACCTAAGTGGAATATTTTCCTTTGGACTTTTGGATATTTGGAGATTTGGACGAAATTTGGACAGCATTTAGACATTTGGACTTGGATTTTTTTTTTCCTCTTTTTGAAAGGTGGACGCTTTGGAGTTTTGGTGGACACTGGACACTCAACTTAAAAGTATTGGGACATTAGACCTTGGAAGTAAATAGACAATAAATAAGAAGGATACAAATTTGAAAAAAAAAGAAGAGAGTGATCTAGAAGAAGAAGAATCAATTGTAAAGTATAATTAATTGTATTAAAAGCTGATAACAAATTAGTGATTAATAAGCATAAAAAGTATTAATATTAAATGTACTGTTTTTGAAATCTCATATATAACCTTATATACCACATATATAACTGTTAACTTAGTTTCATATTTACTTTAAATATATATTTATACTTATCTTAGTTCTATATTTTATCTTGGTAGTTAAATATCATATTGTTTTGTATGTTTAGTTTTGGAAAATTATATTAGACAGACTAAGTGAATCTAGTATTGTAATTAAGGGTAATTGATATCGATAAATAGTAATTAATAATAAATTTAAATAAGATAGTAAGTAATTAATTATAGGGACAGTTAATTGATGAATTGCTGAAGTATTAGACTTTTCCCTCACTCCCTCCCTCTATATTTCACCCCCATGTTTAGAGAGTAATATAGGCTAAATAGCCATCAAGAACTGAAGGACTCCGTAAAACATTGAAAAGTGAAAGATAGAACTTATAGATAAATTTATATATAGATAGTGATTGTGTGACAAGGAAACTTATCCTAGCTGTTTATCTCCCTGGGATTACTGAAAGCCACAAATCGAATACAAATACCAAAAGAAATATAACAGCCCAAATAGTAATCAGTATATGAAATTCTGGGAGAAGATAACAAAAGAAATACTAATGGCAACTATAGGCTCAGCAACAATTACTAAGTCAAGTAAGAAAATACCATCAAACCAGATGATACTCATGGCCTCTCCAGCACAACAAAAAACAGTTGAAACTACGGAAAAAGATAAAGCAACCCCCACTCTTAGTATGCAAAACATTCATTCCGTATTAACGATGATCCAGGAAGGAATGAATAAAATGCAAGAGACCATGGCCCACAACCATGAGGAGACAAGGAAAAATCATGAGGAACTTAGGACGGATGTGGGAGAGATAAAGGATAATATTAGGAACATGGATAAGAAGATAGGAAAGATACAACAGAAAATAGAGGAAAACGAACAGAGGATTCATAAGGTGGAGGAGAGAATAGAATATACGGATAAGAGAATGGAGAAGATGGAATATAACCAAGCAGCCACAAATAAGGACCTAGAGGACTCGTTATCATATCTCGAGATGGAAAAGGCATCCTTCTATTTAAGGTTTCAGAACGTAGAAGAGCAAAAGGAGGAGGACTTGGGAGAAATCATGACTGAGATACTCTCTGAAGTGACCCAGAGGGACAAGGAACAGATACGAAGTGGAATAGATGAAATCTATAGAGTTCACACGAACTACACCCGGAGAAATAAGTTACCAAAAGAAATACACATTAGATTTACAAAAAAATCTTTAAAAGAAGAGATCTACAGGAGGATGAGAGAGGATACAACTATGTATAGGGGAAAAGAAATTTTAACCCTCAAACAGATACCAAAAAGGACAAGGGACCAAAGAAGGAACTACAACTTTCTAACGGCACAGTTGAATAAATTTAAAATAAAGTTTCGCTGGCTAATACCGGAGGGTCTACTAATCTCCTGGGAAGACAAAAAATATAGAATTGATAACTTGGGAAAAGCACAGGATTTCTTCGACCAACACTTCGTACTGGAGGAGGAGCAGGAGAGCAGAGAAGAAGAGGAACTTAAGAGGCAAGAGGAACAGCGGACAGAGAAAGAAGAAAGAGACCAAGAAGAGGGGAGAAGTTTGGAAAGAGAAAGAATGGAGAGAGAGGGAGCGAGGGAAAAGACGCAAAGAATTACTAGAAACACAAAAAGACTGAAAACAACGAATAGATAAATAAAGAGAGATGGAAAGAGAGCTACAACTTATTTCAATCAATATAAACGGACTTAATTCACCAGCCAAAAGAAAACAGACATTTACAAAACTTCAAAAGCTAGAAATAGATATCATAACACTCCAAGAAGTACATATCAAAAGACAGCATCAAAAACTATTGGACAATCAAAGATTAGGAAGACTATATGCATCTCTAGGAGACCAAAAAAAGAGAGGAGTCGTAATATATGTAAAGAAATACCTAAAAACAAAACAAATATATGCAGACACAGAAGGACGTATCTTAATAATAGAAATACAAACAGGATCCAAAACAATATTATTAATATCTATATATGCACCCAACGGAAACCAAAATGACTTTTTTAAAAAGCTACATAATATAATCAAAGACCTGGAATACGAAACTATCTGCATGGTAGGAGACTTCAATGCAATCATGGACATAGAAAAAGACTATCGGAATAACAAACAAAGTAAAACCAGAAAGAAAATTCTACCGGAACCTTTCAAAGACATGATCAACGAATTACACCTACATGACGTATGGAGAGAGGCAAACACACAAACAAAACAGTATACATATTACTTGAACCCACACCAGTCATGGTCTAGGATCGACATGGCCTGGATGACTTCAGACCTCAGAGAGGAGGTAAAAGATATCGAAATAGCAGTGAACACCTGGGCAGACCATAACCCCATTAAAATAGTATGGAAAGGACATCGAAAGCAAAGGAGGTGGATGGTGGACACAGGAATAATAAAAGATAAGGAATACATACAGATGATTGAGAAAGAGGTTAAAATGTTCCTACAAATAAACACTAAAGAACAGACATCGCTTCAAAACCTTTGGGACACAATTAAAGCATACATAAGAGGTCTTACAATTGCGTATATGGCAAAAAAAAAATAAAGAGAAACAACAGTCAAGGAATAAGCTGTTAGAACAATTTAGAATATACGAATTAGAATTGCAGAAGGAGCCCCACAACAAAACAATAAAAGAAAAATTAAATCTTACTAAACATAAAATCAATCTGATTACCCAGACAGAAATTGCACAGAAAATCAAGCTAGCAAAACAGAAACATTTTGAGCATGCAAACAAAACGGGGCGCTGGTTAGCGTATAAACTGAAAAAAGAAAAAGAAAGGAGAACAATATTTCAATTGCAGGATGAAACAGGACAAATATACCATACCAATCTAGACAAAAAACGTATAGTCAAAGATTTTTTTCAAAGTCTCTACAAGAAAGAAGAGATTCGGGATGAAGACATTAAGGAATACTTATGTAAAACAAACATTACAAAATTAGAGGAGTCCCATAGAGAAGCATTAAATAGACCAATTACGATGTCTGAGCTGGTGGAAGCAAGGAAAAAGCAAAAAAATAACAAGGTTCCAGGCCAGGACGGAATACCAACGGAGTTTTACAAAAACTGTCAAAATGCAATGGATGAACTGTTACTCCAAGTCCTCAATGATGCATTATTAGAAGCAGAAATTCCCAAATCCTGGACCGAAACCATTATTACACTCATCCCCAAAGAAGACACGGACCCCACACAAGTTAAAAATTATAGGCCGATCTCATTGCTCAATGTAGACTATAAACTCTTCATGTTGGTTATAACGCAAAGACTGAAAATAATTATTTATAAATACATACATACAGATCAGAACGGTTTTGTCCCAAGAAGACAGATCAAAAACAACATAAGAACAATTATCAACGTCCTGGAATATTACGAGAAAAGAGTTGACAAACAAGTAGCCTTAATCTTTTTAGATGCACAAAAGGCATTTGACAATCTAAATTGGAATTTCCTCATATTGCAACTAGAAGCCATGGACTTCGGTGTCAAATTTTTACATATGATTAGAAAAGTATACTCCCTCCAAACGGCCAAAATTATGATTAATGGAGATATGACTGAAAATCTGGATATACAAAAGGGTGTGAGACAGGGTTGCCCTTTATCCCCACTACTGTTCATAATTTCATTGGAAATATTACTAAATGAAGTTAGGAAAGATGCGGAAATAAAAGGTTTGAGAACACGGAAAGAAGAGTACAAATTGCAAGCCTTTGCTGACGATGTGGTATTTATAATGGAGCAACCGGAAATAACAGGAACTGTGGAAATTGGGATCGTAGAAACACCCAGGAGCATAGAAGAGTCCAAAGGCAGATGCATGAATAAATGTGATAAATGTATTTATTCATATAACAAAACATATTAACTATATACAAAGGCTGTCTTAATATCCATTAGGATAGGGGGCGCACAGCGTGTGTGACTACCCCTATCAAAGATCATGTCTCATGGAGAACAAACGTAAAAAGAGAGCTTGGTGGAAAGGTTAGAGGGGGTTTTATACTCAGTGTAAGCCCCTCCTCTCCACATAGGGGTGGGGGCACTTTCTGCCTCCACTAGTGTCTGTATGATATATGTGCCAATGGCTTGCAAATACTTGACAGGAACCAAACTTTTAGCGAAGATAGAGGAATATGGAAGAGTTGCAGGGCTTAAAATTAACAAACAAAAAACTAAAGCATTAACAAAGAATTTGACAAAGGTACAGGAGACAAAACTAGAAGACAAATTAGGAATACAAATTGTAAAGAGAATAAAGTATCTAGGAATCTGGCTTACTGCTAAAGCAATAACAATTAGAGAAGACAATTATAACAAATTAATGAAACAAATTAGAAAAGATCTGGAAACGTGGAACAAATTACAACTGTCATTTCTAGGGAAAATCGCATCCATAAAAATGAATATACTGCCTAGATTACTCTACCTCTTTCAAGTAACCCCAATCTGCCCAGGAAAGAACTTTTTTAAGGACCTTAATAAAATAATAACAAAATTTATTTGGAATGGGAAAAGGGCCAGAATCAAAATAAAGTGTATGCAAGATACTCGGGAAAAAGGAGGTTTAGGCCTACCGGACTGGGAGTTATATTACAAAGCAGCATCGCTAAACTAGATAAGGGATTGGATAGACCTCAAGAATAAAAGAATGCTATTACTAGAGGGCTTTGAATTACAACGCGGATGGCACGCCTTTTTGTGGGAGGGAAAGGACAAGCACCATGGATATTTCCAGCAACATATTATCAGAGAATCATTGTACAAAACATGGCAAGAGATTAGAAAACACTATACCAAGATTCCATGATGGTTATCGACAATGGAAGCACTAATATATCCCAATGCCATGGACATAGAGAAAATGAGGACTTATAAAGAACTACTGAACAGTGAAGGAGAATTACAAACAAGACAAGAATTACAAAATCAGGGTATAGACATTGATTGGTGGCCATACATGCAAATAGAATCAAGATACAAAACTGATCGGGCACAATTCGGATTCCAAAATGAACCAAATGAATTGGATAAAATATTACAAAGTACAGATGAGAAAATGATTACCAAAATTTATAAGTACCTACTAAAATACAAATTAGAAGAGGAGGTTGTCAAAGAGAATATGATAACATGGGCCAAAAATATAGGATATACTATTGAACTGGACAGTTGGGAAAATTTGTGGAAGATAAATTATAAGATGACATTGTCTATACCCTATAAGGAAAACCTTTACAAAATGTTCTACTGATGGCACCTCCCACCGGCGCGCCTAGCCAAGATGTTCCCAAATACGTCTCCAATGTGTTGGAAATGTAAATCACAGAAAGGGACATATTATCATCTCTGGTGGTCATGCCGAAGGGCAAAACAATACTGGCAACAAATTAAAACAATGATTGAAGAAATCACGAAACAAAAACTGGAAATGAGGCCGGAAATCTTTTTATTGGGAATAATCACAGCACAATATACCAAAGAAATAAAATATCTGATCATCCATATCCTCACAGCAGCACATATACTCTTTGCCCAACATTGGAAATCTGAACAGTTACCTACAGAAGACAAAATAATAGCCAAAATTACAGAATGTGCAGAATTGGATAAGCTCACAAAAGAAATACAAGAGAAAGACGATACTGATTACTATTTAGTATGGCAAAGATGGTACAGCTGGCTGGAGGCAAAAATAAGAATATAAAGATAATTTTCGACTATTCAATAGAAATGCATAGAAGTAAACAAGGAGTCAATTATATATATACATATATAACCATGTAAACATGTGAATGTAGATATAGATACAAATAGAAATATGAAAATAACCCACCGTTGTAGTAACTTCTAAGAGTCAGTCATTGGACTGAATTGATGTTTGTTCGTTTTGTATGTTGTTTTAATGTATTTATGTTGGTTTGTTTTTTTTATTATTAATAAAAATAAAAAAAAAAAGAAATTACAAAAATTAGATATGGACATTATAAATTTACAGGAAGTACACATCAAGAAACAGCACAGAAAGTTATTAGAATACCCAAGAATAGGCGAACTTTACACATCATTAACACACACACACAAGAGGAATCGCAGTATATATCAAAAAACAACTAAAATCGAAACAAATATACACAGATGAGGAGGGAAGAATTTTATTTCTTTTTTATTTGTTTTCTTTTTTTTTATTGAAAAGTTTTTTAAAAAAATTTTACAAACAATTTTTACAAACAATCGTAATCTATAATCATAATGCCTAATTTTAATTCCCTTTCCCTTTATCTGAACCACGTATTTTATTCAGCAAAAAATCCAAAGTCAAAATAAACAGTAATGGAGACAAAGGACATCCTTGTCTTGTTCCTTTTTCAATATTAAAAGTTTCTGTTAAACTACCATTAATTATTATTTGTGCTGTTTGTTTCTGGTATATTGCTTTAATAGATTGTGTAAAATACTCTCCAAACTGCATCTTTTCTATTATTTTCAATAAAAAATTCCAATTCAATCAATCAAATGCCTTCTCCGCTTCCAAAAATATAAGCGCCACAGGGACTTGGTTGTTCTTCCCCAAATATTCCAATATGTTAACTATTTGCCTTACGTTACTTTTCATTTGTCTCCCATTTATAAAAAAATTTAATATGTTGATGGCAGATCAGGCTGCAACTAGTCTGCAATATGCTAAACATAATACTTTCTGTAATGCTAACAAACCAGGTAGATGGTTAGCATATTTGTTAAGGAAAAAACAAAAGCTACGTACTATAGAGAAAATAGAATATAAAGGTAAAGAGGTGTATCAGCAAAACATGATTAAAAAAGAATATTTTGCGAAGGTCCTTTTTTGTCTTTTTTAATATCCAAAACTCCATTCCAATCACCCAATAATATACACGATTTGTAATCCCATTGTATTAGTTTGGTATGTAAAAGCTTGTAAAATTTTTCTTGTTGTTGGTTAGGTGCATATACTCCAATTAAAAGTATTTTTCCTCCTCTATTAAAATTTCAATTGCTATATATCTTCCTTGATCATCTGCTTCAATTAGTCTAGCTATTAAGTCTTTTTTTTAAGTATATAACTATGCCATTTTTCTTTTCTGGTGCAGATGCTACAAAATGTGTTCCCAATCTTGCATTTATCAAATATTTTTGATCTTTCATTCTAATATGTGTCTCTTGCAAACAAATTACTTCATTTTTGTACTGTTTCAAATAATGAAATATTTACCTCCTCTTTTGCGGTGAATTTAAACCATTGACATTCCAAGTTAAAAATCTAGTTGCCATTCTTGGCACCCTGAAGCTTTTGGAGCATCAGCTGAAAATCTTCCTGCATTTTCCTCTTCAGCCTTGCTCCTCCCACTGCTTCTGTCTTTGTGATTTCTTGAGTTTTCATCTGAATTTGCTGCACCTTTAATTCTTCTCTGCGCTTAGTTGCCGCTCGGGTCTGTCTCTGATCCTTTGGTTCCTCTATTTTTTCCAATAACACCGGAGCTTGAACAGTGCCCGAGAGCCTGGTGGCTCAGCAGACTAATAGCATTGTGATTAACACCAGCTGTCTGCAATTACTGTAAGTTCGAATCTCACCAGGCTCAAGGTTGACTCAGGCTTCCATCCTTTCTAAGGTAGGTAAATTGAGGACCCAGTTTGTGGGGGCAATAAGCTGACTTTGTATAAATATACAAAAGTATGAAGGCTATTGCTTAACGCATTGTAAGCCGCCCTGAGTCTCCGGAGAAGTGCGGCATATAAATCAAATTAAAAAAAAAAGTCTTCTTGAGTAATCAAAACCCCTCCTTGGGCCTGTGCCTGCATTCCTTCTTTCTCCCCCTTTCTTGCCTCCTCTGCTTCCTTTCTTCTTCTAACTTCTGGGGACAGTGGGCATCCAACCTTTAATACATTTGTATAAAAGTCTCTTGCCTTCCAAACTGTATTGAGGCAATATCTTTCTCCTTAGTAATTCACCACTAATCCAACTGGAACCTCCCATCTGTACTGTATCTGGCAATTTCTAAGTTCTTCCATCAAAAAAGCATAGTCCTTTCTGGTTCTCAGCATTTTGGGGGGAATTTCTTTCAATATTAAAACCTCCTGCCCTGCCACTTGAAGTTTATTTTTGTAGGAAGCTTGTAAAATTTCATTTCGTATCCTCCTTGTTGTAAAGTAGATTACAATATCTCTTGGTAAATGTTTCTGTCTCGCAACCCATGAGTTAACACGATAAATTTTGTCAATTTGCCATTCAAGATCTGCCTTTTGTTCTCCAATTATCTGTGCTAAGGCTTCTGCAAAGATCTCTCGCAAATTCTCTTGATTATTTTCTCTCAGGCCTCTTACTCTCAAGGCAAACTCCATCGCCCTATATTGTATCATTGTCACTTCTAAGTCTGCCCTCTCCATCTTTGTCTGGACCTCGCCCATTTTATTTTCCAAATCCACATTGGATTGATTAATTTCTTCCACTCTTTCATCCAGCCCTTCAGTATGGCTTGCCAGACCCTGAAATGCCAAAACAATATCTTCTCTGATTTCCTTATTTTGAATTTGAATTACCTCTTTAATTTCTGCCATCTCTTCAGCTACATCCCACATTTTTTCTTCAAAGACAGAAGTAATTTTTTCCTCTAAAACAGAGGCTTGTGTCTTTAAAGCTTCCTGCAAAGCTTCCAGTGTTAATATTTGTGGTTCCATTGGAGCTGACAAAGATTGCAATTTAGATAGTTGGGCTGGTGATCCCCCAGCACTTTTAGCCGCAACAGTTTTTATTTGCCTTGAAGCCATTTTCTAATTTTCAATTTTAATTTTAAACTTTTGCAACAGCCAAAACAATAAGTCCACTAAATCAAGTTAATTTCCAGTCCTCGGTAAATTTTTTGATTCGTCTAAAGTCAATTTTAAATCTTCATTCTTTTAAAGTAAAATCCAATAATTTTAAACAGGGGCTGTCAGCACTAGACGATACTTTGCTCTTAACTTTCACTTCCACGCCCCATTAAAGCTCCAGCGCCATTTCCTTTCTCTTTCTTCCCTTAATAATCCAGAAGGAAGTATATAATACACATTCAGAGTTAAAGTTTGGTACTTGCAATTATGATCACTCCTGCCTTTGCTCTGCCTGCTTTTGTATCCAGTATTTTGAAAGATTGTTGCAGGGGTGGTCGCGGCGTCTTGTTCTGCTTAAAGCAGAAGCGTCCCGGATCCGGAGCTCTGTTGGGCTTCCAGGGAGCTCTCACCCTTCAAGCCCCAGAATTACTCCTGGGGCTCTTGGGGAGCTCTACCCACACCTGGCTGCTCTCTTTCCCCCCTTTTCCCGAGGGGAAAGTTTCCAAGCCGCTAGACAGCTGATTTTCGCTGTTCTAGCGGCTTTAACGCGATCGTGGGGCTAGAGCTCCGAAGGGAGCGACCATCAATGCCTACGGTGCCACCGGAAGTCAGGAGGGAAGAATTTTAATGATTGAAATAGAAACAGAACAAAAAACAATATTATTGATCTCAATATATGCACCAAATGATAATCAAAAAGAATTTTATAGAAAGATACACAACAAAATAAGAGAATTAGAATATGAAAACATATGCTTAATTGGAGACTTTATCATGATTATGGATATTTAAAAAGATTATCAAAGCAATAAGAAAAATAAGACAAAGAAAGACTTTACCAGATACATTTCACGAAATGACACATGAACTATGCTTACACGATACACGGAGGGAAATAAACAAGGAAAAGAAAACAATATACATTCTATTCAAATCCACACCAATCGTGGTCTAGGATAGATATGGTATGGATGACGCCAGAACTCAGAAAGGAAACAGAAGAAGTGGAAATAATGACAAACATATGGGCGGACCATAACCCATTAATGGTGATATGGAAAGGCCAGAAGAAAAGAAAGAGATGGATGCTGAACAAAGAAATATTAAAAGAGAAAGAATATATACAAATGATTGAAAAAGAAATGAACATATATTTTAGGATAAATACAAAAGAAGAAACATCTCTCCCAAATTTATGGGACACTGCAAAAGCATATATAAGAGGGCTTACAATTTCATATACAGTGAAAAGAAATAAAAAACAACAAGAAGATAATTTGCAAGAAGAACTCAAAAGATTGGAGCTAGATTTACAGAAGGAACCACAAAATAAAAAAATAAAAGAAATAAGAGATTTAATAAGACATAAGATAAACTTGGCTTCACAAGCTGTTATGGCACAGAAAATTAAACTAGCAAAGCAAAACCACTTCAAACATGCAAATAAAACAGGACAATGGCTAGCATACAAATTGAAAAAAGAAAAAGAGAAAAAAATAATAGAGCAGTTACAAGATGAGAAAGGAGAGATACATTATAGAAGAGAAGAAAAAAAATATAGCAAGAACTTTTTTCCAAAACTTATACTCTCAAGAGAATATACCCGAAGAAGATATTAAACAATACTTAGATAAGATGAATATAGCAAAATTAGAGGAGACACAAAGGGAGATATTAAATGGGACAATTAGCATGACGGAATTAGTGGAGGCGAGAAAAAAACAGCAAAATAACAAAACACCAGGCCCAGATGGACTCCCGGCAGAATTATATAAGACATTTCAAGAATCACTAGATGAAACTCTGTTAGAAATATTTAATGAAGCACTTATGAAGGCCAGAATACCTAACTCTTCGACAGAAGCCATTATTACCCTTATCCTAAAAGAAGATACAGATCAACAACAAATCAGAAACTATAGACCAGTGATGGCTAACCTTTTTGCCGTTGCATGCCAAAAGCGGGGGACAGTGCAGGGGGTCTCATGCCCACGTGCCCACACGTGTAATTCAATGCCCCCTTGCGCTCCATTTTGGGCCTAGCAGGCCTCCCTGAAGCTTCCAGAGGTCAGAAATGGCTCATTTCCCAACTTCCGGTGGGCCTGGAAGGCCTGTTTTTCACCCTCCCCAGGCTCCAAAAACCCTCTGGAGCATGGGGAGGGCAAAAACGGCCTCCCCCGCCCCACAGAGGCCTTCCGGAGGCTGGAAACGGCCCATTTCCCAACTTCTGGTGGGCCCGACAGGCTCATTTTTCACACTTCCCCAGGCTCCAGAGGCTTTCTTGGAGCCTGGGGAGGGTAAAAATCCCCTCCCCCCCCCCCCGAGGCCAAAAACGCCCTCCCAGAGCCTCCTTGTGAGCCCTGTACTTACCTGGCATCCAAAACGGGCTGCATGGAAAGCCAAAAATCAGCTGACTGGAGCTGAGCTAGGGCAATGGCTCGCGTGCCTGCAGATATGGCTCCGGGTGCCACCTGTGGCACGCGTGCCATAGGTTCGCCATCACGGCTATAGACCCATCTCACTATTAAATGCAGATTATAAACTATTCACATTGAAAATTTCGGAAAGATTAAAAAAAGTAATAAATGAATATATCCATCCTGACCAGAACGCCTTTTTGCCAAAAAGACAGATAAAAAACAACATGAGAACCATAATAGATGTATTAGAATATTATGAGGCAAATCCAGACAAACAAGTGGCATTAATACTTTTGGATGCCCAAAAAGCCTTCGATAACTTAAATTGGAGATTTATTATTTTGCAATTAGAAAATATGAAATTCGGAGATAAATTTGTAAACATGGTAGAAAGAATATACTCAATTCAAACGGCAAAGATAATAAATGGAGACACTACTGAACAATTCACAATAGCAAAAAAAGTGAGACAAGGATGTCCCCTATCCCCCCTATTATTTATTTTAACGTTACAAGTATTGTTAATTAAAATTAGAAGTGAAAATGAAATAAAAGGATTGAAAACAAAAAAAGAAGAGTATAAAGTCCAAGCCTTTGCTGGCGATCTGGTTTTCATTTTAGAACAACCAATACAGACAGGACCCAAATTAATAATACAAAGAGAAGAATATGGAAAACTAGTGGGACTTAAAATTAATAAACTTAAAACAAAGGCATTAACGAAAAATCTCACCAAGAATCAGGAGAAAGAATTAGAAGATAAAATGGGCATCCAAACAACTAAAAAAATAAAATACTTAGGAATATGGTTAACAAATAAATGTTCGTTAATTAAAGAAGATAACTATAATAAATTAATACTACAGATAAAGAAAGATTTGGAAATTTGGAGAAAATTACAATTATCCCTCTTATAGCATCGATCAAAATGAATATTTTACCACGAATATTATTCTTGTTTCAAGTAGTACCCATAAAATTAGGGGAAAAATGATTTAAAGATCTAAATAAATTAATAGCGAACTATATTTGGCAGGGGGAAAAATAAAGAATTAAAATACAATCATTACAAAATAGTAGGGAAAGAGAAGGTTTTTGGACTCCCAGATTGGGAAATTTACTACAAAGCAACAATACTTATTTGGATCAAAGACTGGATGGAATTAAGAAATAAAAGAATCCTAACATTAGAGGGGCACGATTTACAGAGAGGGTGGCATGCTTTTTTTATGGGAAGGAAAAAATAGACAACACAGTTACTTTCAGAGACACTTAATTAGAGATGCACTACTACAAACATGGCAAGGGATAAAAAAGAATCATTACGATACAATTCCAGAATGGCTATCTACAATGTGTCAGTTTTGGAAGACAATTTTCTTTTTGCTTCTAAACTGCCACATATTTTAGCTGGGGAAGTTGGGAGGGGGTTGTTGTTGGAGCGGTAGAAAGTTAGTCATAACAACATTCCGTATTCAAGGACTTTTGCCTGCGTCTGATGGAGACTGCCTGAAGATTGTATCCGGTGGAGTGTGAAGAGTTGATTGGACAATGTGATGAACTTGTGGGTGTGGGGCAGTGCTGTGAGCTCTTAGCTGGGTGGGGAAAACCTGGAAGCTTTCAGATTCAGGTTTTCCCATATGTGCCAACATGACATCTCTAATAAATTGGAACTCAATTTATCAGAGCTTTATTTGTTGGGGGTGTTCCTTGGAACCCTGACATTAACCCAAATCTGCTAAAAAACTAAGCGGCACCCCGAAAGGGGGCTGAATGGGGTGCTGAGCCCCAGCACCAACCTAAAGCTTGGGTGGTGCGAAGACTCAGCGAAGATGGAAGGGAGAGAGAAGATTGCAGAGGGAGCCATGGGAGCACATACCGGAAGGTTTATCGAGACCCGGTATTCTCCTTCTGAAGGTGTGGTACGAGCCCTTGAAGCTGCAGAGGTGATGCAAAGCCTAGGAGCTCGGTCCAGGGAGATGGATTCTGGGAAAAGTTGCCAGCCTGATCCAACTCCAGAGATGGGACCGAAAGAACGATCACCTGGATGTTGTCCTGTATCCAGCCCTCGTCAACCTGCCTTCATGCTACCCCCTGCAGAATTTATTCCCCCAGGCTGGGGATTCTATCCCAGCCAGGGGTGGGTCCAGTGCCAGTGGGTGCCAGTGTCTGCTGCTCCCCCTCTTACGGGATCACCATGGGCCCAATTTGCCCCAACGATCCCAGCACTGCCGTGGGGTCTAATCCAACAGCCAGCAGCGTCGCCGCCGCAGGTTCCAGTTCAGCCGCCGGCATTCGCCCCACCTCCAGTCGCCGTGGCGATTCCGCCAGCAAGGGCCCTGCCACCACGGTTTAGAGCGATGTTTGATGGTAAGCCTACAAAACTGGCCTATTTCCTCAGCCGAGTATGGGCTCATATAGACCAGTATGGAAAGCAATACAAAACAGATTGCAACTTGGTATCTGCGATCTCAGAGGGGATGAATGAGGGAGATGCTGCTGACTGGATAGCCCAGCTGCATAATGACGGGGTTGCTGAATTAAATGATGCGGAAGGTTTTGTTGAGCTGCTCCGGGCCAGATTCGAAGACCGAGACCAAATCAACAAGAGTGAAGCCGAGATAAAGGTGACAAGTCAAGGAAATCAACCCATAAAGGACTCCGTATGGGACTTTAGACGGGTCGTGGGGAAGCTTGGACATTGGCCGGACAGAATACTTCTGCATTATTTTAAAGAAGCCATTGATCAAGAAGTCAGAACCGCCTGTGGAATCCAGGGGGTGCCAGAGCGACTGCAAGACTGGTATACCATGTCAATAGCTCTTGATAGAGAAGTTCACCCACGCCACAACCCCTCAACTGAGAGGCCCCCAGGGAGAACTTTGGCTAGTCATCCTCTGACAAACCCCACTGAAACCCCTCCTGCTCAATCTACAGGGGTAATCAAATGCTACCATTGCAGACAAGTGGGTCATCGAGCTCCGGAGTGTCTGGCACCTGCACCGGTTCCACAACTGCGCCCCGCCACGTCAGCCCAAGGCAGAAGGGACCCACGAAAGCCCCCAGATGCCAGCAGAATTGCCTGGCAGGCAGTCAAGACTTCCCCTCCCCCTGGAGAGAGCGAAGAGACCTCGACCAAAGACTTGCCGCCTGGGCCGGCCAGCAGTAGCAGCGGCGAAGACGACCCGATGGTAACTGGGACCATCCACCCCTTTGCGGTCAAAGACAAGCTGACAGTGCCAGAGACAGGGATGCATAGAGAGGTAGCAGCAATAATAGACACCGGCTGCACCCGTTGCTTAATTAGCTCCCCCATTGTTGAGCAGCTAGGCATAACGACACACCTCTTAAGCCGCCCCATACGCTTTCAGCAAGTAGATGGGATCTTAATAGGTGGCACCCCTGCTACACGGGTCACTGAGCTTCTCAGATTGGAACTAGGGATCCACACAGAACTCATTCAATTCATAGTAGCCCCAAAAATGGCAGAGTCAATCATCCTGGGACTCGCCTGGCTAGACAAATGGGCCCCTACAATTAAATGGGAGGACGGCTACCAAAAAGTCATAATAGGGGTGGGGCCTTTGCCACCCATCCCTCCTGAAGCCAAACCCACTGAGACGAGCCCTCAGGGGCCCCACCAATGAGAGGCGGCCACGACGGCCATTGAAGTCTTACCTGGGACTCCCCAGGTCCCCAAGGAATACAGGGACCTGGCCGAAGCATTCAGTGAGGAGGAATGCAATATCCTTCCCCCTCATCGCCACACTGACTGTGCAATTGAGATGGAGCCCGGGGCCAAACTCCCTAAACCAAAGATGTACTCAATGACCCCAAAAGCTGAGCTGAGGAAGTACATCGATACTAACCTAGCCCGAGGGTTCATCCAACCTGCAAAATCCAGAGTAGCCACCCCAGTGCTGTTTAAGGAAAAGAAAAATGGGGGGGGGGGGGGGTTGGAGACTCTGTGTGGATTTCCATGACATAAATATGGTATGCATGGAAAACCCCTCCCCCCTTCCCCTCATGAAAGACCTACTGAACTACCTTTCAAAAGGCAACGTGTTTACTAAACTTGACTTGAGAGAAGCCTACTACAGGGTGCACATAAAGGAAGGGGATGAGTGGAAGACTGCTTTCAACTGCCCATTAGGTAGCTTCCAATTCAAAGTCATGCTCTTTGGTCTCCAAGGAGCCCCTGCTGTATTCATGCAATTGATTAACGAAGTGCTGCATGAACATTTATGCAAGGGGGTTCTAGTCTACTTGGACAACATTCTCATATTCAGTGAGACATTAGAAGAACATGTGAAACTAGTCCGACAAGTACTAAAGAAACTGTTAGCCTCAAAACTTTATGCGAAGCTGTCCAAATGTGAGTTTCACAAAACTTCTCTGGACTACCTGGGCTACTGAGTGTTGAACGAAGGCATAGGGATGGATCCCGGGAAAGTGCGAGCCGTACTTGACTGGCAGGCCCCTCACACCAGGAAACTGCTGCAAAGTTTCCTGAGGTTTGCTAACTTCTATCGGCAATTCATCCCAGCCTTTGTGGAAGTGGCCCTGCCGCTTACCGAATTGCTAAAGATAGGACCCTCCCCCGTAAAGCCGCGGCCGACGCAGCAGTTAGCCTTGACGCTAAACTGTCAAAAAGCGTTTGAAAAATTGAAACAGCTGTTTGCAGAGGAGCCCATCCTTCAGCACCCAGAACCAGATAGGCAGTTCATTGTCCAGGCTGACGCCAGCGACGTTGCAGTGGCAGGAGTGCTCCTCCAGGAAGACCCCCAAGGGTGGCTGCTTCCTTGCATGTATGTGTCCAAAAAACTCACGGACACCAAGCGGAGATGGGCAGTATGGGAGAAGGAAGCCTTTGCTGTTCATTGGGCTCTTCTATCATGGCGGCACTTCCTAGAGGGATCCAAGATCCCCTTTGAGGTATGGTCAGACCATAAAAACCTCGAAGCCTTAAAGACCCCACAACGGCTCTCCCCCAAACAGGTTCGCTGGGCGCAGTACTTCAAGCAGTTTGATTTCAAGCTGGGATTTCAATCCCAGGGGGAAGAACCTGCTTGCAGATGCCGTCTCAAGGAAACTCCAATATGACAGCCAGAGGGAGGACGTCATCCATGCCATTATCCCAGAGATGCAGAGTGCGGCACAAGTGACTACACAGAGTCAGGCCATCGATGGGAAGCTAACTGCCGACTTGAATGCAGCACTATCTACTGATCCGTGGCTAGCCGACAATCGAGACACTTTGACGACCCGTGATGGACTAGCTTGGAAAGGTTCAAAAATTTACATCCCCAGACGTCGAGGACGGTCTCCATAGACCGCCAGCCACCCGATCTGTTAAAACCGCCCTGACAGCGCTAAACAGCTGTCCGGCGGTTTGAAAAAACTCTCCTTCGGGCAAAGAAGGAGAGGAGAGTCGGAGGGGGTGGGTAGAGCTCCCCGAAAGTCACTGGATTAATTCCAGGGACTCGGAGGGTGAGAGCTCCCCAGTTCACCCCTCCCATCGCTCCGGATCGCTGGTGCCTCTGTCTTCAGAGCAAGACGTCTGCGTCCAATTCTGCCGGCAAACAGTGAGTTTTAATGATTTCCAACAAGGCAGACAGAGCGGAAGCAAGAGTGCAAGCTTTTTAAGAGAAACAGAACTTAACTCTGTGAATACATTGTTGCAAACGGAGCTCTCTGGAGCTGGAGGCTGTGAGGAAGCCTTTGTTATGGGCGGAAGGGAAAGTGAAAGTTAAAAGGAAACTGCTTGTTAATAGCCCTCTGCCTGAAGAGAAAACTGCTGGGAATTGAGTATAGTTTGAAGAGAGGATTGTTTATTTTGGAAAAACTTTGAAATATACCTTTTAAGACTGTTTATAAGATTTTCTGGCTGTAAAAGGAAAACTTTTTTTAAAATAAAATGGCTGCTAAACAACTAAAGCCACCAACTTCTAAAGGGGGAGGAGGTTCCCCTGTAGTGACTCAAAAACAACAACTTCTGGCTGATACACAGTCACAAGACCTTAAAGAATTTATAATGGGTGCCCTGAATAATCAGACAGAAATGATGAAAGAATTTTCAGAGGAGTTAAAGAAACTTACAAGTGTGGTGGAGGAAAAACATGATGAAATAAGAGATGACATTGTTTATGCAGTTTCAGGATTGGCTACTCATATGTTAAAGATTGAGGAGAGAGTGCGGGAAATTGATGATGCCAACTTGGAGCTTGCAACTAAACTAGGAGAGGTTATGATACAGACAGAGAAAGTGGATGATGAGATGGTTATGTTACAATACAGGTCAATGGAATTTGCCCTGAGGCTGAGAGGCTTGAAAGAAAAGAGTGGTGAAAATTTAAAAGATGTTTGCTCCAATGCTTTAGCAGAGCTGATTTCAGAAAGGCCAGAAGACGTGGCAATTCAAATGGACAAAATTTACAGGGTCAATTCCTGGCTGGCAAAACAAAAGCAGCTACCAAGAGATGTGGTGATCTATTTTACAACAAGGAGATTTAGAAATGATATCTTGCAAGCGTCTTATAGAAATAAGATTAAAGTGGAAGGACAAGAGCTGGTGGTCCTGAAAGAGCTCCCTCCTAAAATGTTAAGAGACAGAAAGCAGTTTGGCTTTTTGGTGAATGAACTAAGAAACCAGCAACTCCAGTACAGATGGGATGTCCCATTTGGGATAATAGTGACATACGCTGGGCAAAGACATCGTTTAAACACAGTTGGAAAGGCAAAAGATTTTTATGCCAATGTTTTAAAGGCTGGAAGGCCACCCTCACCAGGGGGTGCTAAAAAGCAATTGGAAATTACTCAACAAGAGAAAGATGGAGGGCAACCACAAACTTATGCTCAAGCACTAGCTGGAGGAGCTATTCTGGAAGAAGATCCATTATTGAGTGGGGGTCCACCACCAACCCTTGAGTCATTAACGATGATACAGCTGCCAAAAGATCAACGACTGACAAGAGCTACCTATAAACAACATTTGGCACAACAGCCTCAAGATTCAACTCAACAAGCCCAAAAAACACAAGCAGTGGGAGGAGCTAGGCCGAAGTCTAAAATGGCGGAGGAGGTTCAGCTGATGCTCTCAAAGCTTGGAACGCCCAGAGATGGCAAATAAATTTCTATCTTGGAATGTTAACGGTTTAAATTCTCCACAAAAAAGAAAGAAAATATTTCACTATTTGAAGCAATTTCAGAACGATGTTATTTGTTTGCAAGAAACGCATATCAAATCCTCAGATCAAAAGTACTTGATAAATTCGAAATTAGGTACACACTTTGTGGCATCAGCACCAGAAAAGAAAAATGGCCTAGTAATATACGTTAAAAGAGGCTTAGTGGCCAATTTAATTGAGGCTGACACTCAAGGTAGATATATTGCAATTGAATTAACAACACAGAGTGGGAAGCTGCTTGTAATTGGAGTATACGCACCTAATCAACAACAAGATAAATTTTACAAACTTTTACATACCAAAATATTACAATGGGACTATAGATCTTTATTTTTAATGGGTGATTGGAATGGGGTATTAGATACCCAGAAAGATAAAAAAAGTCTTTCCAAGATCTCCATGCGTGCCAAGTTGCCTAAATCTTTTTTTGATATTTTGGAGGATATGGAGCTTAGAGACATTTGGAGAGAAAGGAACGTATTGGAGAGCGATTTTACTTTTTTTTCAGATAGGCACCAATCTTTTTCGAGGATTGATTTTATATTAACTACAAACGATCTTTTTTCTAGGGTGAAGAGTACGAAGATATGTCCAAGAACTTTAACTGATCATAGCCCGGTTTGGGTGGAACTAGAGCAGGAGAGAGGGGAAAGGAGGTCTTGGAGGTTAAATGAGAATTTATTCAGATATGAAGATAATTTGTGTGAGCTTAAAAAACAAATGAAAGAATTTTTTATTAATAATATGAACAAAGGAACTTCGATGGAGATGGTATGGGATGCGTGTAAGGCTTATATGAGAGGAACATTAATCTTTTTGAATAATAAATATAGATTAAAACAACAAAATAGACGGAAAGAGATAGAGGAGGAAATTAAAAAGAAAGAACAATTGCTTATAACTAACCCGGGAGATAAAAAGGCAAAAGATATGATTAATATTTTAAGAGAGCAATTTAATATGTTAATGGCGGGGCAAGTAGCAACCAGCATACAATATGCCAGACATAACACATTTTGTAATGCTAATAAACCTGGGAGATGGTTGGCTTACACGATGAGGAAAAAACAGAAATCACGTATTATAGACAAGATAGAATTTAGAGGTAAAGAGATTTATCAACAGAATTTAATAAAAAAGGCTTTTTGGGAGTTTTATACAAAATTATATGCTAAAGATGCAATTCAAGATGTTGATATTGATAGATATTTAAAGATGGAGATTCCTGAATTAACGCTGGAACAGAGAGAGAGATTGAATCAGCCAATAACTTCTGAGGAAATTGTTGGGGCAATTAAACAATTAAAAATAGGTAAGGCTCCGGGAACAGATGGACTAACAGCTGTTTATTATAAACATTTACAATCCGAAATGTTAGAACCACTTAAAATTTTATTTAATAAAATACAAGTAGGAGGAGGAGTACCACCTTCTTGGAAAACAGCCTTTGTTTCACTAATTCCAAAGGAGGATCAAAATTCCATTAAACCGGAGAATTTCAGGCCAATTTCACTTCTGAATACTGATTATAAGATTTTTGCTAAAATATTAGCTAATAGATTAATGCCAGTTATGCAACAAATAATTCACAATGATCAATCAGGGTTTATAAAAGGTAGACAAATGAGATACAATGTTAGACAAATTGTAAACTTACTGGAATATTTGGAAAAAAATAATCAAGTCCCTGCAGCGTTTATATTTTTGGATGCAGAGAAGGCATTTGATCGTTTGAACTGGCAATTTTTGTTTAAAATAATAGAGAAAATGCACTTTGGGGAATATTTTACACAATCAATTAGAGCGATATACCAGCAGCAAACAGCACAAATCATAGTTAATGGAGGTTTAACAGAGGCTTTTAAAATTGAGAAAGGAACAAGACAGGGGTGTCCTCTGTCCCCACTATTATTTATTTTGACTTTGGAGGTACTATTGAATAAGATACGTGATTCAGAAAAATTGAAGGGTATTGTAATTAGACAACAAGATTATAGATTAAGAGCCTTTGCAGATGATTTGGTTATTACTTTATCTCAACCTATAGAGTCGGCTCCATATATATTGGATATAATTGATCAATATGGGAAAGTATCAGGATTTAAAGTTAATTCACATAAGACAAAGATGATAGTTAAAAATATGACTACATTTGAAAGAGACAAACTAGCAAGATTAACAGATTTTGAAATAGTTAAAAAGGTTAAATATCTAGGGGTATACATAGCAGCTTCAAATACAAAATTATATAAAAACAATTATGAGGTACTTTGGCAGAAGGTACAGAGGGATATGGAAAATTGGAAAAAATTACAGTTGTCTTTATTGGGAAGAATTGCAGCAATTAAAATGAATGTTTTACCTAGATTTTTATTTCTGTTCCAAATGATACCTGTGCTTAAGAAAGATGAAAATCTGAGAGAATGGCAGAAAGGTGTTAATACTTTTATTTGGGCTGGGAAAAAACCCAGAATAAAAATGAAAATTATACAAGATACACGTGAAAGAGGGGGTCTTAAAATGCCTAATTTAAGATTATATTATGAAGCAGCGGTTTTATCACAAATCAGTGATTGGTTTAATTTAACTGAGGGGAGAATTTTGAATTTAGAAGGTTATGATTTGTTATATGGATGGCATGCTTATTTGTTATATGATAAAAAAGTGGATAAAGTATTTAAGGTTCATATATTAAGAAATGCTTTGTTAAGGGTTTGGAAAAAATATCAATATAAGTTAAATTATAAGATACCTTTATGGGCAAATCCTAGACATGCAATAGAAAATATAAGTATAGAACAAAAACAGGAGGTGATTACTTATAAAGAGCTTCTTATTATGGAAAGGGGGGTAATGTATTTGAAATCTTTAGATACACTGAGAGAAGAAGGTACAATTTATACATGGTTTCAGTATGGTCAACTTCAAGCTAGATGGAAGGAAGATCAAAAAACTGGCTTTGTGCAAAATGAGGAGAATTTGGTAAAACAAATTAGAGATCAAAAACAAATGCATATTAAAAGGTTGTATAGTGCCCTGCTGGAAATAGATTCTGAGACTGAATTGGTTAAAGACTGTATGATTAAATGGGCACAAAATTTTCAAGAGCCAGTAATGATGGAAACTTGGGAAAAGATTTGGATTAGAAATGTGAAATTTACACAAGCACAAAATTTAAGAGAAAATTTTTATAAAATGTTTTATAGATGGCACTTAGATCCTAAAAAATTATCATGTATGTATTCTAATGTGCAAGCTAAATGTTGGAGATGTGACTGTGATGATGCAACTTATTATCATATATGGTGGACTTGTAGAAAAATCAAAGCATTTTGGATAAAGATTTGGTGGGTGATGCAGAATATTCTTAAAAAGAGATTGAAATTTACTCCACAGTTGTTCTTACTGGGTATAACTATGGACTGTACAGTTGCAGAGACTAAATTGATTTTGAACTTGATAACAGCAGCAAGATTGCTGGTAGCACAACATTGGAAGAAGGACTTTTTGCCTACTATTGAAGATTGGATATTGAAAGTAACTAATTTAGCTGAAATGGCTAAAATTTCAGCATATCTGAAGGATCACACACAAGAAAGGTACATATAGGACTGGAGAAGATGGATTGATTATATACAAAATAAGTATCAGACCAAAAAATATCAAATAGCTTATGAATGATTTTTTTTTTATTTGTATAAGTGTTATATAAGTGATATTAGATGTATTATGTTTAAGAAATAGGATTTTATATATGGGGGGTTAAGAAATTTTCTTATAGGGGTGTTAGTTTAATGATTGGTTATGCAATTTAGATTATTGTTAAAGATCAATAGAAATACCTTGTGTTCTGCTCTGGGAAGTCGGGGAGGGGGAGGGGGGGTTGGGGGGGTTGGGGGGGTTGTGGGGAAAATATGTTTGTTTTTAAAACTTTTTCAATAAAAAAAAAAAAAAAATTACGTCCCCAACAGCATGAGACTCCTGGTGCTCCAGCATAGCCATGATTCTCGATTGGCTGGTCACTTTGGATTTCTAAAGACCCTTCATCTGATTAGACGGCAGTTTTGGTGGCCAAAGATGAAAGCTGATGTGGAGGACTATGTAAAAAGTTGTGCCACATGTGCCAGCAATAAGACAAGACCAGGGAAGCCTCCCGGTTTGCTTCAACAGGTAGCTGAGCCCAGCCGCCCATGGGAAGAAATAGCTATAGACTTTATAGTAGAGCTCCCAGAAAGTGGCGGAAATACTGTAATATGGACTGTGATAGACCTGTTCTCCAAACAGGCCCATTTTATTCCTTGTTCTGGACCTCCCTCAGCTAAGAGATTAGCCAAGATGTTTGTCAAACAGATCTACAGGCTGCATGGAGTTCCACGACGGGTGATCTCCGATCGAGGAGTTCAGTTCACCGCTAAGTTCTGGAGGGAGTTCTGAGGTCCATTGGGTCATCTCAGGGGCTTAGCTCGGCTTTCCATCTGAGTACGAACGGAGCCGCGGAATGTGCTAATGCCATGGTGGAACAGTACATCAGATGTTATGTAGATTACCAGCAAGATAATTGGGCTGACTTGCTTCCTTTCACAGAAGTGGCTTACAATAATGCAGTGCATAGTAGTACGGGACTGACGCCTTTTCAGATTACAAGCGGCATGGAATTCGTCCCTATGCCAGAACTGCCGAGAGAACAGCCTTCTTCCATGACTCTGAATGAATGGATGGAGTCATTAAAGAAAGTCTGGGAGAATACCAAAAAAGCCCTGAATGAAGCAGCCGAAGCATACAAAAGGCAACCAGACAAACACTGATCTCTCCAACCCCCCTTTCAGGTGGGAGATCGCATGTATCTTTCCACCAAATACTTACGTTTGAGGTTGAAGAGTAAGACGTTAGGACCGAAATATTTAGGTCCCTTCCCCATAGTAAAAGTGATTAACCCAGTGACTGTACAGTTAAATCTCCCCTGCATACTGGGAAAAATTCATCCTGTTTTCCATTGCAGCCTGTTAAAGCCTGCTGTGGGATCTAAATTGAGACCTCAACCTGCTGCTTCCCCAAAGCCAATTGTGGTGCAGGGTGAGACTCATTATGAGGTGAAGAAGATTTTGGACTCTAGATTGCAGAGGGGACATTTGCAGGACCAGGAAGACCTCCGGGGCTGCTGCAGCCACTAGCTGAACCGTCAAGGCCACGGGAGGAGATTGCTATGGACTTCATAGTCGAACTGCCGAGGAGCGGTGGAAACACAGTGATCTGGACTGTAATAGACTTATTCTCCAAACAGGCACATTTCATACCCTGCAGCGGACTACCCTCAGCCCGCCAATTGGCCAAACTGTTCGTGAAACACATCTACCGCCTGCACAGAGTACCCAGAAGAATCATCTCCGATCGAGGTGTCCAGTTTACAGCGAAGTTCTGGAGGGAATTCCTTCGATCCATAGGATCATCCCAAGGCCTCAGCTCAGCGTTTCACCCGAGCACCAATGGGGGGGCGGAGAGATTGAATGCCATGATAGAGCAGTACCTGAGGTGCTACGTTGACTACCAACAATCGAACTGGGCGGACCTCTTATCGTTTGTGGAGGTCGCATATAACAATGCTGTCCACAGTAGCACAGCACTAACCCCATTTAAGATAGTGAGCGGCATGGATTTCGTCCCCATGCCAGAGTACCCAAGGGAACCTCCTTCCTCAGTTAGTTTGACCGACTGGATGGCAATGCTGAGAGAAACCTGGGAGAATGTCAAGAAGACAAGGCGGCACGGTCTTATAAGAAACAAGCAGATAAGCACTGAGCCCCCCAAAGGCCGTTCCGAGTAGGGGAGAAGGTCTACCTCTCCACCAAGTATTTAAGACTCAGACTCCCGACCAGGAAACTGGGCCCAAAATTTATAGGACCATTTCCGATAGTAAAAATAATCAACCCGGTTACAGTACAATTGCAGTTGCCCTGGTTACTAGGGAGGATACACCCCGTTTTTCACAGTAGCCTCCTGAAGCCTGTGGTAGGGTCAACTTTAAGGCCGGTGCCACGTGATCCCCCAGGGCCCTTAATTATTGGAGGCCACACCCACTATGAAGTACAGCAGATTCTTGATTCAAGGTGGCACAGGGGGCGCCTCCAATACTTAATTAAGTGGAAGGGTTACCCCTTGTCAGAAGCTTCCTGGGTGAAGAGCACAAACATCCAAGCTGACCGCCTTATAGCTAAATTCCATGCAGATCACCCGGACAAACCGGGAGGGGGTGGGACACACCCTCGGATGGGGTAAAGGTAGTAAACTTGTTGTGTGTCTTGTGCAGGCCTCACTGGGAGAGTGAAGGGAGAGGGGCCGGATGTCAGCGTCCCAGCACTGACATATAATAAAGGGAGGAGAAGCCTGAACTTTTGCCTGCTAAATCCCTTTGAAGATTCTGTCTCCTCGGAGATGGGGAGGGGGGGAGACATTCCTGTGATCTGACAAAGAAGGAATCAGGAAAGTGACTTGGAAGATAGCCAATGAGAAGCAGAGAATTGGGGATCGGAAAGGGAGGGATTGGGGGCAAAGGTCAGTACTGACCGCGAAAGAGTCAGGATCAGATTGCTGTGCTCGAATAAAGAGAAAATTTCCTTAAAGATCGGCAGTTTGGAAATTCATTTATTTTGAGATAGCATCGAAACCTGACACAATATTTGGTTCATTGGAAGGGGTACCCCTTGTCTGAAGCCACGTGGGTGAAGAGTTGGGATGTTCAGGCAGACACCTTAGTTAGGCAGTTTCATGATAAATTCCCTGATAAGCCTAAGGGTCCTCCGGGGGGGGGGTTAATGTGCTAATTGTGTTAACCCCTGACTTCAGTCTTGTCCCAGGATGCATTCATTTCCTGAGGGGGGGAAGCCTGTCAGTTTTGGAAGACAATTTTCTTTTTGCTTCTAAACTGCCACATATTTTAGCTGGGGAAGTTGGGAGGGGGTTGCTGTTGGAGCAGTAGAAAGTTAGTCATAATAGCATTCCGTATTCAAGGACTTTTGCCTGCGTCTGATGGGGACTGCCTGAAGATTGTATCCGGTGGAGTGTGAAGAGTTGATTGGACAATGTGATGAACTTGTGGGTGTGGGGCAGGGCTGTGAACTCTTAGCTGGGTGGGGAAAACCTGGAAGCTTCAGATTCAGGTTTTCCCATATGTGCCAACATGACATCTCTAATAAATTGGAACTTTGAGGAACCTCAGGCCTCAGAGCTTTATTTTGTTGGGGGTGTTCCTTGGAACCCTGACACAATGGAGGCACTAATTTATCCAAATGTACTGGACATTGACAAAATTAAAAGATATAAGGATTTACTAATTAGCCAAGGTGAATTGAAAACAAGGCAAGAATTAAAAGAACAGGGTACAGACATTGATTGGTGGCCTTACATGCAAATACAATCTAGATATAAGACAGATTTAATACAATACGGATTCCAAAGAGAAATACACGAATTAGATAAAATTCTTCAAGGCACAGAAGATAAATTGATTTTAAAAAATTATAATTATTTATTAAGATATACTGTAAAATGGAGGAGGAGGTAGTTAAAGAAAATATGATAATTTGGGCAAAAAAAATCAGATATAACAATGAATTAGATAAATGGGAGTTTTGTAATGTGCCGAAATGGACAAATTTACAAAGGAGATACAAGAAAAAGAGGAAACAGAATATTATATAGTGTGGGAGAAATGGTATGAGTGGTTAGACAAGAGAGATGTCGCAATCCACTCGACACCTCACCTCGCTGCTACGATCGAGGATTCAGCCGCTACGGTCAACAGCAACCAGGGGCGGGGTTTAGCGACGGGAGTGTCGGAGACTGTCTACACTGCTACACGGTGGTGGGGGTGCTTTAGATAACATAGGTGTTCGGTCACGGTGGCGGCCGGGGAAAGGGATTATTGTCTGCCTTCTCGCTGTACTGGGTTCAAGGACGGCGGCGCATGCGCAGTAGACCCGGAAGGGTGGTGGTCATTAATACCTCGCTAGCGTGCTATTTAAAAGGCGTTGGGAGGCAGCCGCTCCCAACGCCGACTTTGTGTATCCGCATACCGTCAGCTTTGCCGTGCAGCGTGTGAAGGATTGTGCCAATAAAGAAGTTGCAGCAAGCCATGGTTACGCGTGCTCCTTTCTCCTTTTCACACGGACACGCAACGCATAGTTGATAAGAGATAAAAGGCAAGGAAAGATTAAATAAGGAAGATATAGGTGTAGAAATGTAATAATAAAATAAGAGGAAACAAAAAATGAAGATTGTAGAAATGAAATTGTGTACACTGTTATTTATATGTATATATGTAAATAAATTAATATTAGAATTATATGTATAAAGAATACATTGAAATAAGGGAGAAAAAATGGATAAGTAAGAAATGTTTTACCGATGCGAAATTGTTGGAAAGAAAAAATTGTTAAAGAGTCTTTTTAAAAAATGTTTAATAAAAATTATTTATAAAAAAAAAAAAGGAAAAGTGAAGAGTTCCCTAAAGAGGAAAATGTAATTTAAAAAATATTAGAATGTGCAAAAATGGATAAATTATCACTTAAAATTAAGGAAAAGGAAGAAACTGAATATTTTTTGACATGAGACTTATTTTATCAATGGTTAGCTAATAAAAACAGAAGTTAGAAACATGGAAATATAAGAAAAGGACTAATGTTATAAGGGAGATTTGTTAAAATGGATAAGTAAATATTATTATTATTAGTGTTGTGGCCCACCAGCTGCCAGCGGAGCTGTCGACAGAATCAGATGATGAGGAGGTTGGGGAGGAATTTGGGGCAGTTCTGGAGTCTGGGGAAGGCTCTGATGGATGCTCTGCGTCGGATGCAGAGATAGAGCCAGGGCCGTCTGACATTTTCCCGCCACCGGAGAGGCAGCTGCCTTTGGAGGCTGATCTGAGTGAGGAGGAAGAACAGCTGGGGCCTGTTCCAGATACACGTATGCGCAGAGCTGTTAGGAAAGGTGAACAATGGAGGACAAGGAGTCGACTCGGGAAGCAAAGCACACATGGACGCTGAATGGCCCCTCCCTGGCTGGGGAATAAATAGAAGGAAAGGGGAGTGGTTGTTGTAGGAGACAACAGTTTGTATTTCTGAAGATTTTGCTCATTGTGTTTCGTGCCACAAAGACTGCTTGCCAGAACTTAAATTGCAGCCTTTTGGCTGGGAGCTCATGGCCTTGCAATTATCGCAAGGAACTGATAAGGTCTGTTACTGCAGTTAACCCCTTGAAGGACTATTGCCTGGACTTTTTGGTGGGTGAATACAATCAATTCACAAGAGGTAAATAAAGGGGTTTTTCGTGACAAGGAGTCTGTTTCTTGCTTCTGCTAAGGCTGGGTCAGAACAATTATAGAATTAATACCAATGCAATGAACATTGTTGTAAACACCTTGATTATTATTTCCTAAAAAATTTTGTACCCAGACAACGCACTGTTTAACTGAAGATGGATTTTTTATGTTATAAAATAAAATATTTTTTAAAAAGGCTTGGAGGTCGTGGAGTTCACTCCCTTCCCCAAATGAGAGGAGGAAGACCAGGGATTGACCGACAGCTATTCGGATGACCACCCCTTGGTAAGTGGCCCCCTTGCACCCATAACCATGCCCATAAAATTACAACTCCCAGGAACTGGACAGAAAGCCTCTTTAAGAACCCTTCTAGACTCAGGGTGCACCAGGTGCCTGGTGAGTTCGGCTCTGGTGGCGAAACTGGGGATTCACCTGAGGAGGCTAAAAACCCTAATTGCATTTTGCCAGCTTGATGGCTCCGTTGTGGGAGGCATTCCTGCCATGTTCGTCACCAAACCCTTAGGGATGCAGATGGGTGCCCACTCAGAGACCTTAAGCTTTATAGGCACCCCGGGGATGGAGAGGCCCCTTGTCCTGGGACTAGCCTGGTTGAAATGGTGGAACCCAAGGGTGGACTGGAGAAAGGGACTATTAAAATTCTCACCAGGTGGCAAGCCCCAGTGTAACCGAGAACATTTGACTAAGGGAGTCTTATGCCAGGAGGTGGGAGCCGCAATGCAAGAGAGACCCCTACGGGCCATCCTGAGGGAGTACTGGGACCTGAGGGATGTCTTCAGCGAAAAGGGGTCGAACAAACTCTTCCCATTGGCTGATGGACTGTGCCATAGAAATTGTTCCAGGGGCCAAGTTACCGAAACCAAAGCTCTACTCGACTCCCAGGGAATTAGATGATTATCCAACCATCTAGGTCCCGGATGACTGCCCAGTCCTATTTAAAGAAAAAAAAGGATGGGTCTTTGCATCTCTGTGTAGATTATAGGTGTCTGAATGCCATTTGCGTGGAAAATATGTACTCCCTTCCCCTCATGAAAGACATACTGGCCCATTTGGTGAAGGGGAGGATTTTCACAAAGTTGGATTTGCAGCAGGCGTACTACCGTGTTAGAATCAAAGAAGGAGATGAGTGGAAAACTGCTTTCAACTGCCCACTTGGCTGTTCCAGTTCAGATTGCTCCCGTTCGGGCTGCAAGGGGCGTCCACAGTATTCATGCAGCTAATAAATGAGGTCCTGCATGAACATCTGTACAAAGGGGTGCTGGTGTATCTTGATGACATTTTGATTTACTCAGAAACAAAAGCTGAACATGTAAAACTAGTTAGGGCTATCCTACAGAAGCTTCATACTGTTAAATTGTATGCTAAACTATCCAAACGTGAGTTTCATCAGGACAAAATTGACTACTTAGGCTATAGAATTTCCCATGAAGGGATCGAAATGGACCCAGAGAAAGTGCGGGCAGTGTTGGAATGGGCACTGCCCCGCACCAGGAAGCAACTCCAGAGCTTCCTAGGGTTCGCTAATTTTTCCAGACAGTTTATTCCTTCTTTTGCACAAATTGCCCTCCCCATCATGAACTTCCTGAACATGAAAGGTGGGGGGACGGGGGACAAACCTAGACCCAGCCAACCACTGAAATGGACTGTGGAGTGCCAGGCAGCATTTGAAAAACTCAAACGGCTCTCCTCTGCTGAGCCAGTGCTAAAATACTCGGACCCAGACAATCTATTTGTTATCCAAGCAGATGCCAGTGATGTAGCAGTGGGGGCCACACTGATGGAAGAGAATGAGAATGGACAGTTACAGCCTTGTCCATACACGTCTAAAAAATTAACTGAAACCGAACAGCGCTGCACTGTGTGGGAAAAAGAATCTTATGCTGTTAAATGGGCACTCCTTTCCTGGAGGCATTTCTTGCAGGGAAGTTATTTCCCTTTCCAGGTTTGGACCGATCACAAAAACCTGGAAGCCCTGAAAACCCCTTGGAAACTCTCCTAAACAGGCACGATGGGCCCAATACTTTCATCGCTTCAACTTTACCTTGCACTACCTGTCAGGAGGAAAAAAAATTCCTGGCTGATGTTTTGTCAAGGATGCCTCAGTACAACAGCTCTAAAGTAGAAATAGTCAAACCTACGCTCCCATTGCACCAGATGGCAGCCCAAGTGACCACGAGGGCACAAGGAAAAGAAAAACCTGCTGTGGATGAGGCCACAGCAGCTGCTTTTAAGGTCGCTCTAAAGGATGACACCTGGTTTAATTCCCATAAAAATGTTTGTTCCGTTCAGGATGGACTGGCTTGGGTAGGGGCCAAGCTGTATGTGCCTGCCAGTCAAAGACTTAAAGTTATGCAAGTGTGCCACGACGCCAAATAGGTGGGACACTTTGGATTTGTAAAAACTTTACATCTCATAAAAAGACAATTTTAGTGGCCTTCCCTCAAAAAGGACATTGAAAGCTATGTCTCCAGCTGCCCGATTTGTGTGTCAGCAAAGCAAAGTGAAGGGAAGACACCAGGCCTCCTCCAAACGGTAGCTGAGCCTTCAGCACCCTGGACAGAGATTTGTATGGACTTTATTACAGAACTTCCTGAAAGCTCAGTGAACACAGTAATTTGGGTTGTAACGGACCTTTTCTCTAAACAGGTCCACTTTATCCCTTGTCAAAAGATTCCCGCGGCTAAAGGACTAGAAAAGTTGTTCCTACACCACATCTATCAATTACGTGGTGCTCCGCAGCAAATAATTTCAGACAGGGTCCAATTCACCTCCAAATTTTGGAGGGCCTTTTGGGATTTTTTTGGAACTGAGCAAGGACTAAATTCTAGTCACCATCCCCAGACTAACGGCGGAACTGAATGATCCAACTCTGTTCTGGAACAGTACCTGAGATGCTTTATCAACTATCAACAAGACAACTGAACCGACCTCCTGCTGTTTGGTGAGGTGGCCTACAACAATGCGGTGCACAGTAGCACTGGTTTCACTTCATTCCAAGTAGCTACAGGACAATAATTTAAACCTATGTCTGAATTGCCAGTAAAAAAATCCTGTAATTCCATCGTTGTTAGAGTGGATCTCTCAACTACAAAACACCTGGCCCGTTATACGAAAGGCCCTTGCTGAAGCTAGGAATGCTTACAAAGTCCAGGCTGATAAAAAAAGGGTTGAACCTAAGTAGTTTAAAATTGGGGATCATGTATATTTGTCCACACGATTCCTCCAATCCTTACAACTCTCTAAAAATTAGGCCCTTTCCCATCAAACACATCATTAATCCAGTTACTGTAGAACTGGAATTACCAAAGTCGCTAAGAAAAGGTCACCCTGTCTTTCACTGCAGCTTGTTAAAACCTGAAAACATGTCTCCTTTGAGGCCACCACCCCCTCCTGTTCCTGAACCTTTTATGATAGAGGGGGAACAACATTTTTCAATTAAGGAGATCCTTGACTCACACACAGGGGAAAGGTTCAATACTTAGTGGCATGGAAGGATTTCCCTAGCTCCCAAAATGAGTGGGTTGATAAATGTCATGTCAAAGCCCCTAAGTTACTTAAACATTTTCATGGTCAATATCCTGACAAACCAAAGTAATTGTAACCTTTCTATGCTTTGCCTTCTCTTCCCCTGTCTTTTTTTTTTCTCTTCCAGGTGTGGATCTCCTTCAAAGGGGGGCAGCATGTCAGGTCCCTGTTGGAACACTACCATTCTCAGCAGGGGAGGAGGCTTTGTGGGTTGAATATTTTGTATGCTTTTGCTTTTGCTGTAACTGCTTGGGAGTTTGAGGGGGGAGAACTAGTCATCTGTACAGACTCCCTCTCAACTGGTTCCAGCCTGGTATTTAAGGTTGCGGCATCCCAAGGACGACCTCTTCTCACCATCCTGCCTCGGAGTTTCCAAAACACCTTTGCGGCATTTTATTGGTTACCGATGGACATGGGGTATTGGGGTGGGGGTTGAAGGGGAAAGTTAGCCTAACACTTCACGTGCAAATTTCAGACTCCGCCTGACTTCTCTGAAATCACTATCTCTCAGTAAAAGTTACTTTTGAAATGCAAACCGCTTCAAGAGTTTTACTTTCTTGAGAAGGTAGCTAAGGTACATCCTTAAACGCATGGTTTTGTGCATACCTAAGTGTGCACATGTGTCACCTCTCCTGTGGGAGCTGCATTGGCTGCCAATTTGCTTCCAGGTACAATTCAAGGTGCTGGTTGTCATCTTTAATGCCCTACATGGCTTGGGGCCAGGTTATCTGAAGGACTGTCTCTTCCCAGTTACATCCACCCGTCCCACCAGAGCGGGAAGGGAGGGAATGTTATGGGTCCTGTCTCCTAAGGAGGTACATCTGGCGGGACCCAGAAGAAGGACCTTCCCCTTGGTGTCTCCCTTCCTTTGGAACATCATCCCTGCAGAGATTAGACTGACCCCTACTTTCACACTCTTTCACAGAGCCCTGAAGCCCTGGTTCTGCCAACGGGCCTGGGGAACCCAGAGTGGGATGGAGCCCATTAAGTGACTTGTTTGATTGCTTGTTGTCGCCGGGGGTGTGTGGGGGGACAGTGGTGAAATATAAAATTTGTTACTACCAGTTCTGTGGGCGTGGCTTGGTGGTGGTGGGGTAATGCGACTGAGTGGGCTTGGCCAACTTTTTTTTCTTTTACTTTTAAAACAATTTTTTCTACAACTTCTTCGGCTGAAGAGGTTGTAGAAAAAATGTTTTTAAAAGCCTCTGACAATCCCAGCTGAGCCGCGCGATCATCAGAGGCTTTTTTTTTTTACTTTTAAAAGCATTTATTTTGGCCGAAGATGTTGTAGAAAAAATGCTTTTAAAATTTTTTTAAAAGCCTCTGATGATCGCGTGGCTCAGCTGAGCATGGGGGGCGGGCAGGGATTTTTGCTATCGGTTCTCCGAACCACCCACCGCCATCACTACCGGATCGGGCGATCCGGTCTGAACCGGGAGCATTTCACCCCTGGTGTGGGGGTGTTATTGTTTTTATTCTTTTTATATTGGGTTTTTATTGTTTGTAAGCCTCCCAGAATCACTGAGAGTGAATGGGCTGCCATATAAATCTAATTACATACATACATACATACAATAGACATAAATTTTATGATGCCTTATAATTTGGTAAATCATTAAGTTATGGTATCTTTATTTAGTTAGAAGTTCAAAAATGCTTCAAGCTATCTAGAAGTAAAGATTGAATTACAATATCATGGTCAGTTACTAACAGACAGGTAATATAAAGTCAAACGGGCCATTATTATAATTTTTTATATTTTCATTTCTGTAGGTTGCTGCTAAAACCTTGCCTTTTTATAAAGACTACTTCAGTGTTCCTTACCCTCTCCCAAAAATTGATCTCATAACTATTGCAGACTTTGCAGCAGGTAAATACTTTATATTTTTCTGAAGTCCTGAGCTTTCTTTACATTATAATACACTTCAGAAGAATGTTGTGTGCATCAATATCAATAAAACTTTTTATTTATTTTAAAAGGTGCCATGGAGAACTGGGGCCTTGTTACTTATAGGTATGATATTAAAATACTATATTCTTTCCATATTCTTATGTTCATGTTTCCATGTTCATTAATTTCCCCAAATTTATCAAGTGAGTTGTAAAGAGTTGGAATGAATTGGGTTTTGTTATGATTAGCATGAAGTAGCTAACTTGAACTGTGTTCCATCTTGGATAGCATGAACAAGTATGTCCTTTGGAAGATCATTGCAGAAATAAATATGAATAATGATTCAAGAATCATAATACTTTTGCATTTTAATAACATCTGCCTGGACATAACTAAACTACCTTCACATCCATTGCTACACCATAGTATTACAACTATAAACATGAGAGCCATGTACTTTCTTTGTTTTTTTTCCAGCATGGTCATGAAAACAACCTAAGTGTTTGTTTCCATTTTATTTACCTTTTTTTCCTCCTTATTCTTGACCCCAGCTTATTGATTCTGTATATCATTCTACAGGTAGTCCTCGATTTATGACCATTTGTTCAGTGACCATTGGAAGTTATGATGGTGCTAAATGAAGGGAATTACAACCTGTGTTTGAATGTACAGCCATTGTAGCACCCCCTCAGTCCAGTCACATGATTGCGATTTGGCAACCCATTCACATTTACAGCCTTTTGCCAAACACTCCACGATCTAGTGATTGCCATTTGCAATCTTCCCTGTTGGCTTCCCCAGAAAGTCAGTGGGGTTGAGGCAAGTCTCTCCACTGTGGTGCTGCAAATCTTCCATGCCAAAATTCAAGCAGGATTTCCAGACCCAGAGTTGAGAAACTTGCCTTTCCACTTTGGGGCTGAAAAACCCGGTTGGATTTCAGTACAGAGGATTTTCAGATGCAGAGTTTAATGAATGCAACCGTGAGTGCCAGGATTGCAGTCGTTGAATGAAGCAATCACGCAATGTCTCAATAACCGCTTCGCTGAACAATCAAGGTTCCAGTCCCAGTTGTGGTCATAAATCGAGGACTTCCTGTAGTTCAGAAATGTAAGTTAAGGCATGATCAGTGGACGTGTGCTTATGTGCGCATCATTTTGGAGCAATCTGTGACGTGTGTGTAAAGATTAGTGTAATATATAAATGTAAGTCCCCCTGGCACCATCCATTCACTAGCACCAAAGTCTGACACCATGGTTTACTTTTAGTTAATAGCGTTGTTTTCTGTTTCTTTCTGGGCAGATAGAGCCAGGGCATAATATTTACATATTAAACTGAGCAAACCAAATCATAGCTGGCTTAGGTGTACTTGGATGTGTTGGCTGCTAAATCAGCCTTTACCATAGCATGGCAAACTATCCTACTGTGTTTAGATCTAATGATGATTTATTGAAGCAGCCAAGCATTAAGCTGTGCTTAAAAATTCTGGCTTCTATTAATAAAACACAGTTTCTGTTGAAGGAGGAGGAGGAGTGGCAGAACCTGGAGGCAGAGTTAAAAGAGGGATCAGCCTAGAATCCCTACATTGCCACAAGTGAACTAAGTCCAACTAACCTTGAATCTGTTGACCCTCATCTAACCCCAAGCAGGTGTTAACTGTTAGTTGAGAAGATTTCTTGTGCATAGGTTTGAGTAGCAATACATTAGTTTAATTGGACCTTCACGTGTGGTCCTGATCTTTTGCGCCTGACAGTTGAGCATTTAGCAACTTGGTTACATATCAGCCTTATTCCAAAAACAAGTTTAACCAATCTGCAAAGCCAGTCATATCCCTTATCAATAGTAGGCAATCACATAAACTGTGTCCAAATTCACAATTTGGGGAACAGAGACTTATTCCATACAAAATTTCCCAGCTATGCTTAACCTCTCTAGTCCTTGGGCCAGGAGAGTACAGAGACACTTTCATTACATTGCTAACCTCTTCCCAATTGTTCTGTTAGGCAGCAGTAATTGTGGCTTGGCTGCTACCCAATTTCTTGGAAGTATATTGTGTTGCCAGGCCTCCACAGTGATTTCTATCATGGAGAGTCTTGTTTTTCAGCCTCCCATTCCTTTTAGCCCATTGTCTTGCAAAATGTGGGCATGACAGGGTGGGCGTGGCTTGGTCAGCGTGCTGGGTGGGTGTGTCCAGGTGGGTGCACAGGCTTGGCCCCACTGACTCAGTGCAGCCAGGTCAGTGTAGAACAAGCCGCACTGGCTAACTTGACATGGGGACAGCTCGGTGCCCCACCAGCTCACCTCCCCAAACTGCCGGCAGCCAAGCGCATGCACACACACACACACCATTCCACGTTTGGGACCTCTCCTTTGGTGTTCTAGGTGCTTGCGCATGAACACACATACACCATTCAGAGTTTGGAGACTTTTATCCACAGAGGAAGGAGAGGTCCTTCTCCCCAAGCTTGCCAGCTCGGATGTGGATAAAAGTCCCCAAGCTTGGAATGGTGTGTGCGCGTGCGTGCAGCACACCAAAGGAGACATCCTTCTCTCCAAGTCCGGACATCCGAGCGTTGGCGTTTCCCTGTCTGGTGTTCCCCCAGAGGCAAAACAGGAGGCGGAGGGCAGCACTGCTGCATGTGGAAATGCAGAGGGAAAAGTTTGCAGGAAGCAGTTTCCTCTGAGTCCCAACTTCTGCCTAGACAGATCTCTGGAGAGGAGGCGGCGGGGGAGCTGTGTGATGGAGGCTGGCGAGGCAAAGCAGGAGGCGGAGGGTGACACTGCTGCCCGTGGAAGCATGGAGGAAAAAGTTTGCAGGAAGCAGTGTTCTCCTAGTTCAACTTCTGCCTTGACAGATCTCTAGAGAGGAGGAGGAGGAGGCACGAGAGCAGGGCATCCCAGTTTTGTGCGAGGGAGGTTTGTTGGGGCAGGAGTCACTCTGGGACCATCCTTTTGCTTCTCTCCTGGCCTCTCGGGAACAGCCTACAGCACGCAAGTCTCCCCTGCCCATGTGCAAACCTGTGTTTTGGTCTATTGATTTGGTCCACTGACAGGTTAGAATGCTGCCCCAACAAGCCAGCATCCTTACCACACATGCTTGGAAATGGGGATTCCCTTTAGAGAGGCCTGGCCATCCCCCTTGTGCAGGACTGGGGGGCACCGGACAGGGAAACGCCAATGCTCGGCTATCCAGGCTAGGGGAGAAAGACACCTCTTTTGGCATGCTGCGCACACACACGTACACACACACACCATTCCAAGCTTGGGGAGTTTTATCTACTTCTGAGCTGGCAAACTGCCAATCTTGCCCGGGCTTGGGGAGAAGGACCTCCCCAAGGCAAGCTGCCAATCCTCCTCCTCTCTGTCAAGGCAGAAGTTGGACTCTGAGGAAACTGCTTCTTGCGATCTTTTTCCTCCACACTTCCATGTGCAGCAGCATTGCCCTCTACCTCCTGCTTTGCCTCGGGGTGGTGGGGGGGCACCGGACAGGGAAGCACCAATGCTCGGATGTCCGGGCTTTGGCAGAAGGACATCTCCTGCATGCACACATACACACATGTACCATTCCAAGGCTGGGGACTTCTATCCACATCCAAAGTGGCAAGATACCAATTGTGCCTGGGCTTGGGGAGAAGGACCTCTCCTTCGACCTCTCCTTCCTCTGTGGATAAAAGTCCCCAAACTCGGAATGGTGTGTGTGTGTGTGTGTGTGTGTGTGTGTGTGTGTGTGTGTGCATGGGCTTGGCTGCCTGCAGTTTGGGGAGGCGAGGATCTGGTAGGGTGCCAAGCATGTTGAGTTAGCCCATGCAACTTGTTCCATGCCGAGCCAGCTGTGCCGAGTCAGCGGGGCTGAGCTGGTTGTGCCCACCTGGCCATGCCCTCCCAGCCACACCCACCCTGTTACGCCCACCCATCCATGCCAACCTGGCCGCTGTGAGTCGTTCTAGACCCCTCTAGGAAGGTTGCAAACGGTGACCACATGATCCTGGGATGGTGCAACTGCCGTAAATACATGCCAGTTGCCAAGTGCCCAAATTTTGGTTGTGTGACTGTGGGAACATTGCAACAGTCATAAATGTGAGGACCAGTCATAAGCCATTTTTTTTGCACCACTGTCATAACTTTAAATGGTCATTAAACAAATGGTTGTAAGTCTAGGACTACCTGTATTGGACGTACAGAGTCATTGTGTTTAGCTGGAGTGGGTAACCTTTTGTGAGAGCTTAAGGGCTGCAGTTGATACAAAGTGGTGAGGAGGAAGGGATGATTTTTGTTTTTCTGGGAAGGGGGGGAAGTTTGAGGATTTTTTTAAAAAAACTATGTTAAGTTTATTTCAAAGGTTGCATTACAGTTTTCTATTTCCTGTCCCCAAATGCATGAAAATTGTGCCACTGCTACATCAATATGGCAGCTTTTGTTGGAGGTGAAATTCCAGGGACCACGTATAGTGAAATTGCACTATCAGCCATGATTTGTTGAATAAATCACAGTTGATTGGATTCAACTATGCCAGCTGTAAAACATGGTTTACAAACTATAGTAACAAAACACACTAAGTCATAAGGCTTTTTGCTTGGTTTTGTCTTAAGAGTGTTCTGTTTTCTAGCATTGGAGAAGCTAGAACAGTTCCACTGTAAGTGAAAGCTTTCAGTCTCTTCATGGCATTATCAAAGGAGATATGGGGAGCACACAAGCACGAATTCAATAAAATGTACATATATTGCTCTGTTAACAACAGTTAAGAATGTATATATAAGATGTGAAAATTGACATTTTCTTCCATAATTTTTCTTAGAAATGAATGCATTCTTTAATGAAAGTGTATACAGCTTTAAGTATAATCACAGTTCCAGCTTCAAATCTTGACTACTTATAATTGCGATCACTTTTAGGGTGAATTCTCTCAAGAAAAGATAAGAGAAAGAGTAAAAGTCATGGTTTTTAACAACAAGGAAATAATAATTATATTTTAGTTCTAGTTGTTATCTACATATTTTTAAAATGTTGAACTCTTTGCAACAATACAATTCTCCAATAATTTTGTGGGCTGTTTATCCCTTTTCTCTGCATTTTGTTACACTTTACAAAGGTACATGAATTAGACTCTACATAATAGATCATATTGGCTATCTGCCCAGTACATTTGGTCCCCAAGCCTTTAAAAAAAATGGCCCAATAGAGTTCACACTGCAGATAGTAAAATTGTTGAGCTACAAGTTCCTGCCTTTACAACCAAAAAAGAATAAATGCCTTGTAAAATAGAGGTGTGTGTGTGTGTGTGTGTGTGTGTGTGTGTGTGTGTGTGTAAAACAAACCTTCCCCACCTTTAAATGCAAGTGTAGTCTGGCACCTGTCTGCATTGGTACAGTGCTGGTAATAATATCACCGTTTTGTATTTACTAGTTCCAAAACAACAAAAAATTAAAACAAAAACTTATTCTAGTCTTATTACCAAAATAACAGTGTCATCATGCACATGTTGTCATGGCCCCATCAGAGCACGGTTCAGAGGAGGAGAAGTTGGAACCTGGACCGTCCAACAGGGATGGCACATCTCCTTTGGCATGTTTAGAGAGGCCAGGGGCTGAGGATGATGCTCTCAGGAATGCCGTGCGAGATGCAATCAAAACACAGCTACAGCCTTATTCAGCACTTTTGGCACGCTGGTTTATTCGCATCCGCATCCGACTACACACTGTGATTCGTAAACACGATTGAAATCGGTGCTATGTTACACCAAGAATGGGGCGTTTATATAGCCCATCTTTCCATTAACTCATTAGGACCGCGCCCTTGTTTGTTACCACGCCCCTCTTTTAGGGGCGTAGACCGTGCCCTTGTTTATTACCACGCCCCTCTTTTAGGGGCGTAATTGGTCTTCAGCGTGTTCTGGAAGGTGCTGCCGCTGTGTCCTCCGGAACGGCCCTAATCCTGTCGCACCCGATACCACCACCCCACACCCCGCATACGGCTGCCTTCACCCAGTGCCACCACCACCAAGTATGTATATGTCCCTCGATGCTTTCAGCACGCGTTAGCGATGTCGAGCAGGTTGCTAGGCTCGACAGGCGGCTCCCCTTTCACCACGTGCCCTTCTGTAAGAGATAAGTTACACGTATTAGTAGATCACCGTGGTTTGTGAGGATACATTCTATGAAACCGTCGAATCAGTTGGTTTGCTTTTACATTACTATGCGGTATCCAAGAAGCCTCTTCTACTGGATAACCCTTCCATTTAACAAGGTAAGAGAGGACCCCCCTTGTCCATCTAGAATCTAGGACTTCATCAATCTCATAATGGCCCTCCGTTACCGGACCAGGACGGTCGAATACTTGGATATGTTTGGCGGGTTTGAGAAGACAACTATGAAATACGGGGTGGATCTTCCCCAATAACGGAGGTAACTTTAGTACTACAGTCACAGGATTTATTATTCGTATCACCGGAAACGGGCCCAGATATTTTGGTCCCAGTTTCCTACTAGGAAGCCTTAATTTGATGTATTTGGTAGAGAGAAATACCATGTCCCCTACCTTGAATGGTTGAAACGGTGCTCGTTTCTTATTCGCCTGGCTTTTATATGCGAGAGTTGCTTTTTCTAATGCCTCTCTGACCTGGGGCCATACCGTATTCATCTTATCGGCCCACTCATGGGGCATTGGCGATGTTGTCGGTGGTTGATCTAACTCGGGTATCGCTACGAAGTCTCGTCCCATTGCCACCCGAAAAGGAGTGAGACCCGTACTGCTATGAACTGCATTGTTATAGGCGACCTCCGCAAACAGTAGCAGTGAAGACCAATCGGTCTGTTGATATGAAACATAGCAACGAAGGTATCGCTCTATCATTGCATTTCCTCTCTCTGTAGCCCCATTGGTACTAGGGTGGAATGCCGAACTGAGGCCTTGCGTTGATCCAATAGCCGAGAGGAAGTTCCTCCAAAAGCGGGCTGTAAATTGCACCCCTCTATCAGAAATAATACGACGGGGTACCCCGTGTAACCTATAAATGTGTTGTATAAATAGCTTAGATAGCTTACGAGCTGAGGGTAATCCTCGGCATGGAATGAAATGAGCTTGTTTAGAAAATAAATCGATAATAGTCCAAATAACCGTGTTCCCATTGCTGTCTGGCAAATCGACTATAAAGTCCATCCCTATCTCCTCCCACGGTTGGGTAGGTGTGGCTACAGTCTGTAGTACTCCCAAAGGTTTTCCAGGGTGGGATTTGGCCTTGGCGCATATGGAACAGTCTTGTGTGTATGTTTCTATATCTTTCCTCATATGTGGCCACCAAAACTGACGCCGTGTTAAATGCAGAGTTTTAAGGAAACCGTAATGCCCAGCCGATTTATTATCATGGCATCGGTGTAACACCAGGCCCCAGACCCCTTCCGGTACATACATTTTGTCCCCTTTCCAGGAAAACCCATCCCTATGCGTGAGCAGGTGTTTGTTTTCCTTAAACCAGCTATCAGTGTTTAACTCCCTTTGCACCTGCTCTTTCCAGTCTATTGTAGTCTCTGTGGTTACGGCTGCTGCAGTCCTACCACCGTTGGGCACCATAGCTTGTACTATCTCATCCCGTTTGCTCTGGAATTGAGGTATCCAAGAGAGAGCGTCGGCCAAGAAGTTCTTGCCACCGGGCATGTGTTTTAGCGTGAACTGGAAACGCTGAAAATAATGTGCCCACCGGACTTGTTTAGGAGACAGTCGTCTGGGAGTTTGTAATGCTATAAGGTTGTGGTGATCCGTCCACACCTCAAATGGTACCTGTGCTCCTTCCAAAAGATGCCTCCAGGTGAGAAGAGCCCAACAAACAGCAAACGCCTCCTTTTCCCAGATAGCCCAACCCCTTTCTGTGGGACTGAATTTTTTGGAGGTGTACGCACACGGGTGTAACTGACCTTGGACATCGGTTTGTAACAACACGGCCTCTACCGCAACATCACTTGCATCCACTTGTACTATGAATGGTTTCGATTGATCAGGATGTTGTAGTACGGGTGCCTCAGCAAAACAATGTTTCAGGGTTTCAAAAGCTGTCTGGCACTCCATCGTCCAATCCAAGCGCCGTCCAGGTCGCGGAGGCCCCTCCCCTTTTGTGCATAGCAGGTTTGTTAACAGCAGAGCAATATGTGCGAATGTTGGGATGAACTGACGATAGAAGTTGGCGAACCCAAGGAAGCTTTGTAACTTTTTCCTTGTTGTAGGGGCCAGCCATTCCAACACAGTATTTACTTTTGTTGGATCCATCGCTATACCGTCCTTGGATATCCTATATCCGAGATAGTCTAGTTCTGTGCGATGGAATTCGCACTTGGACACCTTAACATACAGGCGGGCTTTTAACAACCGTTCCAATACCTGACGGACTAAACTAATATGTTCCTCCATAGACTCGGTGTATATTAAGATATCGTCTAGATACACTAGAACCCCTTGGTATAGATAATCATGTAATGCCTCATTAATCAATTGCATAAAGACTGCGGGAGCGCCCTGCAATCCAAACAGCATAACACAAAACTTATAACTGCCCAACGGGCAGTTAAAGGTGGTTTTCCACTCGTCTCCTTGTTTTACACGTACCCTATAGTAGGCCTCCCATAAGTCCAATTTTGTAAAATACTTTCCGGTCGCTAATGCAGCTAACAGGTCCTTCATTAAGGGTAACGGGTATAATGGTTCTACGCTTACTGAGTTCAAACCTCGATAGTCCACACATAAACGAAGCCCTCCATCCTTTTTCTCACGGAACAACACCGGAGCGGCCATACGTGACCGACTAGGTTGTATAAACCCACGGGCTAGGTTTTTGTCAATGTATTTACGTAATCCTTCCACCTCACGTGGGGTCATGGCATACATGCGTGGTTTTGGCAGCTTTACCCCAGGTATTAGTTCAGTAGCGCAGTCAGTGGGACGGTGTGGTGGTAACGTATCACATTCCCCTTCATCAAACACTGCCGCTAGATCTGCATATACTGCTGGTACTCCAACGGGACATATATCGCTATCCAGCCCCAATGAAACTCCTTGCTCTTTCGGAACCTTCTGTGAGCTACCCGGATCTGGTCCTATCGACAGACAGAGTTTCCTGAAACCCCCTCCCACCAGATCATGGGCTTCCATTTATCCAACCAAGCCAATCCCAAAATCACGGGTTCGATCATTGTGTCCACCACCACAAACCGTATAATTTCCGAGTGAGCTCCTATCTCCATTTGTACTAATTCTGTCACTTGGGTTGCTGGGGCTCCCCCTAAGGTAGATCCATCCATCTGTTCGAATGTTATTGAGGTTTATACCGTATACTGTAACCGTATACCATATACCCAAACGGGTGGCTACAGTTCGCCTTATCAAACACCTTGTACACCCAGAATCAATAAGGGCTTCATGTTGTACTCGTGTTGGCCCCTGTAATGGTGTCAGGGTTATGGGTATGAGGAAGGGACGGATGGGCTATCCCACGCCCCTCGGGCATTGGGGGAGGTGGTCGACCAGATGGAGAGCTGCCTGCTTTCACAGACACAGGGTAGGATCGGCTGCTGACAGGCAGTGGTGCTGATAGGCAGCAGATCCACTCTGATGAGAAACAGCTGCCTCCTCCATTCGATCCAAGGGCACAGAGAGCGGAGCATAGGCAAGCTCAGAGAAAGGCTGCAAGGCTACTCAAGAGAAGGTCCGCTTTCTGCCTTGTCTTGGACCTTGCCCTTGTCTTGTTGGATGCTTTTGGTCCTTGGCTTGGGCCTGCCCTGCCCTGCCCTGCCCTGCCCTGCCCTGCCCTGCCCTGCCCTGCCCTGCCCTGCCTTTAAAACTGCCTGTTGCCTTGTACCTTGTCTTTGCCCTGAGGACTGCCATTTGTCTTCTGCTTGGACTCTGCCTTGTAGACTTGTGTAGCCAGGTGGACTGGACTTGGAACCCTGGACCTTGCCCTGTGAGCATGCTGCTACTCTGTGGACTTTATTTGTAATATAGGGGCTGTTGTTTGGGGGACTGAGGGTGGCTGCCTTCAGGTTAGCGTGGGGGTGGAGCCTTACTGGTTGTTGGAGGGCCGTTTGCTGGAACATTTATTGAGAGCAATAAAGGACTCTCTAGAGGTCTGCCTTGCCTTGCGTTTAAAATTTAGCAAGGCAATGAGGATCACATTGTTAGGTTTGGGTAATAAGTTACTATTGTATACAGCAGTGAAGATATCATTTCAAATGAAAATTGAGAAAAAAGTTTTCATTATGAATAGTATGGAATTATGGAACCACATAAAACATCCTTTTATTCTTGATTTATGTCAGTTTATAAAATGTGCTGAAATCATGATATGGAGTTCTTAATAGAAGTATTTTGGAGTGAATTCTTAAATCACTGAAAAAATGTAATGGTTTTATTATAATTAAAACTGGACTGGTCACTGACCATAAGAAACTTCCTTGTATTACAATTCAAATAACCATAGCAACCTTTTATCTTCATAGAGACACACATTTACTCAATTGGGAGTTTTCTACCTAGTCATTTAATGGACTAACTGTCTTTTGAGGAGTGCATGTGTTCTTCTTATGAGTGCTCTGAAAAATGTATCTCCTTGCTGCATCTTGGTAGATATGGAAGAACAATTTTACTGTTTCCACATGAGTTTGGGTTAAATGAGTTCTCAAACTTGACTAAGCTTTTAAATTTCACTTTTCTGATGTCACACTGTTCCATCTATGTTCTTTCTCCTATGCAGGGAAACTGCACTACTGATTGATCCCAAAAACTCTTGTTCTTCGTCTCGCCAGTGGGTAGCCCTTGTTGTGGGCCATGAACTTGCTCACCAGTGGTTTGGAAACCTTGTAACTATGGTATTTAAGAAGTATATTTAAGTCAAAATTACTCAAATTATAGCTAAATCCACTTCTATAGTCCTGGGTATCATTAATCTTTATTGTTGGAGGCTCCCTTTATTTGTTACTGAGGGTGGGCATATCTGCATTTGTATAGTAGTGTAGGCAGACCCAGGTCATGTTATGTCACCTGAGAAACCAGGCCTGAAGATATGGAGACATTAGGGTAGATTAAATGGTAAATGTTACCCAGAGTGTCCCCAGTAAAATCAAGATGAAATCTGAGGTCAGTATTAATTTGTCTGGATGTATCAACTTTAGTGTTTATTTTGTATTCATGCTGGGTGCTGTGGGGAGGCTGGGAGTTATCCACCCCAGCTAAATCCAAGTATCCACTCAGGATAATTTTCTATTTGTGATAGCTATCCCAGTAATGCATTACTAGAATAATCAGCTGGGCATTTTAATACACCTGATCTCTTCTAATAGACATTCCTCTGTTTTTGCCCAAATTTACTACAGGCTTTGGATTGACTTGTCCTCCTTTTATAGTTGGAGCAAGTCATTTTTTTATTATTTATGGAGGAGACTAGCTTGGTGCAACTCAAAGCACTCCTTCACATTGTTCCATCAAGATAAAAATATTTGTACAAATAAAGTTGCAGATTAGTATGAGTCAGTTTTTAATCCCATTTGTGTATATTTTTCATTGTATTTCGGTCATCTGGAGAAGAGGGGCTATGCAAGAAACTGATGCTTTATCCAGCTTCTGTGGTGAACCACTTCATTGCTCACATGGGCTTTTTGCTTTATCTATAAAGTAGTTTTGTGAGGGAAACTAAGTTACACACTTTTCTTTTGTGGTATTCAGATGAAATCACAGATGCAGGACTGATTATAGATAATTCAGTAAATACTAGTAACTTGTGGAATAGATGCTTATTGATGAATTTCATAGTGATTTCTGGATGTTCATTCACTGTGTACTGCTTATTTATTTATTTATTTATTTATTTATTAAATTTTTATACCGCCCCCTCTCCCGAAGGACTCGGGGCGGTGAACAGCCAGAATTAAAAACACACAATACGAATATTAAAATACATTAAAACAAAATTAAATTATCTTAGGCTTCTCCAATTTAAAACCCCGTTACCCATAAAATTCACCCAATTAAAAATTTTTAACCCAGCCCGGCTTGCTGAAATAAAAAAGTTTTCAGGGCCCGGCGGAAGGTCCGGAGGTCCGGGATTAGTCGTATCCCTGGGGGTAGCTCATTCCAGAGGGCGGGTGCCCCCACAGAGAAGGCTCTTCCCCGGGGGGTCGCCAGCCGACATTGCCTGACAGACGGCACCCTGAGGAGACCCTCTCTGTGGGAGCGTGTTGGCCGGTGGGAGGTTATCGGAGGCAGAAGGTGGTCTCGTAAATAGCTGGGTCCTAAGCCATGGAGCGCTTTGAAGATGAGAACCAACACCTTGAAGCGCACTCGGAAGACCACCGGAAGCCAATGCAGCTCGCGCAGGAGAGGTGTCACGTGGGAGCGCCATGTCGCCCCCAAAAGTACCCGCGCGGCCTCATTCTGCACCAGTTGGAGCCTCCGAGTGCTCCTCAAGGGGAGCCCCATATAGAGAGCGTTGCAGTAGTCGAGGCGGGAAGTAACGAGGGCATGAGTGACCGTGCATAGGGAGTCCCGATCCAGAAAGGGGCGCAACTGGTGTATCAGGCGAACCTGATAGAAAGCCCCCCTGGCCACGGCCGTCAAATGCTCTTCTAAAGACAGCCGTGCGTCCAGGAGGACACCCAAGTTACGCGCCCTCTCCGTGGGGGCCAATGTCTCGCCCCCAATAGTCAGCGATGGCACCAGCTGACTATATCGGGACGCCGGCAGCCACAGCCACTCAGTCTTGGAGGGATTGAGTCGGAGCCTGTTCCTCCCCATCCAGGCCCGCACCGCCTCCAGGCACCGGGACATCACTTCAAGGGCATCGTTGGGGTGGTCTGGGGTGGAGATGTACAGCTGGGTGTCATCAGCGTACAGATGGCACTGCACCCCAAAACCACGGATGATCTCGCCCAGCGGCTTCACATAAATGTTGAACAGGAGAGGCGAGAGGACCGACCCCTGTGGCACCCCACAAACCAAGTGCCTTGAGGTCGACCTCTGCCCTCCAGCCAACACAGACTGCGACCGGTCGGAGAGATAGGAGGAGAACCACCGTAAAACAGTGCCTCCCACTCCCAACCCCTCCAACCGGCGCAGCATGATACCATGGTCGATGGTATCAAAAGCCGCTGAGAGGTCTAATAGGACCAGAACAGAGGAACAATCTCTGTCCCGAGCCCTCCAGAGATCATCAACCAACGCGACCGATGCCGTTTCCGTGCTGTACCCGGGCCTGAAGCCGGACTGGAACGGATCTAGATAGACGGTTTCATCCAGGTACTGTGGGAGCTGTCGCGCAACCACACTCTCAACAACCTTCGCCAAGAAGCGAAGGTTGGAAACTGGACGATAGTTTGCTAAAACAGCTGGGTCCAGAGAGGGCTTCTTGAGGAGGGGCCTCACCACCGCCTCTTTCAAGGCGGGAGGCAAGAACCCCTCACTCAAGGAAGCATTTATAATCCTCTGGAGCCAGCCTCATGTAACCTCCCGGGTAGCCAGCACCAACCAGGAGGGACACGGGTCCAATAAACATGTGGTTGCGTTCAACCTCCCCAGCATCCTGTCCACGTCCTTGGGAGTCACAGGGTCAAACTCATCCCAGATAACATTCTCAAGACAGACCTCGGACAACCCGCCTGTACCTACCCAGTCAGAGTCCAAGCCTTCCCGAATCTGAGCGACTTTATTGTGCAGATAATGCGCAAAATCCTCAGCACGACCTTGCAAGGGGTCTTCCCGCGCTCCCAGATGGAGAAGGGAGCGAGTCACCCTAAACAAGGCAGCTGGGCGATTCTCTGCCGACGCGATAAGAGCGGAAAAGTAATTACACTTCGCCGCCTTTATCGCCACTAAGTAGGTCCTGATATAAGACCTCACTAGTGTACGATCAGATTCGGAGCGACTGGCCCTCCAACTACTCTCTAGGCGTCTTTTCCGGCGTTTCATCCCCCTCAGCTCCTCGGAGAACCAAGGAGCTGGGAAGATTCGGTGCCGGGTCAGAGGCCGCAAAGGCACGACCCGATCTAAAGCACCAGCGGCTGCCCTATCCCAGGCGGCCACCAGGTCTTCCGTCGAGTCGCGCGCCAGAGTCTCAGGAAATGGCCCAAGCTCCATTCGGAACCTATCAGGATCCATCAGGTGCCTAGGGCGGAACCACCTGATCGGTTCCGCCTCCCTGCGGTGGGGCATAGCGGTCAGGAAATCAAGTCTAAGGAGAGAATGGTCTGACCATGACAAGGGTTCGATAACTATATCCCCTGTATCTAAGCCATTCAACCACTGACCAGAGACGAAAACCAAGTCCAGCGTGTTTCCTCCTATGTGAGTGGGGCCCTGAATTAACTGGGTCAGGTCCATGGCCGTCATGGAAGCCATGAACTCCCGAGCCACCTCAGATGCCTCACCGATGGACGGCAGGTTGAAATCCCCCATGACTAAAAGCCTGGGGGTATCAACCACCACCCCGGCTATAACATTGAGGAGCTCGGGCAGGGTCGCTGCCACGCAGCAAGGAGCCAGGTATGCAACCAGCAGGCCCATCTGCCTCCCATGGCCCCACTTCACAAGGAGAGACTCACAACCGGCTATCTGAGGTACAGTGGCCTCCCTAGGATCAAGACCTTCCTTTATAATAACCGCCACCCCGCCACCCCTACCCTGGGCCCTCGGCTGATGGAATGCACGGAAACCCGGTGGGCACATTTCTACGAGGGGGACCCCCCCCTCCAAGCCCAGCCAGGTCTCAGTAATACCCGCCAGGTCCGCTCCCCCCTCCTGAATCAGCTCACAAATGAGGGGGGCTTTATTAGCCACGGACCTGGCGTTGCACAGCATCAGCCTAAGACCCAGGCTCTGAGACTCCGGACAACCCAGGGAACGAGAAGAGCATTGGGGGCCGGAGCATGTCACCGCTTGGAGACAGCGGATACGTGCCCCCACAACATGATATGGCCCCCTGCTCCCACCATACCTGCCCCTCCCACCTACGGTCCTGATGACATCGCCCTCCTCCCTACCAACACCAACCCCCTCCGATCCCCGCTCCGCACCTCCCCTAGCGCGACCCTGTGTCGGGCCTGGTCCCCTCCCCAACAAATCACCCTCCCTATCCTTTGCCAAACAACCCTCCCCCCTCCCAAAACCCCTTAAAAGATTGGCAAACGACAATTTTAAAAAACCCCTCAACCCCCTCTTCGCCGCATGCCACCTCTCGGGATTCCAAAATCCGTCATCGAGGTAGGCCCTCGATAGAGTGGAGGGCCAATTCTGCGAGAGGGGGGAGTCTCGCAGAACAAGAAGCTCAGCTGCCGTATACATTTTGCCACAGAGGATAAGAGCTTAAGAGATTTAATGTTTTACTTGACCTTCCTTTACTCCCACAGTCCCTTTGACACATACAAAATTGGAAATAATTTGTACAAATAGAATAGACATGTGACCTCTTTCCAAAGCATTTGCTTTGGGGGGATTTTGCCTGCTGTATGTTACTGATAAGGCCAACTTTCCTCAGCTGTCACATACTTACCAGTTACTACAGTACTGTAGTCATTGTTGAAACGGAAAAGTATTAACCATGAACCATGTGTTTTTAGCATTTGATTTACATTAGAACAGTGAAGAAAATGGGAGAAACAGCTTTGTGTGACTAGCAAGATTGCACAATGTTTTCTATTTAAAAGCAAAAAGTAACTTCTAGCACAGGGGTGTCAAACTTAAGGCCCATAGGCCGGATCCAGTCCGCAGGGTGCTTAAATCCGGCCCACAGGGCCAGCCTGGAAATATCAATGGACCGGCTTCCGCGCAGCCCATTTTTGACCAGCAGAGTGCTGCTGGAGGCTGGGAAGGCTGAAAACGGGCCGTTTTCAGCCTTCCCAGGAGGGAAGGCCTCCATGTGGCCCGTTTTTGGCTGGCAGGGTGCTGCAGGAGGCGTCTGTCCCATCTCCCCTGCCGGCTCACGGAGGAGAACTACAGTGCTGATGCGGCCCTTGAAGAAATCCAGTTTGACACCCCTGTTCTAGCACATGGAGGGGCACATATAGAGCCTGTCTACAACTCCTTAAACTAAATTTGTTGCTTTCTCAGAATTTCTGTAGCAGTAAAATGCAGCTGCATGATCCTGGGGAACACATATAGCTGCAAGAAGTTGCAGACAGTTCCTATATGCATGACCCCATGCACTCCAGAGTACTTTTTTGTCAACTCCAAAACACCACATAACCTTACCAAATAGATTTTCTATCACGTGGGAGGGGCCCTGGAGAAAGCTGATCATTTTTTTAAATAGTCCTGATTGTACCAAAGCATTTCTTTATTTTTCACATTTATCACTATGACTTCTTTTTTCCTACATGTTTGCACTTGGTAACAATTGGCACACAGATACCCTGAGCAGGAAGAACTGGTGTTATCACTGCTGTGCTAATGTGAGATGTTAACAGAGAGCACAGTCATTAGTTCATCAGCTCATTTCACAGTAGAGGAGAGAAAAGAATTGCAGGCAAAATAATTAAATCTATTCTGGAATTCCAAACAAAACTCCTTGATAGTTCTTCCTAGTATTTTTATGGCAACACTAAATAACACATTTTTTTTTAAATTTTTGATTTATATGCCGCCCTTCTCCGGAGACTCAGAGCGGCTTACAATGTGCTCAGCAATAGCCTTCATCCTTTTGTATATTTATACAAAGTCAGCTTATTGCCCCCACAACTGGGTCCTCAATTTACCTACCTTAGAAAGGATGGAAGGCTGAGTCAACCTTGAGCCTTGGCGAGATTCGAACCTGCAGTAATTGCAGGCAGCTGGTCTTAATAACCAGTTTAATAACAGGGTGCCTTAGACCACTGTACTACCAAGGCTCTAATTTTATATTACAATTACACAAATCATGCAGTGCATAATTCATTTTCATTTTTCCATTGTAAATGCAATGTGCAATGTGCACTATTTCATTATAGGTCAGGGACAAGATAAAACAGTGTGCTACAGTGATAAAGTGTTGAACCAACACTGAAAAGACCAAAGTTCTAGTCTGCCTTCAGCCATGGAAGGTACTTGGGTGACTTTAGGCCAGTCCAGTGGTGGGTTCCTCCCGGTTCGGTCCGGTTCGGCCGAGCCGGTAGCGGTGACAATATGACGTCACCGAACCGGCTGAAAACGGGCCCAAAAACAGCCAGCAGAGTGCTGCAGGAGGCCATGGAGGGTGAAAACGCGGTGCCGGGGGGGCGCGTGTGGACCCCCCCATGCCCCATTTTGGCTGGCAGGGTGCTGCAGGAAGCATCCGTCCCGCCCCCCCTGCCACTGCCGCCACCGCCCCCCACCCCGCCAGCCCACGGAGGAGAACTACAATGCTGATCTGGCCCTCGAAGAAATCCAGTTTGACACCCCTGTCCTACAGCTAATATATTTTATTTGTCACAAAGAAAACTGACTATATTTGTATTGTTTTTAGTTACAATTATAAAATTTTACTCACTAAACAAAGCATTACTTCAGTGGTCAAATCACAGAAAGGGAGAAAAGACACAATTTGTTTATGCCTTGTATACATCAGCTGCTTTTTTCTAAGCTGCTTCTGAGAGTTCATTGGCCCCTGTCTATTTATTTCATGCTGTAGGGTAAAGGTGGGCTAGTCAAAGCTCCATAATACTTCATTTATAGGACCAAAAGCTTCAGATTCTTTTTCCTGTTTGGGGGCCTCAGGGAATTCGTTAAAATGGGGAGCTTAAGTCTAGATTCTCCCTTAAAAAAACAGGACCATATTTAGGGAGGATGATTAATGGAAGAAGAGTGTTCATAATTTATTTCATTTTGTTTCTTTGTATCCTGCCTTTATTATGTTTGCAAATACGGGGGCAAGCATAGCCAATGCACCTTCCTCTTCTTTTCCCCACAACAACCCTGTGAGGTGAGTTGGGCTTTATCACCCTTTAATCCACCCAAACCACAAAAAAAGATTGAAAAAGTTTGTCCTACCTCTCCCAGCAATAGTAGATTGTACAAGCCAAAGAAGGCTGTTTATAGGGTTTGGAAACTTGCTGTTTAAGAGAGAAAATATTTATGTTTAGGATGCAGTTTTTTCTCTTTGATGTAGAATTGCAGATCTGCCATCAGTATCGAGTTTTGTTATAGTCTTCATGTTGACTTAGAACTGGGGTTATCAGCCATTGAGAAGATGTGATATCCAAGAGTTTGATAGCTAAACATTATTGTGCTGTAAAATACAGCCTAAAACTATATTTTTACTGTCAGTAATTTTCTTTCTTCTGTTTAGGAATGGTGGACTCATCTGTGGCTCAATGAGGGCTTTGCATCCTGGATTGAGTACCTTTGTGTAGACCATTGCTTTCCAGAATATGATATCTGGTCCCAGTTTGTTTCTGCTGATTACACAAGAGCTCAGGAGCTTGATGCATTAGACAACAGTCATCCTGTTGAAGTGAGTGCCTCCTACAATAATTAGTGGAAGTTTACAAAGTCTCACATGTTTCTTCAGCAAGCCTAAACTGTTGTATAACTTACTCCTTTTCTCACATCTAGGTCAATGTAAGCCATCCATCTGAAGTGGATGAAATATTTGATGCAATTTCTTACAGCAAGGGAGCATCAGTAATTCGAATGTTACATGATTACATTGGGGATGAGGTAAATACACAAAGACACACATGTAATATAATTTAACTATGGATGTTTTTCTCAAGTGTGTAATGGGAGTTGTTCAAACAGCAACTCAGGTGCTACCAGTAGGAGTTACCAAGCAGAATGTAAAGCAAAGCTCTTTTTTCTTGGTCTTTTTAGTAAGATAAGCACTGCCGAAGTTTGTAGTTGTATCCATGCCACATTCCCCATTAATCAGTGGTGGGTTGCCCTCGGTTCGGATCGGTTCACAAGAACCGGTAGTAAAACCGGTAGGAGGCTCCGCCCACTGACCCAGACGTCATCATAGGTGATTTGCGCATGCGCGATGCGAACCGGTAGTAAAGGTAAGTAGAACCCACCCCTGCCATTAATGGTAAGGATGCAAAACTGGTCAGGCTTTGGCACATTTTGATTAGTATGCCACATGTGCAACCAAAGTCCAGTTTTACCCTAAGCATACTCATGTATTCTCTGCAAGCTATGATCTCTAACCAAGAGACCGCTTTCTAAACCAGCATACTATTTTCCAGATCTCTCAAACTAGAAGATCTATAACATGTACTTAGACTTCCTGTGGCTCCGCGAAACGCCGACGGAGCTCCTTTTAGGAGCTCCAGCCCCGTGACTCCATATAGCCGCTAGAACAGCAAAAATCAGCTGTCTAGCGGCTTAAAAACTCTCCCCTAGGGAAAAAGGGGGAGAGAAGAGCAGAAGGGTCTGGGTAGAGCTCCCCTAGACCCCCAGGCTTTTTTTTTTTTAAGCCTGGGGTTTGCAGGGTGAGAGCTCCCTGAAAGCCCTTTAGAGCTCCGGAGCCGGGACGAGTCTGCTTAAAAATAAGCAGACCGAAGCGTCGCGACCACACCAGCAAAGCAACTAGAAAGATTATAAAGAATTTGGATTTTGGATTTTGGATGCTGGCAGAGTTAATCCAGGAGACTAAAAATGTAAGTATTGTATGTTAACTCCGTTTAAAAAGGGAAAGATGGCGCCTTAGGGCGTGAAAATGAAACTTATAAGTGAAAGTCCTTGTTAACATCAGTAACATTGTTAAAGCTATCGGGTTATTCAAGAAAAAGATTTAAAGTGGAAGTGGAATGGAAAAGACTGTGGTATTGATTTTAACTAACTCATATCCTTAATTTGCGTGGAAAATAATTGGATTTAATGACCTGATAGCCGAATTAATACAAACATAAAGAGACAATTGAAAAATGGCTGAAATTAAAGACGGATTATATGAGTCAGCAAATTTACAAGTGGTGACTGCGAAGGACTTAAAAGATTTTTTAAAATCTTTTACTGTTGAGATAAGACAGATAATTAAAAGAACTATTCAAGATTTTAAATTGGGGAATAATAATGACTTGCTGGCTGGAAAAGAGGAAGAAATTAATCAGGATAATGCGACTTTGGAAGATAAAAGAGACACTGTTGTGGCTAAAACAGAGGTTATTATACCGAAAATAGAGGTTCTGGAAGAGGCTTCCATTCAATTAATTGAGAAACAGCAAGAAGACTCTTTACTGCAGTATCCCATAGGTTTTGTAAGGATGTATCTTCTTTCTTGTTTTCTTTGAAGAAAAAACCCATTTGTTTTTCCATCGTCAGTCTAAATTCTTCGTCCTTTAATATCGATCTATTTAAAGCCCATTTTATGGTTTTCTTTTGTCCTTTCCAACTGACTTTCATTGGATTGTGGTCTGCCCAGATATTTGTTTCTATTTCTACTTCATTCACTTCGGAGTTTAATTCCATCAACATCCATACCATGTCAATTCTAGACCAGGATTTGTGTCTATTAGAATAGTATGTATATTGATTCCTTCCCTGATTTCTCTCTCTCCAAATATCCTTTACATTTAGCTCCTCTACCATTTTAAAAAAGCTTCTAGGTAGAATTCTTCTAGTTCCCTTTTTTACTTTGTTGCTTTTGTAGTCTAATTTTTTATCTATTATTGCGTTGAAGTCTCCTAAAATGCAGAGGTTTTCACGCTCTATACCACGGATAACATTATGTAATTTTTTGTAAAATTGTTCTTGTCCCCCATTTGGAGCATAAATTTCTACTAATAAAACCCGTTTTCAATTTAATATTATTTCCACAATCAGAATCCTTCCTTCCTCATTCTTATAAATTTGCTTGGCCAGAATTGTCTTCTTAATATATAACACTACCCCTCTCTTCTTTTGTTGTGATGATGATACAAATGTTTTCTCCAATTTGGGGTGTTCCAGTATTTGTTTATGTTGTTCTTTTATATGTGTTTCTTGTAATGCTATTATATCTAGGTTCAATCTTCGTAATTTGTTAAGGGTTTTCTTCCGTTTCAAGGTGGAATTCAATCCGTTAATATTCATTGATAAGATCCTAAGCTCTTCTTGCATTCCTCTACCTATATCTAGGTCTTATACTCCTTGTTGTTCTAATCTCTCTCGGTTCCTTAAGTCTTTCCCCGTTACTCTCTGGTCTTTCTCCTTTTTCTTTTTCCCTCTTCTTTGATTGTAGTTCCGTTACTTCTGCAACAGGTATTCTTAGTTCTCCTTCTATTATTTCCCTCTCTTCTGGTTCCTCCTCATTACCAAAATGTTGATTGTAAAATTCCTCTGCTTTATCCAAAGTATCCACTCTATATCTCTTTTCTCTCCATGAGACCATTATACCTTCCGGTGTCAGTCATCTAAAATTGATGTTATATTTGGTCAACAATGATGTTAAAAATTGATAAGGCCTTCTCATCTCTCTGACTCTTCTTGGGACCTGTTTGAGGACTACTAGTTGCTTCCTTCTGTATTCTATTGGTTCATCTCTTGTCCTATGTAGCACTTCATCTCAAATCGATTTCTTCACGAATCTAACATGCACCTCCTTTGGAAGGTTGTGCCTCCTCGCATAGTTTGTGTGAATTCTGTAGGTCTCATCTAATTCTGTCAACATCTCCTCCTTCTCTGTTCCTAATGCCTTCGCTATTAACTCTGCCATGATATCTGGTAGATCTTCTCCTTTTTCTTCTTTTATATTCTGAAATCATAAATAATGTGCTGCTTTCTCAGATTCCAGAAAAATAACGGTAGTTTCTAATTCTGTTTGCCTGAATTAATTTCTCACTTATTTCATCCACTCTTTTTTCTTCTTTCTCCATTCTCTCTTCCATCTCCTGAAGTTTCTGTTCATTTTTAGTAATCTGTTGTTGAAACATTTCAAATTTTTCGTCCATCTTTTGCATTTTTTCTTTAAGTTCTCCTGTATCATTTCTTACCTCTCCTATCTCTTTCTTCATTTCATCATGATTCCTCGTCATAGCTTTCTACATTGATTGTAGCATAGCCTGCAGATCTTTAAATAAATTTGACCTTTCTCTTTGGACCATATCTTCTATAGATCTCTGGTTGGACGGACTAGAGGTAGCTGACAATGTCTGCGCAGCTGGCCTCCTCCCTGTCCCGATCTTCATTAAATTCGTAATGCTTGTCATATTTAACAGTTTTTCCACAAAGTTATTCTTTGTCCAACACTCCCACCTCCTTTTCACACCAGTATAACCCTCCACTACTCAAACACAGTTTAGACTATCAATAGTAACCACGAAATGTCAAACTTATCTCACTTCAACTTTTTCTTTAAACCACTTCTTTTGTTGTCTATATTAGCCTACATATACTTTAACTGGTTAAATTAGCAATAAAGATAATAGTGATAGTAAAAATAAGGGTGGTACCAGTGCTGTTAGAGATTACAATCTTAATATAAACAATGATAAACAATGATAGCAATAGTAATAATCACAGTAATCACAATAATACAATAACAGTATTGGCTGTACTTCTAGTACTAATGATAGTAATAATACTAATAGGAACACCAGTGTCAGCATTCCAGAAAACCCCACAACTCCAAGTAAAACTCTGAAGCAAGCATTTTTCAAAGTTCTATTTACTAGAATAGGTAATCTGGCACATCTGGGAAAACCCGAATCTGAGAGGTCCGGGTTTTCCCTCAGTAAATCAAAACCCCCAAAACCATCCCCTCACTCCTCAGTCAATCACATGCTCCAATCACCATCCATCCCATCCCGAGACAGCACTCCAACCACTCCTTCTCCAGATGCAGGATCGGCCTGACCTTGACCGACAGGAAAAATGCTATTATGTCTAAAGACAATCCCTCTACTAAATCCCCCCTCCTACTTTCCCACAAATGAGAAGGTGGCAGCATGGAAGCTTCTGGCCTAATATGGCTTCCAAAGCTGACAACCAGTGCCTTTCAACAAGCAGAGTGTCTGTTGTAGTTCAGTTCAAAAGTTTTCCAAAATTGCCCCTCTGTTTGAATTAAATGTTCTGTTTTATCTATCCACAAAGAGTCTCTCTTTTTAGTTCATCAGGTACAGCTACAGTTTATAACCCCAATTCATCAGTCAAAGCTATGAGCTGTCACTCCACCAAAAATCTTAAGTGTCCAAAAGTCAGCAAACAGAGCTAGAATCACACAAAAAAGAACTTTCTCTCTCCAGCCTTCCAATCCTACAGATATATCTCCTCTTTGCCCAGTAGGTGCCTCCCTTGTATCTTATCTCAGTCTCAGCTCCAAAAATGCACTGTCAGTGTCCAAAGAGAAAGGAAAAAGCCATTTTGTCTCCACATTTTGTCAAATCTTCCCCAGCTTTCACACTATCTTCTTTTATGCAGTCCCACGAAAATCTCCAGCCCGGATCCACCTTGCCAGTTTGTCTCCCCCTTGGTCTTCTATCCTTATGGGTCCTAAAAATACTCCACAATTTCCCTCGCTGTTTCTATAATGGGGGGGGGGAGTGACATCCACCCCCTCCTTCTGGCTGAAGCCCCTTCTCCTAAATCCACTTGGGTTTTCACTCAGAATCACTTCCTTTTCATTCCACTCACTTTCCAGAAGTTGGAACTAAATTCCGGCCAGTTCTGGTCCACCGTTGTTCCACTTTGCCACCGCTTACATCAAACAGCTGTCAGCTCTACGATTCAGCCATTATTGGCTGTCTTCTTCCCTGTCCACTCTCGTGAAGGCTTTCTCCATCTTCCAACATGGACCACCGCCCGTATATGTTTGACAGGTCGCCATTCTTCTCCTGCTGCCCCTCCAAGGCTGCTTCGGCTTCAAAAAGCCCACCGGACAGCTGTAAATCAGCTGTGCTCCACGGAGGGCCTGCTAGCTGGGGTCTCTTTGAGGTCATCTATCCTGGCCCGTGGGAAGTGATCTCGTTGCAGTTCCTTTATCTTGGTGATTAAGTCCTGGTGCAGTTGGGCATCTCCCCACCTCTCAGTGGCTGGTGGTAATTGGTGAAGCTGGAAATTGGAAGGTTGCAGGATTGTTATTGGTTTTGGAATCTGTTGAACAAAGAAATATTCTGGTTTGCGGGAGAGCGCATCTGGCATTACGTTCTTGGAGCCTGGAATGTACTTAATGTAAAAATCAAAACATGTGAAGAATTGGCTCCATCTGACTTGTCTGGGCAAAAGTGGCTTGTTTTGTTTCAGGGTGTGTAGATTTTTGTGGTCAGTGTTGACCTCTATAGGAAAGTGTGCAAATTCAAGGGAGTATCTCCAGTGCTGGAATGCTGATTTAACAGCAAGGAGTTCCTTATTAAAGATGTCATAATTGCGTTCTGGAGGTGTCAGGGCTATGGAAAAGAAGGTGCATGGTAGAAGGCTGTTGTCTCCCCCTCTCTCTTGTAAGAGAACAGCTCCAATTGCTACATCTGAAGCGTGTTTGGACAATAAATCTATTGGCTGTGTCTGGGTGCTGAAGCAGGGGCTGGCAAGCAAAAAATTGCTTTAACTCTTTTTTATATATTTTTTTATTTATATATTTTTCTTTAGAATACATAAAAACTCAATATCTACATGCTGTCAGACTTCGATGCTATCTCAAAATAAATGAATTTCCAAACTGCGAATCTTTTAGGAAATCTTCTCTTTATTCGAGTACAGCAACCGGATCATGACTCGTGCGGACAAGACTGACCTTTTGCCCCCCAGTCCCTCCCTTTCCGATCCCCAATTCTCTGCTTCTCATTGGCTATCTTCCAAGTCACTCTCCTGACTTCTTGTCTCGTCATTTCACAGGAATGTCCCCCCCCTCTTCATTTCCACGGAGACCGAGCTACAAAGGGATTTAGCAGGCAAAAGTCCAGGGCTTATCTCCCTTTCTATGTCAGCGCTGAAATGCTGACACATGCACAGTGTGTTGTCTGGGTACAATTAATTTTTTTTTTTAATTTTATTAACATAAACAAACGTAAAACACAAATACATGTAAACACTTATACATTAACAAAGAGTCAATCGACTAACTTCTAGAAAACCTTCGCATCGGTGATTAATGTCCATTTAACCAATTTTCCTTAATCATACTATTTACAAATTTACTTGCTTATACCTTAATACATTCATAGAAGTTCAGCAGTATCTTTCTACAAACATATTAACCATTTATTTATACAATCCTACGGCTCATCTCATGTATCTATTTCTACAATTCTTGAGTTATGTTCTCCTAATGTCCTATGTTGTTGGCTCTATCCTTCTTTCTAACCATGTGTACCATTTTTGCCAAACTAAATAAAAGTCAGTGTTCTCTTTATCTTGGAGCTCTTTTGTGAGCCTATCCATCTCTGCGCATTCATTCATTTTTGTTATTATTTTTTCTTCTGTTGGTATTATCTCGGATTTCCAATTCTGAGCGTACACTATACCTGCCGCTGTCAATATGTGGATGGTAAGATATTTTATCTCCTTGGTACACTGTGGTGTAGTCATTCCAAATAGAAAGAATTCTGGTTTCATTTCTACACTTTGCCTCGTTGTTTCTTCGATTATTCTCTTAATCTCTTGCCAGTAGCATTGTGCCTTCCTGCAAGACCACCAGAGATGGTAATATGTCCCCATTTGTGTCTTGCACTTCCAACACATTGGTGATGTGTTTGGAAACATTTTAGCCAAATGTGCCAGAGGAAGGTGCCATCTATAAAATATCTTGTATAAATTTTCTTTGTATGGAATCGACAGTGTCATCTTATAATTTTCTGCCCATAGCTTGTCCCATCTGTCCAACTCTATATTGTGACCTATATTTCTTGCCCAGCTTACCATGTTTTCTTTCACTGTTTCCTCCTCTAATTTATACCTTATTAAATATCCATAAATTTTAGATATTATTTTCTCATCTGTGCCTTTTAAAATTTTATCTAGTTCACTTGGTTGGCTTTGAAAATCATAATGTCTCCGGTCTGCTGTATATTTTGACTCAATTTGAAGATATGGCCACCAATCAATCATAATGCCTCGTCTTTCCAGTTCTTGTCTCGTAAGTAGGTCTCCCTCACTACTCAACAATTCTTGATATTTCCGCATCTTTCCTATTTCTATAGTGTTTGGATAAATTAGCGCCTCCATAGGCGACAACCATCGTGGGATTTTACTATAGTGTTGCCTTCTGATATCTTGCCATGTTTTATATAGTGCACCTCTTATTACATGTCTCTGGAAGTACGGATGTTGCTTGTCTGTGCCTTCCCACAGAAAGGCATGCCAACCTCGACTCAGATCAAATCCCTCCAAGTATAGCGTTCTCCTATTTGATAGATCTATCCATTCTCTGATCCAATTCAACGCCGCCGCCTTGTAATATAGCTCCCAGTCTGGTAGACCTAGGCCTCCCTTCTCCTTTGTGTCCTGTAAGCATCTTATTTTAATTCTAGCTTTCTTTCCTTGTCAGATGTATTTCATTATTGTCTTATTGAGATCCTTAAAGAAATCTTTTCCCGGACCAATTGGTATCACTTGGAAGAGATATAGGAGTCTTGGTAATATGTTCATCTTTACAGATGCTATTCTGCCAAGAAATGATAGTTGTACCTTATTCCATCTTTCCAAGTCTTTTCTAATTTGCTTCATCAATTTAATGTAATTGTCCTCTCTAATAGTTGTTGCTTTTGTAGTAAGCCAAATTCCCAAATATTTTACTTTCTTCGCAATTTGCATTCCTAATTCTTCTTCTAATTTTTCCTCTTGTGTCATTGTCATATTTTTGGTCAAGACTTTGGTTTTTTGTTTATTGATCTTAAGCCCCACCACTTTGCCATACTCCTCTATCTTCTCTAATAATTTGACTCCCGCTACTTCCGGTTGTTCCACTATGAAGACCACATCATCCGCGAAAGCCTGTAGTTTATACTCCTCATTCCTTATCTTCAGTCCTTTTATTTCTTCTTCCTTTCTTACTTCCTTTAGAAGGACTTCCAGTGAGATTATAAACAGTAGAGGCGATATCGGGCATCCTTGTCTTACCCCCTTTTGGATGCTTATTTTTTCGGTCATATCTCCATTAATTATAATTCTCGCTGTCTGGGAAGAATATATTTACTTAATCATTTTCAGGAATTTGTCGCCAAAATTCATAATCTGCAGTTGTGCTATAAGGAATTTCCAATTCAAATTGTCGAACGCCTTTTGCGCGTCGAGAAAGATTAGTGCTACCTGATTATTGATGTTTTGCTCGTAGTATTCGAGAACGTTTATTATTGTCCTCATGTTGTTTTTTATTTGTCTCCTTGGGACAAAACCATTTTGGTCGGGGTGTATATAATTATGTATAATTGTTTTCAGCCTCTGTGCTATAATTGTCGTGAATAGTTTATAATCTACATTTAACAGCGAGATGGGTCTATAATTTTGGACTTTAGTCGGATCCGTATCTTCTTTGGGGATGAGTGAGATGATTGTTTCGGCCCAAGATTTAGGTGTTTCTGCTTCCAGCAGTGCCTCATTGAGAACTTGTAGTAGTAGTTCGTCTATTGCAGACTGGCAGTTTTTATAAAATTCCGTTGAAATGCCGTCCGGACCTGGGACTTTGTTGTTCTTCTGTTTCTTTCGGGCTTCCATCAACTCCATCATTGTTATTGGTTTATTCAGTATTTCTCTGTGGGATTCCTCTAATTTCTGGATATTTGCTTTTTGTAGGTATTCCATAATATCTTGGTCTTGAGTCTCTTCTTGTGTGTAGAGGTTTTGATAGAATTCCCTTACTATACATTTTTTATCTAAATTCATACTATATAGTTGTCCTGTTTCATCCTGCAATTGGTATATTATTCTTTTTTCCCTCTCTTTCTTCAGTCTGTATGCCAGCCAGCGACCTGTTTTGTTTGCATATTCAAAGTATTTCTGCTTGGCCATTTTCATTTTCTGTGCGATTTCTGCTTGTGTAATTAAGTTCAACTCATGTTTAGTACGATTCAATTTTTCCCTTGTTGTTTTGTCGTCAGGCTGTTTCTGTAATTGTGACTCATATATGTTGAGTTCTTCCATTAATTTTTTCCTCTTTTGTTGTTTATCTTTATTTTTTTTTGCTGTGTATGCTATTGTGAGGCCTCTTATATAGGCCTTAGTAGTGTCCCACAGATTCTGTACTGAAGTCTGCTCCTTTGTGTTTATTTGATAAAATATTCTAAATTCGTTCTCCATCATCTGCACATAATCTCTATCTTTTATTATTCCGGTGTCCATCATCCACCTCTTCTGCTTTCGCTGTCCTCTCCATGTTATTTTTATAGGATTATGGTCGGCCCATGTATTCGGTATAATTTCGATGTCTTGTAGATCCTTCCTGAGGTCTGGCGTCATCCAGGCCATGTCAATCCGAGACCATGACTGGTGTGGGTTTGAGTAGAAGGTATATTGTTTGGTTTGTTTGTTGGCCTCTCTCCATCCATCATGTAATTGCAATTCTTCAGTCATATCCTTAAATGTATCCGGTAAGATTCTTTTTCGAGTCTTACTTTGTTTATTACTTCGATAGTCATCTTGTATATTCACGATTGCGTTGAAGTCTCCGACAACACAGATATTTTCGTACTCCAAATCTTTAATTGTATCATGTAGTTTCTTGTAAAATTCTCTCTGGTTTCCATTAGGTGCATAGATAGAAGCTAACAATATTCCGGCGGACTTCCGGCGGTGACGTCAACGTGTTAGGGACGAAAGGAACGGTGCTCCATTTCCAAAGCCCCTAATATCCTCGCTGCGGGCACTGATTTCGGCGCTACCGACCCCGTAGAGGTCGGTAGAAGAAGGGGAAATTTCTGAGGACCTCGGGGAGGGCGGCAATCCCCCCGAAGCTTCAGGATCACTCCTCTAACTTGGAACGAGGAAGAACCAGCCATCCGGCTGGCCAGAAACGCTGACAGCTGTTAAGAGGGAAGCAAAGATTGAAAAAGAAAAGCATTGGTGAAAACAGAAGTGAGGATTAAAGATTGAAAAGGTATATCTGCATTTTCTAATGGTTGGGAGAAAGCGGGCGGAAGGAACCCTTGAGTAAAGAGGAGAAAGAGAAGCGGTGACCGATAAGTGGAGTGAAGGGGAGGAATCCATATTGAAAGTGACAGCGCGTAATCTGGTAGTCAGTGGAATCCGAAAGAATCCAGAGGGAATACGGTTGAACGAAGTGTATGATTGATAACCAGAGCTTCATAACAAAAAGCTGCGAGAGCGAAGGTCTCTGAAAACTTAAAAGACTTAACGGGAGGACTTTTAGAGCCCCGGATATCCATAGAAGAAAGGACGGTGAAGCCATATTGAGCAACGGCAGGGAGAACACAGTCAACTTAGAACTTATAACATTGTTGCCGATACTTCCTGGACAATCCAGATAAAGGCTTTCTTAACAGGATCGAGTTTATTGATCGAGTTAATTGGATAATTGGATAATAAAGTAACGGGGCTATTGGATTGAGTTATTTGGGGAAGCAGACGCTTGATACTTTTGGCGCACGATAGGTGTGTATTGGACAAAAAGTAAAGTAAAGGGAGGAAAAAGTACGATCAGACGTGAAATACATTGGATTTATAATTTTTGTTTCTGCCACGGCTTATCCTGGTGAGGACTTGAACTGAGGATTACGGAACAAGTGGATAATACATGGATATATTATATTGAAACTATTGACAGTTGAAAGGAAGTGGACTTGAACTATAATTGGATATTTGATATAAAGATTGCCAGAATACAAGATACTACCAAGACCAACTACTAATTACCAACAGTGACTAAGAAGTAATATTTGGTGTATATATACTCACTGCTTTGGAAATCTATACTTATATGACTGCATAACATTACCTTATACTTATCTTGTACCCATTAAGTGAATTATTGCCTTATTAATTTGTTTTTATATATTTATATATTTAGAATCAGAGATATAGACTTTATTATAGCTAAATATAATTTCTATTAATTTGTCTTTATATAGTTAGAATCTCAATGATTTGTTAATTTGTCTTAATACAACTAGAATCAAAGATCCGGATTATATTATACTTATCATAGCTATATTATAATTACAAAAGTATATCCATATACGTATGTTATATAAATTAAAATAAATTGGATAAATTAGATAAGTAAGATAAATATTTAGACAATTGCTTAAGGAATCTACGTTTGACATTTGATTGCATAGTATGACCTTATTTATAAGAAGTGTATATTAATAGATTAAGTGATATATTAATTTGATCTATATATAGTTAGTGTTAAAGATTTAGTCCATAGTATATTAGATACATTTATATTAACTACATCCCTTTACCTTCTGAGAGAAATCATATTGCACTTACTCCCTACTTACTAATATACCACTTACTCAAATACTTAATACCAGGGAGAATTAGCTGATGGATTGCTAGAACGTTACATTTTTCCCTCGACCCTCCCACTTAGCTTCCCATGCTGATTGATTTATAAGTACAAAGGAGCCTGGAAAAAAGCGAAAAATAAATTTGGGTGAAATTTTAAAACAGACCTAGAAATATTGACCAGTATATGAAAATCTGGGAAAGAATAAAAAAAGAGATAATAATGGCGACCACAAGTATAACAACAACAGCGAAAATAAGTAAGAAAACACCATCGGGCCAAATGATACTTATGACCTCACCAGCTCAACAGAAAGTAATTGAAACCACAGAAAAGGAGAAGATGAGCCCTGCCCTACAGAACATCCACTCTGCATTAGCAATGATCCAGGAAGGCATGAATAGAATGCAGGAAACCATGGCACATAATCATGAAGAGACCAAGAAAAATCATGAAGAATTGAGGTCAGATGTGAGTGAAATTAAAGATAACATCAAAAATATGGATGAGAAGATAGAACAAATTCAGCAAAACATAACAGAAAACGAGCAGAGGATCCAAAAGGTGGAAGAAAGAGTAGAATATGCGACCAACAGAATGGAAAGAATGGAACAAGATCAAGGGGCATTTAATAAGGAAACTGAGGACGCGTTAACCTATCTGGAAATGGAAAAGGCATCATTCTACTTACGGTTTCAAAATGTAGAAGAGCAGAAGGATGAGGATCTAAGTGAAATAATGATTGAGATACTGGCAAAGGCAACCCAGGTGGATAAGGATGAACTGCGAAATGGAATGGATGAAATATATAGGGTGTACACGAACTACGCAAGAAGAAACAAATTACCCAAAGAAATTCACATAAGATTCACGAAAAAATCTATTAAGGAAGAGATCTACAGGAAGATGAGGGAAGAGACAATCATGCACAAGGGAAGAGAAATCATAACTCTCAAACAAATACCAAGAAGAACGAGAGATCAAAGAAGAAATTATAATTTCCTGACCACCCAGCTAAATAAATTTAAAATAAAATTCCGCTGGCTACTACCGGAAGGCCTACTTATCTCCTGGGATGAAAGAAAGTACAAGATTGATAATCTGGAAAAGGCTCAAGAATTCTTTGACCAGCACTTTACAATGGAAGAGGAACAGGAGACAAGGAGAGAAGCGGAACCCGGGACACGGCGGATGGAGAAGGAAGAAAAAGATCAGGAAGAGGCAAAAAGATTGGAGAGAGAAAGAATGGAGAGAGAGGGAGCGAGGGAAAAGACTCAAAGAGTTACCAGAAACACAACAAAGTTGAAAATCACAAATAGATAAACTCGATAGAGATGGAAGGAGAAATAAAAATTATATCAATTAATATAAACGGACTCAACTCCCCAAGGAAAAGGAAATATATATTTACGAAATTGCAAAAATTGGACTTAGATGTGATAACTTTACAAGAAGTACACATTAAAAGACAGCAACATTGTTGGAGAAACAAAAATTAGGAAAATTATTCACATCCCTAGGAGATAATAAGAAGAGAGGAGTGGCAACTTATGTCAAAAACCATTTAAAAGCTAAACAGATATATACAGATTCGGAAGGACGTATTTTAATAACTGAAATACAAACAGAAACAAAATGGGTACAATTAATTTTGAATAATAATAATAACACTAATATTCATAGCATTAATGATAATCACATAATGATAATATTTGCTTATCCATACTAATAAACCTTCATTGTATAGCTGATCATTCTCTTAAACTTTTGAGTTTCTAACTTCTGTTTCTATTAACTAACCATTGGTAAAACAAATCCCATGTTAAAAATATTCTGTTTCTTCCTTCTCCTTTATTTTGAGTGTTAATCTATCCATCTCTGTGCATTCTAATATATATATTTTGATTACAGTTTCATCTGTAGGGATCTTTTCATTTTTCCACTGTTGTGCAAAAACAATTCTCGGTGCTGTTAACACATGTAAAATTAAATATGTATTCCCTTTATTGTACTTTTCTGGTAAAATACCCAACAAAAATATTTCTGGTTTTAAATCTATATGTTGCTTTACTATTTATTCCAACCATGTATGTATTTTTGTCCAGTATTTTTTTGCCTTTAGACATGTCCACCACATATGATAGTATGAACCCGGTATCAGATTACATTTCCAACATTTGGTGGACATGTTTTTAAACATTTTTGCCATTCTTGCTGGTGGTAAATGCCACCTATAAAACATTTTATATACATTTTCCTTATAGGCAGTTGACATTGTCAATTTATAATTTCTATCCCACAGTTTCTGCCATTTATCTAGCTCTATAATATATCCAAAGTTTTTAGCCCACACTATCATTGTTTCTTTCACTTGTTCTTCTTCCATTTTGATGCTCAATAGATAGCAATACTTTTTTTAAATTAATTTTTCATCTGTCCCTGATAATATCTGATCTAATGCTGTTGGTTCTTCATAGAAACCATACATGTTTACATCTTTCTCATACCTTGATTGTATTTGCATGTGTGGCCACCATGCTAAATCAATCCCTTGATTTTTCAATTCCTGCTTAGTTTTAAATTCCCCTTTTTCATTCAAAATGTCTTTATATATTGTAATTTTTTTCTATGTTAACAACGTTCAGATGTATCAGTGCCTCCATTGTGGAGAGCCAGACTGGTATTTTCATATAATGTTTTTCTTTGATTTTTCCCCATACTAACAACAAAGCATTTCTGACATAATATCTTTGGAAATATCTATGTACCGTATTTTTCGGAGTATAAAATGCACCTTTCCCCCCCCCCTAAAAGGGGGTGAAAATTTAGGTGCGGCTTATACACCAAATATAGCCCCACCCACCCACTGGCCCCCACCCTTTGGCCTCTGCCTCCCAGCAATTTACCTCCTTGCAGCAAGCAGCAAGAAGAAACAGCTCGTTTCAGCTTCAGCACAGCCTAATTAGCACAAGTTGATTGGATCGGCCTCCCGACTCTCAGCTGTTTTGTGAGGGCCTCTGCTGCTTGCTGCAAGGAGGTAAATTGCTGGGATCAGATTTTTTTTCCTTGTGCTAATCAAGCTATGCTGAAAACGAAAATGAAAGTAAAGCAGGCTATTTGCTGTTTGCTGCAATGGGGCAAAATTGCTGGGAGGCAGAGGCAGATTTCTTTTTCTTGTTTTCCTCACCAAAAAAGGTAGGTGCATCTTATTGTCTGGAGTATCTTATACTCTGAAAAATACGGTATTTTGTTTTTCCCATACCATAGAAAGGTGTGCCACCCCAATTTAAGAACATGTCCCTCCAAAATTTATAATCTTTTATGCCTCAAATTTATCCATTCTTTCACCCATGTAAGTACAGAGGCCTGGTAATATAGCTCCCAGTCTGGCAGCCCCAAACCCCCTTTGTTTTTAGATTCTTGTAACATTTTTGTTGGATGCTTATCCTACGGTTGGGTAGGTAATATATAGAAAACTATGTTCTGTAACTTTAACTGCTACAAGATGACTAATTGGCTGTGCTAAGCAGACATAAAAGAAGGCAGGAAGTTCATTCACTTCTGCTCCTGCTATTAGAAGGTTGAACTGCTGAAAGGAACTGTGTCTGTGTTACTGAGGAGAACTGGAATTGTAAGCAAACTATGTTTTTGTGTTGAACTGTGATTATTTGAAGAAGTGTTATCTTTGTTTTGAGAGTTTGTTTTTACTACAAGTAAAGACTGTTTATTTTTCTTTAAACGTTCAGAGTCTGTGAGTATCTGTGTGTTTTGCTAAGCAACGTATCTATTCTCTGTCTGGTCCGTTGCACCACTTTGCAGAGGGCAGTTTTACCCTCAACACTGGTTATGGGCCCAGTACCAGAGTGTGTGTACCAGTTACAGCAATAAGAGAGTTGCGACACACATTATTGCTCCAGACGTTCTGATACGTATTTAATATCCTGGTGAGGATGGCACAAGGTCAAGCTCCCAACTTATCGCTGGTTACCCGGCTGGATGGCACCAACTACAAATCCTGGTCCACCAAGTACAGTCTCCTGTTGCGCAAAGAAGGGCTATGGGATGTAGTGCAGAATCCACCAGATGTGACCTCCTGGAATGCTGACGATGCCGAGGATGCCAGGAAGATAGCCAAGTTCCAGAGGAAGAATGAGAGTGCATTGTGTATTATTGGTTTGTCTCTAGACGATACCCAGCTTGTTCACATCGAGGGTGAACAGTCTGCTGCAAGATGCTGGGGCAATTTGAAATGTCTTTATGTTCGTGACACTGTGGGGGCGCAAATTAACATTACACGAAGGTTATTTCGCACACTACTCCTTAAGGGTGGTGACATGTTAACACACCTGAATTGCATAAAAAGCATTTTTCGAGAGCTACATCAGAAGGAGGTGGTTTTTTCCGAGCAGCAACAGGTTTATATACTGTTATCATCGCTAGATGAGAGCTACGACGACGTAGTAACATCATTTGAAGTTCTCACACAGCAGGAACTAACTTTGGCCAATGTAACCTCGCGACTACTAGAAGAGGCCAGGAGAGAAGAAAGAAAACAACTAAGGGAAGAACCCGAGTCGATTAATGTAAATGTAAAGGCAAATAACCATGTATATGCTGTAAAACATTGTTTTAATTGTGGCAAGAAGGGTCATATAGCCAGGTTTTGCAGAAGGCTGAAACAAAAAACCATAGTTAAAGATAAAAAACAATGTAATGTAGCTATGTCTGATAAGAAACCGGTTAACCACGATTCGTGGGTTATTGATAGCGGGGCGTTGCTATGCATTGTCAGAACACAAAACTATTTTGTGAAAATGTTGCCTAGTAATAATAAGGTTTCTTTAGCAAATGGGTGGAAGCTAAAGGCATGTGGTGAGGGAACGGCAATATGTCCATATGTAAAAGAAAAAATGCATATGTTATATGTTCCAAATCTAAACTTTAATTTGATTTCGGTTAGAGTATTGGTTAAGCTAGGATATACAGTAACGTTTAGAACCAATGATTGTTTAATTGAAAAAGGTGAAACCAAGATTATTGGAAAACTGAAAGATGGTTTATATGTATTATCTAGTAACCATGTTACAAATGTTGTATACTCAAATGTCAAACCACATGATGAATGTGTTCACTTGCTTCACAGACGTATGGAGCATATCAGTTTTAAGATGTTACAGAAAACTGTAAAATTAGTTGATGGGTTGAAGCTGAAACCATGTAACCAGTATTTAAATTGCAATATTTGTAATCAGCAGAAAAGTAGAACAATCCCTGCTAATAGGTTTGACGGGTTTAAAACGAAGAGACCACTGGAAGTGGTATTTGCTGATTTAATAGGGCCAATGAAGGCTAGTTTAGGGGGTGCTTGCTATGTTCTCAGTATAGTTGACCATTATTCCAGGTATGGTTTTTGCTACCTATTGAAGACTAAGGTAGATACTTTTCAGTATTTTGTTCAATGGATTAAGTTTGTGGAGAGAAAAACAAATCAAAAAATAGTTACCATTGTAACTGACAATGGTACTGAGTTTGTAAACACAAGGTTTAAATCAATGTTAGATAATGCTGGTATAAAGCACAAATGTTCAGCTCCATATAGACCACAACGTAATTCATATGTTAAAAGGAGAGGACAAACCCTACAAGCAATGATGAGATCAATGTTAGCTGATGCAGGTTTACCGGCTAATTTATGGGGAGAAGCAATTATGTGTGCAAATACACTCTTAAACAACACCATAAATACAACCACTAACAAAATTCCATATACCGTATGGCATGGAAGGAAGCCGGATTTGAGCTACATACACACATTTGGGTCACCTGCATGGGTACATATTCCATCGCAGTTAAGGCGTAAAGGCCAGAGTAGGGCACAACAATTAATATTTGTTGGTTATAATTCAAACCACAGGTCCTACAGATTTTGGGTAAAAGGAACAGCAACGGTAGTTAACAGTGCAAATGCCAGGTTTATGGAGCATGTAGGGTGGAATAAATTAGGTACTGAAAATGGGGTGTAAGGATCAAAAAAACTAGGGGAGGATTTAAATTATCCCAAACTGATAAAATTAATAATCTATTAAAACAGTTCAGAATGGAATTGTGTAAACCATCAAAGACACCTATGGTTCAAGATTATTGCAACACTGATGTGAAAAGTCCGTTGTTTGATAAAGGGATATACCAATCATTGATTGGCAGTTTATCATACATTAGCAATTGGTCTAGACCCGATATTTCTTATAGCGTGAACCAATTAGCTAGATTCAACACAGAACCTACAGAAAGACACTGGCAAGGAGCAAAACGTATTCTTAGATATCTGAAATATACCATGCATCATGCATTATATCTACAGCCATCAGAAGAATTGCATGTAACCGCTTATGCGGATGCTAGTTTCGCAACAGATGTGAATACAAGAAAATCAACCTCAGGAATCGCTGTATTTCTGGGGAAATCTTTGATATGGTGGCGTTCAATAAGACAGAAGCATTTAAGTATGTCTACAATGGAAGCAGAGTTTTCTTGTTTATCTTTGTTATGTACGGATTTGATCAGTATTAAGCAGCTGATGCTACTTTTAGGAATAGATATACAAGATCCTATAATAGTATACGAAGATAATCAGGCAGCGATAAAAATGGCGACAAATATAGCTGTGAAGACTAGAACAAAACATACAGATCTTCGGTATCTCAATGTAAGAGAATGTATAATGAACAAGAACTTGTATATTGTGCATCAGAAGACAATGTGGCTGATCATTTCACAAAAGCACAGGGAAGTAGGAAACATATAGATACATGTGAACAGTATGGTTTTAGATTGTAAATATATTAGTCTACCCAAAGGGGAGAATGTTGGATGCTTATCCTATGGTTGGGTAGGTAATATATAGAAAACTATGTTCTGTAACTTTAACTGCTGCAAGATGACTAATTGGCTGTGCTAAGCAGACATAAAAGAAGGCAGGAAGTTCATTCACTTCTGCTCCTGCTATTAGAAGGTTGAACTGCTGAAAGGAACTGTGTCTGTGTTACTGAAGAGAAATGGAATTATAAGCAAACTATGTTTTTGTGTTGAACTGTGATTATTTGAAGAAGTGTTATCTTTGTTTTGAGAAGCCAAGTTTGTTTTTACTACAAGTAAAGACTGTTTATTTTTCTATAAACGTTCAGAGTCTGTGAGTATCTGTGTGTTTTGATAAGAAACGTATCTATTCACTGTCTGGTCCGTTGCACCACTTTGCAGAGGGCAGTTTTACCCTCAACAATTTTCAATCTTATTCTTGCTCTTTTCCCGTGTCAAATATATTTTAACATCATTTTATTTAGCTTCTCAAAGTATTTTTTTTTAACTTTATCGGAATTGTTTGGAACAAAAATAATAATCTCGGCAAGATCTTCATTTTTATTGTAGCTATTCTTCCTATCATCGATAGTTGTTTTTCCACTTCTCCAGATCTAGCTTAATTTGTTGCATTAGTTTAGTATAATTATTTTCAATAGTTGTACATCTTGCTGTTAATTGAATTCCTAAGTATTTTACTTTCTTAACTATCTGAATATCTGTCTTCTTTATCAATTCATTTTTCATTTTTGGCTAGCATCTGCTGAAAATTCCCCAATTTTTCATCCATGCTTTCCATTGTCCCCTTCATTCTCCCATCTCCGTCTTCATCTCTCCCACCTCATTCTTCATTTCATTATGGTTCTTGGCTATGGCCTCTTGTAGTGATTGAAACATTGCCTGCATGTCTTTCTGGATTGTATTCATTTTCTCCTGCTGAATCAAACTTTCTATTGACCTTTGACTTGATGTTGCTGATGATGGTGTAGACGATGGTGCTGATGGGATTTTCCCCCCTAATTTAGATAAACTTGAGTTTCACATTTTAAACTATATCAGTATATCAATAACTTTGAAGCAAGTGCCCAACAATAATTCTAAATTCTCCCAATTCTTCCACCCTCTTTTCGTCCCCTTTTTTAATATTAACCAATAGCTCTCCCCACCCCACTTTTTTTCCCCTTTAAGTCCTCAACCAACTTCACTGTTCTTTAACTTTAAATTCCACACAGTCTATGTCTGAATTAATCCAGTGGGTTTCTTCAGTTTTCTTCTTAATCCACTTATTCTTCTTATAGCAAATGGTATTTATAATCCACAAGGCCCACAGAAACCCCAATAGTTATAAGTCACCCTCTCTAGCCATTCAGAAAACCATCCACTTAGCTTTAAAATAAATCCAGGTTTCACACTGCCCAGCGTATTTGTAATCCACACAGCTTCAGAGAGTTTCAGTCACAAATTTTCTGTGTCTTCCAAATGTCAAATGTAAACAATTTGCAGGTGTTAATTCCACAAGTCAGCAACAAGTTAGGCTTATCAGTTCAGTTCCAGGCAAACACAAACAATTCACATTTCACAAGACAATTCCAGGTCTTCTCCCTCCCGATGTCAAATTCCACCAGTAGATGGCGTCCTTACTCTGTTTCTCCACTGCCACACAGCTTTCACTTCAAGAACTTTTGCAAGCTTTAAAAATGTCCAAGATTCACTTTTCAAAGTTTTCAATACTCAGAAAAATGTCTTAAATGTGCTCTAAAAATCCGGCAAAATGTCCACAAACAACCAGCCCAGGGTCTCAGCCACTTAAAAGTCTATTTCTTAAAAGCGCTCTGTTCTCATTACTTCGGATCTGTCAGCAGCTCATGAGCTTAGTCGCCACCATTCTTGAGTGAATAAAGACCACCTCCTCCCTTTTAGAGTCTCATTTCAAAGAAAAAGTTAATTTCTGGGGCAAATTCCTCAACAGAAGTTGGAAGTATCTCACCCAGATCAACCACGCTGTTATCCACTTGTCTCCTTCATTGCTCTTTCATTAGAGCTGTCACAGCCTCGGTCCGGCCAGTTTAATGTCCGTCTTTTCCCCCACCAGTTTGAGGGGTTTTCCGTATCGAACAAGGAGTTTGCTGACTCCTTGTGATCAACGAAATTTCCCCTCTGTTTTCACCACCTTTCCAAGGTGGCTTGGGTCCAATTGAATCCAATTGGACCTGCTGGCAGGCGGAGTTCGGCGGCTTAGCACGAAGCCCCGTGAAAAGCACAGTTTCGCCACAACATCAGCTCCGCCCTCTCTCTAGTCTTTCATCCATATTCTGTATTTTTTCCTTCATCTCTCCCACCTCATTTTTCATCTCATTATGGTTTTTTGCCATAGCCTATTGTGTAGATTGAAGTATCGTTTGCATTTCTTTTTGAAACGTATTCGTTTTTTCTTGTTGCAACATACTTTATATTGATCTTTGGCTTGATGGACTAGATGCTGCTGCTGATGGTGTGGATGAGGTTTTCCCCCCTATTTTAGTTAAATTTGGAATACTTGTCATTTCAACCTGTATTAAATTAATTTTAAAAAGCAAACAACAATAATCCAAAATCCTCAGACCACTCCACTCCCCACTTTTTTTTATGTTGTCAAAGCAATTAACCAAAGATCCCGGGTTTTTTTTTCAGCCACCAACCAGCTTCGCAATCCTTTACATTTGTAATCCACAAAGTCAGTCCATAGACTAGTCCATTAGCAACATAAAAAGCTTCTTTGGAGACAGCTGTTGTTTCTTCTTCCTTTGACAATTAATATTTATAATCCACAAGGGCCCACCAAGTCCCCAATATTTTGTAATCCACAGTGCCTAGCAGATCAAAAGGCTGTGCACTTGGTCTCAAAACAAATCCAAGCTGTTTCACAGTTTCACACTGGCAAGCATATTTATAGCCCACAAAGGTTCAGAGAATTTCAATGTTTTCACTGTCTGTCTCCAAACATCAAATCAGACTCAGTCTCTAGCTTATCTGCGGTAGTCAAAACATCCACATTTTCTTTCACTTGCTCTCTTTCTCCAATTTTACTGTGAACTTTAAAATGTCCAAAATGTCCAAAAATCTTTCTTTAAAAGTCCCTCAAGTCAAAGTAGCAATAAAAATATATTTCAATATTTTTGGATCAATTGAAATGACTAAGAATAACCAGTCCAGTCTTTCCTGTAGCTTTAAAATTGCTTCTCTCTAAAAATTCTTTTCTCTCTTTTTCGGATCTGTCAGTAGCTCAAAGTCTTTTTTAAAAAAAGTTTTTTATTAAATAAACATTAAAAACATTGGACACAGTGTGACCATCCTGGTCTTGTCATATCCATACATATTTTTAACATAACAACAAATATTATTACTATTTAACATACACTGCTACTTTGTTCTTATATACATATCTGTTATGGGGGATTGAGGTTTGTCCCAACAAACGGTGAACCTGTTCACATGCAAATGCACTGGGGCTGAAATGAAACTGACAGAGGAGTCTTGTAAAAATATACTTTACTAGAAACATTAAAAAAAAGGACAAATGTCTTTAAAACACATCAATAACTAACATTTATCTTCATTAGCTGAAGCCAGGCTGTCTCTCCAAGTTCCTCTCCTGCAATACTGAAACCAGTCCTCTTAACCCTTTCCAAAGGGAAAGGCAAAAGCTAATACAACACTAAGTAGTTTCAGGATCGGTATATCATCGAGGCAGTGGGAAGCGGCAGCGTAGGCTTCTCAGCAGTGATGAGTGAGAGTGTCCTGTAGAGGGCTTCTGTGAATCAAGTCACCTGTAGAGTTGATCCAATCAGCATTGAGGTTTGAAGCTTCTGGCAGGAAACTTCTAGCAGGGAAATTCTCCAGCTCTTCCTCTTGGTCGTGGCTTCAGCAGCAGCAGCAGCAGCGGCAACTACAGCTCAGAGACAACAGCAGATGCTAGCTTGCAGGCATATGCTGGCTTGCATGCTCAGCTCAGCAAAGGCAAGCTCTCTTCTCCTTTCTCTCTGGCTCTCTGGCTCTGAGCTTCAGTTCTAGCTCAGGCATCAGGCAGTGACTTTGTTCCAGCTCTGTCTCTTTACTCAGCTCTCTGAGTCCAGGCTTCTTCGGGCTTCTTGGCTCTCGGCTGTCTTGGCTTGGCTTGCTGAATCGTTTTGGCAGGCAACAAGCTCCTACTTATATAGTGAGTCAGTGAGCAATTAACTACGGCAGGGGAGGCTTGTAGTTAATTGCAAGACGGAGATTGGCCTGTTTGAATCTTTGCAGTTTGTAACTAATTTTATAGTCACAGCAATCCTGGCAATACTCTTGACAATATCCCTTGTCCTCATTTACATATTTGTCTAAATATTATCCAGTATTAATTCTACAAGCCCTAAATCTTTTTTGTTCCAACTCCTTTTCTCCTTTCCAACCATTGGTACACTTTATTCCAGATTTTATAGTATTCTGTCTCGTCCTTGTTTTTGAGTTCTAGTGTCAGCCTATCCATTTCTGCACATGTCAAGATCTTCTTTATTATTTCTTCTTCGGGGGGTGGGTGGGGTGTTTCTTCCTTTTTCCAGTATTGCGCATAAACCAGCCTTGCTGCTGTTATCACATGCAGCATTAAGTATATCAGTTCTTTGCTATATTTCTCTTTTGTAATTCCTAATAGGAATAATTCTGGTTTCAGGTCTATGTTTTGTTCTAATATCTCCTCCAACCATGCCTTAATCTGGCACCAAAACTCCCTGGCTTTTTTACATAACCACCACATGTGATAGAAAGATCCTGACACTAAATTGCATTTCCAACATTATGGTGATAAGTTCCTGTTCATTTTCACTAATCTTGTGGGCGGGAGATGCCACCTGTAGAACATTTTATACAAATTTTCTTTGTATAAGAAAAGTCTTAATAGCTGCTATTCTTTTAATGTAATGAAGCGGGCTCTGATGGATGACCACTGGATAACTTTCTATTCACTCTATTCTAAAAAGCAATGCATCCAGCTGGAAAGAGTACAAACTCAGCCAAAATCCTTTTGGTTCCTCTAGGAGGCCTCTAAGTTGTCAGAAGAAAGGAACATCCTAATGACATACAGCTTAAAGGTTGGTTAGGTCAAGGGGATCCACATGAGTTAAAAGTTGTCCATCGTCAAAAGATAAAAGATATGCTTCAGTAATCTACAAAAAGAATTATGATTGTTTTGCAAAGAAACTCTGTAATGTCAATTAAAATTGATAAATGTATAGGATCATATGAACTGCTGACTTCAAAAGAATCCTTTGTCTAGAAGGGTATAAAACCATTGTACCTAATTCCTGTCTTTGTTCAACGCTTCATGTACAGAGCCTTGAACCTATTGTGCAATATATATATAAAATCTGTCTCTGATTAATCTAAAAGTTGTGTTTGTCTTATTAAATCCACAACATTTATGGCACCCTGCAGATGGGACTACAAGGCAGAGAACTTTTGTTCTACCAGACAGCCTGCCTCAGCGGGAATCGACGCCTCCCCAAGGAAAATCCACTGGCCGGCCATTAGGACTCCTTTGAAGTCCATGGAGATTCAGTGAGGAGGTGCCGTAAACCCGCTGACGGAGACAGGCCAGTCAAGAATCCTTGAAGGTTAATCAGACAACAGAGACTCAACAAAAATACATAAGAAGAAAAAAGAAAGAAAGAAAGAGGAAAAGAAAACAGGTAAGTATAAATCAGAGAGTTAAAGTCTCTCTGTTTAGAGGTACCTACCCATTAAAAGGGTGGAAGAGTGAGATCTGATCAATCTCCTGAGAGACCAGTTGGCGTGCTGAAGTCTCTGGAATTAAGTATTTAAGTATTGAAATTAAGTACTAAGTATTGTGTGTAATCTTATGTGTGGTAAGAGAAGAACTAATTGCAGTGTTATAAATTTTCTGATAAACTGACATTCTTAAACAGCCAGAGTTTACTGTTCTTCCCTCCCGGGGTTTAGCAGGCAGTTAAAAAGGTGAAGCCTGTCTAAATGGGAAAACAGATATGATTTGATCAATTTGGTGTGAATTCTGTTAAATATATATGTATATATATAATGATAGTGTGTAAATTTGAATGGAATTTAATTGATTGTGATATATGTGGCTGCCAGCAAAGTGAGATGATTTGTGCTTGAGGCTGTGAGAGATATTTGAGATTATTGTAATGGTTGGTTTGCATGAAGTGGGATTTTTTGTATGTGAAATTGGTTTAAACAAGAAGTTGATTGCAGTACAAATATGAAAAGCCTGTGTGTTGATAAAGTGAGAAATTAGAGAAATACTAATGTTAGTATAGTAATAATACTGTGTTGCTTTGTTGTAAGAATGCTGAATGGAAGAGAGAAGCGAGGCTTCCTTGCATGCTGTACATTTTTTCCCTCTTCCCCCCCTCTTTTCCTTTGTAAGAGAGAAACAGTTCCTTTTAACTTTTTTCCTTTCTCTCACCCCCTCCTTTTTTCCCCTGGGAGATGAGGCACGAAAGGGGGGGGGGCTACGGTTTAACCATTTTTTTTTCTCTCAGAGGAGCAGCCAGAAAAAGAAGGGGGAAGTGGGTGATCGGCTAATGCTGTTGCTGCTAGGTCTCTTTAATTTGCATATGAAAGCTTTTTTTGCTCTGAATACAATTTTGATTTTATTTTTTCTGGAAATTTTTGGAGGTTTAAAAACGCTTCATTAAACCTGTACTCAGAATCCTGTTGTTTCGCCAGGCTGGGTTAGCAACATAATTTTAAATCGGATGTTTTAAATTTCTGGGGTTTTAAATTGAGCCGGATCCATTTAATTGTTTGTTCTTAATGTTTTTATGTCTGCGTGCATTCTGCATCCTTAACAGATGGCACGTTTGTTCGTTTGTATGTTTGTTTGTTGTTTATTTGTTTGTTTGCTAGTAGCACAAGTTACTGCCCTTTTTGGGAATTGTCACAGAGATGAGTTGGAAATTGCGATGTGTGGTGGGAGAGATTCAGTGGCATTTTTGTCTAAAATGTTGGATTCTGCCTCGAGAGTATGCTTGTTTTTGTTCACTTCAGTTTGCGGGGAGATTAGATAATTGGTGCTGAGGAGCTCATTTGTTTATAGAGGGATATACGGTAGTTGAAGGAAGAGAGGAAGTTTTAAGGGAAGTCAGAAAGTTGCCTTTAAGTTTGTCTACACAGACTTGTGCTGGCTTGGAAATCAGGATGGCAGTGGTAGGAGGAATTGAATGTTATAATAAGAAGGAGTTAGAGAAAGTAGAATTGATGGAAAGGAGAAGGTATGTGATTTGTTTTTGGAAAGTTATGGAAGTTGGCAGATTGAAATGTGGAAGTGCTAAGAAGTAGGAGAGAAGTGGTGATCTGGGCAGGGAAGACAGCGTTAAAAATTGCCCGATCCAAAGAAGAGGAGAGGTGTTTTTTGTTGACAGAGATCAGATTAAGTGAACAAAGCATTTGAATACACTTAATCAGTGAAGGGAGTGTTGGAAGATTTGAGAAGCTCAATATTAAAAGCACAAGAAAATTCCCCTAAAGAAAATAGGCAGAAACTCAGGCAGAGTTCAGCCCCCAACTTTACCAATGGGCCATTAAGAAACTGAGACGCTGCCTTAATTTCCACAACAAAAGGAAGAATAAAAGATGTGTTTGTTTCTTGCTTGCCTTACTAGGAACAATAAAACTGATTCCAGGAGTTTTGAATTCAGGACGGGGAAAACTCTGCCTTTCAGCAATCTTTAAAGGGAAAGACTTCCCCCCCACAGAAAAAAAAATAAAAATCACTCCTGATAGAAAGGAGGGGTAGCGTCTCCGCCTCCATCTATAAACAAGCAAGAATTAAGACAATTCTATGCAAAATTAATTGAATCTGGATCTTGGAGTTTGAAATGGGAGGGACATGAAAGAGGAAGCCTTGAAAATTTTGAAACAGGCTTTAACCAGGGCTCCTGTATTGGGTTTGCCAAATTTGGAAAAGCCATTCGGTCTCTTTGTAGGCACACACACTCACACACACACACACACACACACACACACACACACATACAAATTGAATTGCACGAGGGGTGTTGGCTTAGAAAGTAGGCAATTGACCTTTGGGGAGCCCTCATTGTAAACACCCCACATCAAGTCAGAACTATCCTTCAGTGGTGGTTATCTGATTCAAAATTCTAAACAAAAATAAAACAATTTTAATGCAACACAGATTTGATTTTAAACTACAGATCACAATTTGAATCAAGCACAGTTCTTAACCAACACCAGATCAATGGATCACCTTGGATGAAAACATTATGGTGTTGAAATAATTGGCTTACATACAAAAACAAGACCAGATTTGGAGGGACACCCCCTGGAGACAAATTGCCTTGAAATTGGTCTGCTCAAACCTTTGAATTGCATTCATTAAATTAAGCTCTATGGACAGGGAGCCTGGATAGCTCAGTGGATAAATGCATTGTAATTTAACACCAGCTGTCTGCAATTACTGTAAATTCGAATCTCACCAGGCTCAAGGTTGACTCAGCCTTCCATCCTTTCTAAGGTAGGTGAATTGAGGACCCAGTTTGTGGGGGGCAATAAGCTGACTTTATGACGGCTATTGCTTAATGCATTGTAACCCTTAGTCTCTGGACATCATTTGGCAAAATATGGGTGGAGTCATTGGGGACTTCAAGCTATTGTACATGAACTTTTAAACTAAGCTATGATTGTATTGGGATATATCCTTTAGTAACATCAATTATAAACAAATGTTTGGTTTGTAAAAAGGTGAATGAACATGCTGTCAGAAAACAACAGATGTGTAAGATGTATCACCAGCTTTAAGACCATTTCAATGTATTCATGTGGATTTTACAGAATTACCAAAAGTGGGGAGTGTAAAATATTTATTAGTCATAGTGAACCACCTCACAGGGTGGGTTGCAGCTTTTATCTGCAGTAATGCTACAGCAACAGTGGTGTCAAGAGTTTTACCCAACCTAGACAGATTATCATCATATCAACTGTTGTTTGGAGTAGTTTTCACTACAGGAAGCATATGCATTACTTCCTTGGAAACCAGTGACAAAGTATTGAAACAATATGTGTATAACCTGTCCAGATATTTTGAAGTTTTTAGGAAACAAGGACTATTAGCCCAAACACCACCTTTGAAGTTTCCAGTCCACAAATTCCACCACGATGATTGGATGTTAATCCAAACTGGACGGAAGTTAGACCCCAAGTGAACGGGCTCAATCTCATCAAGGAAATCCAGTGAAGTTGATGATCCAAAGGATCCAGCCACCAGTGGGAATAGCATTCTTCATCATCTGGACTATTTTTGTATTTTTTTCTTTCTTAGGATTCAGTGTGTCAGGGCGTTTATTAATCCCATGTTTGGCTCTGGGACTAATTACTCTGGTTTAGAGGAGATGGGTCGTGGCTTAATCCAAGTTGTCAATAATCTGAAAAGAAACTCGAGGAAGGTTTCTAATAAAACTCATTTATTTGTTATAAAGAAAATAAAACACCTCACTAACTAAGAAAAGTTAATTGTTACATTTTGGCAAACGAGGTCTCCTGCCGGTCCAAAGCCGGACCTTGCTGGCAGGAGAACAAAGGAAAGAGAAGTGAGAAGCAAGTGAAGGAATGTGGGTGGATGCGGAAACACGTAGCTTACTGATAACAATTCTTGGCAAGCTACGGAGGGTCAGATAGTCCAGAAATAATTGGCTCAGCTGGTAAATAAAATAACGCAGTAACATTCCCCTTCTTTGCCAGTTGAGCGAATATCAGTTCATCATCAAATAAGGCACATCTTCTCACGCAGATACTCGTGTTGAGCTGCTGGAAGTGGTTTGTTGAGCATATCAGCAATTTGATCATGTGTAGATACATATTGCATTTTGACAAAACCTTTTTTCACTAAATGCTTTATGTTTTGGTAACGAATGTCAATGTGTCTGGACCTGGAACCTGTAAAATGAGATTCAGAAATATAAACCACCGATTCATTGTCTTCCATCACGGTGATTGGTCGGATCGGGTGTGTCCAGATATCTGTGACTAAAGCATCAAACCAAGTTAGGGAATTACATGCATCTGAAACACAAGCATATTCAGCTTCAGTAGATGAACAAGAAACAAAATTCTGTTTACGTACTTGCCAATAAACAGGACATCCATTTAAGAACATCATATAACCTGAAGTACTTTTACGTGATTTCTTATCACTTGCCCAATCAGAATCTGCATAACAACATAATTCTGCATAATCAGTATGTGTTGGTTCTAACAATAACTTCAAATGTTTAGTGTATTTTAGGTATCTCAATAATTTCTTAATACATGTCCAATGAAACTGTTTTGCCTTACCTACGTGTCGAGATAAGAGATTAACACTAAGTGCAATGTCGGGTCTGGTCCAACTACTAATGTACAATAGTGACCCTATGACTGAACGATAAAGTGTTTGATCCTCGAACTCAGGACTTTCTTCTTGTGTCAAGTTGTGAAAATCTGTTTGCATGGGTGTCTTTGTTGTGTTAGCATCCTTCATGTTGCAATGATGCAAAACTTGTTCAATTTTATCTTCTTGTGAAAGACTAAACCCCTTCTGTGTCTTTTCAATCTGAACACCTAAATAAGTGCTAATGTGACCTAATGATTTCAATGTGAAGTATCTCTGCAAAGCTTTGGCAAAAATTTCACTCATTTGCTTATTTGGACCAATATAAACAATATCATCAACATAAACAAGAACTATCTCATATGCATTGTTAGATCTTTTTGTGAACACGCACTCATCAGTTTCGGACTTAATAAAGCCCATTGAATTTAGTTTGTCAGTAAGACATAAATACCACATTAAACCAGATTGTTTCAGACCATAGAGACTTTTGTTTAGGAACCAGGTATCCCCTTCTTGCTGTCGGAATCCTGGAGGACTTCTCACATAGATCTCTTCATCTAGGTCTGCATGTAGATAAGCCGTGTCAACATCAAACTGGAAAACTTCTAAACCAAGGATAGTTGCAGTTGCTAAAGCAATTTTTACACTCTCAGTTCTGACTGTCGGTGAGTAAGTGTTTGTGTAGTCCTCAGGATAACGTTGAGCGAAACCCTGAGCTACAAGTCTGGCTTTGTACAGTGACTCACCATTTGGTTTCTTTTTGATTCTGTAGACCCATCGAGTGCCAATGACCTTTTTGTTTGCTGGAGGTTTTGCAGGTGTAAATACTTTAAGTTTCTTTAGACTGTCCATTTCAACCTGCATTGCTTCATACCATTTGTCTTGCTCTGAATCAGGGAGCTGCTTGATTTGTGTGAAATTATCAGGTGGAAGTGTAACATTGCAAATCAAAGGCAAGGGTGCTTTTGTCAGTTGCCAAGAATATCGTTGTGGAGGGATCCCTTTTGTGGCCCTCTTGGAACGTCTCGGGACAACTGTCCAGTCTTCTTCTGCTTCGTCCTCGTCCTCACTTTCGTCGCTAGCGTCAGCATCCGCGGCTTGCGAAGACGGAACATCGGGTTGAGAAGAATCAGTGGAATCTTGATCATCAATCTGCGTAGCATCAGCAGTATCATCTCTGGGAAAATAAACTCCAGGATCATTTGAATGAATCCTGGACCAGTCAATGTCTTCTTCAAAATTAGCAGATTGGGAAATCACAATTGCATGTTTAGAGTCAATAAATTTGCTCCATTTTGAGTTATCATCAATACCCATAAATCTCAGTCTCTTTGCTGCTGGACTTCCTTTTCTTCTTTGAGCTAAGGGAATGTTCACCATAGCATATGAACCAAAAATATGAATGTTTTTAAGATCGGGCTTGTAGCCATACAACATGAAGAAAGGAGTCTGATTTGTTACACTGCTCCAAGTACGATTGACAATGTAATTTGCATACTTGATAGCTTCACCCCAGTATATCATATCAAGGTTGGTGTCTTCTAGGAGACAACGCATCATGGTTTGCAGTACCTCTCCGTTGTGAGCCGATGTGTCAGGGGCTGAAGTCTGATGAAGAATTCCATTCTTACGCATCCAGTCCTGGAAACGCTGAGACATGAATTCGGCACCACGATCACTCTGGATTCTGGCGATGCGAACTTGGTGTTGGGTAGAAACAAGGGTTGCAAAGTCTTTAAAGATCTGAAAGGTCTCTGATTTTTCTTTCATAGGATATACATATCCATATCTAGAGTAATTATCAACAATTGTTAGAAAATATTTTCTACCACCAAATGATGGCGGGAATGGACCAACTATGTCAATGTGAACCAAATCAAAAATGCGTGTTGACAGGCGTGTAGCGTGTTTGGGAATGGCTGCTGCTTTGGATTTGGCCTTCTTGCATACAGCACAATCCAAAAACACCTTACACCCCTTTAGATCCAAACCTTTTGCGAACTCCGGCATCTTCCTAAGAACACGGAAACTGGCATGCCCCAATCTTCTATGCCATTTGTGGATACACCTGGAATGCAAAGGTTTACCTGTTAGTGAATTCTCAACATTAACATTTTTATGCGGAACCTCAGGCTTGCTCTGAGCAACCTGTTTACCAACTCTATTTTTGTTGGCTTTAGGAGCCTTTGGAATAGCAACAGGATCTCTCTCTGGAGCATCTCTCTCTGGGCCTGTGCTCTGCCCTTTTGGAGTTTGCATACTTGCCTGTGTTTGCGGTTTAGGCTTTGGCTTTAAGTAATAAACACCACCAATTAATATGGTTTCAGCAACAATATCTCCATCTTTAACTATGTAACTTGCTTTTTCAAGGTGGTGAACCTGAAACTTTAACATTCTAGACAAGTGACACTGACTAAGCAAATTACTGGTTGCTGTTGGTATGTAATAAACATCAGGAATGAATGCATCGAGCTCTTCAACATAAACAGTTCCTTTTCCTTTGACCTGACAAGAATGATTTGAAAAAGAATAAAGTTCACGTAGTTCTGGTTCAGGCTCGTGCATTTCTGTGAAAAGTTCCTTTCTGTAGGTAACATGCAATGCTGCACCACTGTCCAAAGTCCACAGGAGTCGTCTGTCGTACTCTGGTTGAGGTTGTGGATCATTGGTTAAAGCCAATGTGGCGAGTGGAGTTTGTGGATCACGCTGGGAACCACGACGACCTTGTCTTCCGCCTCTGCCTCTGCCTCTGGAATCTGTTCCTCTGGGCTGGTACGTGACGGGAGCTGGAACTCGTTGGGGACAATCCCGGGTGGCATGTCCCACACGGTTGCAGGTGTAGCATCTTGGCATCCTTGGAGTGTAGGTTCTTCCTCGGAAGGGGCGCCTAGCTGGAGCTCTTGATGCGGGTGGTCCTCTCAAGTGTGGAGTAGCTAGCATGAATGCCTCTTCTTCAATTAAAAGTCTACAAACATTGTCCACTGTGCGTTGAGCAATTGGGACTTGGTTAATTTTTGTAACAGCATCTTTCCATTCATAATTCAAAGAGTTAATAATGATGCTGATCATTTGAATATCTTCAATGTTATGGCCTCTTTCTCTCAATTCTGTTCTCAGACCTTTCAGTTTGGTCAAATGTCCTCCAATTTGTTCACCAGGTTTCAATCTCGAACCGTGGAGTTCAGACATGAGTAAACATGAAGATTCAATTGAGAGAGGCCTGTAGCAATTTTCCAATTCAGCCCAAATTTGTCGGGCTGTTGTATTTGGTGGAAAAGTGACCTGCAGTTCAGTATCCATGGACATCAATAATGTTGTGCGAGCCCTTATCTCTAAATCTCTTATTGCATAGTCCCATGGTTGTGCAGGAGGGTTAAAAACCATAAAATGCGTGCCTTCTCTAAGAAGCAATAGTGTAATCTCACTGACCCAGGCTTTGTAATTGTGTCCTGACATTTTTAGTTTTGACTCACCAGTTAGTGGAGAGACAGAAAATGCCTGGTAAGGAGCCTGCACTTGGTATGCTGGCTGTGCTGGCAGAAATGCCTGTGGTATTTGCTGTGCCTGTTGTGGACCTAAAAATGGTCTTGGTTGTGCCATTGGAGGTGGGCCAGGAGGTGGCCCTATTTGCACTTGTGGCTGGGGCACATATGCAGGCATTTGTAGCTGCTGTGGCTGATGCACTGGAATCTGCTGTGTTCCAGTTGCCATTTGTGCTTGAGCTGCAATATTGGCATGACCTGCTGGAGATGCAGTCATTTGCCTTTGCTGCATAAAGTTTGCCTGTGTTCCATCTAAAAAGGCACCATCACCACCAGGGGGTGTTTGAGTTTGGGCCTGTGGAAACACTTGTGGCATTTCAGCTTCCTGTAGTAAATTACTTTCGCCAGCAGATGGTGCTACACCTTTGGGCAGCTTTGCAGACGTGGCATGTTTATATGTAACTTGATCAGGGAGACTTTCATGTGACGTATGCAGTGCTCTCTGTCTTAATTGGCCTGACACAGAATCCACCAGGGGGAGTGTCTTTGGCTCTGGAGAAGAAGGCAATATGGCGCTTTTTAAAAAATTTAAGTCACGGGATTCTTCCTTATCATGCTCAAGCATAAACAAATCTCTCTTAAATCGAGACAGTTCATTTTCATAATATTTTACATGCTCACGATAGGATTTGATGGCCATCTCACGCTGGGTGAGCTCAGGGCTTTGAGAAGAGTAATGAATTACTTCTCTCTCTGCGTGGGGGTGAAAAAGCTTTGCCATTTGTGGAAACTTTCTTGGCCTGGCACCATGCACATCGTAATCTGTGGGCTCTGGTAGAATAGATTCATAGCATGCAAATTGAGAAGAAAAAGCTACCGACCTCAGTCGCAGTTCATGTTCATTATCTTCAAAAGCAGCTGTTCTGATATCTGTCCTTTGATGTGTTTCCGAAAGCATTTTCAGATCTTCTTCACCCATGGCACCTTCTTGTTCCAATTGCGTAGCCGTAGCAAGAGGCTGGAATCTTGAGGGCGTTACTATCTCCTGTTCTTCTTCCAAAGAGGATAAAGCTCTGTGCTTCATTTTTCCTTTTTTCTTCTGTTTCGGCATCTTAGCAATATAATTAGCGTACCTCAGTAGCTAAAAACTAATTGCCTATGCGCTCTTATCAGAAGTAACAAAACAAGGAAAAAGCCATAAATCAGACCATCCTCGTGCTAGCAGTTGTCAGGGCGTTTATTAATCCCATGTTTGGCTCTGGGACTAATTACCCTGGTTTAGAGGAGATGGGTCGTGGCTTAATCCAAGTTGTCAATAATCTGAAAAGAAACTCGAGGAAGGTTTCTAATAAAACTCATTTATTTGTTATAAAGAAAATAAAACACCTCACTAACTAAGAAAAGTTAATTGTTACATTTTGGCAAACGAGGTCTCCTGCCGGTCCAAAGCCGGACCTTGCTGGCAGGAGAACAAAGGAAAGAGAAGTGAGAAGCAAGTGAAGGAATGTGGGTGGATGCGGAAACACGTAGCTTACTGATAACAATTCTTGGCAAGCTACGGAGGGTCAGATAGTCCAGAAATAATTGGCTCAGCTGGTAAATAAAATAACGCAGTGACACAGTGGTTGCCTATGCTGTTTCCCAACTGGAAAAGGACTACAACTGCTCAGATTCCTTTGCGCACTCGCCCAGATGTATTGGTTTTGTAATTGTGTTTTTAAGATCTTAGGAGGACAATCCTGGATCCACTGGATGAGACTGATACCAGGTGACCATCAGCCTTGCTGAATCACTCCGGAAGCTGATTCTCTACGCACGGCGGAAGATTTGTAAAGAGGACAACTGCCTTCACATTGTACATATACATATTATTAGCTTTAATATAACACTTTCTTACACATGCTAATGTTATTAGAAGTTTGGGAGTATGTTTTGTGGGTACTTGTTGTTCTAATCTTGCTAGTAATTTTGTTTTACATATATAAGGAACGGTTTTGTGGTAGACCTAGGATTTTTATTGCTACTCCTGTTTCCCAAACCACATGCACCACTAACCCTTTCCCTGACGTAGTGAGCTTCACACCATAGTTGATTATGATTTGTTTATGGCTTTGGACATTATTCGCACTAGGACTCTCAAGTGCACATAAGATGAACATTGATTCCCCAAGTGGAGACACTTTAGGTCAAGTTCGCTACCACCAAAAACGCATTGTCTATGCACGGGGTTCTTACTTTAGACCTAAGTCAACTCCACCACCTAAGGTTGCACTATTGACATTCCCAGCTGAGGGGGGAATAGATAAGGAAAATGGGCCTCTACAACAATTGCATAGAGGAGACTATATATCACAGATTTTGGAATAAAGTCAAGATCTTGTTAAACAGTATGACCCTACCCTAGGTCAGAAATGCTGCTTATGTTTATCTACTAGCCCTACATCTTATCATGCTGTTCCTGTCAAACCACAACTCTGGGTTAGAACAAAGGCTACCAGAAATAAACTTTAAGAAGGGAAAGTGGGGTGGATGGAATCTGTCCAAGACCATTTCAACCTTCAGAATTTCCACTCTGGTTCAACTTGAAGTCCAAATTAGATTTGTGTATCCTTTTTCCACCTGGAAATACTACCTCTCGATATGTTTTTTGAAGGACCAATTCTCAGAGATAAACAGAAGGACCTCTCACTGGAAGTCCCATTGCAACCACTGGCAGGAATGTTTGTGGCAGGGACTTAGGGGTCTGGACTAATGCAAGGAACTACTGAGTGCATGCCTTTTCCATAAATCTTATGTGGAAAGGATGCATATTTGTGTTTACCAACAAACTGGACAGGAACATGTAACAAATCAGGTGTGGTCAGAGAAATTGCCAAGGAATTGCAGGATAGGGCTTCCAAGATAGGTCAGAGGTTACAAGCTTCTGACATGTGGTTTTCTTGGTTGTCTGGATCCGGGTGAATTAATATGGCTGTGGCAGGCCTAGCTTTTATTCCTTGTGCAATCCCTATGCTGAAACATCTATAAATAAGAGCAGTAAAAGGAGATTCAAGTTGAAAAGGAACTAGCTTTGATAGAACGTTTTCTTAATCAACTTGGTCCATATCCTGTGGAAGAACATAAAGATTCTGAGGCAGACCCATATGAGGAAATGGAACCTGTAGAAAAAGGTAGAGAATCTCCCCAAGAATCAAGAGAGTAGAAAAATAATCAAGAACTACCTATCCTTTACTTTTATTAATTATCTTTTGTTAGACCCTATATATGGTAGATTTGTTTATTGAAATTTTGTATACTCAGAAGTTAAACTTATATGAGAATAGTGAAAGTTTCTGCATTGAAAAACTTTCAGAGGGGGGAATAATGTAATGAAGCGGGCTCTGATGGATGACCACTGGATAACTTTCTATTCACTCTATTCTAAAAAGCAATGCATCCGGCTGGAAAGAGTACAAACTCAGCCAAAATCCTTTTGGTTCCTCTAGGAGGCCTCTAAGTTGTCAGAAGAAAGGAACATCCTAATGACATACAGCTTAAAGGTTGGTTAGGTCAAGGGGATCCACATGAGTTAAAAGTTGTCCATCGTCAAAAGATAAAAGATATGCTTCAGTAATCTACAAAAAGAATTATGATTGTTTTGCAAAGAAACTCTGTAATGTCAATTAAAATTGATAAATGTATAGGATCATATGAACTGCTGACTTCAAAAGAATCCTTTGTCTAGAAGGGTATAAAACCATTGTACCTAATTCCTGTCTTTGTTCAACGCTTCATGTACAGAGCCTTGAACCTATTGCGCAATATATATATAAAATCTGTCTCTGATTAATCTAAAAGTTGTGTTTGTCTTATTAAATCCACAACATTTAGGGAAACGGGGAAAAACCCTGCCTCCTCCTCTATTGAGTCCTACTTTCAAAAAAAAAAGTTGTTTTTTGGGGAAAATTCCGCAACAGAAGTTAGAAAAATCTCACCCCAATCAGCCACACTGTTACAGAATCATTTCTTCATTCCTCCTTCGGTCCGGCTGTCACAGCCTCGGTCTGGTCATAATGGCCGTCTTTTTCTCTTTTTCGGGTGGGGAGACTGCTGTCTCCTCACGATCCACACCGTCTAACTGCGACGTCAGCCGGTCTCTCTCTTAAATTTTTGCTGTAACTCTTTGAATGCTGTTTGGTGTGTAGGAGTAAAAGCAAATATAACTCCTTTCTTAGTCAGTTGGGTCAGTGGTTTGGCTTTATGAGCAAATCCTGGTATAAATTTCCTGTAGAAGTTATCAAAGCCACAGGAAGCATTAGATGTCTTTGGCTGTGCGAGGGGCTTGCCACTCAAGTACAGCTATGACCTTCTGTGGGTCCATCTGGATGCCTCTTGTGCAAATATGGTAGCCCAAGAAGTCTAGTTGTTGCAAATCAAAGGCACATTTTTCTGGCTGGGCAAAGAAGTGTTTATCTATACACATACCAAAAGGCCATATCTGGTGTGAAAGGCAGTTAACTATTCATGGCCTTCTTTTTGTCAGCTTTGGAAGCCATACGTGTCTTTACTTGGAGTTGGGGTTTTTCTGGAACGCTGACACTTTTATTTGAATAAGGCTGTAAGCATTGCGGAGGTCTAATCAGAGGACTGGCCCACTCGCCCACCCAGGTGCAATCCTGTCCTTTTTTTTTGTTAAAAAAGTTTTTTATTTTTATTTCTCATAAACACATTTACATGTACAGTCATTTATCCATCATTTTTCATTCATCTTATCTTTTAACTTTCATTTTTATTTTTACTTTTTTGGGGCTGCTCTTTTACCCTTTACCTTTACTCCAACCAGTGGTGGGTTCCTCCCGGTTCGGTCCGGTTCGGCCGAGCCGGTAGCAGTGACAATATGATGTCACCGAACCGGTTCTCCCCCCCGCCCTCCCACCCCTCCAACCCCCCACGTTATTCTTACCTTTTATTTGGTCCCACCCCCAATCTATTGCTGCCTCCTGAGTCCCAGCTGATGACTAGAGGGAAAAAAACTGTTTAAACTCTTGCCGCGGGGCTTCAAAGGGCCGTCCTACAGCTGATCAGTGTTAAAAGCAAACAAATGAGTCGGGTCGTAAGTGCGAGGATTGGTCGTAAGTGCGAGGACCTTCCAGAAATGACTCTGACCAGCTAGCCATGCCCACCTAGTCACATGACCTCCAAGCCACACCCACAAAATAAGCCACGCCCACAGAACGGTAGTAAAAAAATTTAGAACCCACCCCTGACTCCAACCTTTCTTCTTCTCCTCCCCTTCTCTTCCTTCCTCTTTCTCCTCCTACTTTCTTCGTTCTTCCTCTCCTTCTCTTTCCTACTTCCCCTTCCCTTCCCCCACTCCTCTCTTCTTCCCCCTTCTAACCTTCTCTTCTACTCCTCTTTCCCCTCCCTTTTCTTCCTCTCCTTTTCCCTTTCTTCTTTCTCCTCTCCTCTCCTCCCTTCCTCTCTCTCTACTCCTTCCCCTCTCTCTTGTTGTTTCCCTTTTCAGTCCAATCTAAAGTGGTATTCAAGCAGCCACAATTTTCTAATTATCTTTATTCCCATTTCAATTTCTTATTCAATTAATATTTATTTTTATTTCATCATTTGTGTACATTTTTATAATATCTCACTTTTTCCCCTTTTACCCCCCCTCCCTTTTCTCCTTTTACTTGGCATCATCTGGGTATCTATTTTTCTAATTGTTTTCTCCCATCTAGTCTCTATCTATTTTATCTCTATATCCTTATTCATATTTTCTTTCTAACCAATCATAAAATTTATCCCATGTCTTGAAATACATCGACTCCTCTTTATCTTTTATTCTCAATGTTAATTTATTCATTTCTGCACATTCTAAAATTTTCTTTATAATTTCTCCTTCCAACGGGATTTTATCTGCTTTCCAATTTTGTGCAAATACAATTCTAGCCGCTGTTATTATATGAATAATCAAATATGTATCTTCTTTACTGTAATTCTCTGGTAAAATTCCCAGTAAGATTATCTCTGGCTTTAACTCTATATGTTGCTGCAACATTCCCTCTAACCATGTTTGTATTTTCACCCAATATTGTTTTGTTTCTTTACATAACCACCACATATGATAGTATGATCCTGGTAACTGGTGACATTTCCAACACTTAGCTGATTTATCTTTAAACATCTTAGCTAATCTTTCTGGTGGCATATGCCATCTATAAAACATTTTATACAAATTTTCTTTATAAGCTGTTGCCATTGTTAATTTATAGTTTCTTTCCCAAAGTTTTTGCCATTTCTCCAATTCTATGGTGTATCCAAAATTCTTTGCCCATGCTATCATTGTTTCTTTTAGTTCTTCATCTTCTAGACTAATCTGCAATAAATAATTATATAATTTCTTAATCATTTTCTCATCTGTTCCTGTCAATATTTCATCCAGTTCTGATTTCCCCAAGTTAAAGCCATATTGTCTATGATCTGCTTCATATCTTGATTGTATTTGCAGTCTTGTATACCAATCTATCTCAATCCCTTGACTCTCTAGTTCTTGTTTTTATTTCAGTTCTCCCCGATCTGTCAAGATGTCCTTATATCTAACAATATTCCCCATATTCACAATATTTGCGTATGTCACCGCTTCTATTGTAGAAAGCCACATTGGTATATTCAGATAATGTTTTTCTTTCACTCTCTCCCACACTGATAACAAACCATTTCTTACATAATGTCTTTGGAAAGATCCATGTATCCTTTGTTTCCTGTACCATAAAAAGGCATGCCAACCCAGTTGTAAATCATGACCCTCCAATGTCAATAGTCTTGTAGAATAGAATAGAATAGAATAGAATAGAATAGAATAGAATAGAATAGAATAGAATAGAATAGAATAGAATAGAATAGAATAGAATAGAATAGAATAGAATAGAATAGAATAGAATAGAATAACAGAGTTGGAAGGGACCTTGGAGGTCTTCTAGTCCAACACCCTGCCCAGGCAGGAAACCCTACACCACTTCAGACAAATGGTTATCCAACATCGTCTTAAAAATTTCCAGTGTTGGGGCATTCACAACTTCTGCAGGCAAGTTGTTCCACTGATTAATTGTTCTAACTGTCAGGAAATTTCTCCTTAGTTCTAAATTGCTTCTCTCCTTGATTAGTTTCCACCCATTGCTTCTTGTTCTACCCTCAGGTGCTTTGAAGAATAGTTTGACTCCCTCTTCTTTGTGGCAACCCCTGAGATATTGGAACACTGCTATCATGTCTCCCCTAGTCCTTCTCTTCATTAAACTAGACATACCCAGTTCCTGCAACCATTCTTCATATGTTTTAGCCTCCAGTCCCCTAATCATCTTTGTTGCTCTTCTCTGCACTCTTTCTAGAGTCTCAACATCTTTTTTACATTGTGATGACCAAAACTGGATGCAATATTCCAAGTGTGGCCATACCAAGGCATTATAAAGTGGTATTAACACTTCACGTGATCTTGATTCTAGCCCTCTGTTTATGCAGCCCAGAACTGTGTTGGCTTTTTTGGCAGCTGCTGCACACTGCTGGCTCATATCTAAATGGTTGTCCACTAGGACTCCAAGATCCCTCTCACAGTTACTACTATTGAGCAAGGTACCACATATACGGTACCTGTGCATTTTGGTTTTTTTCCCTAAATGTAGAACCTTGCTTTTTTCACTGTTGAATTTCATTTTGTTAGATAGCGCCCAATGTTCAAGTCTGTCAAGATCCTTCTGTATCTTGAGCCTATCTTCTGGAGTGTTGGCTATTCCTGCCAGCTTGGTGTCATCTGCAAATTTGATGAGTTCCCCATCTATCCCCTTGTCCAAGTCAGTGATGAAGATGTTGAAGAGCACTGGGCCTAAAACAGAGCCCTGGGGCACTCCACTGCATACTTCCCTCCATGTAGATTCAGTTCCATTGAGGACTACACGTTGAGTGCAGTTGGTCAGCCAGTTACGAATCCATCTGGTGGTGATGCTGTCTAACCCACATTTTTCTACTTTATCTAGTAGTAGGTTATGGTCTACTTTATCAAATGCTTTACTGAAGTCCAAGTAAATTATATCGACAGCATTCCTCTGGTCCACTAATTTTGTCACTTTGTCAAAGAATGCAATAAGATTAGTCTGGCATGATCTCTTTATGACAAACCGATGTTGGCTTTTGGTTATTACTTGGTTTGCTTCTAGGTGTTCGCTGATTCGTTGTTTGATTATCTTTTCCAGAATCTTCCCTGGTATTGAGGTCAGGCTGATAGGTCTGTAGTTTCCTGGATCTATTTTTTTTTCCTTTTTTGAAGATGGGAACTACATCAGCTCTTTTCCAATCCTCTGGCAGTTCCCCTGTGCTCCAGGATCTTTGAAAGATATAGTTCAGTGGTTCTGAGATCTCGTCTGCCAGTTCCTTCAGAACCTTGGGGTGTAATCCATCTGGTCCTGGTGATTTGAACTCGTCTAGGGTAGACAGGTGTTCACTTACCATTTTCTTCCCTATTTTAACTTGTGTTCCTAATCTGTTTCTTGTGGTGCTGTTTTTGATTTTTGTATTCCTTAATGAAATCCATTCTTTAATCCATGTTAATGCTGCCGCTTGATAATACAATTCCCAATTCGGAAGGCCAAACCCACCTCTAATTCTTGCATCTTGTAGCATTTTTATGTTGATTCTTGCTCTCTTTCCTTGCCACACATATTTCCACGTTATTTTTTTCAACTCTTCAAAGTATTTTTTCTCCAGTTTTATTGGTATAGTTTGAAATAAAAATAATATTTTTGGTAATACATTAATTTTTATTAATGCTATTCTTCCCATTAGTGATAATTGCAAGGTTCTCCATTTCTCCAGGTCTGTTTCAATTTGTTTTTTCAGTTTATAATAATTGTCTTCCTTGAGTGTTGCACATCTTGATGTCAGATATATGCCCAAATATTTCACTTTCTTCACAATTTGGATGTCCAGTTTCTCCGTCATCTCCTTTTTTTGATTTTCTCTCATATTTTTAACTAATATTTTTGTCTTATCTTTATTGATTTTCAGACCTGCTACTTTCCCATATTCTTCTATTTGCTCTAATAATTTTGGCACTGTCTCTATTGGGTCTTCCATGATAAACACCAAATCATCCGCAAATGCTTGTAGTTTATATTCTTCTTTTTTGATTCTCATTCCTTTTATTTCCTTTTCCTGTCTCACTTTTCTATTTAAAACCTCTAATCTCAATATAAACAATAATGGAGATAAAGGGCATCCTTGTCTTGTTCCTTTTCTAATATCTATTTTCTCTGTCATTTCACCATCTCTATATATAGTTTGGATCATATTTATAAATCTGTCTCCTAAATCCATCATTTTCAACTGTTTTATTATAAATTGCCAATTCACGTTATCAAATGCCTTTTGTGCATCTAAAAACAACAGCGCTATTTGTTTCTCTGAGTGTAATTCATAATATTCTAATGTATTTAATATAATTTGCATATTATCTCTAATATGCAACTCTAATATGTTGCTGTAGCGCGACAGCTTCCTCAGGTCATTTGTCCCGGTGCCTGGAGGCTGTACGGATCTGGATGGGGAGAAACAGACTCAGGCTCAACCCATCCAAGACCGAGTGGCTGTGGTTTCCGACATCCCGATATAGTCAGTTGGTGCCATCACTGACTATTGGGGGTGAGTCATTGGCCCCCACGGAGAGGGCTCGCAACTTGGGTGTCCTCCTGGACTCACGGCTGTCTTTAGAAGAGCATTTGACAGCTGTGGCCGGGAGGACTTTTTATCAGGTTCGCCTGATCCGCCAGTTGCGTCCCTTTCTGGATTGGGACTCGTTACGCATGGTCACTCATGCCCTCGTCACTTCCTGTCTGAACTACTGTAATGCTCTCTACATGGGGCTCCCCTTGAGGAGCACCCAGAGGCTCCAGCTGGTCCAGAATGCAGCCGCGCAGGTGGTTACGGGAGCAACGTGGTGCTCCCATGTGACTCCCCTCCTGCGCGAGCTGCACTGGCTCCCGGTGGTCTTCCGGGTGCACTTCAAGGTTCTGGTTACCACCTTTAGAGCGCTCCATGGCTTAGGACCGGGGTACTTACGAGACCGCCTTCTGCCACCAATAGCCTCTCACCGACCAGTACGCTCCCATAGAGAGGGTCTTCTCAGAGTGCCGTCGGTCAAACAATGTTGACTGGCGGCCCCCAGGGGGAGAGCCTTCTCTGTGGGGGCACCCGCCATCTGGAACAAGCTCCCCCCAGAGATACGGAGGATCCCGGATCTGCGCACTTTCCGCCGCGCCCTCAAAACACTCCTATTCCAGCAGGCTGGTCTGGCCTAACCTCCCTTTTTAAATGTTTTTAAATTGGTTTTATAATTGGAGTGTTTTAAATTTGGCCAAAGTATTTAATGTATTTTAAACTGTTTTTAACGTTTGTATTATGTATATTTTATTTTTTTGGCTGTTCACCGCCCTGAGTCCTTCGGGAGTAGGGCGGTATATAAATTTAATTATAAATAAATAAATAAAATAAGTAAATTTGTCTTTTTGTTAAAAAGCCATTTTGATCCAAATGTATCAACTCGTTTAATAATTTTTTAAATCTTTCAGCCATGATTGATGCAAAAATCTTATAATCCACATTTAATAGAGATATCGGTCTATAATTCTTTATCTGTTGCAGATCTGCCTCTTCTTTAGGTATTAAAGTTATATATGCCTCCATCCATGAGTCTGGAATTTTAGCTTTAAGTAGTAGTTCATTAAATACTTGCAGCATCACATTGCTTAGTACATCTTGTAGGGTTTTATATACCTCTGCTGGTAATCCATCCGGCCCTGGTGTCTTCCCATTTTTCTGTCTTTTAATTCCCTCCATTAATTCCATCATAGATATTCTCTCTTCTAATAGTTTTTTGAACTTTTCCGGGATTCTAGGCAGTTCCATTTTTTTCAAATATTGTTCTATCTCATCTTCTTCTATTATTTCTTGTTGATACAATCCATTGTAGTATTTCTCAATTATCCTTTTCTTTTCCTCACTTCTATAACATATCTTTCCATCTTGATCTATTAATTGACTTATTAATTTCTTTCCTTTCTCTTTTTTCATTTTATATGCTAACCATCATTCTGGTTTATTTGCATTTTCAAAAAAGTTTTGCTTTGTAGCTTTTATTTTATTTGCCAATTCTTCATTTTCCATTAAATTCATCTTATGTTTTTTTCAAATCCAACAAATTTTTAATATTTTTGTTGTGCGGGTTTTTTTGTAGTTCCATCTCTAATCTCTTATATTCTTCATCTAAATTCTTTTGCATTTGTCTGTTCTGTTTATTTCGTTTTCCTAAATATGTCATTGCCAATCCTCTAATGTATGCTTTACTGGTATCCCACACACTTTGTAAAGATGTACCTTCTTTCTTATTCTCTTTAAAAAAGAAAGTCAATTTTTTTTCCATATATTGTTGGAAATTTTTTTCATTTAATAATTTTTGATTTAATGTCCATCTCATTTTTCTTTTTTTTCCTTTCCATGTCATTATTATTGGATTGTGGTCTGCCCATACATTTGTTCCAATATCAATTTCTTGTATTTTAGCTATTAATTCTGTTGACATCCACATCATATCTATTCTTGACCACGACAGATGCCTATTTGAGTAGAATGTATACTGCTTTTCTTTTGGGTGGCTTCATCTCCAAGCATCTTGTAGACTTAATTCATCTATCATTGTGAAAAAAGTTTTTGGCAATGTTTTTCTTATCTTCTTATTTAATTTTGTAGGTTTATAGTCCAACTCATTGTCTATTATTGCATTGAAATCCCCTAATATACATATCTCTTTGTATTCATATTCTATTATTTTTTTATGTAATTTCCCATAATATTCTTCTTGATTATCATTTGGAGCATATATTGCCACTAACAATGGGTTTTTTTTATTCATAGTTATTTCAACCATTAATATCCTTCCTTCCTCATCTTCAAAAATCTGTTTGGATTGAATTGTTTTTTTAATGTATAATGCTACCCCTGTTTTACTTTGACTGGCAAGTGTTGTATATAGTATTCCCAATTTCGTTTGCTCCAATAGATATTTATGCTGTTTCTTAATATGAACTTCTTGTAAACATATAATCTCTAATTTTAATTTTTCTAATTTGTTGAATATTCTTCTTTTTATTACTGAATTTAGTCCGTTTATATTCACTGATATTACTTTTACTACTTCTTCCATTTTTACTTGTTTATTTGTTTAGTAGATCTAGTCACTCTTGTTTCTCTTTGTTTTATCTCTTTCACTCTTGCCCCCTCTCTCAATGCTCTTTCCTCTTGTTCCTTGGTTGTCTCCGTTAGTTGTTCCCTTTTCTCTTCCTGGCAGCTTGCCCCTTCTTCTTCTCTCACTTTCACTCCTTCTTCTTGTTCTATATATTGCCGATAAAATAGCTCTGCCTTTTCTACTGTATCCAATCTGCGCCTTTGTTCTTGTAAGTTCACCAAGATACCTTCTGGTATCAACCATCTAAAACTCACTCCTTTTTTAATCAAATGTTTCATCAAAAATTGGTATTCTTTTCTTAGATCTCTCACTCTTCTTGGAACTTGTTTCAATGCCACTATATCTCTACCTTTATATTGTATTGTTGTGTTCCTCATAAGTTGCAAAATCTCTGTTCTCAGCGTTTTTTTGGTAAATCTAACATGTATTTCTCTAGGTAGATTATTCCTCATCGCATATCTTGTATATACTCTGTAAATTTCATCTATCTCGTTAATTATTACCACAAACAGCCTCCCACCGGCCGGTACGCTCTCATAGAGAGGGGCTCCTCCAGGTGCCGTCAGCCAAACAATGTCGACTGGCGGCCCCTAGGGGGAGGGCCTTCTCTGTGGGGGCACCTACTATCTGGAACGAGCTCCCCCCGGAGATACGGAGGATCCCGGATCTGCGCACTTTCCGCCGTGCTTTGAAGACACTCCTATTCCAGCAGGCCGGCCTGGCCTAATTTTCTCCCCTTTTTAAAATTTTTAAACTGAAATTTTAATTCGTTTTAAATTATTGGGAGTTTTAAATTGTCTCGGGCAAAAATTATTTAATTGGGTTTTAATCATGTCTTAACTTTTGTATTTATGTGTTTTATTTTGTGCCTGTTCACCGCCCTGAGTCCTTCGGGAGTAGGGCGGTATACAAATTTAATAAAATGAAAAAAAATGAAATGAAAATTATCTTTTCTGGACTTCCTTTCATAACTTCCGCTAATATTTCAGCAATTTTTTCTGGTAGATTCTCTCCTTTTTCTTCCTCTATGTTTTGGAATCTTAAGTAAAAGTCTGCCTTGTCCATCTCCAGCTGTATAATTGTCTTTTCCTGGCTTTTATCTGTGGTTGTGAGCCTATAGTCCATCTCCTCCACCTTTTTCTCTGTTGCTGCTGTTTTCTCTTCCACTGTTATCAATCTTCGTTCATTTTTTCCCATCATCTCTTTCATTTCCTTAAGGTCATCATGCATTGCCTGTATCATGCTTTTTAATTCCATGTTGGTTTTGTCTTGTTGTCTTGTTGTTTCTGCTGCTTTTTGTGCTGCGGAGCTTGGTGCTGCTGTTATTGATGGTGATGATAAATGTTGTGGTAGCTTCTTCATTTTAATCTTTACTTTCAAATCGCCCAATTTATAATCCAAAGAGTCAGTTAAAAGCTTGAGGATGAAGGAGACTCTTGACCTGTCTGTCAGGAACTCTCCAGGTCAGGTGCTGATGAACACATTGCACTGTGCTAGGAATGTTCTCATCAGACTCGCCAGTGAATCTCTACGGTATGCAGCCAGGAGACTTGGGGATGAGCATGGCAGGCACAGGCAGTTATGCCTGGGCTGGTGAAGCAGGTGGTTGTGGTTGCAGAGGAATTCCTTGTTGAGTCAGGATCTGCATTTGCTGTATCATCTGTTGAAAATTGCCTGCAAGATTTCTGATTTCGTCTTCAATGCTGTCTTGGTGTCTGCCAGTGGAGCGGAGTTCTGGCTCATTTGCTATTGCTGCAGCTCTGGTATCTGAGGTCATGGCTAGAGTATTCCAGAGCTGGAGAAAATTTTTGGTGAGGGGAGTAGGTCAGATTGATGTCAAGCGCTGGGGAAATCAGGAGATTCAGGCAGTTCAAATGAGTGTACAGATTTATTGCAAGCTTAAACTGTCTACAAAAATTTGAGCTATTAATGTTCAAGTGAAATGAGTGGGAATAAGAAGACATTCAAGGTGTGCTGGACTTAGATCTCTTGCGGGCATGCAGGGACTTGTGAGTTATGATGGTTTTAACTTTAACCTCTTCCTCAGGCTCAGCCTGGTCATCTTCTATAAACACTCTTCAATAATTGGCTTGTGTGACTAAGAAATCTTTGTTGCAAAGTTGCATTGTTTCAAATAGCAGCACTCCTTTTGGGGGGCATGAATAGATAATCAGAAGAAAATATGAGCATGAATATGGTCATAGCAAAGTTTTTTTGTGATTTCCAGACATTTTTTAGTTGCTATAACAATACTGTTTCCAGGCAGTCGGTGTAAGTGACAGTTCTGAGGTAGGTCTGCATATACAGTGTGTCAACTCACGAAGCTTCCCTAACCTGCTCCCGAGTTGCCATAATTAGGGGGATGGGAAATCGAGCCTCACAGCTGCATCGAGGAATTTGCACCTCAGTCAAAACAATGCACATCCTAGCCGGCCAAAATCAAGGCCATCTCCACAGAAACCAGTAACGGCCGGAGGGAGTGACTTCTACGACCCGCGAAATTGCTTCATTGGGGAATGTGACTGATGACACACCTTGGAGGGAAGGGGAAACAGGGTCAGAGGCAAGGCGTGAACTGAGTGGGGTCAGAGTTGGCTTCACTAGGTCCGTGCCGACATGGCACTCCTAATAAATAACTGGATTTTTCTTGAAAACTGGCTTGAAGCTCCTGCTTTTATTAGGGCATTTGTCGGAACCCTGACAGCAAGCCTGCTGTCCCAAAACTAACCAAAACGACTGGGATTCCTGAGCCCCAGACTCTCCACCTGCTCTCCGATACTTGGGGTGCATGGAGAGAAACTCAGGCCACCATGGCAGAGGGTGGGATCTCTGAAGAAAGCCTGCTCCTGGCAACCCAGAAGGAGACAGAACCTGTGCCCACCCAGGAAACTCTAGGAGCCAGCAGCCCAAACAGAACTCAATGGCAACCGTCTCTGACCACGGAAGCTGAGATACCGGGATGCCTGCCTCAGCGACCGAAGCAGAAAGGGATGAGTATTGATGGAAGAGAATCCCTAAAGCGGTCGAGGTTACACACCCCTCCCCTAGCTCCCATGTTGAGGGTAAAACTGCCCTCTGCAAAGTGGTGCAATGGACCAGACAGCGAATAGATACGTTGCTTAGCAAAACACACAGATACTCACAGACTCTGAACATTTAAAGAAAAATAAACAGTCTTTACTTGTAGTAAAAAAACAAACTTGGCTTCTCAAAACAAAGATAACACTTCTTCAAATAATCACGGTTCAATACAAAAACATAGTTTGCTTACAATTCCATTTCTCCTCAGTAACACAGACACAGTTCCTTTCAGCAGTTCAACCTTCTAATAGCAGGAGCAGAAGTGAATGAACTTCCTGCCTTCTTTTATGTCTGCTTAGCTCAGCCAATTAGTCATCTTGTAGCAGTTAAAGGTACAGAACATAGTTTTCTATATATTACCTACTCAACCGTAGGATAAGCATCCAACATCCCATCGCCTGGGGCAACCCATAAGCAAGCTAGAAAGACTGGAGTGGATGAAGGAGTGGGAAGACGTCAGAAACCCAAAAACTTTACTGGGACCCCTAGGTGAATCCTTAGAGCAATTGAGAGAGGAATTCGACCGAGCCACCCTTTGCAATGAGGGGCCATCATGCCACCCAAAAGAAAGGGGAAAAGAGATGGGGGGTGCAGTTGATACTCATGAAGAGAGGAGACACCCCATCTAACCCGCCAAGCTCCAATTAGCCAGCCCTAAGTTTAAACTGCTCTTTAGAAGGCCAGATCCTGAAGATGAAACACCTAATGAGAAGGAAGGACTCACTGGAGAAGACCCTAATGCTGGGAAAGATTGAGGACAAAAGAAGAAGGGGACGACAGAGAACGAGGTGGCTGGATGGAGTCACTGAAGCAGTAGGCGTGAGCTTAAATGGACTCCAGAGGATGGTAGAGGACAGGAAGGCCTTGAGGAACGTTGTCCGTGGGGTTGCGATGGGTCAGACACGACATCGCAACTAACAAAAAAGTTTAAACTGAGCCTAACCTCAGAGCAACCCCGGGATGCCCACATGCTCCCAACCGCCCAAAAATGAAGACACAGACGAGAACACAGCCCCCCTTCTCCACCCACCAGAAGGAAGCTGAGCCTGAGGCTGCCCCCAGTGGCTCCCTCGCGCCACAAGCAAACCGCCTAGGCAGGGCGAACCCCCCATCCACGAGCTAGAACCAATGCAGACCACCAAGCGCACCAGGCTCAGGCAGATAGGCCCCAACAAGACGAGGGTGGGGTAGTGTGGAACGAACCGCCTCGATTCAGGGGAAAATTTGATGGGGACCCAAATCAGCTGGCTCTATTCCTTGACTCTGCTGGTGTCCACCTAGATCATTATGGACACCTCTACCCATCACACAGAGCCATGGTGAACGCCATCGCCATGGGATTAGGGGGGGAAGCAAATGAATGGCTAATAGCCCTCCATAGAAGGAGAGCCCCCCAGCTGCAGGATGTCAATGATTTCCTGCAAAAACTAGAAGCCAGATTCGAGGACATGGGGGAGGGTCAATATGCGGAGAATGAGTTTTAGAATTTAAAGCAGAGAGGGTGACCCATTAAAGAACACATCTGTGAATTCAGAAGGGTCATGGGAAAGCTACCGCCCTGGCCGGAGGAGCTACTAATCCATTTCTTCAGAGAAAGCCTGGACAAGCAAATTAGCCAAGTAACTGCCTATTGGGACATTCCAAACCAACTCCCTGAATCGTTCTGAGTAGCCATAAAGGTGGACTGCGCGCTGCGTGCCAACAACATGCACAGGCAACCGGGTCCCAGAGAGAGACGGCAACCAGATCGCACACCACCCGGCCGATGGGAGGCCGCAGTAACCCAGCCAGCCCCAAGGCCAACCCTCCCCTGAGGCCAGTTGAAATGCTACAGATGCGGATGGACAGGCCACTTTGCATCAGCTTGCATGACTCCAGCTCTGAAACCTAAGCCAGAGCCACCACCCAGGGCATGACTGGGACGAAGCCCCAGGTGTGCCGCCGACAAGTCCTGAAAAGCCCTCCAGGCTGTAGAGGTCCCTCCCCACCCAGCTGAAAGGGGGGGGACTCCAGCTGATGATGACCAATCACCGGAACCCTACAACGGTGAGGACAAGGGTGAAAATGACCCGATGGTGAGTGAACCCATCCACCATTTCGTCTTTCCGATACATCTCACAGCCCCCAAAACAGGGACCCAGGGCACTTTTGAATCCCTAATAGATTCAGGCTGCACTAGATGTTTGATTAATTTACCCACGGTCCTGAAACTGGGGATCAGAGCGAAGAGATTGGCCCACCCGATTAGGTTCGAGCAGGTCGCTACTGGAGGGAGCCCATGCTGACCGAACCAGTGAGGCTAGAGCTAGCAGACCACTGGAAATCAATTCGATTCATAATAGCTCCCAAAATGACAGAGACAGTCATACTAGGGCTCTCTTGGCTAGACAAGTGGGGCCTGACCATCTGGTGGCAAGGGGGCAACCGGAGACTGAGGATAGCAAGGGGGCCCCAACCCCCCCCACACATGTGCAAATAGCGACATCGCCGACACAGGAAGCCCCCCCCCCAAGAGCCCCACCAGAACAACTGGCAGCCACCTCTGAACAAACTCCAGAGGCTGAACAGATCCCTAGAGAATATCAAGACCTCGCTGAAGTGTTCAGCGAAACTGTGTGCAATGTCCTAACCTCCCCCCCCCCCCCCGGGCAACGGACTGTGCCATCGAAATCATCCCCGGGGCCAAGCTTCCCAAACCCAAACTGTATGCCATGGCACCCTGGGAAATGCAAGAAATGTGCAAATACATAGACAAGAACCTAGCAAGGGGGTTCATCGAGCTGACCAAGCCACGAGTCGCAGCCCCAGTCCTATTTAAAGAGAAAAAAGATGGTAATATGTGCTTATGTGTAGACTTCTGTGGAATAAGTAAAATGTGTGTGCACAACCTATACCCCCTCCCTCTCATGAAGGACATGCTGTCCCACCTAGCCACGGGAAAGGTCTTTACTAAACTAGACCTCAGAGAAGCATATTACCAAGTCCGTATCAGAGAGGGAGACTAATGGAAAATGGTGTTCAACTGCCCCCTAGGGAGCTTCCAATTAAAAGTAATGCCTTTTGGTTGACTTCCGGCAGTGACGTCATCGTGGAGAGGGTGAGGAAATGGGGCACCATTTCTGGAACCCAAAAAACTCTGTAGCAGAAGCTCTTTTAGGGCTTTCTTGATCCCATAGAGATCGGGAAATAAAAGAGGAAGTTCTGAAGCCCCTGGGCGATATGCTATTGACCGGAGGAAAAAGGACACGGTTACGCTATTGACCAGAGGAAAAAGGACAAACCCCTTTAAATCTGGTGGAGAGGAAATCAGCCTCTAAGGCGGATAGGAGCGATGGTGGCCATATAGAGGGAAGCAAAGAGTGAACTAAGCAGTTTTGAGTGGCAGACCGAAATAGACCCAGAAGAAGGAAGCACGAAGTGAGGAGGGCGCAAAAGAGATGGACAAACAAGCGGCGGCAGACTAAAAGGGAAGCGTAACAGGGAGAGAAAAAGAGATCAGCACAAGGGAAGGAGGATCCCATGGAGTGAGTCAGCAGAATCAGAGGAGGAACAGTGACACAGTTAAGACCCCGAGATGAGACGGAAAGAACTGGAGAAAGCGAAAAACCGGAGAAACTAAATAACTCTAAAATTTTAATTATACAACAGATCTGGAGAGGTGGGAAACAATGTGGCAAGTAAATGCAAAATTAACACTATCAACGGCATACAAGGAAAATCAGCTGAAGATGTTTTATAGATGGCATATGTCACCGACAAGACTTGCAAAGATATACCCGAACAATAGCGCAACATGTTGGAAAAGTAAGAAATCCCAAGGAACATATTACCATCTATGGTGGACGTGCCTGGCAGCAAAAAAATTTTGGGTGAACATTAAGAAATGGATAGAACAAATAACAGACCAACAAATAGAAAGGAAACCAGAAACATTTTTGTTAGGAATCTTTACAAGACCATATTCCAAAGAAATAAAATATTTGATGCTACACATCTTAACAGCAGCACGAATAGTAAATGCAAAAAATTGGAAACAGGAAAGAACTCCAAATGAGGAAGAATTGATAGATAAGATTTTAGAATGTGCTGAGATGGATAGATTAACAAAAGAAATTAAAGAAAAAGAAGAGACAGATTATTATAGAATATAGAATAAATGGTATAAATGGCTTAAGACTAGAAATAAAAAATAAAGATTATTAGGAGAGAAGAGTACGACTATAAGATATATATATATAACAAATGTATGGAGTGAAATAAAAATGTATATAACAAGAATGTAGAAATGTATAATATTAAAGATATAAGTAAAATATATAGATCTCTACAGGGGGGAAGAAAAAAAAAGGACAACGGGGCAGGGGGAAAGAGGAATGAAATGAAGACATAGGGGAAAAAAGACAAAGTAACAGAAGGAAGACCATGATGAAACGATGCTTAAAAATGATAAGATATTTATATGCTGTATGTTATGTTTATTTTATTTATTTATTTGTTTAAATTTCTATACCGCCCTTCTCCAAAATAGGACTCAGGGCGGTGAACAGCCAAAGTAAAAAACAATACATACAAAATTTAAAAGCAGTTTAAAATAATTAAATATTTTGGCCGTAAAATGTGAATGTCATATATGTGTTATAATAAAATTACAATTTTTTTTTTTTAAAAAAAGTAATGCCTTTTGGGCTTCAGGGCCCCCCGGCGGTGTTTATGCAGTTAATAAAGGAGGTACTGCATGAGCACCTCCACAAGGGGGTCGTCTACCTGGACAACATCCTCATCTTCACTGAAACCATGGAGGACCACATTACCCCTAGTCCACCAGGTACTGAAAAAGCTCCTAGCGGCAAACTTGTACGTCAAGCTGTCAAAATGTGAATTTGTCAAATGAGGGGATAGAGATGGACCCAAAGTACAAGCCGTCCTAGAGTGGCAGCCCCCTCGTACCCACAGACAGCTACAAAGCTTCCTGGGATTCGCAAACTTTTACAGGCAATTGATCCCCTCCTTCACGAATATTGCCAAACCCATGACAGACCTCCTAAAGAAGGGAGCCCAGGGACGAAGCCCCGCCTGGGACAACCCCTACAGTGGGACCTAACCTGCCAAAAGGCATTCGAAACACTAAAAGAACTTTTTTGCAAAAGAACCTGTACTGAAACACCCCGACCCCAAACAACCCTTTTTTTTTTATAAAAAGTTTTTTATTATTTTTAAAACAGAAACATAAAACACATCTTTTCAAAACGAAGCTTTTGCTCCGGTCACAAATTAATACCAATCACTAACAAATCTTAATTTTCAATTAACACAACTTAATATTTTACACAAATATTTCCCTCAGATCTGTCTATTTAACTATGCTATTATCCCCAAAAACCCATTACTTAAATCTTAAATCCTAACCAATTATCATTCCATTTTTTTCTTTCATTTGCTTAGATGGATATATTTTAACAATATAAGTCATACAATAATGATAAACATTCTTAAAGTATTTAATTTCAAAATACTCATTTTATTTTTAGTATTAAACTCAAAATTTATACTCTTTATTACTATTATTAAACCTAACTTTTTCATTTTATTTTAACTGTCACTCTCAACATACACCTCCTCACTTTAATTATCCCACCTCATTTTATATTTTGCTAAAAAACCCAGCATTGTTATCTTTATCTTTGTTGTTAAACCAATCATTTTTATTTCTTGGCTGTTAAACACAGTGTAACCATTTTGTTTTTGGCTGTTGAACACAGCATACCCATTTTTATTTTTTGGCTGTTACACAGCATGCCCATTTTTGTTTGGCTGTTAAACACAGCATATTCATTTTTATTTTTTGGCCGTTACATGGCATATTTTTGTTTTCTAGCTGTTACACAGCATATCTATTTTTACTTTTTGGCTGTTAAACACAGCATATTCATAGTTGGTTTAACTATTGATCCCTACTTAATCCTTTCTTTGTTGTTTCCATCCATCTATGCATTGCTTATTTTCACTTAATCATATTTATCTTTGTCCTTTTTCATGACATTCATGACATTTTAACATTGAGACATGGTTCTTGTTTAAAACATATCTTTAGATATATTTATAAATTCCTTTTAACAATTTCATTTAATCATATTTATCCTTATTCTTTTTCCTAACATTTTAACATTAAAACATAATTCTTGCTTCAAACATACCTTTACATATATTTATTAATTCCTTTTAACATTCTTAATTTCTATAGAAACCTCCCTTTTATTATTACAATCCACCTTTACTTTATTTTATTTTTGATCACATTATCTTCATTTCCTCGCCTGCAAACATATATTTCCTTCCATTTTCCAAGTTTTTAATTTTGTTCTCCATAAATCAGATTAATTCTCTTTCTTATTTTTATTCCAGATATAATGTATTAAATCTCTTTCTTTTGAGCATGTGCTTAATCCTTCTTCTGTTCCTGCGCCAGTATTTGAATTATTATTATTTCAGCTATAGGAGTTCCATTGTAAATTCCTTTTCTTTTCACCAAAATCAAGTTGCCTGCAGACAGGGGGAAAAAAAACCTCCTCCACAAAATCCAGTAACTTTTATCTGTAAAGCTCAGAGTTTCCCATAACAAAGAGAAGTTACAAAGTTCCTCTTTAGGCCAGATGGTGTCTCTCTATAATCCACATTTTCCATTAGTCATGCAAGACTCCATTTTGCTATTATATAACCATCCAATTTATTTCTTCTTTTAATTTAAAAAGGATCAAATCTTCTTTTTTTCCTTTTTAAAATCCAATTCAAGTTTTAAAGTATTTAATCTTTTTACCATATCTCCATGATTAATTCCCTTAGTTCTGTTCCAAAATTAGTTGTTTCTCGGGTCTTTGTCTCTTTAAAGTTGCAGTTTAAAAATTTTTCCAAAGCCCCTTGGTTGCATAGGTGCTGTTTTAGGCTAGGGGTCTTCTAAATATTAATATTGCTCCAAACGTTGTTGCAAGCCTGGGTTGTTGTCACTCACCCGGCTTCAAAGAGCTCCGTTTTACTCCGCTTTCCTCCAGCACTTTTCTTAGCCCGGTTGTCCCAGCTTTGTGGCAGCCGCCATGGCTGCTGCCCCCCGCCGCCAACTCACAGAGGGTTCCTTCTGACCTCCAAGGAACTTGCCTGTTCCTCTCGGTCGTCCGAGGTGCCCCTCTTTCTTCCCCATCCCTGCAGGACGGTTCTGGTCCAAAGACCCATCGGCGGCGGTTTGGCAGCCGGGGTTTTTGCGGGACTCGTCAGAGCCCGCTATTTCCCTGACTGTCTCGCTGCGACGCCAAACTGGAAGTCGACCCCAAACAACCCTTTGTTATACAAGCAGATGCCAGTGACCTGGCGGTAGGAGCAGTGCTACTCCAAAGAAATGGCCAGGGAAAACTACAACCTTGCGCCTATACCTCCCGTAAACTCACTGACACGGAAAGACAATGGGCCGCATGGGAAAAAGAGGCTTTTGCGGTAAGATGGGCACTACTAACCTGGCGCCACCTCTTGGAAGTGGGGGAGAAACCATTTGAAGTCTGGACTGCCCACAAGAATCTGTGGAGGCCCTTAGGACCCTGCGGAAACTGTCGCCCAAGCAGGTCCACTGGGCTCAATACTTCAACCTATTTGACTTCATGCTAAAACACATCCCAGGGGGAGGAATTTCCTAGTGGATGCCCTCTCCCACATACCCCAATACAAATGCGGGCGGGAGGAGGTAGTAGACGCCATTATCCCCCCATGTTGTGGTCCACCAGCAGCCTGCGGAGCTGGCAGCAGAGTCGGACAGTAAGGAGACTGGGGAGGACAATGGGCCAGTCCTGGAGTCAGGGGAAGGCCCGGACGAGGGCTCTGCATCAGAGGCAGAGTTGGGGCCAGGGCCATCTGGGAGCGATGTGCGGACTCCGGAGCCTCCAGAGGTGGACAGCAGAGGCAGAGGAACAGGAGGAGCCTGTTCCTAGTGCACACATGCGAAGAGCTGCCAGAAGGCAAGAGCAGCTAAAGCAAAAAGGATGACTTGGGACTAAGGCCAGGAGATGATTGGCCCCTCCCATAAGGCTTAAAAGAGCAGCAACGGCTCTTGGGCTTTTTGTACAAAAACAACGTTGCTACATTCATTTCTTGTCGGCGTCTCTTGTTTCTGAACTTCGTGGGGCTTTGCCAAGAAAAGCCTTTGGCAGGGTGCCAAAGAAGACAAAGGTTTGTGATAAGGCCAAAGGACTTTTTCTGAAGGACTTGTTTTGGAATTAATTTAGACTAAGCTGAGAATGAAGTAATTCTCAGCTGTTCTAATAAAATATGTTTGTTTAGGACTGATTGTGTCTGGTAATATCTACTTGGGCCTAGGTCACAACACCCTACTCAAGCCGCAGCCCAAGTGACCACCCGCCGACAACGGCGCAACCGGCAAGGCCAACCCGCAAATAATTTAACCGTGAAACTCAAAACCAAACTGGGAGCAGACCCCTGGTTCCATGACAACCAACACATTTTGACAAAAAGGGAGGACCTAGCATGGAAGGAGGCGAAACTCTACGTCCCCGAGTCCCTACGCACCTCAATCCTCCAGAGAAGCCATGATGTCAAATCGGTGGGTCACTTTGGATTCCTAAAGACTTTACACTTAGTGAAGAGACAATTCTGGTGGCCCGGCATGAAGAAAGACGTGGACAGTTATGTGAAAAGCTGCACCATCTGTGCCACAATGAAGAAACGACCAGGAAAACTCCCCGGATTGCTGCAACAGATGGCAGAGCCAACGAGACCATGGGAGAAAATCGCAATGGACTTTATAGTTGAGTTGCCAAAGAGTGGGGGGAACACGGTGATCTGGACTGTAATTGACTTATTTTCCAAGCAGGCACACCTCATACCTTGCAGCAGACTGCCCTTAGCCCACCAGTTAGCCAAACTCTTCCTGAAGCACATCTACCGCTTGCATGGAGTACCACGCAAATTCATCTATGACAGAGGGGTCCAGTTCACAGCTAAGTGCTGGAGGGAGTTCCTGCGCTCCATTGGGTCATCCCAGGGCCTTAGATCGGCCCTTCATCTGAGCACCAACAGGGGGGCAGAGAGACTGAATGCTATGGTAGAACAGTACCTGAGGTGTTACGTGAACTACCAACAGTCCAATTGGGCGTACAATAATTCTGCTCACAGTAGCATGGGACTGACCCCATTTAAGGTAGTAAGCGGTATGGACTTTGTCCCAATTCTGGAATACCCAAGGGAACCTGCTTCCTCAGTCAGTTTGACGGATTGGCTGTCAACACTAAAAGCGGCATGGGAAAATGTCAAGAAAGTGCAAGCTAAGGCAGTGCAGACCTATAACCAACAGGCAGACAAACACCGGGCCTCACAATGGCCATTTCAGTTGGGGAAGAAGGTTTACCTCTCCACAAAATACTTAAGGTTGAAACTCAACAGCAAGAAGCTGGGACCTAAATTCATGGGGCCATTCCCAATAGTAAAGATTATCAACCCGGTCATGGTGCAATTGAAACTGCCCCAACTGCTGGGGAAAAATACACCTGGTATTCCACAGCAGCCTCTTAAAACCCATGGTCGGGTCGACTCTGAAACCATTACATGAGCCCCCAGACCCAGTGGTCATAGGGGGCCAAACCCATTATGAGGTGCAACACATCCTTGACTCTAGGTGGCACAGGGGGCAACTCCAATACTTAATCAAGTGGGAGAGCTACCCTCTATCAGAGGCATCCTGGGTAAAGAGCAGAAACATCCAAGCTCATCGCCTCATAGCTAAATTCCATGAAAGGAACCCAACAAAGCCTGGAGGGGATCACACCCCTAAAATTTATTCCTGTACTCAAACTGTTTTTGCTTTCCACAGGTTGCCTTCAGGAAGTGAGGGAAGCTGAATGTCAACTCGCGAAGCTTCCCTAACCTGCTCCCGAGTTGCCATAAGTAGGGGGATGGGGAATCGAGCCTCACAGCTGCATTGAGGAATTTGCACCTCAGTCAAAACAAGGCACATCCTAGCCAGCCAAAGTCAAGGCCATCTCCACAGAAACCAGTAACAGCTGGAGGGAGTGACTTCTACGACCCACGAAGTTGCTTTGTTGGGGAATGTGACTGATGACACACCTTGGAGGGAGGGGGAAACAGGGTCAGAGGCAAGGCGCGAACTGAGTGGGGTCAGAGCTGGCTTCACTAGGTCTGTGCCAACATGGTGCTCCTAATAAATAACTGGATTTTTCTTGAAAACTGGCTTGAGGCTCCTGCTTTTATTAGGGCATCGGTTGGAACACTGACACAGTGGATATAAAAAGTCTACACACCCTTGTTAATATGCCCCGTTTTTGATATGTCAAAAAAATCAGACCAAGATAAATCACTTAATACTTTTTTCCCCACCTTTAATATAACATCTAAACTGTACAATTCAATTGCAAACCAAACTGAAATATTTCAAGGGGGAAAATAACAATAAAAATTTCAATGACATGGTTGCGTCCCTCTTATTAGTAGGGATGTGGCTATGTTCAGAATTAACCAATCACATTCAAACTGATGTTTAATAGTAAGTACACACCTGCCATCAATTAAAGTGACTCTGATCAAGCCCTGATCAAGATATAAAGTTCAGCTGTGCTGGTAGGATTTTTCTGACATTTACTCAGTTGCCTCTTACAGAAAAAAACATGATCTGCAAAGAACTTACAAAGCATCAAAGGGATCTCATTGTTGTAAGATATCAGTCAGGAGAGGGGTACAAAACAATTTCCAAGGCATTGGATATACCATGGAACACAGTGAAGACAGTCTTCAACAAGTGGAGAAAATATCGCACGATAGTGACATTACTAAGAACTGGGTGTCCCTCCAACATTGATGAAAAAACAAGAAGAAAACTGGTCTGAGAGGCTGCCAAGAGGCCTACAGCAACTTTAAAGGAGCTGCAAGAATTTCTGGCAAGTACTGGTTGTGTACTACATGTGACAATAATATCCTGTATTCTTCATATGTCTGAGCTGTGGGGTAGGGTGGCAAGATGAAAGCCTTTTCTTACAAACAAAAGCATCCAAGCCCAGCTACATTTTCTAAAACCTACATCAAGGCTGAGGAAAGCATGTAGGAAAATATTTTATGGTCTGATGAGACCAAGGTTGAACTTTTTGGCCATAATTCCAAAGAATATGTTTGGTGCAAAAACAACATTGTGCATCACCAAAAGTACTATGCTTTGGAGCACCTTTTTGCAGCTGGAACTGGGGCTTTAGTCAAGGTGGAGGGAATTATGAACAGTTCCAGATATCAGTCAATTTTGGCACAAAACTTCCAGGCTTCTGCTAAAATGCCAAAGATGAAGATGAATTTCACCTTTCAACACAACAAAGCATACCTCCAAATCAACAAAAGAATGGCTTTACCAGAAGATCAAAGTTTTGGAATGGCTCAGTCAGAGTCCAAACCAGTGGTGGGTTGCTCCCGGTTCGCACCGGTTCGCAAGAACTGGTAGTAAAAATTTGTAGTAGTTTGGAGAACCAGTAATAACATTGGCTGGCCATGCCCCTGAACCGGTCCCCGGCCCAATCGTTGCTTGCTTACCCCGCCCACCTCATCAGAGGCTTTTTTTTTTTTTACTTTTAAAAGCATTTTTTCTACAACCTCTTCGGCCGAAAAAATGCTTTTAAAAGTAAAAAAAAAAAAGTCTCTGATGATCACGCAGCTCAGCTGGGATCGTCAGAGGCTTCTGAAAGCATTTTTTCTGCAATCTCTTCGGCCGAAGAGGTTGTAGAAAAAAAAATGCCTTTAAAAGCCTCTGGCGATCCCAGCTGAGTTGCCTGATCATCAGAGGCTTTTAAAAGCATTTTTTTCTGCAACCTCTTAAGGTTGTAGAAAAAATGCTTTTAAAAGTAAAAAAAAAAAAGTTGGCCACGCCCACCCAGTCACATTACCCCCCACCAAGCCATGCCCACAAAATAAGCCACAGCCACAGAACTGGTAGTAAAAAATTTTAGAACCCACCCCTGGTCCAAACCTGAATCCAAATGAAAATACATGGGGTGACCTGAAGAGGGCTGTGCACAGGAGATGCCCTTGCAATCTGACAGATTTGGAGCTCTTTTGCAAGGAAGAGTGGGCAAAGATTCCCGAGGAAAGATATGCCATGCTGATAGGCTCCTACCCCAAAAGACTGAATGCTGTCATAAAATGAAAAGGTGCTTCAACAAAGTATTTAAGGGTGTGCACACTTATGCAACCATGTTATTCTAAGTTTTTTATCCCCCCCCCGAAAGGTTTCAGTTTGTTTTTCAATTGAATTGTACAGTTTATATGCTATATTAAAAGTGGGAAAAAATCTGACATGATTTATCTTGGTCTGATTTTTTTACATCTCAAAAACCTGGCATTTTAACAGGGGTGTGTAGACTTTTTATATCTACTATATTTTATGAGCCTTTAAAGATAAGCAGAATCAGCTTCCAGTGAAGATGGCCGACTGACCATTCCATGGGAAAGCTCTGGGAAAGGGAACCTTTTCCAGACTGAAGCTTTTTATTTATTTATTTATTTATTTATTAAATTTATATGCCGCCCCTCTCCAGAGACTCAGGGCGGCTCACAATACATTTTTAAAAAACCATTCTAAAAACATTTAAAAGATTAAAAAACATTAAAAACCTTAGAACGCATTCACACCATTCATGGCCGGATCTTGCCAGATTGCAAAGCGAGATCAACGGCCCCAGGCCTGCCGGAAAAGCCAGGTCTTCACAGCTTTTCGGAAGGCCAGTAGGGTGGGGATGGTCCGGACCTCAGGAGGTAACTGGTTCCAGAGAGCTGGGGCAGCCACAGAGAAGGCCCTCCCCTGCGGGCCCGACAGCCGGCATTGTTTAGTTGACGGGACCCGGAGGAGACCAACTCTGTGGGGTCTTACCGGTCGCTGGGAGCTATGCGGTAGAAGGCGGTCTTGAAGATAACCTGGCCCTGAGCCATGTAGGGCTTTAAAGGTAATAACCAACACCTTGAATTGTGCCCGGAGACCAATAGGGAGCCAGTGCAGCTCGCGGAGAATTGGTTTAATGTAGGTATATCTAGGTGCACCCACAACAGCTCGCGCGGCTGCGTTCTGGACAAGCTGCAGTCTCCGAACACTTTTCAAGGGTAGCCCCATGTAGAGCGCGTTGCAATAATCTAACCGTGAGGTGACAAGGGCATGAGTGACTGTGAGGAGCGCCTCCTGATCCAAGTAGGGTCGCAATTGGTGCACCAGGTGAACCTGTGCAAAGGTCCCCCTAGCCACAGCTAGGCACCGGCACATCACATCCACCGCATCACTGAATTGACGCGGGGTAGAGATATACAGCTGGGTATCATCAGCGTATTGCTGATATCTCACCCCGTATCGTCGGATGATCTCACCCAGCGGCTTCATGTAGATGTTAAATAGGAGGGGAGAGAGGACTGAGCCCTGAGGCACCCTGCAAATGAGGGGCCTAGGGGTCGACCTCTGTCCTCCCACCAACACCGACTGTGACCGACCAGAGAGATAGATAGGAGGAGAACCACCGTAACACGGTGCCTCCCACTCCCAACTCCCTTAGTCGTCCCAGAAGGATACCATGGTCAATGGTATCGAAAGCCGCTGAGAGGTCAAGTAGCACCAAGATGGAGGAATGACCCCCATCTCGGGCTCGCCAGACATCATCCATCAGTATGACCAAAGCAGGTTCCGTGCTGTAGCCAGGCCTGAAGCCCGACTGAAAAGGGTCCAGATAATCCGTTTCATCCAATGACCGCAGGAGCTGAAGTGCCACCACTTTCTCTACAACCTTTCCCAAAAAGGGTAGGTTGGAGACTGGACGAAAGTTCTTTAATTCTGCTGGATCCAGGGAAGGCTTCTTGAGGAGGGGCCTTACAACCGCTTCCTTTAAGGGCTGCGGGAAGGACCCCTCCCTCAAGGACGCGTTAACTAAAGCCTGGATCCAGCCTCGTGTCATCTCCCTGCTGGCCGAAACCAGCCAGGAGGGGCACGGGTCCAATAAACAGGTGGAGGAACTCATCGCCCCTACAGTCTTGTCCACTTCCTCAGGAGTCACTGGCTCAAACTCCTCCCACACAATAGGACTAAGACCCGCCCCTGTCATCTCGGTCGGTATTGCCCAATCAGAGTCCAGGTCCATCTGAATCTGGGCGATTTTATCCGACAGAAACTGTACAAATTCCTCAGCTCTACCCTGCAAGGACTCTTCCATTCCCCCAATATTAAGGAGGGAGCGAGTTACCCTAAACAGGGCGGCTGGGCGAGAATCAGCGGATGCAATAAGAGCGGAAAAATATGAACATTTTCCCGCCCGTATCGCCACTAAGTAAGTCCTAACAAAGGCTCTTAAAAGTGTTCGGTCGGATTTGGATTTACTGGTCCTCCAGCGTCGCTCTTTTCAATTTACAAACAAGGGAACTTTATATGACTCTCCTGGTATAGGGCAAGTCCCAGAATAACCTCACAAGGTCCTCCATACAACGGTATTCTGAAGTAGCTGGGTGAGCCAATCAGCTGGGGGACAGGGCTGCAAACACTTCATTGTTGAAAAAGTAGCCATTTTGGAACTCTACTTTTCAAATGGACAATAAGTCATGCCTTTTACTTCTTAAACGCTTAATTTGATTATTATCTTTACTAAGCTAAAAGAGGCTCTTTTCAGCCACACTTTTCATTTACTCCTTTTTGAAGATCTACATAATTTGGGGGACATTGTTATTGTTGTATGACAAGGAGGAGGGTTGCCAGATGTCAGCTAAAATAAGGAAGCATGGGGTACTTTTCCTTCTTTAATTTTGATGGAGGTACATAAGGATTTAAAAAGTTGTAGTTTTGTTATTTTTATGAATTTGCTACCTTTATTTGATGTTGGGAGTTATAATAAGCAATTTTGAACTGCTTGTTGTGGAAGGCTGAAATCTTCCTTTTTTCATATAATATTTAGTTTATTCAAAGAAGGTTAAAGTCCAAAACACCAAAATATAAAAAAAAACAAGAAAAACATCACAACAAACATTAAAAAGAAAAAGTGTATTAGAAAAAAAAGACTAACTATACACATAGAATCTTCCCTAGTTGAATGTTGATTAATATAACAAAGTTAGTTTCCCACCCCTTGCAAAACAAGGCAAAAGAGTTTTACTACTAAACTACTAAATCTGTTTACAAATTGTTAGCTTGTCATCTATATACTATATTAATAACAAAATAGTTAACAGGAAAAATAATAATAAAATAAATAATAAATAAAAAGTATAAAAGTGAAGACTTCCGGTTTGCGAGCTTCGGCGACGGCGGTGATTTTCTAAAGACCGCCAGCCCCGCCGCCTGTAGAGCCGCCCCGCGAACGAGGAGCGGCTCGAAAACTCCGAAATCTTGAAGATTGCAGGAGCAGAGACAGCAGGGTACAGGTTGAGCCCCTGTAACCCCCCCAGGGAATCGCTTCTGGGGGTGAAAACAGGAGCGGCTCCCTCCCAACCTGCGGAGACTCCGGGCGGCGTGGGACGATTCTGCCTTCAGCAGAACAAGCCGATAGCAGCAAACTTTTAAAGTGAGAGGAACTAATTCTAACAAATAGCGGAAATATCAACTTGAATCCAGAAACCTGAAAACTGCAAGTATTAGTGCTTCATTGACTTTTTAAATCAAAGAGAAAGTGAGCGAGTGAAAGTGATTTGAAAAAATATGGCGTCCAGCACTTGAGTTAACGAGCTAGTGAAAGTGATTTGCGAAGCCTCTCTGCTTTGCTACAAAGTTGAAAAGTTGCTACAAAGTTGTTCTACCTAAAGGAAAAAATTTTTCTTGCTAAAATTTGACTTTGCTTTACTTTAGTTTTACTTGATTAAATCTGGGGGACTTTTTTAGAAGCTTCTGTGGAAGAGGGAAAGGAAAAAGAACTTCCCTCTTTAGAAAAACTAGCTTACGTGGCACGATGGCTTCAAAGAAGCAGGAAGGGAAGGCATCAGGGGGGGGATCCCCCACACACAAACATCAAACGCAACTTCCCCCTGCTCAGCAGTTACAAACTCAGAAAAAAGAACTTGATGTGGGAGATTTAAAAGAATTTATTTCTAAAACTTTGGATGAAAAATTTCAAGAATCTCAACAGGAAATAGATCATAAACTTCAAAAATCACATGAGGAATTTTTGCAGGAAATTAATGAAGTTAAAGATATGGTGAAACAGAATCAAAATATGGTGACCAAAAAAATATCAGAGGTGGCGTCTGGCCTGGCAAATTTTATTGGGAAAGTTGATTTTAAAGTTGAAGAACTCAAATTAGAAGTTAATGTTAGGATGAAAGATAATGACTATAAAATTGAAGAAGCTGACAATAAAATGCAGAGAATTGAAGATGAGATTGTCATGATACAATTCCGGGCGATGGAATTTGCCATACGGCTTCGGGGAATTCGAGAGGAGGAGAGACAGGACTTGAGACAAGTTTGCTCTGAAGCCCTGGCTAAGATTTTACAAGTTAATCCTGATTTGGTATTTCATAAAATAGATAAAATCTATAGAGTGAACTCCTGGGTGGCCAGACAAAGACAACTGCCTAGAGATGTGGTCATATACTTTACTGAGAGAGAAATTAGAAATGAAATCCTCCAAAAATCTTTTCACACCTCTGTACAAGTGGGGGGCTCACGACTTGTAATTTTTAAAGAATTACCTCCTAAAATGCTGAAAGCTAGAAAGGAATTTGGTTTTCTTGTTAAGGAATTGAAAGACTTACAGATACCCTTCCGGTGGGATGCACCAGCTGGGATAATTTTTAGATATAAGGGAGAAGGATATCGGTTGAATACCGTGGAGAAGGCACAACATTTTTATAGTACTATTCTTAAGGAAAGAACACCATCTCCACGTACATCTACAGTTTTGGAGATTAAGGAGAGTGAAGAGAGGCAATTGGAAGAACAGTCTAAGCAGGAATTAGAAAATGTGCAAGGTGCAGAAGGAGGTTTTCTGAGTGAGCCCTTGCTGGATTCTTCCCCAATTTTGGATTTGATTCAGTTGACTGAAGTTAAAGATCAACGTATAACTAGAGCTCAATCCAAGCTACTTAAACAAAAGCAACAACAACAACAGGAAAGACAAGACAAGAAGGCAGCTAAGAGTACCCCACAAGAGAGTGGAGCTATGGGAGGAGCAAGATCGAAGCTCTTGGATGAACTTCAAATATTTTGCTCTGCGCTCCAGAAACAGGCTGATGACCCTTAAGTGTCTATCTTGGAATGTTAATGGGTTGAATTCAGCACAGAAAAGGAAGAAACTATTTACATATTTGAAACAATTTAATAATGATATAATATGTTTACAAGAAACGCATATTACAACTCAAGATCAGAAATATTTGATAAATTCAAAATTAGGAATACATTATATATCTTCAACTTCGCAGAAAAAGAATGGTGTGGTTATTTATGTAAATAAAAAATTAACAGCAAAAGTTATAGAAGTAGATCAAGATGGTAGGTTTGTAGCAATTGAATTGCTCACAGCAAATGGTCAAATTCTTTTGATTGGAATTTATGCTCCCAACCAACAACAGGATTATTTTTACAAGATGTTACATACTAAAATATTGCAATGGGACTATAGATCTATTTTATTGATGGGAGATTGGAATGGAGTAATTGATTCTAAATTAGACAAAAAGAGCTTGGCAAAGTCTAGAATTAGACTACCGCAGACCTTTTTTGATATGAAAGAAGATATGGAACTAAAAGATGTTTGGAGAATACATAATCCAAATGAATTGGATTACACTTTTTTTTCCGATAGACATAGATCTTTTTCTAGGATTGATTTTATCCTGTTGTCAAATGATCTACTTGTTAAGACAAAAAGAACAAAGATTTTTCCAAGAACTTTGACTGACCATAGCCCTGTATGGATAGAAATTGAGATGGATAAGGTTGAGAGACGTTCTTGGAGATTAAATGAGAACTTGTTTAGATATGAAAAAAATACAATAGAACTTAAAAAGCATTTGAAAGAATTTTTTGAAATAAATTTGAATAAAGGTACCCCAATTGAAATTGTTTGGGACGCTAGTAAAGCTTATATGAGAGGGGTACTTATCTACATGAATTCTAAACATAGACTGTTCCGACAAAAGAAAAGATTAGAGTTGGAAATGGAAATAAAGAATAAAGAACAGTTACTTATTAAAAACCCAACAGATGAAAGAATACGAAGTGCTATAAAACTTTTGAAAGACCAATTTCAAATGCTTATGGCGGAACAAGTTGCAACAAGTTTACAATATGCGAAGCATAATACATTTTGCAATGCTAATAAACCGGGCAGATGGTTGGCTTACACTCTGAGGAAAAAACAAAGTATACGGACTATTGATAGTATTGACATTGGAGGGAAAGAAATTTTTCAACAAAAATTAATTAAAGAAGCTTTTGTGGATTATTATACTAAATTATATGCCAAAGAAGAGGTGCAGAATGGACTTATAGAAAAATATTTAAAGGATAAGAGAGTTACAAAAATTACTGATCAACAAAAAGAAAGAATGAATTATCCTATAACAGAGGAGGAGATAATAGCAGCAATTAAGCAGCTAAAAACAGCCAAAGCTCCTGGCACGGATGGTTTGACTGCAGTGTATTACAAAACTTTACAAGCTGAAATGGTGGGACAACTTAGAGATTTATTTTGCAATATTCAACAAGGGGGTAAAATACCCCCATCTTGGACAACTGCTTATATATCTTTGATACCAAAGGAACAAGTTGGTCCTAAAAAACCAGAGAACTACAGACCAATATCTCTTTTGAACACAGATTATAAAATTTATGCGAAGGTATTAGCCAACAGGTTGATGCCAGTAATCCAAAAAGTGATTCATGAGGACCAAGCGGGATTTATTGAGGGCAGATACATGAAGGACAATGTAAGGCAAGTAATAGACTTATTGGAATATCTTGATAAGAATAAACAGATTTCTGCAGTGCTGGTTTTTTTGGATGCGGAGAAGGCCTTTGATAGAGTGGATTGGAACTTTCTACTAAAGACTTTAAAAAAGATGGGCTTTGGGGACCAATTTATACAGGCGATTTCAGCAATTTATCAAGAGCAAAAAGCACAGATTATTATTAATGGAAGTTTGACGACAGAGTTTAAAATTGAAAAAGGAACAAGACAGGGTTGTCCGTTGTCCCCACTTTTATTTATTTTAACATTGGAAGTCTTGCTAAATACAATACGGGACTCAAAAATTTTGAAAGGTATAGTGATAAGGCAAGAGGATTATAGAATAAAGGCATTTGCAGATGATCTGGTTGTTACCCTATCACAACCAATGGAATCAACAATCCTGATGAACGACATTATACAAGACTATGGTAGAGTTTCAGGTTTTAAACTGAACTCAAAAAAGACTAAAATGATAGTTAAGAATATGACACAAGATCGTAAACATGAGCTTGAAAGGAAGGCAGGTTTTGAAATTGTACCTAAGGTAAAATATCTTGGAGTTCAGGTTGCAGAATCAAATATGAAATTGTTTCAAAATAATTATGAGGTGTTGTGGCGAGAGGTTCAGAAAGACATGGAGACTTGGAAAAAGCTGCAACTGTCTTTACTTGGAAGAATAGCAGCAGTTAAGATGAATATTTTGCCAAGATTTCTGTTTTTGTTTCAAATGATTCCGGTGCTTAAAAGTGATAAACAACTGAAAGTTTGGCAGTCTGGTGTGAATAAGTTTGTCTGGAACGAGAAAAAGCCGAGAGTGAAATTGAAAATTATGCAAGATGTTCCGGAAAGAGGAGGCCTTAAACTCCCAAACCTACAGTTATATTATGATGCAGCAGCTTTAACTTTAACAAGTGATTGGTTTGGAAATAAAAAGGCTGGAATATTGAATGCAGAAAGTTTTGATCTTGAATTTGGATGGCATGCTTACTTATTTTATGATGATAAAGTTGATAAAGTATTTAAAAGTCATATACTCAGAGATTCTTTGATGAGAGTTTGGAAGAAGCACCGACTCAAATGGGATTATAAAATACCGCTATGGCTGGATCTTGGTCATACCTTGTGGAATACAAATATAATGTCACTCGGGGGGTTTTTATACAAAGAGGTTCTTTTTACAGATGCGGGCAGATGGCAGCTGAAGACATTGCAGACACTGTTGGACGAAGGGATTAATTTAACCTGGTTACAATATAATCAATTACAAATGAGATGGAAAGAGGACCAAAAAACTGGTATTATACTGCATGAGGAAGAATTAGTTAGACATATAAGAGAGAAAGGTCCAATGCATATTAAAAGGCTTTATAATGTTTTGTTAGAAAGGGACTCAGAAACTGAATTAGTTAAAGATTGTATGATTAAGTGGGCACAAAATTTTGAAGAACCAGTGATGTTGGAAACATGGGAAAAAATTTGGGTTCAGAATGTTAAGTTCACACAGTCGCAGAATTTGAGGGAAAATTTTTATAAAATGTTTTATAGATGGCATTTGGATCCTAAAAAGTTGTCATGTATGTACCCTAATGTTCAGCCAAAATGTTGGAGATGCGAATGTTTGGATGCTACGTATTATCATGTATGGTGGACCTGTAGGAAAGTTAAGGCTTTTTGGATAAAAATTTGGTGGGTCATGCAGAATGTTTTGAAGAAAAAAATTCAATTTTCTCCACAATTGTTTTTATTGGGTATAGTTAAGGGTTTTACACGGGGTGAAATAAAACTAATATTGTATATGATAACAGCAGCAAGATTGTTGATAGGTAAATATTGGAAGAATGAAGCTTTGCCTACTATCGAGGAATGGACTTTGAAGATGGCCAGTTTTGCAGAGATGGCGAAGATTTCAGCGTATTTAAAAGATTGTTCACAAGAGACTTATGAATGGGAATGGAAAAGGTGGATAGAATATGTTCAGAACAAATACCAAACTAGAAAGTATCAAATAGCTTTTATTTGAAAATAATGTATTAGAAATATTTTAATGTAAAGAGATAAAGAGGAAAAATTATATAGGGGGAGGGATGGGTTCAGGTTTATATATTAGTGTTATTAGTTATGAGTATGTAATAGGGAAGTCTGGGGGGGGAGGGTTAGGGAGGGTTAGGGAGGATGGGAAGTTTGGGGAGGGAGGTGGGGGGGTGAAAAAAGGGGTGAAAATGTAATTGAAAAACTTTTGCAATAAAAAAAAAAAAAGTATAAAAGTAATAAAAAGTATTCATAATAAGAGACAAGATTAAAATTCCAAAATCCTCTGTTAACAAAGTGTTACTGTATTCAACTTCTAAAAAAAATTACCATGGCTTCAATCCCAGATTATCCTCAAAATTAACCCTAATTGGTCTCGGCTCAAGTATCCACATTTCTTTCTTAATACCATCTCTTATCAGTTGCTGATTGATTAAATACAATAAGACGAATCTCTAAAACCAATCTATCTTCCCCCAAAAAACCAGATGAGATCCAGTGGTGGGATCCTCCCAGTTTAACAACCGGTTCGGTGATCGCACGCTTAGCAACTTTCTGGCTGCTCACACAAGGAGCTACAATCTTCAAGATTCCCCCTCCCAGGTGGGTCCACAAAGTCGTCTTGGGTTCCTAAATGCCCCCATTCAAATCCAGGGGGCAGGGCTTCCAAAGAACCAGCTCTGGCAGCAAACACAACAGATTGTGGGTAAGAGAAGAAAAAGTCCCTCACCCTTCAGGAGCCATCTTGGGGAGGAGTCACAGAAGACTGAAATCTAACAATTTTAATGGATTCTGTTTGGCCAGGAGAGACCAGTTGATCTACAAAAACCTTTTAAAAAACTATTTATTCTTTGACCACAAAAAGGAGCTAAAGAACCGAAGATGAAACAACATAAAAGGCATCAAAGACAGAAAGAATCTGCAAAAATTGTTTTGGAGGAGTAGTTTAACAAAACAATTCACTTTATAGATTAACTATGTTCCAAAGATGTCACAAAAGAGGAGCAAGAGGAACAAATTATTCAAGTATTTGGAAGAAAAATGAGTAATTCAGAAATGCAACTAAGTGCTAAAAGTTATCAAACCGAGGCTACTGCATTTGACAATGCAAAGGACTTAACTGTAATTTTGGAATATAAATCTGACACAAAACAGTACCCACTATGAAGATGGCTTAATTACAAGCCCCCCAGCACAATTGAAAGAAGAGTTCCAATTAAATTTACAATCCTCAAGAGAACAAGTTTGGGATCTCCACTTTGAGAATCTCCATAGACTCTTGAGCAAAAGAGCCCTGGTAGCGCAGCAGCAGACTAAAGCACTGTTATTAACATCAGCTGCCTGCAATTACTGCAAGTTCAAATCTCACCAGGCTCAAGGTTGACTCAGCCTTCCATCCTTTCTAAGGTAGGTAAAATGAGGACCCAGATTGTGGGGGCAATAAGCTGACTTTGTATAAATATACAAAAGTATGAAGGCTATTGCTTAACGCATTGTAAGCCGCCCTGAGTCTTCGGAGAAGGGCGGCATATAAATCAAATAAAAAAAAGAGAGAGAGAGAAGTTTATATTCATTTAATAGACATTCCAAAGAAGAAAAATATTTTATTGTATGAGGAGGACAAACTGGAGGGAGTGACTTAAACTTAATAAGTTAATTTGGAGTTAGGATGGATTTTATGTTGGTTTGACATATTTGATTAAAATAAAGTTCCAGTGCATGGTTTTGTGCTTATAAAGTCGGTTTGAAAATGGGTTGCTTTTTTTTTCTTTTCCTTTTTTTATATATTGTATATAATGCTTTAGTATTTCTCAAAGTATGCAAAATATTATTGAAAGTGAATTTGAAAGTATGCATGTTAAAAGGAAGTTTAAAAAGATGCATTAGAATTGTTTTTAGTTATAAAGATGAAATTTTTAAAGAAATGTTTAGAGTCTCAAAATGAAGATAAAAGAGTTTTCCCTTTAAGGTTAAAGAATTTGAAAGAATATAGTGATTTTTGTTAATATAAATTATGACAGTTCAGATATGGTGGGATTCAATTTTTCTTACTACCGGTTCTGTGGGCGTGGCTTGGTGGGTGTGGCTTGGTGGTCATGTGACTGGGTGGGCGTGGCCAACTCAATGTCACTCATGTCGAGGGGAGCTTCATCTCGCCTGGCCTCTCGTGACCATGGGGATGCTGCAACGGTCATAACTGTGAAAAACAGTCTTAAGTCCCTTTTTTTAGTGCCATTGTAACTTTGAATGGTCACTAAACGAACTGTTGTAAATCAAGGATTACCTGTACAAAAATACAAAAAAGCTTCGTTGCTTGCAAAAAGCTGCCCTAAATACCAATCATTAGATTAGAAATACCTGCAAGCAGGAGTTACAAATCAGGCAGGGTGCCAGAGCACCTTGAGGAATTAAAATAGTTAAAATTTTAACTATTTAACTAAGCAATGATAACTATCAACAACCAACTCTAGCTCATAAAGCTCATAAAGTTAGCAGAGAGGTCATTTAAGCTCTCCAGAAAGAGCACACCCAGGAGAAGCAATCCTTAGATCCATTTGCACCACTTAAAGATGCCAGCTGGTCTCACTCACCTCAACCTCGTCCATGGCTGTTAATGGTCCATCGGTACTGTGGGTGGGAGGGGCAAATATGGTGGGAGCAGGGGGCCATATCGTGTTATGGGAGGGTGCACTCGCTATCTGCGAGCGATTGCGCACTCCGGCCCCCAATGCGTCTCTCGTTCCCCAGGTTGCTCAGACCCTCAGGGCCTGGGCCTTTGGCTGATGTTGTGCAATGCCAGGTCCATTGTAAATAAAGCCCCCCTCATTTGTGATCTTGTGCAGGAGGGGGGTGCGGACCTGGCAGGTATTACGGAGACCTGGTTGGGCCAGGAGGGGGGTCCCCCTTGTTGAAATGTGCCTACCAGTTTTCCACACATTCCATCAGCTGAGGTCTCAGGGGAGGGGCGGGGGGGGTAGCGGTTCTTATAAAGGAAGCTCTAGGTCCTAGGGAGGCCACTGTACCTCAGATAGCCGGATGTGAGTCCCTCTTTGTGAAGTGGGGTCGTGGGGTGCAGATGGGCTTGCTGATCGCATACCTGGCTCCCTGCCACATGGCGGCGGCCCTGCCTGAACTGCTCAACGTGATAGCTGGGGGTGGCGGTTGATACCCCCAGACTTATGGTTATGGGTGATTTCAACCTGCCGTCCATCGGTGAAACGTCTGAGGCGGCTCGGGAGTTCATGGCTTCCATGACGGCCATGGACCTGACCCAGTTAGTTCATGGCCCTACTCACACGGGGGGACACACTCTGGACTTGGTTTTTATCTCTGGTCAGTGGTTGAATGGTTTAGATATAGGGGATATAGTGATTGAGCCCTTGTCATGGTCAGACCATTCTCTCCTTCGACTTGACTTCCGTACTGCTACACCCCACCGCAGGGAGGCAGAACCGACTAGGTGGTTCCGTCCCAGGCGCCTGATGGATCCTGATAGGTTCCGGATGGAGCATGGGCCATTCCCTGAGGCTCTGGCTCACAACTCGACTGAAGACCTGGTGGCCGCCTGGGATAGGGCGGCCGCTGGAGCTTTGGACCGTGTCGTGCCTTTGCAGCCTCTGACCCGGCGCTGATCTCACTTAGCTCCCTGGTTCTCCGAGGAGCTGAGGGAGATGAAGCGCCAGAAAAGACACCTGGAGAGTGGTTGGAGGGCTAGCCTTTCTGAATCCAACCGAACACTGGTGTGGTCTTATATTAAGACCTACCTAGTTGCAATAAAAACGGCAAAGTTTAATTATTTTTCCGTTCTTATCACATCTGCGGATAACCGCCCGGCCGCCCTGTTTAGGGTGACCTGCTCCCTGCTCCATCCGGGAGCGCGGGAGGACCCCTTGGAGGGCAGGGCTGAGGATTTTGTGCAGTATCTGCATGACAAAATCGCTCAGATTCGGGAAGGCTTGGACTGGGTAGATGCAGGTGGGGTGATGGAGGCAGGTCTTGAGAGTGTTATCTGGGAGGAGTTTGACCCGGTGACCCCTGAAGACGTGAACAGGATTCTGGGTAGACTCAGTGCGGCCACATGTTTATTGGACCCGTGTCCCTCCTGGCTGGTGCTGGCTTCCCGGGAGGTTACACGAGGCTGGCTCCAGAGGATTATCAATGCTTCTTTGAGAGAGGGTTGCTTTCCTGCTGCCTTGAAAGAGGCGGTGGTGAGGCCCCTCCTCAGGGGTGAACTCTAAACTTTTTTGCTACCGGTTCTGTGGGCATGGCTTAATTAGTGGGCGTGGCTTGGTGGTAAGGTGACTGGGTGGGCGTGGCCAAGTCAATGTCACTTCTTTGCCCTTTTTTAACCTACAAAACAACACAACACAACACAACTGGCTCACCCACAATGTAAAAGCAGCTGTGCTAGACCCAAAATGGCCCCTGGAAAAAGCAGGAACCTCACACAGCCACAAAAAGCCCAAAAACCCAACTTTCACACTTTACACACACAAAATTCCACATACAGCTTTGTGAGATTTTGTGTGTTTGTGTAATTAGAGTGAAACACTACAGAAACACACTAAATCTCAGAAAGCTGCACAAATATTATTTTATTTTATTTTATTTTTATTTTTATATAAAAGCAGCTAAATTTAAAACTTCCTAAACTTTAAATGGCTAGGTCTAAAAAAGAACAACTAAAAAAAAAAACCCAATTAACTATTTTTTTTAAAGCTCCTAAAGGGGAAAAAAACTTACCCAATAGAACAGGGGTCTCCAACCTTGGCAACTTTAAGACTTGTGGACTTCAACTTCCAGAATTCCTCAACCAGCTTTGCTGGGAGTTGAAGTCCACAAGTCTTAAAGTTGCAGATAGAGCTGCTCACCGATGAGCTTGATTGCAGGCAGGGAGATTCAGTTGCTTGCTGCTGCAATAGATTGCAGGTATTACAGCATTGTGACCAGCAGCTAAGGCAAGCATGCTGGAGGCTGGGGGGGGGGGGGTGGGGGGGGGAGAAAAAAAGAAACTTTTTTTTTTACATGGCTCTGGCGATCCAAGCTGAGTTGCCTGATTAGCAACTCATCAGAGCCTTTTAAAAGGAAAAAAAGGCTCTGATGATCGCGCGGCTCAGCTGGGCATGGGGGGCGGGGGCAGGGATTTTTGCTACCGGTTCTCCGAACTGCCCGCCGCCATCGCTACCTACTCGCCCGAGCCGGTCCGAACCGGGAGCATTTCACCCCTGCCCCTCCTCAAGAAGCCCTCCCTGGACCCGGCTGTTTTAGCAAATTATCGTCCAGTCTCCAACCTCCGCTTCGTGGCGAAGGTTGTTTTTTTGTTTTTTTGTTTTTTATTGAAAAGTTTTATAGAAGATACAAACATTTTCTCCCTCCCTCCCACCCGTCCTACCTCACCCCATCCCACCCCCCCTTGCCCACCCCCCACCCCCCCACCCCCCTCCCTAGACTTCCCAGAACAAGCACAGGGTATAGCATTCACAAACATAAAACTAAAATATGCTAACAGTTTGTTGACTTCAAATTCTCCCTAGGTCTTTAACTCCTTACAACTCAAAACACTATAAACATAAACTAAAGATTAGAAATGTTTCATTCATAAGCTATATGAAACTTCTTAGTCTGATACTTGTTTTGAATATAGTCAATCCATCTTCTCCATTCCGATATATATCTTTTGTTTGAGTGATCTTTGAGATATGATGAAATTTTTGCCATCTCTGCCAAATGCACGACTTTTAATGTCCATTCCTCAATAGTAGGTGGATCTTCCTTCTTCCAATACTGTGCCACCAGTAGCCTAGCTGCTGTTATTAAATTTAAAACCAACTTAGTCTCTATTACAGTACAATCCGTAACTATTCCCAACAAAAAAAAACTGTGGTGTAAATTTAATCTTTTTCTTTAAAATATTTTGAATAATCCACCATATTTTTATCCAAAAAGCCTTAATTTTTTTACATGTCCACCATATATGAAAATACGTAGCATCTTGACACTCACATCGCCAACATTTAGGTTGTAAATTTGGATACATACAGGCTAGTTTTTTAGGATCTAAATGCCATCGATAAAACATTTTATAAAAGTTCTCTCTTAAATTTTGGGCTTGTGTAAATCTTACATTTCTAACCCATATCTTTTCCCATGTTTCCATCATTATTGGTTCTCCTATATTTTGTGCCCATTTTATCATACAATCCTTGACTAGCTCTGTTTCTGAATCTATTTCCACTAATACATTATACAACCTTTTTATATGCATTTGACTTTTATCTCTTATTTGTTTTATCAAATTCTCATCCTGTTGCAAAATACCAGTTTTTTGATCTTCTCTCCATCTGGCCTGCAGCTGTCCATACTGAAACCAAGTTCTAATTATTCCTTCTTCTCTTAATTGTTCCATGGATTTTAATTGTAATCTGCCTCCTTCTTTATAAAGGAGTTCCTTGTATGTAATCTCATTTTGTTTTTGCTCCACATTTATATTCTCTATCGCGTGTCTGGGTACTGTCAATATTGGTAACTTATCGTTTAATTTGTATTGATACTTTTTCCAGACACGCAATAAAGCATTCCTTAATATATGACTTTTAAAAGTCTTATCTACTTTTTTATCATACAATAAATAAGCATGCCAGCCGTAGACCAGACCATATCCTTCAATATTTAATATCCTTTCCTCCGTTAAATTTATCCAATCAATAACTGCTGAGAGGGCAGCTGTTTCATAATATAATCTTAAATTGGGCATTTTAAGACCTCCTCTTTCACGTGTATCTTGCATTATCTTTTGCTGTACTCGCGGTTTCTTCCCTGCCCAAACAAAGTTATTTATACCCTTCTGCCATTCCTTCAAATTTTCATCTTTTTTAAGTATAGGTATCATTTGAAAAAGAAATAAAAATCTTGGTAAGATAAAATAAAAACTTTGGTAAAACATTCAATTTTACTGCAGCTATCCTTCCCAGCAAAGACAATTGTAATTTTTTCCAATTTTCCATCTCTGTCTGTATTTTTTGCCACAACGGTTCATAATTATGCTGATATAGTTTCATATTTGTAGTCATAATATAAACCCCTAGATATTTAACCTTCTTTACTATTTCAAATCCTGTTACCCTTTCTATCTCTTCTTTTTGACTTCTAGTCATATTTTTAGCTATTATCTTTGTTTTGGCCGCATTTATTTTAAAACCAGATACTTGTCCATATGGGTTAATTATGTCCATCAAGGCTGTAATCGATTGTGCTGGTTGGGCTAAGGTAACAACCAGGTCGTCCGCAAATGCTTGTAATTTATACTCATGCTGTCTAATTTTAATCCCCTTTATTTTATCTGTCCCACGTATTTTACTCAATAAAATTTCCAACGTCAAAATAAACAATAATGGAGACAAGGGACAACCTTGCCTTGTTCCTTTTTCTATATTAAAAATATCTGTTAAACCACCATTAATTATTATTTGTGCTGTTTGTTTCTGATATATTGCCTTAATAGATTGTGTAAAATATTCTCCAAATTGCATCCTTTCCGTTAATTTCAATAAAAATTACCAATTCAATCTATCAAAGGCTTTCTCAGCATCAAGAAATATTAGCACTGCGGGGACCTGGTTGTTCCTCCCCAAATACTCTAGTAAGTTAACAATTTGTCTTACATTACTTTTCATTTGCCTACCACTTATGAAACCAGTTTGATCATGATGAATCATTTGTTGCATAACTGTCATTAATCTATTTGCTAGTATTTTAGCAAAAATCTTATACTCCGTATTTAAAAGTGAAATTGGCCTATAGTTTTTTGGATCTGTATGATCTTGACCCTCTTTTGGGATCAAAGAAATAAAACCTATCTTCCAGGTTGGAGGTACCTCTCCTCCCTGTTGTATATTGTTAAATAATTCCTTCAATGGTTCCACCATTTCCTCCTGTAAATTTTTATAATAAACAGCTGTCAAACCATCCATCCCAGGGGCTTTACCCACTTTCAACTGTTTAATTGCAAGCAAAATTTCCTCGGAAGTTATCAATTGATTTAAACTATTCCTCTGCTCTTTTGAAGTTGCGTAAATGTTCTCTTTCTGCAGATATCTATCTATATCTATATCTTGAATTTTATCACCAGTATACAACCTTGAATAAAACTCTAAAAAAGATTTTTTTAATCAATTCTTGCTCATAAACCTCTTTACCCTTGTATTTTATTTTCTCTATAGTCCTTGATTTCTGCTTTTTCCTTAGCAAATATGCTAACCACCTGCCTGGTTTATTAGCATTGCAAAAAGTATTATGTTTAGCATATTGTAGATTAGTTGCCACTTGATCTGCTATTAACATGTTAAATTGACCTTTCAGTAAGTTAATTGCCTCTTTAATTTTCTTATCGGTTGGACTAGCTATCAGAGCTCATTCTTTTTTTTTACTCTCTTCTTCTAATTCCTTTCTTTTTTCCCCCTGTTTCTTTCTATATTTATTATTCAAATATATCAAAATACCTCGCATATATGCTTTACTTGCATCCCACACCATTTCCATAGATGTACCCTTTTGCATGTTCATAACAATTCTTTCATAAATTTTTTACACTCTTTTACATTTTCATCATATCTAAACAAATTATTATTTAACCTCCAGGACCTCCTAAGTCCCTTTCCATACTCCAGTTCCATCCAAACTGGACTATGGTCTGTCAATGTTCTTGAACAGATCTTCGTATTCTTCACCCTAGAAAAAAGATCATTAGTAGCCTTGGTAGTACAGTGGTCTAAGGCACCCTGTTATTAAGCTGGTTATTAAGACCAGCTGCCTGCAATTACTGCAGGTTCGAATCTCGCCAAGGCTCAAGGTTGACTCAGCCTTCCATCCTTTCTAAGGTAGGTAAATTGAGGACCCAGTTGTGGGGGCAATAAGCTGACTTTGTATAAATATACAAAAGGATGAAGGCTATTGCTGAGCACATTGTAAGCCGCCCTGAGTCTCCAGAGAAGGGTGGCATATAAATCAAATTAAAAAAAAAATCAATCCTTGAAAAGGATTGGTGTCTATCCGAAAAAAAGGTAAAATCTTTTTCTTCTGGATTTCTTTCACGCCAAATATCCCTCAACTCCCAATCATCCATCATTTCAAAAAACGATTTTGGCAATCTTGCTCTTGTTAAAACATTTTGCTTAGGTCCTTTCTTGTCCTTTTTAAGATCCAAAACACCATTCCAATCCCCAAGTAGAATGCAAGTTTTGTATCCCCATTGTATCAATTTTGAATGTAAAAGATTATAAAATTTTTCCTGTTGTTGGTTCGGGGCATATAATCCAATTAAAAGTAATTTTTCTCCTTTTATTAAAAGTTCAATCGCTAAAAATCTTCCTTGATCAACTGCTTCAATTAGTTTGGCAATTAAGTCTCTTTTCAAATATATGACTATACCATTTTTCTTCTCTGGTGCTGCTGCTACATAATGTGTGCCTAGTCTTGTATTTATTAAATATTTGTGATCTTGTATTCTGATATGAGTCTCTTGTAGACAAATTACATCATTTTTAAATTGCTTAAGATAGTGAAATATTTTCCTCCTCTTCTGTGGAGAATTCAAACCATTGACATTCCAGGTTAAAAATCTAGTTCCCATCTTTGGGCCTCTGAAGCATTTGGAGCATTTGCTGATGGTCTTGCCTCATTTGACCCTTAGGTCTGGCTCCTCCCACTGCTTCTGTTTTTGTAGTTTCTTGAGTTGCTATCTGGAGTTGTTGCAATCTTAATTCTTCCTTGCGTTTAGCTGTTGCTGCTCTGGTCTGTCTTTGATTCTTAGGTTCTTCCGATACATGAATTAAATCCAAGTCTTGAACAGCAATCTGGATTTGTAGCAAATCTTCTTGACTTGTTGAAGCTCCCCCTTGGACTATTGTCATCAGCTCTTCTCTCTCTCCCTCCATTACTTCCTTCTTTCTTTTAACTTCTGGTGATTTTGGTAGTCCAGCCTTTAACACATTGGCATAAAAATCTCTTGCTTTCCATACTGTATTGAGCCGATAGCTCTCTCCCGAATAATTCACCACCAGGCCGGCTGGCACTTCCCATCTATACTGTATTTGGCGATTTCTCAGTTCATCCACCAGAAAGGCATAATCCCTTCTGGCTCTCAGCATTTTGGGGGGGATTTCTTTCATTGTCATGACCTCCTGGCCTTCCACTTGAAGCTTGTTTTAAAAGGTAGCTTGTAAAATTTCATTACGCAATCTCCTTGTAGTAAAATATATTACAATGTCTCTTGGTAAATGTTTCTGTCTGGCCACCCACGAATTCACACGATATATCTTGTCAATCTGCCAGCCTAACTCAACTTTCTTCTCCCCCAACATCTGTGCCAATGCCTCTGACATCATCTCTTTCAAATTATCTTGTTTGTTCTCCTTCACTCCTCTTATTCTTAAGGCAAATTCCATATCTCTGTATTGAATCATTGTTACATCAACTTCAGCCCTTTCAATTTTATTCTGAGCCTCTTCTAATTTATTATCCAAAATTTCAGTAGATTGTTTTAATTCTTCAACTTTATCATCCAAAATTTCAATGTGACCTGCCAAACCTTTAAATGCCATTATTATATCTTCCCTAATTTGCTGATTCCGAACTGAAATCTCATCTGAGATTGACTGTATTTTTTTTTATTGAAAAAGTTTTCAAATACAAATTTTCCCCCATTTTTCTCCCCCCTCCTCCCTAACCCCCCCTCACCACCCATCCCCCCTGTGATTTCTTCACAACAAAAACCTAATTCATAACAGATTATATAATATTTTACCATCCCCTTACTCCCTCCTCTAAATACTGACCCTTACTTGCTAATAATATTATTAATATTATTACTTCCCCCTTTTACCATACATTTCAAAAAAACATTCTACTATAACATTGTATGATAACTTCTAATTTAGCATAATATTATTATAACTCCCAATTTAGCAATAATCTGCCCTTTTTCTCCTCCCCCATACTTATATCTATATATTATTACAACATTTCAAAACAACCTTCCACTTTAAAACTATATAATAAATCCTACTTTAACATTTAATCTTTTGTGTATATTAATATAACATTTCAAAGCAGCCTTCCCCATAAATCCTAATTTAACATTTATTCAACTCTATCCATTTTCTCCGCTCCCCTAAATATATCACTTAAACATCCCTTTTCTTAAACTAAACAATCAGTAAACTAACCTATTTCCACCCACTTTCCTACAAAATTGCCATGCACAACAATTCTTAATATCTTTAATCCACTGCCCGCCCTGCTAAAAAAAATATATTCCATTATATAGAAAAAATCAATGACTTTAAATTTATAATCCATATAATATCTTCTTTGATGTCTTTCCACTGGATTGTTGAGTCCATCATCCATATTAGGGTAACATAGCATCCTGGTGCAACAGTTTGTTCAAAATCCTCCGTCATCATCTGCCCCCATCAGTAATGAATATCCTCATATGTATATAAAAGAAAAAAAAAAAAAACCACCCGAGTGACATTATAATTATATTCCATATAGTTGTAATTGTGGCTTTCATCAGGATTATTAATTCCCATTATCATATTGGGTAACAACCAGATCTTCTGCATGCCCCAGCATAGCTCTCTTGCCTTATAGCTCAAGATAAATATAATATATTTATCAATAAAAAAAAAGAAATCCAAAATAGATAATTCCAATCCAACAATTTAAGGCTCTTTTCACATCCTAAAATTACGGCATTGCAGAGGTCTGTCACTCTCCTCAGGATAATATTAACCAATACTTCGCCTCAACTATCTTTTCATATATTCATTCATTTTTTAAAAAAAAACTGGCTTCACTGTTGCTTAATTTAGAAATTTTTATTTTTGTGAGACCTATTTCTTTTTTTCTTTTCTTTTTGTGGGTTTGATCTCCATCCTAGTTTCCTTTCTACAAGTTGTATATCAACTGATCGGTTTTCATTCTGCTTTATAACTTGATCTTGTTGGTTTTGTTTTTGTGTCTCATATTTCTTTTTTGCTCCATACTTGTCTGTGACTTGATGAATCATCACGTTAGAGTCCGATGCCACTTCTCTCATATTTGTAGATAATCCAGCTGAGGTGTCTAAAGAATCCAAAGGCAATTTGTCCACCGCAGCCTCCGTAATTCGATGTTTTCCCTTTATTTCCAACTCCTTCTGCTTATCCTGTATTGTGCCTAAAGATGTTAAGTTCATTTTCAAAATTTTTTGATAAAATTCTTCCGCTTTTTCAACAGTATTTAGTTGGTATCTTTCTCCTTGATATCTCAATATTATACCAACTGGGGCATCCCACCTGAATGGAATATTTCTTTTTTTTAGCTCAGTCACCAGAAAACCAAATTTCTTCCTTTCCGATAACATCTTGGGTGGGAGCTCTTTGTAAATCCAAATCTTTCTTCCAAACAATTGCAAAGTAGAGTTGAAGGAATTTTGCACAATATTATTTCTAATTTCTTTGTCTGTAAAATAAATCACCACATCTCTAGGCAATTGCCTTTGCTTTGCAATCCAGGAGTTTATTCTATAAACTCTATCGATCCTACAAAATACTTCCTCAGGTTGAACCTTTAAGATCCCAGCCAGAATTTCAGAAGATATTTTCCTTAAATCATCTCTGTTATTTTCCTGCAAACCTCTCAGTCTAATCGCATATTCAGTGAAATTATATTGCATCATTAAAACTTCTCTTTCAATCCGTTGTTGCATGTTTTCTGCATTACAAGTCTTTTGATCAGCCTCCATTTTAGGTTTTTCTTCTGAGCTATTGTCTTGAGTGTTTGTCAAATCATTTTCAATTTTTTGTATTCTATTGTCCAAATTGTCCTCAATTTCTTCCACTTTAGACTCTAATAAGTTAGTATTTGCATCCAACTTGATCATAAATTCTGTAAAGCCATTAGCCATTTTTATAATCTTTCGGTCCAGAGTATCAAACTTTAATTGCACTAATTCTTTAATTTCCTGCTTAAATTTTTCAAAGTTCTAATTCACAATCTCATCCCTTCTTACAATCTCCTCCAAAAGAAATTCAATTATATTAAAATCAGTTTTCTGAGACTGGAGCTTTAAAACTTGTTCACGTAATTTATTAATGGGGGAATCCCCCCTCACAGCTTGTTTGTCCGGCTTTGCAAGCTTTAATGCCATATTTCCACACAGACAAACTATTTTTCAAAAGAAGAAAAGAGAGGCAAAGAAGAAAAAAAAACTTCTTTCCAACCAAGATCAATATCAGATCTCCAGGAAGAGAAAAACACAAAAATAGAGCTTTATCTTAAGTGTAGCCAGAAGTATTTATTCCGCTACTTTGTATCTTAATAGGAAACGGAAGGACTCTCCCTTTCAGCCCCTTCTCAAGCCTCGGCAGTCGCCATTTTTAAAAATTATTTTTTTCCTTTTCCCTTTCCTTCTTCAATAACTGTTGTAAAATAAATAAAATACTTGCGATTCAGGGTCACAGGTCCAGCTCATATCCTTTTTAATTGTTCTGTTAATTTTTGTAGGCTTGTTCTTGTCGCCTAGCTCTGCATGGGCAGAGGTCTCCCAAAGCCCGGAGCGGTGGCGGGGGAAATAGGGAGCTTCATCTGCTTCGTCCCCAAAAGTAAAAAAAAAACTTTTGGGGCTATGCAGAGAGCTCTACCTGCCCCCACTGGCTCTATCTCCATTTCCACATGGAAATGGAGTTTTTTCGAGCCACCTTTCAGTTGTATAGGCGGCTCTTTACAGGCAATGGGGCGGCGATCCCAAGGGATCGTCTGGCGGCGGCAAGAGGCAAACCGGAAGTCCCCGAGATTGACTGTATTTTTTCATTAATCACAGTAGCAAGTTTATCCTGTGTATCTTTTAGACCTTCTTGTAACATTTCAAGCGTTAAAATCTGTGGATCTATTGGAGGAACAGAGGCTTGCATTCTAGAAGTGTGGGCTGGGGAGCTTCCAGCACTTCCAGTTCCTTTGATAGGGGCAGTCTTTACAGGTTTTAAGGCCATTTTTCACTTTAAATTAATCCTTATATTTTAATCAGCAGCCAAAAAGAAAGGTTCAGCAAAGTCAAAGGTTTTTTTTTCCCCCAATCTTAAATTAATATCTTAAAATCCTCCTTCTCTCAATGCAAAGGTTCTTTTCAGGCAAGAGACTACCAGCGAAACGAAAGTTTCCTTTAACTTTCACTTTCCATGCCCTTTCAAGCCTCAATCGCCATTTTGTTTAAAGTTTACTAAATTGTTATTTCCGAAGGAGGTAATACACATTGGAGTTAAGTTTAAATACTTGCAGTCTGACTTCTCCTGGCTTGTTCTGTCTGCAGCAATTTAGAATGTTCCCTTCAGTTGTTATTGGCAGAAGTGGTCACGGCGTCTTGCTCTGCTAATTAGCAGAGTCATCCCAGGTCCGGAGCAGATTGACAGGCTGCTAGGGAGCTCTCACCCTTCGCGCCCCAGAATTTTTCCTGGGGCACTTGGGGAGCTCTACCTTCACCTGTCTGCTCTCCTCTCTCCCCTTTGCCCGGGGAGAAAGTTTCCAAGCCGCTAGACAGCTGTTTTTCAGCTGTTCTAGCGGCTTTTACGATGCCGGGGATTGGGCACCCACAGAGGAGCGTCTGCGACACGCGCGGAGTCAACCGGAAGTCCGTGGTGAAGGTTGTTGAGAGTGTGGTGGCGCGACAGTTCCCCCAGTACCTGGATGAAGCGGTTTATCTTGATCCGTTCCAGTCGGGCTTCAGACCTAGGTACAGCACGGAAACAGCATTGGTCGCATTGGTCGCATTGGTTGATGATCTCTGGAGGGCTCAGGACAGGGGTTGTTCCTCTGTCCTGGTCCTATTAGACCTCTCAGCGGCTTTTGATACCATCAACCATGGTATCATGCTGCGCCAGTTGGAGGGGTTAGGGGTGGGGGGCACCGTGCTACGGTGGTTCTCCTCCTTTCTCTCTGACCGGTTGCAGTTTGTGTTGATGGGGGGCCAGAGGTCAACCTCGAGGCACCTTGTATGTGGGGTGCCGCAGGGGTCGGTCCTCTCACCCCTTCTGTTCAACATTTATGTGAAGCTGCTGGGTGAGATCATCCGTGGTTTCGGGGTGAAGTTCCATCAGTACGCTGATGACACTCAGCTGTACATCTCCACCCCGGACCACCCCAATTATGCCCTTGATGTGATGCCCCGGTGTCTGGAGGCCATGCAGATCTGGATGGGGAGAAACAGGCTCAAGCTCAACCCATCCAAGACCGAGTGGCTGTGGTTCCCGGCGTCCCGATATAGTCAGTTGGTGCCATCTCTGACTATTGGGGGTGAGTTGTTGGCCCCCACGGAGAGGGCTCACAACTTGGGTGTCCTCCTGGAAGAACATGTGATGGCCGTGGCCAGGGGGGCTTTCTATCAGGTTCGCCTGATCCGCCAGTTGCGTCCCTTTCTGGATCGGGACTCCTTGCGCATGGTCACTCATGCCCTCGTCACTTCCCACCTGGACTACTGTAATGCTCTCTACATGGGGCTCCCCTTGAAGAGCACCTCTCTTGCGCGAGCTGCACTGACTTCCGGTGGTCCTCCGGGTGCGATTCAAGGTGTTGGTTACCACCTTTAGAGCACTCCATGGCTTAGGACCTGGATATCTACGAGACCGCCTTCTGCCACTGAGAACCTCCCACTGACCAGTACGCTCCCACAGAGAGGGGCTCCTCGGGGTGCCGTCGGTCAAACAATGTCGACTGGCGGCCCCAGGGGGAGAGCTTTCTCTGTGGGAGCACCTGCCCTCTAGAACGAGCTCCCCCTGGAGATATGGACGATTCCGGATCTACGTATTTTCCGTCGGGCCCTCAAGACCTTTTTATTTCAACAAGCCGGGCTGGCCTAACTTTTCTAATTGTTTAATTTTAATTTTAATTTTAAATGGGGTATTTAAATTGTTGGGCCAAATTGTTTAATATATTTTAAATTGCTTTTAAATTTTTGTATTTTTATGTTTTTTACCTTTGGCTGTTCACTGCCCTGAGTCCTTCGGGAGAAGGGCGGTATATAAATTTAAATATAAATAAATAAATAAATAAATAAATAAATAAATAAATAAATAAGATATCCTAAAGAAATCATCCAGATTTAAGGAAAGATCACATGCCCTGCAGAAAGGCAGTAAAAAAATAAGTGCCATACGTGCATCCTGCCTCTTGGAAGTACACCCCAAAAGGACAGTGCCAAGAACCACTAAAACAGTGAAGGAAGACCCCCCTCCCCAGATAGAAAAAGAAACCATGAGGCAGGAAAAAATTGAAACACAATACAAATAATTAAATCACAACAGTTTAAATCAGTTTTAACAGTTTTAGTTTTAAAACAGTTTAGTTTTAAAACTAAAACACAAGCTCATTGCCAGAGCTCACACCCCAGGCAAGCTCAAGTGTAAACACTTGAGATAAGCCTAACTACAAAGAAAGCAATTAACTTTAGAATGAAGCAAAGGAGCAAACACAGTAGCTGTTGCTTGTTAAACCGATTACCAGAACAAATAGACACAGGAACTAGCCAGATTTCTGAAGCTGCTTCTTTTCAGGAACAGAGATTAACATTTTCCCTTCCAAACAAAACTGAATAGGGAAAATTATTCCATCAATAAACACAGGATTAAACATCACCAAGCACAGAATTAAACTTCACCAAAAACCAGTTTTAGACCAAAAGTCAGAAAGGGTATGTAAACTCACGTTTGAATGTCAATCTTTCTATCTAGCCAATAAGCCTTGCTAAATGTCACTCATCTTGGTTCCTTGTCATTAAAAGCTTCTGCTTCGTTATTCAATTATTTCTTCAAAGTGCTGATCATTGCATCCCGGCTGGAAGAACTCCAACAGGGGAGTATTTCCTTCCAACAGCAGTGTAAAAAGCTTTCCCCTTTAAGTAAGTCAAGCCCCAGCAAAGTACCAGCAAAGGAAAAAAACCCAAAAAAACCCAAAACCATGGGGAGTCAGTAAATCTAGGTGTACTGCCAAGAACCTTTAGCTGTTGCAATGTAATAAGGGTTAAAGCAGTTTCTGTAAGCAGGGCAATAAAGATTAGGCTAGAAACAACACCAGAATGTTTATTTCCTGCTTTTCTTACAGGATTAACCCTGTAAAGTGGAAAAAAAACAAAAGGAGATTTCTTCTAACAACCGGTTCTCTGAACTGCTTAGAAAATTAACTACTGGTTCTAGCGAATAGGCTAGAACCGGTTGAATCCCACCTCTGCTCTCTAAGCGCTTTACAGAGTCAGCATATTGCCCCCAACAATCTGGGTCCTCATTTTATCAACCTATATCACGTCCCACAACAAGGGAAAAATGGATTTGGTTAAGATGGCAATATAAACTGTTTTAAACTAAGATTTTATTTGGTCTTCTTTCTATTGGGATATTGCTCCTGTTTTTTTGCTTGAAATAGAAAAAAAATGAAATTCAGAATTTAGTTTGAAGGTTTAATTATATACTTATATAACTGGCTTGTAATAATCCTAGGTAATGTAAAAAGTTGAGGTTGTAAATGTATTAGTATTTTACTGTGTTGGAAAGGGTTGGAAGTCAACATCTTTTTTCTTCTCTCCTTTTTTAATTCCCTTTTCTGTCTATGGAGATTCTCAGTCATCCAGGTCATGGTTGTCCCAAAGGTGCTTTTTTCAAGAGGCAACTGGACTTTCTGCTGGTGGTGGTGGTGGTGGTTTTTTCTTTGAAGACATTTCACTTCTCCACCAAGAAGCTTCTTCAACTCTGACTGGATGGTGGGGATTTATACTCCTTGCAGACAGCTGGTCATTTGCATACTTTTAGCAGGTCATTAAGGTCACCTGGAGGTTTATCTGTGTCATCAGGGTCATCTGATTGGGGCAAATTGGTGTGGAGCCTTCTTGGAACTGTTGAAAGGAGTGTGTTGTAGATTGGAGATAGATGATGTCGTATCCCTCCCCCTCTGTTGAGAGAGAGGGCTGTTCAATTTTGACATATATGTCCTCTTTAACCCCTCTTTCAAACCAGCTATCCTCTCTGTCCAAAATATGGACTTTGCTGTCTTCAAAAGAGTGGCCTGTGTCTTTTAAATGCAGATGGAGTGCTGAATCTAGTCCTGATGGGTTTGTTCTCCTATAGATTCTCAACCAGTCATCGTGTATTGTTATACAAATTACTCTAAAAATTCAGTCCTTTTTAAAAACTTCTCAGAGTTTAGGAATCTCAGATGTTATTCTTAACTAGGATTCTACTTATGAATGGAGTTACATATTCCAAGACATTAAAAGTTTGTTTAAATAATATAAGAATGAAACAATGTACAGGGAGTTTCATACTTTTTCAGGCAGTGGAACATGTAAGTTAAAAACAAAAATCCTGCAGCTCCTGATCAAGAATCAAAGTGATAAAAAATTGGTTATGTTCAAATGAACTCTTCCTTACACACCTCCCAAATAGTTTCAAAAACCCTATACTGCATCATCATATGGACAAAAGAGCCAGCATGGTGTATTGGTTAAGGTAAATACCCAAGTTCTACTTCTTCCTTAGCAACAAACATTTATTGGGTGACTTTAGGGCTATCACACTCTCAGTCCAACTTAACTTCACAAGGTTGTTGTGGCAGGGAAAAATAGGAGAAGGGAGTGCTATGAGTTCCTGAGCAGTAAGATGGGATATAAATTTCACAACAGCAAACAATCTGCCATTTTCTTTTTTATGGCAGATAGATTTTTATTGTGTGCTTTATTATACCATTTTTTATTTTATGACCTTTAAAATATGGCTTATTGATATACAATGTATTGAACTAGCACAGGGGTCTGCAACCTTAAACACTCAAAGAGCCTTTTGGACCCATTTCCCACAGAAAAGAAAACACTGGGAAGCACAAAACCTGGGCGGGCGTGGCCAACTCAATGTCACTCACTCCCAGTCACATGACACCCCCCCCAGCCACGTCTACCCAGGTTTTGTGGCTCCCAGTGTTTTCTTTTCTATGGGAAATGGGTATCTCTCTCTCCCTCCCTCTCTCTCTCCCTCTCTCTCATCTCTCTCTCTCGCTCATCTTTCTATCTCCCTCTATCTCTCTATCTCCCTCTCATCTCTTTCTTTCTCTCTCTCATCTCTCTCTCTCTCTCTTTCTTTCTTTCTTTCTCTCTTTTTTCCTTTTTCTTTCCCACTCCCTCCCTCTCCCCCACCCCCACTTCCCAATCCACACCCCCAAGGAATAACTGTAAGGAAATTTTGGCACATTCTCTCTGTCACTGGAAAGATACAAAAATAAACCTTGCATTGCAAAAGGAGTGACTGTCAGGCTGTTACATCACAGCACCACGAGGTTTCCGCCTTAGATCGCCGCACGCTCTTCAGAGAAGCATCATCCCAAGCAGCAGCACACTCACACAGGCATGCATACGCATCCTGCAACTCGGTCCAAAGTGGCTGGAAAATAGTCTCTGGGCACCCCCAATTGCTTGGCAGGCAAAGTACGGGACCTCCCCATCACCAAGGCAGTGTCCGCTGAATCCTTGCAAAACTGGGCAAAGGCAGAGAGAGGGGAGCAGGCAGAGCCGAATCGAGCCAAATCTGTCTCTCTCTTTCTGCCCGGCTGCAGCAGAAACAGGTGGCTACTTCCGGCCTTGGTTGATGCTGGATGTGCGACCTGCTCTCCGCCCCGAGAGAGTAGCCAGGGGCGAGTGGAGCAGGGTCGCATTGTGGCTCTGCATTGTAATGGGCTCCAGGAGGAGGAGGGGACCCAGTCTCCCCCATTGTGGAGCATGCTTTCACTGTGCTGTGCAAGGCACTGCGAGAGCAGCGGGCAGGCCATGGAGGAGGTATTGGGTCTTCCCCCCTCCCCACACCAAAAGAAAAGCCAGCTGGGCTTCTCCACCTAGAAGCCCCCCTACCCTTCCCCCTTTATTTATTTATTTATTATTTAAATTTTTATACCGCCCTTCTCCCGAGGGACTCAGGTGCACAGCCACAATAAAACACACATATCCATAAAATTTAAAAACAGTTTAAAAACATATTAAATAATTTGGCCCCTATATTTGGTTAATTTCTTGCCAGGTTTTATACAGTGAGCCTCTAATAATATGCTGTTGGAAGTATCTTTGTTGCTTGTCGGCGCCCTCCTACAAGAAAGCGTGCCAGCCTCGGTTCAAATCAAATCTCTCCAGATATAGCATTCTCTTATTTGTTAATTCTATCCATTCTCTTATCCAATTAAGCGATGCTGCCTTATAGTATAGCTCCCAGTCCGGTAAACCAAGGCCTCCCTTTTCACGGGTATCCTGTAAGCATTTTATTTTTTATTCTGGCCTTCCTTCCTTGCCAAATACATTTCGCTATTATTTTATTGAGCTCCTTAAAGAAGTTATTTCCTGGGCCAATCGGTATCACTTGAAAGAGGTAGAGCAATCTAGGTAGTATATTCATTTTTGCTGACGCTATTTTACCTAAAAATGATAGTTGCAATTTATTCCATGTTTCCAGATCATTTTTAATTTGTTTCATCAATTTAATATAATTATCTTCTCTAATTGTTGTTGCTTTTGCGGTAAGCCAGATTCCTAGGTATTTTACTTACTTTACAATTTGTATTCCTGATTCTTCCTCTAATTGTGCCTCCTGTGTCTTTGTCAAGTTTTTTGTTAAGACTTTATTTTTTTGCCTATTAATTTTAAGCCCCGCCACTCTACCATATTCTTCTATCTTCGCTAATAACTTAGTTCCTGTTGTTTCCGGTTGTTCCACTATGAACACGATGTCGTCAGCGAAGGCTTGCAATTTATATTCCTCTTTCCGTATCCTCAAGCCCTTTATTTCTTCTTCCTTCCGTATTTCGTTTAAAAGGACTTCCAATGATATTATGAACAATAAAGGGGATAATGGACACCCTTGCCGTACGCCTTTTTGTATATCCAATTTTTCTGTCATGTCCCCATTAATTGTAATTCTTGCTATTTGGGATGAGTATACTTTCCTAATCATTTTTAGAAATTTATCGCTGAATTCCATGGCCTCTAATTGCAATACAAGAAAGTTCCAATTCAAATTATCGAAGGTCTTCTGCGCGTCTAAAAAAATCAAGGCTACCTGTTTATCAATTCTTTGCTCATAGTATTCAAGGACATTTATGATTGTTCTCATGTTATTTTTAATCTGTCTCCTTGGGACAAAGCCATTTTGATCAGAGTATATGTACTTGTGAATGACTGCTTTCAATCTTTGTGCTATGATTGTCATGAACAGTTTATAGTCCACGTTTAGCAATGAGATTGGCCTGTAATTTTTAACTAGTGTTGGCTCAGTGTCTTCCTTATGAATGAGTGAGATAATAGTTTCCGTCCACGATTTAGGGGTTTCTGCTTCTAACAATGCATCATTAAAGACCTGGAGTAATAACTCGTCTATCAGACACTGGCAATTTTTATAAAATTCCGCTGGGATTCCATCTGGGCCTGGCACTTTGTTGTTCTTTTGCTTTTTCTGTGCTTCCATCAACTCGGTCATTGTAATTGATCTGTTTAGTGTCTCTCTGTGGGCTTCCTCTAATTTCGAGATATTTGTTTTGTTTAAGTATTCCTTAATATCTTGGTCCTGAGTTTCCTCTTGGGTGTAAAGCTTTTGAAAGAAGTCCTTGACTATGTGTTTTTTATCTGAATTCAAATGGTATTTTTGTCCTGTTTCGTCTTGTAATTGGTATATTATTCTCCTCTCTTTTTCTTTTTTTAATCTATACGCTAACCAATGTCCTGTTTTGTTTGCATGTTCAAAGTATTTCTGCTTTGCCAGTTTGATTTTGTGTACAATTTCTGCTTGCATAGTTAAATTCAGTTAATGTTTAGCCAAATTTAATTTTTGTTTTATTACTTTATTATCGGGCTATTTCTGCAACTGTAATTCATATGTTTTGAGTTCTTCCACTAGGTTGTTCCTTGTTTGTTGTTTATCTCTATTGTTTTTGGCTGCATACGCTATGGTAAGTCCTCTTATGTAGGCTTTTGTTGTGTCCCAGATTCTGTAACGATGTCTGTTCTTTTGTATTTATTTGAAGGAATATTTTTACTTCTTTCTCAATCATCTGTATATATTCTTTGTCCTTTATTATTCCTATGTCCATCATCCATCTCTTTTGTTTTCTATACCCTTTCCACGTTATTTTTATGGGATTATGGTTGGCCCAAGTATTCGGTGTAATTTCAATCTCTTGTATTTCCTTCCTGAGATCTGGCGTCATCCAGGCCATGTCGATCCTAGACCATGACTGATGCGGGCTCGAGTAGTATGTGTATTGTTTAACTTGTTTGTTTGCCTCCCTCCATACGTCATATAGGTGTAATTCCTCGACCATGTCCTTGAATGTATCTGGTAGAGTTTTCTTTCTGGTTTTGCTTCTTTTATTACTTCGATAGTCGTCTTGTATGTTTGTGATTGCGTTAAAATCCCCGACAATGCAGATGTTTTCATACTCCAAATCTTTAATTGTGTCATGCAATTTCTTAAAAAAGTTGCTTTGATTTCCATTGGGTGCGTATATGGATACTAGTAAGATTGTCTTCAATTCTGTTTGTATTTCTATTATTAAAATACGTCCTTCTGTATCTGTATATATTTGTTTCGCTTTTAGATGTTTTTTAACATATATTACGACTCCTCTCTTTTTATGGTCTCCTAGGGACGTGTATAATCTTCCTAATTTTTGATTTTCCAACAATTTTTGTTGTTGTCTTTTGATATGAACTTCTTGTAATGTTATAATGTCAATATCAAGTTTTTGCAGTTTTGTAAATATGTATTTTCTTTTGATTGGTGAATTGAGTTCGTTTATATTAATTGAAATGATTCTTAATTCTCCTTCCATCTCTATTGGTATATCTGTTTGTTATTTTCAGTTTTGTTGTGTTTCTAGTAACTCTTTGTGTCTTTTCCCTCGCTCCCTCTCTCTCCATTTTTTCTCTCTCTGCTCTTCTTTTATCTTCTTGATCTTCTTCTTCTCTTTCTGTCCGCTGTGCCTCATGTCTCCTGGATTCCACTTTTTCTCCTCTTTCCTGCTCCTCTTCGCTGATGAAATGTTGTTCAAAAAAGTCTTAAGCCTTTTCTAAACTATCAATCCTATACTTTCTTTCCTCCCAAGAGATAAGTAATCCTTCCGGTAGTAGCCAACGGAATTTTATTTTAAATTTGTTCAGCTGCGTAGTTAAGAAATTATAATTCCTTCTTTGGTCTCTTGTTCTTCTCGGTATTTGTTTGAGAGTTAAAATTTCTTTTCCTTTGTACATCTTTGTCTCTTCTCTCATTTTCCTGTAAATCTCTTCTTTTATCGATTTCTTCGTAAATCTAATATGTATTTCCTTTGGTAGTTTATTCCTTTTTGCATAGTTAGTGTGGACTCTATAAATTTCGTCTATTCCGTTTCGTAGCTCTTCCTTTTTTTATATATATATAGATATTTTATTGACTTTATATACATACATAAAACATAGTAACAATTCTATTTAACATCGGATATGCAGTGTTTATACATGAATACATGATATGTACCTGGTGTCACTTATGCTGTTTATTGCTATTTAGTTACCACACCTTTTACTCCTTCTTTGATTTTATCATTCATCCATTCATACCACCTTCCCCACACAGTATAATAATCTGAGTTCTCATCATTATTTATTTCATGGGTTAGTTTACTCATCTCTGCACACTCCAGTATTTTCCTAATTATAAGTTCTTCTGGTGGCAGGGCTTTCTCTTTCCAGTATTGTGCGTATGCCAGTCTAGCAGCTGTGGTTATATGTATTAATAGGTGAATCTTTTTCTTTCCATACCCCTTCTTTACTATTCCCAGGAGAAATATTTCCGGTGTCAATTCAATATCTTCTCCAATTATTTCTTGTAACCATCTCCGAATTCTACTCCAATATCTTTTCACTTCGGGGCATGTCCACCACATGTGAAAGAAGGTGCCCTGACCATAGCTACATTTCCATCAGTTTGGGTGCATGTTGGGGAACATCTTTGCTAATCTAGCAGGTGCTAGGTACCACCTGTGGAGCATTTTGTATTGATTTTCCTTATACGTCGCAGCTCTGGTCAATTTGTGGTTTTTATTCCATGCCTCTTCCCATTCATTAAAGTTTAAGCTATGTCCAATATTTCTCTCCCATACTCTCAATTGATTTTTAGCTGTGTCCTCAGCTCTGTCCTCATCTAATACCGTATTTTCCGGCGTATAAGATGACTTTTTAACACATGAAAATCTTCTCAAAAGTCGGGGGTCGTCTTATACGCCGGGTGTAGTTCTCCTGTAACCAGGCAGACCAGCCCGAAAGGCTCTGACGAGCCTTAAATGGCTCTGGTGATCCAAGCTCTGACGATCTGCTAATCAGGCAACTCAGCTGGGATCGCCAGAGCCATGTAAAAGGAAAAAACTTTTTTCCTTTCACATGGCTCTGGCGATCCAAGCTCTGACGATCTGCAAATCAGGCAACTCAGCTGGGATCGCCAGAGCCATGGAGAAGGAAAAAAGTTTTCCCCCTCCAGCTTGCTTACCTTAGCTGCTAGTCACAACGCTTGCCTTGCTTCGCTTGCCTGAATCCATTCCATCAGCAAGCAACTCCCTGCCTGCAATCAAGCAGGCAGGGAGTTGTGGACTTCAACTCCCAGAATTCCTCAGCCAGCAAAACAAAGCTGGCTGAGGAATTCTGGGAGTTGAAGTCTACAAGTCTTAAAGTTGCCAAGGTTGGAGACCCCTGTTCTATTGGGTAAGTTTTTTTCCCCTTTGGGATCTTTAAAAAAATAGTTAATTGGGGTTTTTTTTAGTTGTTCTTTTTTAGACTTAGCCATTTAAAGTTTAGGAAGTTTTAAATTTAGCTTTGATATAAAAATAAAAATAAAATAAAATAATATTTGTGCAGCTTTCTGAGATTTAGTGTGTTTTTGTAGTGTTTCACTCTAACTACACAAACACACAAAATCTCACAAAGCTGTATGTGGAATTTTGTGTGTGTAAAGTGTGAAAGTTGGGTTTTGGGGCTTTTTGTGGCTGTGTGAGGTTCCTGCTTCTTTCAGGGGCCATTTTGGGTCTAGCACAGCTGCTTTTACATTGTGGGTGAGCCAGTTGATGTTTTTTAATTTTTATTTGGTGTGCGTTGGAAGAGGGGTAGTCTTATACGGCGAGTATAGCCCAAACCCTATATTTTAACAGGAAAATTCGGGGGTCGTCTTATACGCCCAGTCGTCTTACCGGAAAATATGGTAAGTAATTATATAATTTAGCCAAAACTTTTTTTTCCGTTCCCATCAAAATTTTATCTAGTCCGTTATATCCTAGTTCTAGACCATATTCATCCTTATCTTTCTGGTATCTTGATTTTATTTGTAGATAAGTCCACCAGTCTAGGTTTATACCTTGATCTCTCAGGGCGTCGTTTGATTTAAGGTTTCCTCCTCCATCTAAAATGTCTTTGTATCTACACATTTTCTCCATTCCCCACCTATTAGGGTAAATCAGAGCCTCCATCGTGGAGAGCCATTTTGGGACTTTGGTATAGCATCTCTGCCTGATTCCAGTCCATGTTTGTATTAGAGAGTCTCTGATTTTATGTCTATGGAAATATGTTTTCTTTTTCTTCTCTGTGTCCCATAGGTATGCGTGCCACCCTCTCTGTAAGTCGTGGCCTTCTAAGGTTACAATTCTTTTATTTTCCAGAGTGGCCCACTCCCTTATCCATACTAGCTTGGCTGCCCTATAATATGTTTCCCAATCAGGGAGTCCAAATCCTCCCATATTCCTTTTTCCCTGTATAATTTTAAGTGAGATCCTCGGCTTTTTCCCCTCCCATACAAATTCCCTAATGTTTTTGTTTAATTCTGAGAAATTTTTTTTATCTAGATTCACTGGTATATTTTGATATAAGAATAAGACTCTGGGGAGGATGTTCATCTTGATCACGGCTATCTTGCCTATAAGTGACAATTTAATTTTCTTTCATCTATCCAGATCTTGTTTCATTTTTTTAATTAAAGGGGTATAATTATCTTCCTTTAGGGATGAACACCTTATGGTTATCCAGATTCCTAGATATTTTATTTTCTGGACAACCTGTAATCCCAATGTTTCTTCTATCTCTTTCTTCTGCACCTCAGTTACATTCTTGGTTAATATTTTGGTTTTGGTTTTATTCAATTTGAAGCCTGCCACCTCTCCGTATTTGCCTAATTCCTCTAATACTTTTTGTCCGGATTCTAATGGGTCTTCTAATATTAGGGCCACATCGTCCGCAAATGCTTGCGTTTTATAAACCTCTTTCCTAATCTTTAGGCCTTTAATTTCCTCATTATTTCTGATTTTTCATAGCAGGACTTCTAGGGCCAAAATAAATAATAGCGGTGATAGGGGGCATCCTTGTCTTACCCCCTTCCTGATCTGGAATGTTCTTGTCCTATCTCCATTTACTAAGATACTCGCCTTTTGATTATCATAAATAGTTTTTATCATCTTTTCAAAATTTGTTCCAAATCCCATTATTTTAATTTGTTTAGTCATGAAATTCCAATTTAAATTATCGAATGCCTTTTGGGCATCCAAAAAGACTAAGGCCATCTGCTTTTCCGGGTGTTCTTCATAATATTCTAAGATATCCAACACAATTCTCAGATTGTCCCTAATTTGCCTCCCCGGGAGGAATCCGTTTTGATCTTTGTGTATCCAAGTGTTTAATATTTTTTTGGTTCTTTCCGCCATTATGCTCATAAATAATTTGTAATCAGTGTTTAGAAGAGAAATTGGCCTGTAGTTCTGAATTTGTTTTAGGTCGGCACCTTCTTTCGGCAGAAGTGTGACATGCGCTTCCCTCCACGAATCTGGGATTTTTGAACCCATCAAAGCCTCATTGAAAATTTCCACTAATTTTGGTTGTAATGTTTCTTCTAATTTTTTATATATTTCTCCTGGGAATCCATCCGGGCCTGGCGATTTGTTATTTTTGAGTTTAGACAGGGCTGTTTTAAGTTCTTCAATTGTTATCTTTCCATTGAGCATTTCCCTCTCTTCCTCAGTTATTTGTGGAAGCTCAGCGTTTACCAGGTATTGCTCTACTTTTTCTTCTGAGACCTCCTCTTCTTTGTATAGGGCTTCGTAATATTCCCTCGCTCTTTCTAATTTATCTTCTTCTTTATTTAAGAGGTTACCCTCAGCGTCTTCTAATATTTGAATTGTCCCTTTTTCATTTTCCTTTTTTAATTTATAGGCCAGCCACCTGCCCGACTTGTTGGCATTCTCAAAATAATATTGTTTTGTTCTTTTTATTTTTTGTGCTAGCTCCTCTTGATCTAAGATATTCAATTTATGTCTCCACATCAGCCAATTTTCTTTTGCTACTTTATCTCCGGGGTTTTCTTGGAGTTTTCTTTCTGCTTCTCCTAGGTGGTTTAAAAGATCTTCCAGGGATTTTCTTTTTTCTTTGTTTTTATACGCACTATATGATATCACAACCCCTCTTAGATAGGCCTTCATTGCATCCCATACTATTGCACGGGATGTTCCTTGGTTTTCGTTTTCTTTAAAAAAAGACTTTACTTCTTCTTTCAGTTTTTCTACACACTCTTTATCACTCAATAGTTTCACGTTGAACCTCCATCTCTGTTGTTTCTTTCTCTTTGTACTCTTCCACTTTATTTCTAGGGGGTTATGATCTGCCCAAGTATTTGGGGTAATTTCTGCTGTTGCTATTTCTAATCCAAGCTTCCTGGTGACCCATGCCATGTCTATTCTTGACCATGACTTTTGCGGGTTGGAATAAAATGTGTACTGTCTATCACTTGGATGTAGGGTTCGCCATATGTCAATTAGATTCAATTCCTCAGCTAAGTCAAAAAAAGCTTTTGGTAGAGTTGCCCTTTTATTTTTATTGGTTTTATTACTTTTATGGTCTTTATCCGAGTCCACAATTCCATTAAAGTCACCTATTATACAAATTTCGTTATATTCCATTTTTCCTAATTGCTCGTGAAGTTTTTTAAAGTATTCTCCCTGTTTTTTATTTGGAACATAAATACCCACTAGTAACATTTTGGAATTACCTCTCGTAACTTCAATCATAAGAGTTCTTCCCTTTGTATCATTGTATTTTAGTTCTGCTTCAATTCCTTTTTTAACATAAATTACTACCCCCCTCTTTTTTTTTTCCTGCTAATGAAGTGAATGTTTTACCATATTTTTTGTACTCTAGACATTTACCCTCATCCTTTTTTATGTGGACCTCTTGTAAGCAAATTATATCTACATATTTTTTTGCTAGTTTTGTAAGTGTTAATTTCCTCTTTTTACGATCATTTAATCCATTAACATTTACTGAAATTAGTTTCAGATCATTCATTCCTGTTTTCCTTGTCCGGTTCTTAGTTTCTGTTTGTTCTTACGGCTCTTACTGGTCTTGTTTTTTTCCCCTTGGCTTCTTCTTCTATCTTCTTCTCCTCCGCGGTTCCTTCCTTGGTATTCCATTGGTGTGAGGTTTCCTCTTCTAGATTTGTTGCCTCTATTTCCTCTTTGCTGCTTTGTTCTTCTTCTGCACCTCTTAGCTGGTCAAGAAAATCTTGCGCTGTACTCAAACTGTCTATTTTTATTTTCCTCCCCTGCCAGATGATTAGCATCCCTTCTGGCAGGAGCCATCTAAATAATATATTCCTTTTATTCAGTTGCACAGCTAGAAATCTATAATCCTTTCTCACCTCCCTCACTCTTCTTGGCACCTGTTTTAAAATTATCACTTCTTTTCCTCTGTATGTTATTTGTCCTTCTCTCGCCATATTGTACAGGATGTCTTTCACTTTTTTTCTCGCGAACCTGACGTGGACTTCCCTAGGGAGCCTATTCCTCCTTGCGTAAATTGTTTGTACTCTGTAGACGTCGTCCAATTCTCTGATGATCTCTTGCTTGTCTTGTTGGAGTACTTCCGCAATCAGTTCTGCCATCTTCTCTCCCAGGTCCTCCTCTTTGTCTTCTACAACATTTTGGAAACGTAGGTAAAATGACGCCCTGTCCATCTCCAATTGAATTAACGAATCCTCTAGTTCCCTGTTTTGCATCGTCAACGTCTGGTCCACCGTATCTAGTTTCTTCTCGTTTTGTTCTATTCTTAGTTCCGCCTTCTGGATCCTTTGTTCATTGTTAAATATTGAGACTTGAATCTCGTTCATCTTCTGGTCCAGTGCATGAATATCTGTTTTTAATTCGGTATGATTGTTTGACATTTTTTCCTGCATAGCCATCATAGTTTCTTGAATTAGCATCAATGTTGATTGCACGGTTTGCAATGTTGGTCTTGCTATGGATTTTTCTGTTTTGGATAGCCCTTCCGTTGATTTCTGAGTAGCTGGGGAGGTCATAGTTATGGTGGGATTTGAGGGGGTCTTTTTTCCTGTTTTCAGAATCGTTGATGACATGCTTGTCATTTCTTTCAGGATTATTCTTTGTTTTCTAATTATTCTCTCAATGTTTCTCCAGATTATCATACACTGGCTGCCGCCTCTTTTTGTCTAATATTATCTGTTGTTTTATATTGCTAATGCCTTTTCTGATTCTTCAGATATGGGTAAGGTCTATTTATCAATCAATATCGATCTATCAGTCTATGTCGCTTCCAATCAATATCTTAGACAAGTATCACTTAGTTTGTAGTATTAGTAATAGAAATTAATTTATAGTTTATAGTTAGTTTCTACTTAATTAATGTAGCAGTTAATAATTAATTAGTTAATAGAAATTGGTTATACTTGCAAATAATTAATTCAAGTCTTCCTAACACACAATGATTATCTAATTTTTCTTAATAACTTAAATCACACTACTTCCTGAATAAAATACAATTATAATCTATAACTTAATTTTCTGTGTCCAACTTAATTCTTAAAGTTAATTTCAGATTCAAAATCTTATATAGCTATATATAAATAAGTTAATATAAGTAGGTACTGTAAATGCAAGTAAATATAGTTAAATAGTTAAGTAGTTAAATATAGATCTAATAGGCTGTATAGGGATATATACTATATATGAGAAAAGATGAAAACTTAATTAATATAAAAGTTAACAGTTCTTATTAATATTAATATTAATATATAGAAGGTCAGAATATTGAAGAAAGGATTATCAAAAAAAAAAGAAAGAAAATATCAAAATTACAGTAGGAGTCTGAAGATCTTCCCCTTGGTTTCCTTTTTTTTTTTTTTCCTTTTTAGAAAATGTAATGTTCTTTATTACTCAGCCTCCAATCTTCTCCAAGCCTTTCTTTTTCCCAGGTTCATTAATCAAAGTCAGTGCTCTATGGTAGTTCTCGCTGTTAGATTGTCTCTATGCCAGTCCTTTCAATTGTTGCTCTGTCAGATCTCTATGCACTTCCTGTTCTCTGGTACAGTCAGGTAGAGTCAAATCTCCAACTTGCTTCACCCTCCGCTAGTTTTACTGCTATAGGCAACGAAAAAAAGAGTTCTTCTGGATTCTTTTATTCTTCTTACTCGCTGTGCCCGCCAAACCTCTTTTTACGCAGGTAGTCTCACGTCATCAATCTTTCATTCTCTGCACCGGCTTGTCGAGCTCTGTGGTCTTTCTATCTGCTCTCTGATCTCAGTCGCTGCTCTTTTCCACTCTGAGCCCTTCACGCCCGACTCCACCGACCCCTTCTTTTGATGTCCGATTTCGCATAGGCAGGGAAAGCGCGTTTCAATCTCGACACTGCAGCCTCCGATCTTCCTTGCTTCCCATCTTGTTGCCGGCTACCGCAGCTTCAGGTCTGCCATTGAATGGCTGACTCACACGCGTTGGTTTGACAGAGCTGTCCGGTCTTGTGAGAAGCATTTGCGCTTCGCTTTCTCGCTCACCCGGCTCTCTCTATTGTCCGTGGGGCTCTCCAGGTCCCGCACCCCCGAAAGGATCCCCAAAACACGGTGACAGATGGTGTTGAGGAGTAGTGGTCACTCACTCAGCACCATGTCGCTGCAGATCGCCAACCGGAAGTCCTTGTAGCTCTTCCTTATCTCTTTGGGTTACCTTTGCCAATATCTCAATCATTATATCCCCTAGATCCTCATCCTTTTGTTCTTCCACATTTTGAAACCTTAAATAAAATGATGCTTTCTCCATTTCAAGATAGGTTAATGAATCCTCCGTTTCCTTATTAAATGCCCCTTGATCTTGTTCCATCCTCTCCATTCTCTTAGCCGTGTACTCAATTCTTTCTTCCGCTTTATGGATCCTCTGCTCATTTTCCATTATATTCTGTTGAATTTTTTCTATTTTCTCATCCATATTCTTAATATTGTCTTTTATTTCACCCACATCCAACCTCAATTCTTTGTGGTTTTTCCTTGTCTCTTCATGATTGTGGGCCATCGTTTCTTGCATTCTGTTCATTCCTTCCTGGATCATTGCTAGTGCAGCATGGATATTTTGCATGCTAAGAGCGGGGCTCATCTTGTCCTTTTCCGTGGGTTCAACTACCTTTTGTTGGGCCGGGGAAGCCATAAGTATCATCTGGCTCGAGGGTGTTTTCTTGCTTGTTTTAGTAGTTGTTACTGAGCTTATGGTTGCCATTAGTATTCTTCGTTTTATTATTTCCCAAAGTTTCATATACTGATCACTGTTTCTAAATCTGTTTATCAAGTTTCCACCCAAATTTTATCCTTCTTTTTTCAATATTCTTTCAGTATTTTTCAGCAATATAGAATATCAATAAGGAAAATTAAAATGAGGGAGTGAGGGGAAAGTATAATATTCTAACAATTCATCAGTTAGTTATCGTTACTATTAAATATTTAATTACCTAATATATCTCTTGCGTTATTAAATAGATATCAATTAGATAAATATAAAGTACTATTAATTTCTAATTCTTATAGTATAAATATATAGGTACAGTATATATAGATATAATAAATGTAGTGTAATTTAAATCCTTAAACTCTAAACATATGATAACAAGATAATAAACTAATAATTCACAGGATATATATTAAATTAGACCATCCACTTTTAAGTAAAAATTCAGAACAATATATATATTACTTCCTGATCACTGGTGTTAGACGATCTCGATTACTGATTTTTTATGCTATTGATTTTCCAATCAGCCAGTGCCTTCTAGTTTAAGTGTCCTTCAGTCCAGTCCAGTTCTCTAAATATCCAAGTTTCCAATATTGAAAAATATTATTCAAGTGTTCCAATGTCCAATCATTCAGAAAAACAAAATATTATAAGTCCAACGCTCGTCCCGCTCTCCTAATTCCAAATAAAGAAATCTTCTCCGTCGCTCCTTCTTTGAGTGTCTCGAATCCCAAAGTTCCTTACGTTAAATAGTCAATATCCAGTAAAGTTCCAATAAATATCCAATCACTGTCCAAAGCAGTCTCCTCCCAAAGTAACAAAGTCTCCAAATGTCCAAGTGTTATCCAAATGTTCCAAAATTCTTAGTCCAAATCTTCGAAAGAAAAGTTAATTTTATAGGTCCAGTGCTCGCCCCGTTCGCTTAGTTCCAACCAAACGAGGCTTCTCCGTCATTCTTTCTTTATGCGTACAATACACATTAAACATCCGCTACTGTTGCAATCTGAAAGCCGAGCTTTCAGCGAAGCGAAAGTGTTTTAAATCCGATACCCACCGCGTTCGCTCAGTTCCAGATAAGCTGGGGTTTCTCTGTCTTTTCTTCTTTAAATATCCAATCCTCTGGATTTCTTCCGATTTCGCCTGCTGACAAATTATGCACTGTCACTTTCAAGATGGATTTCCCCTCCACTCACTTTCACTCGCCGCTTTTCTCACTTGCTTGGAGATTCCTTCCGCCTGCTTTCTCCCCGCAGCTTGCAAATACGAATGTACCTTTTAAGATTCTACTTCTCTCTTTCGATCTCCACCGATGCTTTCTTTTATATGATTTTCACTTCCCTCTAAACAGCTGTCACCGTTTCAGGCCAGCCGGAATGGCTGGTTCTTCCTCAATCCGAGTTAAGGGGGTTTTCCTGAACCTTCAGGGGGGTTGCTGCGCTCCCTGAGGTCCTCGGAAGTTCCCCTTTCTTCTATCGACCTCTCCAAGGTCGATAGCGCCTAAATTGGCTCTCAAATCAAGGATATTAGGGACTTCGAGAGAGGAGTGCCGTTCCCTTCGTCCCTAACATGCTGAGGTCACCGCCGGAAGTCATGCAGGTATTGCACAAAATCCTCAGCCCTACCCTGCAAGGGGTCTTCCCACGCTCCCAAATGAAGTAGGGAGTGGGTCACCCTAAACAGGGTGGCTGGGCGGTTCTCTGCAGACGCAACAAGAGCGGAAAAATAATTAGATTTTGCCACTCTTATCGTCACTAGGTAGATCTTAATGTGAGACCTCACCAGTGTTCGGTCCAATTCGGAATGGCTGGCCCTCCAATCGCTCTCCAGGCGTCTTTTCTGGTGCTTCATCTCCCTCAGCTCCTCAGAAAACCAGGGAGCCAATTGGGATCAGCACCGGGTCAGAGGCCGCAAAGGCACGACGCGGTCCAAAGCTCCAGTGGCCGCCCTATCCCAGGTGGCCACCAGGTCTTCAGACGAGTTGTGAGCCAGAGCCTCAGGGAATGGCCCAAGCTCCGTCAGGAACGTATCTGGATCCATCAGGTGCCTTTGACAGAACAACCTAGTGGGTTCCGTCTCCCTGCGGCGGAGGGTAGCGGCTCGAAAGTCTAGTCGAAGGAGTGAATGATCTGATCATGACAAGGGCTTGATGGCTATATCCCCTATTTCTAGATCATTTAGCCACTGACCAGAGACAAAAATCAGGTCCAGAGTGTGTCCCCCCGTGTGAGTAGGGCCTTGAACTAACTGGGTCAGGTCCATGGTCGCCATGGAAGCCATGAACTCCCGGGCTGCCTCTGACGTTTCACCAACAGATGGCAGGTTGAAATCCCCCATGACCATAAGTCTGGGGGTATCCACTGCCACCCCGGCTATTACGTTGAGCAGCTCGGGCAGGTCCGACGCTACGTGGCAGGGAGCCAGTTACGCAATCAGCAAGCCCATCTGCACCCCACGACCCCACTTCACAAGGAGGGACTCACATCCGGCTATCTGAGGTACAGTGGCCTCCCTTGAACAAAGACTTTCCTTTATGATAGCCGCCACCCCCACGCCCCTACCCTGAGCCCTCAACTGATGGAATGCGCGGAAGCCTGGTGGGCACATTTCAACGAGGGGAACCCCCCCTCCCAGCCCAACCAGGTCTCCATAATACCCGCCAGGTCCACACACCCCTCTTGAACAAGGTTGTAAATGAGTGGGGCTTTATTTATCACAGACCTGGCATTGCACAATATCAGCTGGAGGCCCAGGCCCTGAGGATCTGTGCAACCCAGGGAATGAGAGACGCATTGGGGACTGGAGTGCGCAATTGCTCGCAAACAGTGAGTGCGCACTCCCAAAACATGATATGGCCCCCTGCTACCGCCATATCTGCCCCTCACACCCAGAGTACTGATTAAATAGCCCTCACCCTCGTCCCCCTGTACCCCATCCAGGCTCCCATCCCCGTCCCTCCCGCCACGACCGTCAGACAGGCTATGCTGCTCTGTAGCTATATGGACCCCCCCAGGTCCATCCATATAACCAACCACCCCCCTCCCGGAACCCCTTCAAATCTTAACTAATTATTTAGCAAAAAAAAACCCGCAGCCTCCTCTTTGCCGCATGCCACCTCTCAGGGTTCCAAAACCCGTCATCAAGGTAGGCCCTTGATAGAGTAAAGGGCCAGACCTGCGAGAGGGGGGAATCTCACAGTACAAGGAGCTCAGTCGCCGAATACATCTGGTCACTGGGGGATGAAAAATAGTCTATGGCCAGGGGGACCACTTCGGTGATTTAAAGTCCAGAGGAGAGAAAATGCCAGTTTTAGGTACAAGTAAACCGGACTCCACTGCCCTCTCAAAGCAGTGGGAGGAGACACGCGCGTTTTGACACACAGGAATAGTTGACCAAATCACCCTCTCACGGTGGCTGGCCGACAAGAATAGTCCAAAGTGTTGGTGAAGCCGGTAGTGAAAAGGCAGCCATAAACCGACTCCCTCAGAACTTGTATCCCAAGTTGCAGCTCTCCATACGGATTAAGAAGAAAGGTAGAATTAACCAGACCTCAGGCTCAGAAAACAGGGGTCAGTCTACGGGAACCGCACAGCGGCAGTGTCCGGAGAGGCCACGATGAAACCGAAAGAAGGGAGGTACCATTCAGCAGGCCGGGAATAGGCAGGGGTGACAGCGACCATAACAAGGCCTGAACCAGGCCAAAAGAGGGGGGGAATGGGGGGGCACAGGCAGCAAGGCGCCAGGGGCAAAAAAACCCACAGTCATCTTCCGGTCCCCACAACCCACCCTCAGGTCTTCTATCAGTCAACAATGTCCCCAAACTCTGCCTCCTCCAGCTCGCTACAGAGGACTCTGGGTCCACCTGGGGGCCGGCCCTCCAAGGTGGGCCAGACACCCTTCGGTCACCCAGGCAATTCCAGATGGGAAGCAAGCTGCCGAAAATATCCCCCGCCATCTCGCTCAAGGCCTTCAGGCTGCTGCCCCAGACTCCAACCTCCGTCCCAGCGGCTGCCATTGCGACCGCAGCCGCCTCGTCATCCTCGTCCTCCCCTAGCCCCTACAAAAAATTCCTGAGGCGTCCAGGGTCACAAAGAGAATCGCGACGAGGGTGCCGCAGCGACGCCACCACCGAAACACCGCTGTCTGCTCCCTGCTCCCTTCCCCCTACCCCCAATCAATCCCACTTTTGGACACAGGAGCATGCGCTGGAAACACATGTTGGGGCGACGTCGGTACATGCCTTCTGACCCTCCAGCGCTTGGCCTGCAACTCTCTGCACTCCTCCAAGGCCCGGCTTGCTGAGGACGGGGGGAGCAGCCCTGATGTCTCTGCTGCCCCCTCCATGGCCCCAGCCATCGCTGCCCGGCTTCCTCAAATGCGTGTCGCTTTTCAAAGGTGGCAGTTCATGTCTGGAGGTGCTGAACAGTGTCCCGCTGCAAGAGCCAGGCCAGGCCTCTCCACCATTTGACTCGCCAATGGGGGCGCTTCTGCCAGGCCAGCCGCCCCCTCCCGCTGGGCTTTTGTGCTCGGCGCTTGGCCGGGGGAGGTGAGTGCTTCCCCACGCTGCCCCCTTCTTTCTTTTGGCCCCACCTACGAGGGAGGAAGGCCAGGCTTGGGGGACCCCACCCCTCAAGATCCACCCTCGCTGTTCTCTCTCATCCCTATTTGCTAGTGGCAACAACAAATTCCATGATGAAGGCGGAATCCTGTTGCTGCGCAAAGGCAACTACAGGGGCGCTTTGCTCCCGCACTAAGGCTCCGCCCATCACCACCACCATGACAGGGTGACAGCTCTTTCATCCCTATGCCACGACAGGGCCACAGGGAGCCACAGCAGAGGGGTGAAAGAGCTGCATGTGGCTCTGGAGCTGCGGGTTGCAGACACCCAAACTAGCATATGAAGGCTATTTCAATTACATACTGTATCTTACATATTATTAAACTATTTACATTTTTTCCTGCTGTATCTTGACAAAAATTTAGAATCATAGAAATATAGTTTTGGAAAGACCTCAGAAGTCATTTAGTTCAACCCCTGCTCAGTGCAAGATCAGCTACAAAATCTCTTGACAAATGAACATCCACAGATGTTGCAGCTGACAACCCTGTTGTAAGGCTGTTTGTGGCTTCGCCGTGGGGCTGGTGGCTGCAACAGTTCAATTGGCAGACCTGCAATGAAGCTGTCTACCCCTTACTCCCATGCCTTTTGTGCCCATATTGCTATAGTTGCAGAGGCCATTATTGATACATTTCACTGCTGACACTTGTCAAAATGATATTTCCAGTGGTCCTCCAGGTGACCACTGGACATGTATAAAACAAGTCCTCTACAGCTTACAGTAGGTGCTATACAGTAGAACTTCCATGCAGGGAAGGGGGGGGGTGTTGTACTGGGAAAACTGGCACCCAAAAGACTGAATCTTTGTCTCCCCACTTCTTTCATGTATGGATTGTCAAAAGATGGAGATGATATGCGTTTTTCACATAGTAAGAGAATTTTGACTTTCCTGCTGCTAAAAAGCTAAAAGCCTCCAAAACCATTGGCCAGGAAATAGAGAGGGTATACGCCCAGTAGCAAGCCAACACCTCTAAACTCACCCTGGGATAATTAATTGCAAACTGCTCAGAATATGTCAGCAGAAGTGGAAAAACTCCACTTTTGTAGTGGAGCAAGATACAATGGCAAAATTTCCCTGTGTAAATGGACTGAGGGTAGGTTTAAGACAGTATGGGGTGTCTGTGCTAGAGCAGGGGTGTCAAACTCAAGGCCCATGGGCCAGAACCGGCCCACGGGGTGCTTAGATCTGGCCCGCAGGGCTGCCCTGGAAACAGCGAAGGACCGCCCTGATGTGGCCCTCCCGAGCTCCATTTTTGCTGGCAGAGGGTTGCAGGAAGCTGTCGCACCTGAAAATGGAGCTCGGGAGCCCGTTTTCACTGGCAGAGCCACAGGCACCACCGACACGAGTGATGTTGAGTTGGCCACGCCCCCTGCCCCCCCAAGGTCAAACACAACCCTGATGCGGCCCTCAATGGAATCAAGTTTGACACCCCTGTGCTAGAGCAAGCAGGAGGTACACAAGTCTCTAGAGCAGAGGTGTCGAACTCAATTTCATTGAGGGCCGCATCAAGGTTGTGGTTGACCACAGGGGGTGTGGTCAGGGTGGGCGTGGCCAGCTCGACATCGCTCGTGGCCAGGGGTGCCTGTGGCAGCCCGGGTGGGGCTAGGGGGATCCATTGTCTCCAGCAGAGGAAGGTGAGAACAGGGCGAGCGCCAAACCCTTGCCCACCAGAGGACCCTTGCTATCCCTCTCAGGCTACGCGGAGGACCCCTGGATGGAGGCGCAGGCTGTCTGGAGCCCTGGGCAGTGGAGGACAAGTGCCCAGCCCTGCCCAGCCTTCCCCAAGGGGCCACCCAGCTGCGTTTACCTCCTCCTTGAGGCTGCTTCTGCTGTGCTTGTTCTCCTTGGCCAGGTTGCTCATGGTATGTGCGGGAGAGCAAAGTATGTGGGTCAGAGGGAGTCCCACTTCCTCTCCATGCAAGGAGACCCGGCTTTGTAACCAGAGCATCCTCAGCAATACGATGAGAGACCACCATGAGAGGTCAGGAAGAGGGGACAAGGGGATGGCGAAAGGGCAGCAGGGCTGCTGATGGCCAATTGCTAAGGTTGGATTTTCCTCAGACCCTCCCTCCCTCTCATAATTTCCTTCCTTCCTCCCTCCCTTTTCTTCTTTTTCCTTCCCTCTTCATTCTCCTTTCTTTCTTCTTCCTTCCTCTCTTTCCTTTTTTCTTCCTTGCTATCTTCCCCTCTTTCCTTTTTTGTCTTTCCTCTTTCCCTTTCTCCTTTCCTGTCTCTTCTTGATGTTCAAATGCAAAAGGGGAAACATTTCTCAATGCCTCCTTGCTGTGATCAAATGCCACTTTTGCTAGTAGTTTGTGGCCACTTAAAAGACTGAGAACAAACCAGGCTCAGTTTATCCCATGCTTGCATTTAGTGGGGGCGTCCACAGACAACAGTACAGCAAAACTGTCAAAATGGTGGCTGTGATAGTTGATCAGAACTCCTTTGTTTGTTATGTTCAACAGCTTTAGCATTTAGGAACAGAGGTAACTTTGTTGCTTTTCTATTAATACATAATACTTAAAAGGGCTCTCCTGTAGGGACCCTGCCATGGTCTAATTCAGACTGGAAATATAGTAAAAGAAAATATTTTCCCCCACTCTGCTTTGTGCTGTTTTCCCCACTGGAAACGGAATGGGACTTTTAGGCTCCTACCCTTGGCTGCGCCTGCTTCTCCACCAGCGTCCTGCCTCTGCGCATTAACCTCTAGCTTTTCTCCTCGGCTGGCCCACCTACCCCTAGCTGTTCACCCTGGCCAATGGGCCCCGGTCCCTCTGTCCAAAACCCTTTGGCACAGCCCATTCGCCAAAGCAGGTTTTGTATCTTAGTGATCTGTCCCCGTCCCCACACACACACACACAGCCAGTCGAGGGTTAAGGAAACACTTTGGAACGCACCCAGTTCTTATCTCCGACTTGGCAGCGATAGACACACCGTCTGCCAAGTTACTTTATTTTCACAAACAGACAGATAAGATATGAACGTTCAAGAAAGTCCAAACAGAAATAATATTCCTCCCAGCAGTTCCGGACGAGGCTTTAGTGACTGTCCAAGGTTTTGCTTTGTTCGTCACAAAAGATCCTTGACCACCACTCTCTATTATATAGTCTCTGGGGTGTGGTCTCTGGGGTGTGGTCCAGTGACTCAGTTCTAATCCCTAGCACGCCTCCCAAGCTGCTGCAAACGTTTATCACGCCTTCGGAGGCGTGCGTCCAGGAATGATGTGTCATTATCACTTTGACTCGAATCAGCTGTCTCCTCTCCCTCGGCCGGCACTTGAGACAATGCCAGAGGGGAGGGGCCTGGAGAGGGAGGCCTGGCTGACTCCTCTTCCTCATGCTCGGAGCTTTCTTCCTCCGATGGGACAGGCTCAGAGGGCGGGGCCACAACACTATCCCCCACCGCAGGGCCCTTCCCCCGGGTCTGACGGTCGGGATGGGGTCGGGACGGGAACTGTTCGTGGAAAGCCCGCACCAGGTCAGGGGCCTGAACGGCAGACGCGTCCACCCAGGTGAAATCCTCGGGCCCGTACCCCTTCCAGGCGATGAGGTATTGGAAGCGCCCCTTCAGCCAACGGGAGTCCCGGATACTGTCCACCTCGTACGTCGAGGCGTCGTCCTCGTCGGCTGCGGCTGGGGGGGCAGGCGTCGGCGGGCGGCGGAGATGGCTCGCGGGGGCCTCAGGGACCAGGAGGGACCGATGAAAAACAGGGTGGAGCCGCATGGAGCGGGGTAGAGTCAACCGGTAGGCCACCGGATTGATGACCGCCTCGATAGGGAAGGGACCGATAAAGCGTTGGGCCAGTTTCCGTACCGGCCGGTCCGTGGGGAGGTGTTTCGTGGACAACCACACCCGATCTCCTACTTCCAGCGGTGGCGTCGCCCGGCGGGCGCGATCGGCGAACCGTTTATAATCCTCTTTCGCCCGGATCAGCTGCCGCCGCACCAGTTGCTGCACCGCCTGCAGCTCTGAGAGGAAGTCCCGGGTCTCGGGAACAGGGGAGTCCATGATGGTCAACGGGAAAAGCCGTGGATGGTATCCGACGTTGGCATGGAACGGGGTCATCTGGGTGGAGGTGTGTTGGGAGTTATTAAAGGCGAACTCCGCCAGGGGAAGGTACTCGGCCCAGTTGTCCTGCTGCTGGTTGACAAAACAGCGGAGGTACTGCTCCAGTATGCTGATGACCTTCTCCGTGCCCCCGTCAGTCTCCGGATGGTGCGACGACGACAGGCACACCTGCACCTCCAGCGCGGCCATCAGGCTTTTCCAGAAGCGGGCCGTGAACTGGGCCCCGCGGTCCGAAACCACCCGGTCCGGCAGGCCGTGGAGGCGGAAGATATGTTGCAGGAACAGGCGAGCCGTGGTGCGGGCCGAGGGCAGGCCGCGGCACGGGATGAAATGTGCCATCTTCGTGAGTGCATCCACCACCACGAGGACGGTCGTGTACGTAGCGGACAGGGGCAGGTCTGTCAGGAAGTCCATGGAGATGGCTCCCCACGGTCTCTCCGGTGTCGGCAGCGGCTGGAGGAGTCCAGGAGGGGGGCCGGACGCGGCTTTGGCCTGTCGGCACGTCACACAGGACGTCACGTAGGCGTGCACGTCGTGCCGTACCCGAGGCCACCAAAAAGTCCGTGTCACCAGGTTCAAAGTCTTAAAGAAGCCGAAGTGCCCCGCCGCGGGGTTGTCATGACACTGGTTCATGACGAGGGCTCGGAGCGGATTCGTGGGCACGTACAGCCGACCCCGATGTCTGAGCAAGCCCTCCTCCACAGTCCATGGGGACGCGGGGACGACATCCGCTCTCCGCTGCTGCGACCAGTCGTCCCGTCGCTGCGCTTCCAGCACCTGAGCCCGCAGGTCCACCGGTTCCTGGACCACGGCCAAGGAGTCCGCTGGCAGCACCGTCCGGGGGGGAAGGGAGTCCTTGGGGCAAAAGTATTCCGGCTTACGGGATAGCGCGTCCGCCCTCTGGTTGAGGTTGCTCGGAATGTAGGTGATGTGGAAGTTGAACCGGGCGAAAAACAACGACCACCGGATCTGCCGCTGGTTCAACTTCCGTGCCGTGGTGAGGTGCTCCAGGTTCCGATGGTCCGTCCGCACCTCCACCTGGTGTCGGGCCCCCTCGAGGTGATGTCGCCAAGCCTCGAACGCGGCCTTGATGGCCAGGAACTCCTTTTCCCAGATGGTGTAGTTGCGCTCGGAAGGGTTGAGTTTCCGGGAGTAGTATGCGCAGGGAAAAAGAGTGCTGCCATCCACCGGAGCCTGTAGCAGCACCGCCCCAATCGCCACGTTGGACGCGTCCGTCTCCACCACGAACGGACGGTGTGGATTGGGGTGCCTCAGGACTGGCTCCGTGAGGAAGGCCTGCTTGAGGACCTCGAAGGCCTGCTGCTGCGGGGGCCCCCACTGGAACGGGACCTTCTTTCGAAGGAGCTGGGTCAACGGCAAGGTCAGGGTGGCGAAGGCCGGGATGAAGGTCCGATAGTAGTTGGCGAATCCCAACAGACGCTGGACGTCCTTCACCCGACGCGGGGGTTCCCAACTGCGCAAGGCCTCCACCTTGTGCGGGTCCATCGCGATGCCCTCGGGGGTGATGATGTGCCCAAGGAACTCTATGGAAGTCTGGAAGAAGTAGTATTTCTCCAACTTCGCATAGAGCTGGTGCTCCCGCAGGCGCTGCAGGACCTGGCGGACATGCTGGAGGTGACTTTCCGGGGTCCGGGAATAGATCAAAATGTCATCCAAGTAGATCACCACGAACCGATCCAGCATGTCCCGGAACACATCGTTCATCAAGTGCTGGAAGACTGCGGGGGCGTTGGTCAACCCGAACGGCATGACGGTATACTCGAAGTGTCCGTACCGCGTGCCGAACGCCGTCTTCCACTCGTCCCCCTCTCTCACGCGCACCAGGTTGTAAGCCCCTCGGAGATCGAGCTTAGTGAAGATCGAGGCCTCCCGCAACCTCTCCATCAGCTCCGGGATCAGCGGCAGGGGGTAGCGATTTCGCACTGTGATGGCATTCAAGCGCCGGTAGTCGCAACACAGGCGCAAGTCCCCCGTCTTCTTTTTAACGAAGAGGACCGGGGCCGAGAGCGGGGAGGTCGAAGGCCGGATGAACCCACGGGCCAGGTTCTTTTCCAGGAAGTCCCGCAAGGCGGCCAGCTCGGGCTCCGACATGGAGTACAGGCGTCCCGATGGCAGGGGCGCGTTGGGCATTAGGTCCACCGCACAGTCGTAGGGTCGGTGCGGGGGCAAGCGGTCCGCCTCCTTCTCGCTGAACACGTCGGCGAAGGGCGTCAGCTCCGGAGGCAAGGAGACGTTTGGGGCAGAGACATCCTGGCCGGCGCAGGTGTGGCGAAGGTGGTCGACACACTGCAGGCTTGGGAACGAGATGGCGTTTCTCGACCACGCCACCTGAGGGTCGTGCGCCCAAAGCCAGGCCATCCCCAGGACCAAGGGAAAGTGCAGATCCGCCGTTACGTAAAACTGGATTGCCTCCTCGTGGTTTCCAATGGCGAGGCGCAAGGGCTGGGTAGCGGTTTTGATGGGCCCCGCCACGAGTTCCCGCCCATCTATAGTTTCAACCCTCAACGGAGGGTCCACTGGAACCAAGGGGACTTTGTAATGGGCCACAAAGGCCTGGTCCATAAAGTTCGTGGTGGCCCCCGAGTCCACCAGCGTGTGCGCTTGGAGCCCCTCCGACCGGTTAGCCAACAACACCCGGGTGTTCAAAATCAGGTGCCGAGGGGGCTCACAGTCCACAGCCGCCGACTCCGGCGGGGCATGGTCACGTGCCTGACCCAGAGTTTCCCCTAGGCCAGGCCTGGCCCGTTTCCCGGCAGGTCACGCCGAGACTCCGGAACAGGCCTGAGCGGTCCACTCCGCTTCCGGGGACACGAGGCGGCAAAATGTCCCGCCTCGCCGCAATAGAGGCACAACCCCCCTTGACGTCTCCACATCCGCTCCTGGGCCGTCAGTTGAGGTCTGGCTGCTCCGAGCTCCATAGGCTCCTCAGCCGTCGCCACAAAACGCTGTGCGGTCCGGAGCGCTGTCGGTGCGAAACGCGGGGGTGCCGACGCTGTCGATGGTTCCGGAAGAGCCCGACGGGGCCGTCGCCGTTGCAAGCGGGCGTCGATACGCAGGCATTGGGTCACCAGCGCGTCGAGGGTCGGTGGCGCCTCCACACGAACCAGCTCGTCCTGCATCTCGTCGGAAAGGCCGTCCTGGAAGGCGTCCATCAGCGCCACCTCATTCCAAGCCGAATCCTGGCCTAGCAGTCGGAACTCTGCAATATAGTCCTGCAGGGGGCGCTTGCCTTGGCGGAGGTCCTTGATGCGCCTCGCTGCCGTCTGCACCCAGAGGGGGTCCTCAAACATGGTGCGCAGGTGTTGTAAAAAGCCCTGAAAGTCCAGGAGCAAGGGGCTATCTTGCAACAACAGGGGCGTGGCCCATCGGGCGGCAGTGCCCGAGAGGGAGCTGATAACAAATGCCACCCGAGCCCGGTCATCCGGAAAATCCTCCGGCCTCATTGCCATAAACAGTTGGCATTGTCCCAAGAAGGCCGGAAACATCTCCTGCTGCCCAGAAAACCTATCTGGCACGTTCACTGGGCATCTCGGACGGGGAGGGGGAGGAGGTGGAGCTGCAGGAGCATTTCCCAAAGCAAGTTGGGCAGTTAGCTGTGCTACTTGCTGTTGCAGAAGCTGATTGGCCTCCAGCATCTGCTGTATCTGCTGCTGCAGCTGTTGGTCCATCGTGGGTTAACGATGGAGTATGGGGTGACGAACAAGATGATCTGTCCCCGTCCCCACACACACACACACAGCCAGTCGAGGGTTAAGGAAACACTTTGGAACGCACCCAGTTCTTATCTCCGACTTGGCAGCGATAGACACACCGTCTGCCAAGTTACTTTATTTTCACAAACAGACAGATAAGATACGAACGTTCAAGAAAGTCCAAACAGAAATAATATTCCTCCCAGCAGTTCCGGACGAGGCTTTAGTGACTGTCCAAGGTTTTGCTTTGTTCGTCACAAAAGATCCTTGACCACCACTCTCTATTATATAGTCTCTGGGGTGTGGTCTCTGGGGTGTGGTCCAGTGACTCAGTTCTAATCCCTAGCACGCCTCCCAAGCTGCTGCAAACGTTTATCACGCCTTCGGAGGCGTGCGTCCAGGAATGATGTGTCATTATCACTTTGACTCGAATCAGCTGTCTCCTCTCCCTCGGCCGGCACTTGAGACAATGCCAGAGGGGAGGGGCCTGGAGAGGGAGGCCTGGCTGACTCCTCTTCCTCATGCTCGGAGCTTTCTTCCTCCGATGGGACAGGCTCAGAGGGCGGGGCCACAACACTTAGGGTTTTGGGCGCATAGGACAAACTGGCTAACTGCCAATGCTGGCTGTCAGAAGCCATGGTGCGATCGAACGCAGGGTTTGGGGGGCTTTGGAGGAGGTGCTGCAGCCAAACGGCTTCAGTCACTTGTTAGGAGAAGGAAGGGGAGGTGATGGAAGCTCCCCTGTACCTGATCGTGCCTCCCTGACACTGAACGGGCAATGTTTGTTGCTGCGACTGCCGCCCGGGTTTGATTTGAAGGGAAGAGCGGGGGTGGTGGTAAGTAAGCTGGCTTCATCCAACAGAGTTTTTGTTTCAGGTGGGTATCCTAGTCTTAGAAGGAGAGGGGGAAGGAGGAAGGGAAGGGACAGAGAAGGGAGGAAAGAAAGAAAAGGAAGAGAAAGGAAGAAAGGAAGGAAGGAAGGAAGGAAGGAAGGAAGGAAGGAAGGAAGGAAGGAAGGAAGGAAGGAAGAAAGAGAAAGAAAGAAAGATAGAAAGAAAGAAAGAAAGAAAGAAAGAAAGAAAGAAAGAAAGAAAGAAAGAAAGAAAGAAAGAAAGAAAGAAAGAAAGAAAGAAACTGAATGAGATATGGAGGGAGGGAGGGAGAGAAAAAGGAGAGGAAGTAAGAACCACAAACCCTGGCACTAGACGCAGCTTCAGAGGACACTTTGAAACAGCACAGCAATCCAGGGCTGGAAGGGACTTTGGAGGTCATCTAGTCCAACCCCCTGCTCCAGCAGGAGACCTTATATTATCTGGGTTATTTTGGTGCCTCTAATGGAGAGGAAAATTCCCACAAAAGGGAAGGAGTTTACTAGGACAAGGCTGCCATGCAGAGGAAGGCAGAGATAGTCCTCGACTTACAACCACAACTGCGCCCAATATTTTGGTTGCTAAGCAAGAGCATTGTTAAAGTGAGTTTCGACGCATTTTACACAATCCATCCTCCAACAGTGGATGTCAATCACTGTGGACCAGATTGAGAATTTGATAGCAAAGGCCTGCTGGATTACCGGTGATTGACACACTCATAAGGGAAGGCAGGGGTGAAATCTAATTTTTTTTGCTACTGGTTCTGTGGGCGTGGCTTAATTAGTGGGCGTGGCTTGGTGGTAAGGTGACTGGGTGGGTGTGGCCAAGTCAATGTCACTTCTTTGCCCTTTTTTAACCTACAAAACACAACACAACACAACTGGCTCACCCACAATGTAAAAGCAGCTGTGCTAGACTCAAAACGGCCCCGCAACAAGCAGGAACCTCACACAGCCACAAAAAGCCCAAAAAAACAACTTTCATACTTTACACACACACAACACAACACAACTGGCTCACCCACAATGTAAAAGCAGCTGTGCTAGACCCAAAATGGCCCCTGCAACAAGCAGGAACCTCACACAGCCACAAAAAGCCCAAAAAACCAACTTTCACACTTTACGCACACAAAATTCCACATACAGCTTTGTGAGATTTTGTGTGTTTGTGTAGTTAGAGTGAAACACTACAGAAACACACTAAATCTCAGAAAGCTGCACAAATATTATTTTATTTTATTTTATTTTATTTTTATTTTTATATAAAAGCAGCTAAATTTAAAACTTCCTAAACTTTAAATGGCTAGGTCTAAAAAAAGAACAACTAAAAAAAAACCCAATTAACTATTTTTTTTAAAGCTCCCAAAGGGGGAAAAAACTTACCTAATAGAACAGGGGTCTCCAACCTTAGCAACTTTAAGACTTGTGGACTTCAACTCCCAGAATTCCTCAGCCAGCTTTGCTGGGAGTTGAAGTCCACAATCTAGGCAGGAAGGCAGGCAGGCAGAAAGAGCTGCTTACCGATGAGCTTGATTGCAGGCAGGGAGATTCAGTTGCTTGCTGATGCATGGATTGTGATCATCATGCGATCAGCAGCTAAGGTAAGCAAGCTGGAGGCTGGGGGGGGGGGGAGAAAAAAAGAAACTTTTTTTCTTTTACATGGCTCTGGCGATCCAAGCTGAGTTGCCTGATTAGCAGGCAACTCAGCTGGGATCGTCAGAGCTTGGCTGGTCAGAGCCATTTAAAAGGGAAAAAAGGCTCTGATGATTGCGGGGCTCAGCTGGGCATGGGGGGCGGGGGCAGGGATTTTTGCTACCGGTTCTCCGAACTGCCCGCCGCCATCGCTACCTACTCGCCCGAGCCGGTCCGAACCGGGAGCATTTCACCCCTGAGGGAAGAGTAAGGGTACCCCTCGACTTACTGTATGTCCACCATTGAGCCTCGAATCTCCATTGCTAAGCGAGACAGCTGTTCAGTGAGCTTTCACCCACTTTACGACCTTTCTTGCCACCGTTGTTAAGCAAATAGTTGCAGCTCTTAAGTAAGTCACATGGTCGTTAAATGAATCCAGCTTCCCTGTGGACTTCGTTGGTCAGGTGGCAAAAGGGGATCACATGACTCTGGGACACTGAGACCATCATAAGTAAGAGTCAGTTTGGTTCAGGATCCCAAGCCTGTAGTTTGGTTTCTTCCTCGAGGTTCCAAAGCCTTGTGTGGGTATCTGTCCGGTTCCCAAGCTGGCAATTGGGCAGCTTATCCTAGGTTCCCAAGCCTAAAGTGGGTATCTTATATGGTTCCCAAGCCAAAGTCCGTACTGTTCGTATGAACTGCCAAATTCCAACAATCACTTATTTATTATTGAATTTACGCACCACGTTCTTTAGCGTTGCTTCTGGGAATTGATACTGTCGACCTGACGATGTAACTGAAGGTGCTGGAAGCACACAAATAAGATGTGGTTCTGGAACCCAACAAACATCTTGTCTTTCAGGCCAATAAAATGAATGAGCAAGAGAAAAAACAATATACCTTCTTCTCCCACCCACATAACTCGTGGTCTCGCATAGATATGGCTTGGATGAACCCAGATTTGATCAATAATTTAGAAGAGATGGAGATACTGCCAAATACTTGGGCGGGCCATACTCCCTTAACAATAAAATGGAAAGGTAGGGAGAAAAAGAAGAGATGGACCTTAAACCAAAGAATTATAAAAGAAAAATCTGATACACAAATAATGGAAAGGGAATTAAATATTTTTTTTAAGGAGAAAGGGAAAGAATATACAACACCACAGAATTTATGGGACACCACCAAAACATATATGAGTGGAATAACGATAGCGTATGTGGCGAAGAGAAACAAAGAGAAAAGGGAACAACAAGCGTCAATATTGGAGAAACTCAAAAAATTAGAAATAGCCCTACAGAAAGAACCCCAGGATGAGAAAATTATAGAGGAAAGAGATCTAATGAAACATAAAATTAATATATTACAACAGGAGGAAATGACACAGAATATAAAACTGGCAAAACAAAATTACTTTGAAACAGCAAATAAACCCGGTAGATGGTTAGCCCATAAATTGAAAAAAGAAAAAGCCAAAAAGTTGATACAACAATTACAAGACGAACAAGAGAATTTGCATCACAAGATCGACAGGAAAAAAAACATTATTCAAAATTATTTTCAAAAGTTATGCTGTCAAGAAAATATTGCTAAAGAGAATATTACAAAAATATTTACAAGAGAGGAAATTGCCAAATATATTAGAGGAAGACAGGGAAATGTTGAATAACAAAATCACCTTAACAGAGTTGAAAGAGGCAATTAAAAAACAAAAAAATAATAAAACCCCAGGGCCAGATGGAATTCCGGCGGAAGTATATAAAAAATTTCAGGAACCGTTAGAGGAAATAATGTTAGAAATTTACAACGAGGTATTAGAGAGAGCTAAAATGCCAAATTCGTGGACAGAGGCTTACATAACATTAATCCCAAAAGAAAATACAGATAACCAACATATCCAAAACTATAGGCCAATCTCGCTGCTAAATGCCGATTATAAAATCTTAGCGACAATAATGGCAGAAAGACTTAAAATAATATTAAACAAAATTATTCATTTGGACCAAAATGGGTTTTTACCCAAACAACAAATAAAATACAATACAAGGATTATAATGAATATATTAAAGTATTATGAGGCCCACCCTGAAAAACAACTAGCATTAATATTGGTGAATGCACAGAAGGCATTCGACAATCTAAATTGGCAGTTCCTAATTACTCAATTGACTATGATGAAATTTGGCGAGAAATTTATAGAAATGATTAAGGCAATCTATTTAAATCAAACAGCAAGAATTATGGTAAATGGAGACCTAACAGAAAAAGTCAATATAAATAAAGGGGTCAGGCAAGGATGTCCACTATCTCCCCTCCTATTTATTTTTTCATTAGAAGTCTTATTGATTCAGGTAAGGGAGAATAAGGTAATAAAAGGGTTAAAAATTAGAAAAGAGGAATATAAAACACAGGCCTTCAGTGACGATATGGCTTTTATACACACCCCAAGGCTGTGTGCTCTCCCCACTTCTCTCTGTATACCAATGACTGCATCTCTAACGATCCATCTGTTAAACTACTGAAGTTCACAGATGGCACAACAGTGATCGGTCTCATTCAAGACAATGATGAATCCGCATACAGACAGGAGGTTGAACAACTAGCCTCGTGGTGCGACCGGAACAATCTGGAACTGAACACACTCAAAACCGTAGAAATGGTGGTAGACTTTAGGAGAAACCCTTCCATACTTCCACCTCTCACAATACTAGACTAAGAGCCTTGATAGTACAGTGGTTTAATGCACCCTGTTATTAACACAGCTGCCTGCAATTTCTGCTGGTTCAAATCTCTCCAAGGCTCAAGGTTGACTCAGCCTTCCATCCTTTCTAAGGTAGGTGAAATGAGGACCCAGTTTGTGGGGGCAATAAGCTGACTTTGTATAAAATATACAAAAGAATGAAGGCTATTGCTTAACGCATTGTAAGCCGCCCTGAGTCTCCGGAGAAGGGCGGCATTTAAATCAAATTTAAAAAAAAAAAACAAAAAAACAGTATCAACAGTAGAGACCTTCAAATTTCTAGGTTCTAACATATCGCAAGATCTAAAATGGACAGCTAACATCAAAAACGTCATCAAAAAAGCACAACAAAGAATGTTCTTTCTGCGCCAACTCAGAAAGCTCAAACTGCCCAAGGAGCTGCTGATTCAGTTCTACAGAGGAATTATTGAGTCTGTCATCTGCACCTCTATAACTGTCTGGTTTGGTTCTGCAACCAAACAAGACAGACACAGACTTCAGAGGATAATTAGAACTGCAGAAAAAACAATTGCTACCAACCTGCCTTCCATTGAGGACCTGTATACTGCACGAGTCAAAAAGAGGGCTTTGAAAATATTCAGACCCCTCACATCCTGGACATAAACTGTTTCAACTCCTACCCTCAAAACGACACTATAGAGCACTGCACACCAGAACAACTAGACACAAGAACAGTTTTTTCCTGAACGCCATCACTCTGCTAAACAAATAATTCCCTCAACACTGTCAAACTATTTACTAAGTCTGCACTACTATTAATCTTCTCATCTTCTCATCGTTCCCATCACCCATCTCCTCCCACTTATGACTGTATGACTGTAACTTTGTTGCTGGTATCCTTACGATTTATATTGATATTGTTTCCTGATTGCTTATTTGTAACCTATGACTATCATTAAGTGTTGTACCTTATGATTCTTGATGAACGTATCTTTTATTTTATGTACACTGAGAGCATATGCACCTATTCTATTCTATTCTATTCTATTCTATTCTATTCTATTCTATTCTATTCTATTCTATTCTATTCTATTCTATTCATAATAGAGGATCCTCTGGAAACGGGAGAATTGCTATTACAGGAAATAGAGAAATTTGGTATAGTTGCTGGCTTAAAAATAAATAAAAATAAAACAAATATAATTACCAAAACGCAGGGTCAAAACAAGAAATTAGAGGAGAAATTAGGAATTCAAGTAGTGAAAAAAGCAAAGTACCTGGACATGTGGCTAACAGCTAGAACGTCATCCATAAAGGAAGATCATTACTTAAAATTATTGCAACAAATTCAAAAAGATTTAGAGAGTTGGGCAAAACTACAAATATCATTGATTGGAAGAATTGCTACTATAAAGATGAATATCCTACCAAAAAACTTATATTTATTTCAAACAGTACCCATTAAATTAGGGAAATTTTTTTTGAAAAACTGAACAAAATAATTCTTAAATTTATATGGTTGGGGGAAAAGGCCAGAATTAAACTAAAACTTCTACAAGATTTGAGAACTAAGGGTGGCTTTGGCCTCCCAGATTGGGAACTCTACTATCAGGCAGCAGGGATATCATGGCTCAACGAGTGAATAAATCTAAAAAATGGAAGATTATTAATGATTGAGGGACACAATTTACAGAGGGGTTGGCATGCCTTTATCTGGGAGGGAAAGGACAAAGCCCACAAGTACTTCCAGAGACATCTGGTGAGAGAAGCTCTGTTAGAGCCATGAATCTAAAATGGAGGAGGAAACGGTGAAAGAAAGAATGATAATTTGGGCGAAAAATTTTGGATACAATATAGAATTAGAGTATTGGAAAAAATTATGGGGAACAAATTACAAAATGACGTTGGCCGCCTATAAAGAGAATATCTATAAAATATTTTATAGGTGGCATTTACCCCAGCGAGATTGGCTAAGATGTTTCCAAATAACCCACACACACTGTTGGAAATGTAACCATCAACAAGGGACATACTACCACATGTGGTGGACATGTCCCAAAACCAGAGATTACTGACTAAAAATCAAAAAGTGGTTGGAGGAAATGACCGAGCAAAAAATTGACATGAAACCAGAACTATTTCTTTTGGGGATTATAAAAGAGAAAATAAGTAAAGATATTCAATACCTCATACTCCACATAATTACTGTGGCCAGAATTTCATTTGCCCAAAACTGGAAACAACAATATGCTCCTTCAAACACGATGATTATTAAAAAGGTGCTAGAGTGTGCAGAATCAGATAAGTTAAGGATGGAACTCAAAGACAGAGAGGAAACGATTTATTATGAAACATGGAATAGGTGGTATAATTGGCTGGAAAAGAAATCTAAAATCAATGTATAGTGATTGTTAAGAGAAAATATTATAATGAAAAGATAATATTTAATGTGTAGTAGGTATGTATATTATGTAGTGACTATATGAATAAGTATATAACAAACAAAATGAATATGTATATAATTGGCCGAAGGATAAAATGGATATTACTAAAGATGCCGGTACTGGAAAACTGTTTAATTTAATTTAATTTAATTTCCAATTTATATACCGCCCTTCTCCCTGAGGACTCAGGGCGGTGTACAGCCAAGATAAAAAACATAGAATACAAATATTAAAACATTTAAAAATATATATAAATTTTGACCCGAAAGTTAAGAATCACAGACTAATTAAAAGAATTTAAAAATTTTAAAAATTTCTTCTTAAGCCAACCCAGCTTGCTGAAAAAGGTAGGTTTTCAGGGAACGACGGAAGGCATTGAGGTCCTGGATTCTTCTTATCTCCGGGGGCAACTGATTCCAGAGGGTGGGAGCCCCCACAGAGAAGGCCCTCCCCCTGGGGGCCACCAGCCTACATTGTTTGGCTGATGGCACCCTGAGGAGGCCCTCTCTGTGGGAGCGCACGGGTCGATGGGAGGTCGTCAGTAGCAGCAGGCGGTCTCGGAGATAGCTAGGCCCTATGCCATGGAGCGCTTTAAAGGTGATAACCAACACCTTGAAGCGCACCCGGAAGACCACCGGGAGCCAGTGCAGCTCGCGCAGGAGCGGTGTTACATGGGAGCGCCATGTTGCTCCCATCACTACCCGCGCTGCTGCATTCTGGACCAGCTGGAGCCTCCGGGTACTCTTCAAGGGGAGCCCCATGTAGAGAGCGTTGCAGTAGTCAAGGCGAGAGGTGACGAGGGCGTGAGTGACTGTGCACAAGGAATCCCGATCAAGAAAGGGCCGCAACTGGCGAATCAGGCGAACCTGATAAAAGGTCCCCCTGGTAACAGCCGTCAGATGTTCCTCCAAAGACAGCTGCCTATCCAGGAGGACTCCCAGATTGTGAGCCCCTTCAGTGGGGGCCAAAGACTCGCCCCCAATAGTCAGTGATGGAGTCAACTGACTATATCGGGATGCCGGGAGCCACAGCCACTCAGTCTTGGAAGGGTTGAGCCTGAGCCTGTTCCTCCCCATCCAGATCCGCACAGCCTCCAGGCACTGGGACATCACTTCAAGGGCATCGTTGGGGTGGCCTGGGGTGGAGATGTACAGCTGGGTGTCATCAGCGTACTGGTGGTATCTCACCCCAAAGCCACGGATGATCTCGCCCAGCGGCTTCACATAAATGTTGAACAGAAGGGGCGAGAGGACCGATCCCTGCGGCACTCCACAAATGAGAGGCCTCGAGGTCGACCTCTGCCCCCCTGCCAACACAAACTGCGACCGGTCGGAGAGAAAGGAGGAGAACCACCGCAACACAGTGCCTCCCACCCCCAACTCTTCCAGCCGGTGCAGCATGATACCATGGTCGATGGTATCAAAAGCCGCTGAGAGATCTAATAGGACCAGAACAGAGGAATAACCCCTGTCCCGAGCCCTCCAGAGATCATCCACCAACGCGACCAATGCCGTTTCCGTGCTGTGCCCAGACCTGAAACCCGACTGGAACGGATCTAGATAGGATGTTTCCTCCAGGAATTGTGGAAACTGTTGCGCGACCACACTCTCAACAACCTTCGCAATGAAGCGAAGGTTGGAGACAGGACGATAGTTAGCCAATATTGCTGGATCCAGGGACGGCTTCTTGAGGAGAGGCCTCACCACCGCCTCTTTCAGGGCAGCGGGGAAGTGACCCTCACTCAACGAAGCATTAATGACGCCCTGGAGCCAGCCTCGTGTAACCTCCCGGGAAGCCAGTACCAACCAGGAGGGACACGGGTCCAGTAAACATGTGGCCGCACTAAGTCTCCCCAAAATCCTGCCCACATCATCGGGAGTCACAGCATCAAACTCCTCCCAGATAACATTCTCAAGACTGTTCCTCATCACCCTGCCCTGATCTACCCAGTCAGAGTCCAAATCCCCCCGGATCTGAGCGATTTTGTCATACAGGTATTGTCCGAAATCCTCCGCCCTACACTTCTGTTAAAGTGTAACTAAGATTTTAAAGATGTAAATGTTGAATACAAATATTTTTTTTAAAAAAATGAATGAGCAGGGCCTCGCGGATGCATAAATGTTACCAACGCATCATTTTGTTCGATCGAAATTTCCATGACGTTGCCTACCCACCATTTTTTGTCATAAATGTTCATTGGGGACATTGGGGGGGAGCTGGGGGGGCAGGGCGTGATGCAATCGGTGGCAGGGAATGATGGTGGGGAAGGGATCAAAATGGGAAGCCTCTGCCTGGAGTCTCTGGCAGCTCTGTTGTTCCCTCTGTACCTGACGGGTCTCTGCGTGGCTCTCAGCTCACTTCTCCCAGACCCGCGCACATGTTTGTGTGTGCGCGCGGGGATGTCCCCCCGCCTTGCAGCCCTGTGCCCTGAAGAGAGACCTTTTGCAATGGCAGGCTGCAAACTTGATAGTACAGGCCTTGATAGTACAGGGGTTTAGTGCACCCTGTTATTAACACAGCTGCCTGCAATTTCTGCTGGTTCGAATCTCTCCAAGGCTCAAGGTTGACTCAGCCTTCCATCCTTTCTAAGGTAGGTGAAATGAGGACCCAGTTTATGGGGGCAATAAGCTGACTTTGTATAAAATATACAAAAGAATGAAGGCTATTGCTTAACGCATTGTAAGCCGCCCTGAGTCTCCGGAGAAGGGCGGCATATAAATCAAATTAAAAAAAAAAAAAAAAAAAAAACTAATGAAAGCTGCTTTTGTGGAGTGCTTTCTTTTTCTCATCTATTACCACTTCAATGGTGTGTGCTCAAGATACTGTGAACTGCACATTCCCCCCAACCTGCCGCCAATCGCATCGCACCCTGACCCCCCAGGTCCCGCCCCCAGCCCCGGGGAAGGCTGTAAGAAGCTCCCATCCCAGCTTCTCTACTCCCATTCTTTTCCTCAACAATGTCAAAGCACGGGGCTGCAAGGGGGTTGGCTCCAGTGGTGGGTTCCTCCCGGTTCAGCCTGGTTCGGCCAAGCCGGTAGCAGTGACAATATGACATCACCGAACCGGTTCTGCCCCCCCTCCCACCCCCCGGGTTATTCTTACCTTTTATTTGGTCCCACCCCCAATCTATTGCTGCCTCCTGAGTCCCAGCTGATGGCTAGAGGGAAAAAAACTGTTTAAACTCTTGCCATGGGGCTTCAAAGGGCCACCCTACAGCTGATCAGTGTTAAAAGAAAACAAATGAGTAGACCGGTGCCTGCAAAAATAAATGGGTAGACCCAGTGGTGGGATTCTACTTCCGTAGAACTGGTTGTTAAGTAGTTAAGTAGTTAAGCAGTTCGGAGAACTGGCTGTTAAAAGAAATCTCCTTTTGTTTTTTTTCACTTTACAGGGTTAATCCTGTAAGGATTAATTACAACATTTGGTGTTGTTTCCTAGCCTAATCTTTATTACAGAAACTGCCTCTCCGGCAGTATGCCTAGACTTACTGTCACTTCCGGTTCCGGAGGCTATTTTTTTGCTTGACTTTCTTAAAGGGGAAGGGTTGTTTTAAGCTTTCTACACCGCTGTTGGGAAAAAATACTGCCCTGTTGGAGTTCTTCCAGCCAGGGTGCAATCATCAGCACTTTGAAGAAATAATTGAATCCTTTTGTGCATATGGACTACTCAGAGGGCTGAAAAAGTTATTTTTGACTGGTCCTCACACTTTTGACCAGTCCTCAAACTTACGACTGTCCTCACATTTTACGTTTTTCGCCCTAACTTGTCACCATGGTGAAGAGAAGCAGTTGTGAAATGAGTGACATGGTTGTTAAGAATGCTGCACGGCAGTGGTGGGTTGCTCCCGGTTCACACCGGTTCTCAAGAACCGGTAGTAAAAAAATTTAATAGTTCGGAGAACCGGTAATAAGATTGGCTGGCCACGCCCCCGAACCGGTTCCTGGTCCAGTCACTGTTGGCTTACCCCTCCCAATCTATTGCTGCCTCCTGAGTCCCAGCTGATGGCTAGAGGGAAAAAAAAACTGTTTAAACTCTTGCCGCGGGGCTTCAAAGGCCCTACAGCTGTTCAGTGTTAAAAGAAAACAAATGAGTAGACCAGTGCCTGCAAAAATAGAAAAAACAGCTTCAGCTTCAGCATAGGTTAATTAGCACAAGTTGATTTGATCGGCCTCCCGACTCTCAGCTGATTTGCTCTCAGCTGTTTTGCGCAGAACTGCAAAGAGTGCTGGAGCAGATTTTTTCCCCCTAGCTATGCTGAAAAAATGAAACTGAAAGTAAAGCAGGGTCTTTGCTGCAACGTGATAAAATGAGGCAGAGAGAGATTTCTTTATCTTTTTCCTCACCAAAAAAGGTAAGTGCAAAACTGCAAACAATGGGAAATTTAGGGCAAATATGAGAGTTCAAGATTTTAAAACACAAAAGAAAAAAAGCTCTATTTAACTAGGGAATTGTAATAATTGAGATACTATTAATTGTATATTGTGTTGAAAGCAGAAATGGTTAAGTTGTGGTTTGGAGGAATATATGGGGGAAATTATTTGGTTTATTATTATTGGTAAATATAATTAATTGATTTCTAAGAAATTGGATTGCATGAAAATAATTGGAATATTCATGTTCATATTGATTAATATACAAAAAAGATAGTTATATAACTAATTGGTTTATATTAAAATGTTGAATTTGTATTAAACAACTGTAATATTACATAATTAACCAATGTGAGGATGGATATAAAAATAGATGACAATGGGAAGGGGTATAATATAGAATAGAAGGGAAAAATTGAATTTGATTAAGATTAGAGATGAGGATGAAGGGTAATATTGGTTTTTTAAAAAAATAGATGAGAAATAAATATGGCAAAAAGGAAATATAGAAATTGTAAATTTAATTGAAATGACTAAACACTGTTTAAATTTATGAACCGGCCAAATACTCTGTTCAAAGAAAATACATTGTATGTTTGTACATGTGTTTCTAATTATTGCTATTTATTCATATTTGTTCTCTTTTATTCTTTAAAGATTAACAATTCATTATTTTTTTTTATAGAAACTTTATTGAGGTTTTTTTTACAAACAAAAAAAAAGTAAAACAAAAAGGAAAAACAAACATTCAGACAAAAACATAAAACACATAAGTATAATAACATTTTCAATTAGTATCGGATGTGCAGTGTTTTAACTTTTTACATAAATAGTACTTGGTGATATTTCAACTCACTTTTGACCAATATTTGATACACCTTTGGATCTTTCTTTCATTTTATCATGCAACCACTTATACCACCTTTCCCACACCATATAATAAACTGACTTCTCATCATTTAATTCATAAGTTAATTTAGTCATCTCTGCGCACTCGAGTATTTTCTTAATTGTAAGCTCTTCTGGTGGTTGAGTTTTCTCTTTCCAGTACTGTGTGTATGCCAATCTGGCGGCTGTAATTTTATGGATCATTAAATGTGTCATTTCCTTTCCATATGGCTTCTTTATTATTCCCAGGAGGAAAATCTCTGGTGTTAGTTCAATATCTTCGTCAATTATTTCAAATAACCACCTCCTAATTTTATTCCAGTATCCTTTCGCTTCCGGGCATGTCCACCACATGTGAAAGAAGGTGCCTTGACCATAGCCACATTTCCAACAGTTGGGATGTATATTGGGATATATCTTTGCTAGTCTGGCCGGGGCTAGGTACCATCTATGGAACATTTTGTAATGGTTTTCCTTGTATGCCACCACTCTAGTCAATTTAAGATTCCTGTTCCATGCCTCCTCCCATTCCCCAAAATTTATATCGTGCCCTATATTTTTCTCCCATGCAATTATTTGGTTCTTTGTGACATCTTCGAACTTATCATCGCCTAATAAATAATTGTATAGTTTTGCCAGAATCTTTTTATTTGTTCCCATCAGGACTTTATCCAATCCGTTTGGTCCAAGTTCTAAACCGTATTGTTCTTTGTCTCTCTGGTATCTGGATTTTACTTGTGAGTAGGTCCACCAAACTAAGATTATTCCTTGCTCTCGTAAGGTGTCATTTGGTTTAAGCCTCCCTCCTTCGTCTAAAATATCTTTGTATCTGCCCATTTTCTCCCTCTCCCACCTATTGGGGTGGGTCAGGGCCTCCATCGTTGAGAGCCAATTTGGGATTTTTTTATAATATTTTTGCTTAATCTGGATCCATGTTTGTATCAAGGAGTCTCTAATTTTATGTCTATGGAAATGTGTCTTCCTTTTCTTCTCCGTGTCCCAAATGTGGGCATGCCACCCTTTTTGCAAGTCATGGCCTTCTAGGGTAAGAATCCTCTCATTTTCCAGGGTGATCCAATCTCTTATCCAAACTAGTTTAGCTGCCCTGTAGTATGTTTCCCAATCCGGGAGTCCAAATCCCCCTATATCTCTTTTACCCCTTAAAATTTTAATGGAAAATCTCGGTATTTTCCCCTCCCATATAAATTCTCTGATGATTTTGTCTAGTTCTAGAAAGAATTTTTTATCTAAATTTATCGGTATATTTTGGAATAAGAATAATATTCTGGGGAGAATGTTCATCTTGATTGTGGCTATCTTACCCAAGAGTGATAGTCTTATTTTTTTCCAACTATCTAGGTCTTGTTTCATTTTTCTAATTAGGGGAGTATAATTATCGTCTTTCAGGGTCGAACATCTTGCTGTAATCCAGATTCCTAGGTATTTAATTTTTTTGGCAACCTGTAATCCTAGTACTTCTTCTATCTCGTTTTTCTGGCTCTCAGTTGTGTTCTTAATCAATACTTTGGTTTTAGTTTTATTCAATATGAAGCCTGCCACCTCTCCATATTTACTTAATTCCTCTAATACTTTTGGTCCCGATTCTATGGGGTCTTCAAGGATTAGAGCTACGTCGTCCGCAAATGCTTGCGTCTTGTAAATCTCCTTCCTGATCTTCAATCCTTTTATTTCCTCATTAGTTCTAATTTTCCGCAGAAGAACTTCTAGGGCCAAAATAAACAATAATGGGGATAGGGGACAACCTTGCCTTACTCCCTTACTAATTTGGAATGTTTTGGTCCTATCCCCATTCACCAGGATACTCGCCTTTTGGTTATTATAGATAGATTTAATCATCATTTCAAAATTTGTTCTGAATTTCATAATCTCAATTTGTTTAGTCATAAATTTCCAATTTAGATTGTCAAATGCCTTTTGAGCATCGACAAAGATCAGAGCCATCTGTTTTCCGGGGTGTTCTTCATAGTACTCTAGAGTGTCTAGCACGATTCTCAAATTATCCCTAATTTGTCTCCCCGGAAGAAATCCGTTCTGATCTTTGTATATCCAATTATTTAAAATCTTTTTCATTCTTTCTGCCATTATACCCATGAATAATTTGTAGTCAGTATTTAGGAGCAAAATTGGTCCGTAATTTTGAATTTGTTTTGGGTCGGCACCTTCTTTCGGCACAAGTGTAACATGCGCCTCTTTCCATGACTCTGGAATTTTATAGTCTAACAGTGCATCATTAAAAATTTCTACTAATTTCGGTTGGAGTGTTTCTTCTAATTTTTTATATATTTCCCCTGGGAATCCGTCGAGTCCTGGCGCTTTGTTATTTTTCAATTTGGAAAGGGCCATTTTTAATTCTTCAATTGTAATCTTTCTGTTAAGCATTTCTTTCTCATCATCCGTTATTTGTGGGAGCTCTGCTTTTGTCAAATATTGTTCTATTTTGTCATCCGGTACCTCCTCTTCTTTATATAGGGATTCGTAGTATTCTCTCACCCTATCCAGTTTTTCTTCCTCATTAGTCAATAGTTTGCCCTTAGAATCTTCTAAGGTATGAATTATTCCCCTTTCATTTTCCTTTTTTAATTTATAGGCCAGCCACCTGCCCGATTTGTTAGTATTCTCAAAGAGATATTGTTTCGTTCTTTTCATTCTTTGTGCCAGCTCTTCTTGCTCCATGATATTTACTTTATGCTTCCACATCATCCAATTTTCTTTGGCTACTTCATCTTCTGGGTTATCTTGGAGTTTTCTTTCTGATTCTCCTATATGATTTAAATAGTCTTCCAGGGTCTTCCTTTCTTCTTTATTTTTATGTGCGGTGTATGAAATCACGACTCCTCTCAGATAGGCCTTCATTGTATCCCATACTATTGCGCGGGATGTGCCTTTGTTTTCATTTTCCTTGAAAAAGAAGTTTATTTCTTCTTTGAATTTTTGTATACAGTCTCTATCGCCCAATAATTTAGCATTAAACCTCCACCTCCATTGGTGTTTTCTCTGAACAGGTTTCCATCTAATTTCTAGTGGATTATGGTCTGCCCAATTGTTTGGGTTAATTACAGCTGTTCCAATTTCTAACCCCAGATTCCTACTGACCCAAGCCATGTCGATTCTGGACCATGACTTTTGTGCATTTGAAAAGAAGGTATATTGCCTATCGTTTGGGTGCAGGGTACGCCAAATATCAATTAGATCTAGTTCATCAACTAACTCGAAAAAAGCTCTCGGTAAATTTGACCTTTTATTTTTTTTTACTTTATTGCTCTTGTGGTCCTTCTCCGAATCGACAATGCCATTAAAATCCCCTATCATACAGATTTCATTATATGCCATTTTCACTAATTGTTCATGGAGTTTCTTGAAAAATTCTCCCTGTTTTTTATTTGGGGCATAAATGCCCACTAACAATACCTTGGAATTCCCTCTCTTAATTTCAATCATGAGGCTTCTACCCTTTGTATCTTTGAATTTTAGTTCTGCTTCAATTCCTTTTTTTACGTAGATTACCACCCCGCTCTTCTTTTTCTCTGCCAGCGAATCAAATGTTTGACCGAATTTTTTATATTCTAAACATTTACTCTCTTCTTTTTTTATGTGCACCTCTTGTAAACACATTATATCAACATTTTGTTTACCTAATTTTGTTAATATTCTTTTCCTCTTTTTGTAATCATTTAGTCCATTAACATTTACGGATATTATTTTCAAATCGTTCATCTCTATACCCCTATCTGATTATTGGATTATTGAAACAAGAACAAGAACAAGAACAATTCATTCTTTATCTTAATATCTTTATATTTGTTTGGGGTTGGCTTTCTTCCCTTTCATCTTTTTTATTGTACAGCAATCTTTCTCCTCAAACCTACCATCTCTCTCTTTTCTTTCCTTCTTACTTTCTCTTCCCCCCTTCTTCTCCTCCCTACTACCTCTTCCTTTCTCTTTCTCCTCCTCTCTTCCTCCCTCTCTTACCCTCACTCCTACTCTAATTTCCCTTCCCTTCCTTCATCCCTCTCTATTGCTGTATCCTTTTATGCATATGGACTACTCAGAGGGCTGAAAAAGTTATTTTTGACTGGTCCTCGCACTTTTGACCAGTCCTCAAATTTACGACTGTCCTCACATTTTACATTTTTGCCCTATCTTGTCACCATGGTGAAGAGAAGCAGTTGTGAAATGAGTGACACGGTTGTTAAGAATGCTGCAATGGGCATAAATGTGAGGATGGTCATAAGTGTGAGGACCAGTCAAAAGTACGAGGACCTGTCAGAAATGACTTTTTTCAGCCCTCTGAGTAGTCCCTATACACATAGCCATGGCCACCCGGTCACACGACCAGCTAGCCACGCCCACCCAGTCACATTACCTCCAAGCCACGCCCACAAAAGAAGCCACGCCCACAGAACCAGTAGTAAAATAATTTAGAACCCACCCCTGGTTGACTCCCCCCACGCACGTACACACAGACAAACACGTGTGGGGGTCTGGGAGAAGTGAGTGGAGAGCCATGCAGAGGCAATGATGGGGGAGGGAACAAAATGGGAAGCCTCTGCCCACAGCCTCTGGCAGCTTAAAAAAAAAAACCTGCGGAGCAGCGGCTTCCCTTTTTGTCCATCCTCCCCTCCATTGCCTCCACACTTGCACTGACTATGCCTGATGCCGAGAGGGCAGTTCTGCTTCTGCCCCCTCCCCCCGCAATGCCAGAAGCTGCATGCCACCGCCATTCACCTGCTGCGTTCCCCCAACAACTCCAGCGATCGCCTATCACCCATTGCACCTGGCAGGCAGAAGCCCCATGGCCTAAAGGTCCCATTCCGTCTCATTCCCATCTCCTTCCTTCCTCCGCACTCAGGAAGGGACTAGGGGAGGGGAAGAGATTGGCAGCATGGCTTTCCCACACACGGGCGGGGCTGTCCCAGTGAAAGGCCAGCAAGCAGGGTGTTGGATTCGTATCCTACATTTGGGTAGATAATATATCAAAAATGTGTACTATGACTTTAACTACTGTAAAGTAACTAATTGAGTAATTGGTTGAAACGGAAATATAAGGAAGGCAGTAAGCTCAGCAGTATTCTCGCTTGCTCACTTATGCTTTGCTGATACTGCTCACTCCTACTCGTGATGTTATTGCTGAGAGATATTGTGTCGGAGTTACGGAACTAGAAATGTAAGCAACAATGTTTTGTATTGAAAGCTTTATCTTTGTTTACGAGAAGCTTTGTTTGAACTATCACAGTAAAGACTATACTTTTTACTAAAACGTTCAGAGTTTGGAAGTATCTGTGTTGCAACGCTGTATGGTATACCGCTGTGCTCTGCAGAGGGCAACTTACCCTCAACACTGGTTATGGGCCCAGAGCCACAGTTTATTTACCAGTTATAGCATTAAGAAAGCTGCGACACACAGTAATTGCTCCAAACGTTCTGATACGTATTTAATATCCTGTTGATGATGGCACAAGGTCAAGTTCCCAATTTATCGTTGGTTACCCGGCTGGATGGCTCCAACTACAAATCCTGGTCCACTAAATGCAGTCTCCTGTTGCGGAATGAAGGGCTATGGGATGTAGTGCAGAATCCACCAGACGTTACCTCCTGGAATGCTGATAATGCCGAGGATGCCAGGAAGATAGCCAAGTTCCAGAGGAAGAATGAAAATGCAATGTGTATTATTGGTTTGTCTCTAGACGATACACAGCTTGTTCATATTGAAGGTGAACAGTCTGCTGCAAAATGTTGGGACAATTTGAAACGTCTTTATATTCGTGACAATGTAGGAGCACAAATTAACCTTACACGAAGATTGTTTCGTACAAAGCTACTTAAGGGTGGTGATATGTTAACACACATTAATTGCATAAAAACTATTTTTAGTGAGCTACATCAAAAAGAAGTGGTTTTTTCTGAGCAGCAGCAAGTTTATGTACTGTTATCATCGCTAGACGAAAGTTACGATGACATAGTAACATTATTCGAGGTTCTCACACAACATGAACTAACTTTGGCAAATGTAACTTCACGATTACTAGAAGAGGCCAGAAGGAGAGAAGAAAGAAAACAATTAAGAGAAGAACCTGAGTCAACTAATGTAAATGTAAAAGCAAATAACCATGTATATACTGTAAAACAATGTTTTAATTGTGGAAAGAAGGGTCATATAGCAAAGTTTTGCAGAAAACCAAAACTACAAACCATGGTTAAATGTAAGATAAAAGATAAACAACAATGTAATGTAACTATGTTTGGTAAGAAACCAATTAACCACGATATGTGGATTATTGATAGTGGTGCGTCGTTATGTCTTGTCCGAACACCAAACTATTTTGTCAAAATGTTGCCTAGTACTAATAAGGTATCTTTAGCAAATGGCTGGAAGCTAAAGGCACGTGGTGAAGGAATGGCAATATGTCCATATGTAAAGGAACAAATGCATATGTTATATGTACCAAACCTAAATTTCAATTTAATTTCAGTTAGAGTATTGGTTAAGATGGGATATACAGTATTGTTGAGACAAAATGATTGTTTAATTGAAAAAGGTGAAACCAAAATTGTTGGGAAACTGAATGATGGTTTATATGTACTATCTAGTAACCATGTTACCAATGTTGTATATTCAAATGTAAAACCGCATGATGAATGTATACATCTATTGCACAGACGAATGGGACATATCAGCTTTAAAATGTTACAGCAAACTGTTAGATTAGTTAATGGGTTGAAGCTGAAACCATGTAACCAGTATTTAAATTGCAATGTTTGTAATGAGCAGAAAAGTAGAACAATTCCTGCTAATAGGTTTGATGGGTTTAAAACCAAAAGACCACTGGAGGTGGTATTTGCTGACTTAATAGGACCAATGCAAGCTAGTTTAGGGGGTGCTTGTTATATTCTCAGTATAGTTGATCATTATTCTAGGTATGGTTTTTGCTATCTATTGAGAACAAAGGCAGAAACTTACCGATATTTTACTCAATGGATTAAGTTTGTGGAAAGGAAAACAAACCACAAAATAATTACCATTGTAACTGACAATGGTACTGAATTTGTCAATACAAGGTTTAAATCAATGTTAGAAAATGCTGGTATAAAGCATAAATGTTCGGCCCCTTATTGGCCACAACATAATTCTTATGTGGAGAGAAGAGGACAAACTCTACAAGCAATGATGAGATCCATGTTAGCTGATGCAGGTTTACCAGCTAATTTATGGGGAGAAGCCATTATGTGCGCAAACACAATTTTAAATAACATCATAAATACAACCACTAATAAAATTCCATATAGTGTATGGCATGGAAGAAAGCCAGATTTGAGCTATATTCACACATTTGGAACACCCGCATGGGTACATATCCCAGCACAATTAAGGCGTAAGGGCCAGAGTAGGGCACAACAATTAATATTTGTTGGTTATAATTCCAATCACAGATCCTACAGATTTTGGCAAAAAGGGACATCAACTATAGTTAGCAGTGCAAATGCCAAATTTATGGAACATATAGGGTGGAATAAATTAAATACTGAAAATGAGTTAGTTATTGAAACCCAGATTAACAATAAAATGCCTGATACTCAGAGCGAAGAGTTGGAAAAAGAGCTAGTACAGGAAGAGGTAAAGGTAGAAAGGCAATCTGTAAGTCCTGAACTCCCAAGAAGGTCGAATAGAGTGACGAGACCACCTGATAGATATCAAGCAACAACAGTCTATCAAGTAAATAGGGTCCCAACTACATATAATGAATTAACCACATTCCCAATTGAAGATCAGAAAGTGTGGAAAGGTGCAATGACTAAAGAGTTAAAATCTTTACAGAATCTAAAAGTATATGAATCTGTACCAATTCCAAAAGGTAAAAATATAATTGGTAGCAAATGGATATATAAACTAAAAAATGGGATAGATGGGACACCAATATATAAAGCTAGACTAGTAGCGCAAGGGTTTAATCAATCGTCCAATGATTATGATGAAGTATTTGCTCCAAGCTTGAAAGCTATCACATTAAGAGCAGCATTGGTGTGGGCGGCTAGAAATAAATATTTAGTGCATCATTTAGATGTAGAAACCACATATCTTCATGCTCCATTACAACATGAAATATATTTAAAGAAACCATTAGGATTTGATGAAAATGGAGACACTGACTGTTGGCTGTTAAAGAAAAGCCTGTATGGATTGAAGCAGTCAGGTTATGAATGGAATCAGTGCATTGTAAAAACACTGAATAATATTGGATTTAGGGCAGGATTAGCAGATCCATGTTTATTCAAAATGGAAAGAGATAATACAATATCATTATTACTTCTATTTACAGATGATATAGCTTTAATCACAAAGAATGAGCAAGAGGCCAATAAGATTATTAATGAATTAGCATCTCATGTCAGAATTAAAAATCTAGGGGAGATACAACAATACCTAGGTGTTAGAATTGAAAAAACTAGGGGAGGATTTAAACTATCTCAAACCGATAAAATAAACAATCTATTGAAACAATTCAGAATGGAATTGTGCAAACCAACAAAAACTCCTATGATTCCAGACTATTGCAACACTGCTGTGCAAAGTCCAGTGTTTGATAAAGGGATATATCAATCATTAATTGGCAGCTTATTATACATTAGTAATTGGACTAGACCCAATATCGCTTTTAGCATGAATCAGTTAGCTAGATACAACATGCAACCTACAGAATTTCACTGGCAAGGTGCAAAACGTATCCTTAGATATTTAAAAAACACCATGCATCATGCTTTATATCTGCAACCAGCAGAAGAATTGCGTTTAACCGCTTATGCAGATGCTAGTTTTGCTACAGATGTTCATACAAGAAAATCAACGTCAGGAATAGCCATATTTCTGGGAAAATCTTTGATAGGGTGGCGTTCAATAACACAGAAACATCTGAGTCTGTCTACAATGGAGGCGGAGTTTTCTTGTTTGTCTTTATTATGTACAGATTTGATCAGTATTAAACAACTAATGATAGATATAGGAATAGATATACAAGATCCTATAATAGTCAATGAAGATAACCAAGCAGCGATAAAAATGGCTACAAATATAGCCGTGAAGACTAGAACAAAACATACAGATCTTCGATATCTTAATGTCAGGGAATGTATAAAGAACAAAATGATTGAGCTTGTATATTGTGCTTCAGAAGATAACGTGGCAGATCATTTCACGAAAGCACAGGGAAGTAGAAAGCATATAGATACATGTGAACAATATGGTTTAAGATCGTAGATATATCAGTCTACCCAAAGGGGAGAATGTTGGATCCGTATCCTACATTTGGGTAGATAATATATCAAAAATGTGTACTATGAGTTTAACTACTGTAAAGTAACTAATTGAGTAATTGGTTGAAACGGAAATATAAGGAAGGCAGTAAGCTCAGCAGTATTCTCACTTGCTCGCTTATGCTTTGCTGATACTGCTCACTCCTACTCGTGATGTTATTGCTGAGAGATATTGTGTCGGAGTTACGGAACTAGAAATGTAAGCAACAATGTTTTGTATTGAAAGCTTTATCTTTGTTTACGAGAAGCTTTGTTTGAACTATCACAGTAAAGACTATACTTTTTACTAAAACGTTCAGAGTTTGGAAGTATCTGTGTTGCAACGCTGTATGGTATACCGCTGTGCTCTGCAGAGGGCAATTTACCCTCAACACAGGGCATGGAGATGCTGGTGCGGCCGCGGCGCTGATCTGCAACCTGGTGGTGGCCATCTGGGCTGGGCTGCGGCCAGCCTTAGATCGGCAGTGCTGCCTTGGCCCCGCCCCCTGGGTGTGCATGCAGGAGTCGGCAAGCACACGAGGGCTGGTGTCCTGGGCGAAAGGAACCGCTCAAAACACTAGTCCCCAGGGACGCCGGGCTTGGTGCGCACTCGACGCCTCCTGTGCGCACACCCAGGGGATAAGGCCAAGGCAATGCTGCAGGATCTAAGGCTGGCCACAGCCCGGCCCAGATGGCCGCCACCAGGTTGCAGATCAGCACCCGGTTGGCCTGGGCTGAGGCGCCGTGGGCCAGTTCTTCGCTGTTTCCAGGGCGGCCCCACAGGCCAGATCTAACTAACTCGCAGGCCACATCTGGCCCACAGGCCTTGAGTTTGACACCCGTGGTCTAGAGTATTGTTTAAGTGCCTTATTTGTGCTCCAACCAGACTCATCTTTTAGTTACACATTTTTAATATCTTGCAGATCTTTTCCAGAATGAGGTTTTACATGGCCTATGAAGGAGGAGGCAAAAAGGGGCTGTGGATTGAGGCCATGGCAAAAACTAATTTTATTTCTTTTACATGTAATTAAAATTGAATATAGTTAATGATTACTCCCCAGTCATGTATTTAAACATTTTTTCTGGTCTGTCATATTCAGAATTGCAATTTAATAACATTTTGGGTGATTTCCTGGGATTAGCTCCAAGGCTTTTGAGAATTGTTTTGGGCTCAGGGTTTCAGAGTAAGAACTAAACTTTGTTTTGTTATTAAGGTCAAAATGGTACTACAAGTATTCTGACAGCAAAGTGAAAATTATAATAAGTACTTAGGTTGAATTTCAATTAACCAGAAAACTGCTCTTAAAGTTATTTTGTGGGAGAGGATACTTATCTTCCTATTTAAAGCAGAAGTGCATTAATTTTGAAAATGTTGTATTTATTGAAATTCTTGTTTTATAGGATTTCCGGAAAGGAATGCACCTATATCTTACCAAGTTTCAGCATAAGAATGCTTCTACAGGTAATTTGTGATGCTTGTGGGTTTTGTATTTTCTTTTGTCTACAGAATATTCCATTTATGAAAGAGGATAACATTTATAAATAATCCCATATTGAATTTCTCTAACTAAAAAGACAAGGGACATAATTTTCCAGCAGTGTAGTTTCCTCTAAATCGGGCATATCCAACCTATAGTCCGCAGGCCGCATGTGGCCCTGGACAGCTAGTAATATGGCTCCACAAGATAATAAAAAATATAAAATAAAGGGAGTCTGTTATTTATATACATTAACTCAGTGGTGAAATCTAAACATTTTCCCTACCGGTTCTGTGGGCGTGGCTTGGTGGTCATGTGACCAGGTGGGCGTGGCCAACTCAATGTCACTCACGTTAAGGGGTGCCTCGCCTGGCCCCTCCCCTCCCAGCCATTTCTTGTCACACCCAGCCTCAACATATCTATAGTTCTGTAAAAATGTTGTTCACCTTTTTTTGACTTTATTATCTACATACTATAGATGTACTTTCATGGACCACTGAAAAGAGGAAATGGCTCACATGCTTTGCCCAAGAGTTTGATAGGCAACAGGCTTTTAAGGGGCTGCCAGAAAGAAGGGGGGGGGAGGCAATGTATTTTCCAAAGAAGCAGAAGGCAAAACAAGAAGCAATGGATGGAAACTGAACAAAGAGAGAAGCAACCTAAAACTAAGGAGAAGCTTCCTGACAGTGAGAACAATTAACCAGTGGAACTGCTTGTCTCCAGAAGTTCTGGGTGCTTGATCACTGGAGGTTTTTAAGAAAAGACTGGACAGCCATTTCTCAAAGGTGGTTTGCAGCTTTGCAACATTTTAAGGAGGTGATAATTGCTCTTGACTGAACACCCAGACATCTCATTAAAGTTAATATTCCTTTCCCTGGGGGGGGGGGGAGCAGCAAAAAGTGTCCGTTTATTATTGTATCTGAGGGAAAATGAGACTAAGACTCATTTGCTGTTTCTTAGCTGAGGCGGCAATCGCTCTGCCGCGCGAATCAGCTGAGCTAATAAACAGAATATAGGAGAGGTAAGAGGAGGGGGAGGGCAGGTGGGTGGGGCCAGTCAAAAATTTCCCTACCCAGACGCCAGAACCGGTCCAAACCGGTAGCATTTCACCCCTGCATTAACTATATTATATATTTTATATGCGGCCCAACACAATCCTCTTCATTCAGTGTGTCCCAGGCAAGGCAAAAGATTGGACATCCATGTTCTAAATTAACTTGACCCTTCCCACAATCTTTTATTTGGTGTATTAGAGCACTGCAGTGCAGTAGTAATCTGCTATCATAGAGTACCATAGTGAAATCTGAGCTTTTTCCTTTTCTTTCCTCAATACTTTTCAAAGTAAGCCAGTCTTTTTTTTTTTCAATTTTTTATTAATAATAAACAAACATACATATACAGACATACACATTTAAACAAACTATACATTAACTATACAATAAAATCAAGTCATACAGCTTGAGCTTTGAAAATAGAGCTACTTCGGTAATTCATATATCTATGTATCTATGTATATTTATCCTTCATCATATAACGATGTTTATATAACAATATTTCATTTTATTTCCTTATTTTTGTGTCCTTGGGTGGTATTCCCTTATTTCATGTTCTTTTTATCTAACCAATTGTACCATTTTTGCCAAATTAAGTAGTAATCTGAGTCTTCTTTTCCCTGTATTTCTTTGGTAAGTTTGTCCATTTCCGCACATTCCATTGTTTTTTGTATTATTTTTTCCTCTGATGACGTATCATCCAGTTTCCACATTTGTGCGAAAGTAATTCTAGCTGCAGTCAGAATGTGTATTATCAAATATTGTGTCTCTTTTTTGTAGTCCTTTGTCAGTATTCCTAATAAGTATGTTTCCGGTCGAAGGGGCACTTTCTGGGTGGTAATTTCTTCCAGCTGATTTTGAATCGTTTTCCAAAATTTTTTAACCTTTGGGCATGACCACCACATGTGGTAATAGGTCCCCTTATGTGTTCTACACTTCCAACAGTTCTGATTAGTATTGGGGAACATCCTTGCCAGACGTGCAGGGGGGAGATGCCACCTATAGAACATCTTGTATGTATTTTCTTTGTAGGGCACGGACATTGTCAGTTTAGTATTTACTTTCCACATTTTCTCCCAATTTTCTAAATTAATATTATATCCAAAATTTTTAGCCCAAGTAATCATATTTTCCTTCACCACTTCTTCTTCCAATTTGTATTTTAATAGATAGTTGTATATTTTAGTTATTAATTTATCGTCTGATTGCATTATAATTTTATCTAATTCATTTCTTTCTTTTTGGATTCCAAATTTTTTCATGTCAATTTTATATCTTGATTTTATCTGTAAATACGGCCACCAGTCAATGTCCGTGCCCTGCTGTCTCAATTCCTCTCTTGTTTTCATTTCTCCCTCTGTGTTCAACAGTTCATCGTAAGTTTTCATCTTGTCTATATCCATTGTGTTTGGATAAATTTGGGCCTCCATGGTTGATAACCATTTTGGGATTTTGTCGTAGTGTTTTCTCCTTATTTCGGTCCAAATTTTTGCCGATGCTCCTCTGATATAATGTCTCCTGAAGTGTTCATGTTGCCTGGGTTTTTCCTCCCATAGAAATGCGTGCCAGCCTTTCGACAGGTCAAATCCTTCTAATGCTAACGTGCGTTTATCTTCGAGTGTTATCCAGTCTTTAATCCAAGTTAATGCTGTTGCATTATAGTAAATTTGCCAATCTGGTAATCCCAGGCCACCCCTCTCTCTAGTATCTTGCAGGTGTTTCAGTTTAATCCTCGCTCTTTTTCCTTGCCATATATACTTTAATGTCATTTTATCTAGATCTTTAAAATATGATTTTCCTGGGTTTATCGGTATTGTTCTAAATAGATATAATAATTTCGGTAAGATTGTCATTTTGATTGAAGCGATTTTGCCTAATAGTGATAGTCTCAATTTACTCCATGCCTCTAAGTCCTTTTGAATTTGTTTGGCCAATTTATTATAATTATCTTCTTTAAGGGATGATACTTTATTGGTGAGCCAAATTCCTAGGTATTTTATTTTTGTAAGCCAGTCTTGTATTATATTAAGTACTTGATAAATTTCTTTCAATAAGATAAGTGGTAGATAATGTGAAAACACTGTTGTTTTTAATATTGTGTGTAACAACAGCAGTATATTAGGTTTTGTATAGAACACAAATATGCAATGATAAATGCCTAAATCTTGTAATTTAAGTACAGGTAGTCCTCAATTAGTGACCACTTCGTTGCTAAGTGATGTGGTCAGTCAGTGGGAACTGAGAGATTTCAAGAATTGAGGCCACTTCCGAAATGACACCTGCTTCCAGAATGGCACAAGGCAGCTTCTCTATAGGAAGGCCACATGGTGAATTGGCTGGGTGCTTTTTTAGAAAGGCAATTTCCAGAGATTATCTTTCCAAGGCCTTTTTATGGAGTCTGCCTTGCGTCATTCTGGAAGCACCCACCATTCTCGCATTCTCTCAGAAGGATGCAATTTTCCAGTTGTGCCCTTCTGAGAGATCTCATGAAAAGCACCCTCTTCCAAAATGGTGCGAGGCAGCTCTGCAGAAAGGTTGTGTATCACATTAGCTGGGCACTCTTTTGGAAAGGTGATTGTTGTGGCACGCTAGCTGCCAGCGGAGTTGGCGGCAGACTTGGACGATGAGGAGGTTGGGGAGGAACTTTGGCCAGTTCTGGAGTCTGGGGAAAGCTCTGATGGATGCTCTGCATCGGATGCAGAGATAGAGCCAGGGCCGTCCGACATTTCCCAGCCACCGGAGAAGCAGCTGCCTTTGGAGGCTGATATGAGTGAGAAGGAAAAACAGCTGGGGCCTGTTCCAGATGCACATATGCGCAGAGCAGTTAGGAGAGGTGAACAACGGAGGACAAGGAGTCGACTCAGGAAGCAAAGCACACATGGACGCTGAATGGCCCCTCCCTGGCTGGGGAATAAATAGAAGAAAAGGGGAGTGGTTGTCGTAGGAGACAACAGTTCGTATTTCTGAAGATTTTGCTCATTGTGTTTCGTGCCACAAAGACTACTTGCCAGAACTTAATTTGCAGCCTTTTGGCTGGGAGCTCATGGTCTTGCAATTATCGCAAGGAACTGATAAGGTCTGTTACTGCAGTTAACTCCTTGAAGGACTATTGCCTGGACTTTTTGGTGGGTGAATGCAGTCAATTCACAAGAGGTAAATAAAGAGGGGTTTTTCATGACAAGGAGTCTGTTTCTTGTTTCTGCTAAGGCTGGGTCAGAACAGGTGATCTTCAAAAGAAGCAAGTGGAGCAAGACATGATAGGGCAGGGAGGAGGACTGTGGGGACCCAGCTTGCCTGGAAGTAGGCCCAAGGGACCCAGCAGGGTAGGATGCGGGGGAGATAGGCAGGTGGGGGCAGTTGCAGCATCCCTGTGGTCAGTTGTAAAGGGCAGGTAGATTACCAAGTCCAAATTGTGATCATGTGACTGTGGGGCACTGGCGCAGACATAAGTACAGGTTGTCTCAAAGGTGCTTTTTCAAAAGGCAACTGAACTTTCTTTTTTCCTTGAAGACATTTTGCTTCTCATCCAAAAAGCTTCATCCGTTCTGGCAGGACCGATGAAGCATTTTGGATGAGAAGTGAAACATCTTCAAGGAAAAACAAAGAAAGTCCAGTTGCCTTTTGAAAAAGCACCTTTGAGACAACCATGACCTGGATGACCAAGAATCTCCATAGACAAGTACAGGTTGTACGTCCATTCAGCATTGTTGTGATTTCAAACGGTATCTGAACAAATTGTCATAAGCCAAGGACTAACTTTTAATTCAGGTCACAGAGTTGAGCTTGTCAACTTGCTGTAAGCATCTTTTGTGGAAGCATTGTGATGCAGAGGAAACCTCAGGAGGAGATCACTTGTTTAGGTAATCTCTCCACTGTGTGAGGGGGAAAAAAGAAAAATGGGTCAGGCACAAGACAGCATGTACTAACTGACTGTAATTGCAACATGTGACTAAGAGCAAGAAGCTGCAAAGGTTGCAAATGCAGGCATTGGTTGCAAGGTAATTTTAATCACTAGGGCGAGGATTTCTATGACCTAAAATGTTAGAAATATGCAAGCATTTATGACCTTAAAATCATTTAACTATGACCGATTAAGCAAAAAATATGACTTTACATTTTTTCTGAAATTAGAACCCAATTTTTAAAAATCTTTGCTTACACATACACACACACACACAATTTAAAAGGATTATTCTTCTTCACTTCCAGTGCAGAAGTGCTACTAGTATTGAAGGAATCAAACGAACATTTTGAGAGTAAAATGGTTGTGAGTTATAAGACCCAAATATTTTAATCCTCACAATTCATAAACAAGTCTGGTTCACAAAATCAAATGTGATTTTGGGCCCTAACTACTGCCAGTTTCCCACAGCTTCAAGCCCAAGCTGAGAAGTTTACTTAATTGGCCAGCTGGCTAAACATATCACACTCAATTCAATCCCATTCAATTCTACACGCTATTATTATAGATGCACATCTAATAATTTTTAACAGAAATCACATCAAATTGATCAAGTCAAATTATCTGACATTTAGACAGGCTTTACCTTTTTATTACCTGTTAAACCCCGGGTGGGAAGAACAATAGATCTTTAAAGTAGAATCTTATAACACTGCAGTATTTCTTTTCTTCTACTTTTGGATGTTCCTACCACACATAACAGCATAAACTAACCATATCTTCTTTGGTTAGCCCCATCTTCTGAATCATCTTACTGTATGGAGGGGCTTCCCCAACCTCTTAAGTATTTTTCCCTAAAGGACTAGTCCGGTCTATTTACAATTTGGGATTCTTCCTAATTGTTTTAGTGAACTTCTCACTTTTACTCAAAGTTACACCCATTTCTTCTCAAGCACTGGATTGTTACTACCTGTCTTTGTCCTGGGGATGTTCTGTCCCTTCTGATTATAGCTTGAATCTCCCAGCCGGCACTGGCCTATTTTTAAAAATCCAAACCCTTCTTAATCTACATGTCCATGGAGCCAGGTTAGTATCATCCCATTTATTTATTTATTTATTTATTTATTTATTTATTTATTATGGCTGTAGTTACGTTCTGCGCCGGACATGGTCTTCGAGAAGTATGCTATGGGGGCTTCTGAGCCATTGGGTAGTTCGTGGCTGAGGACTGCCCCCACCCCGTAGGGCGACGCGTCGCAGGTTAGCTTGATGGGTAGCGTCTCATTGTACTGGATGAGGACGCTTTTGGAAGTTAATAGTCCTTTTATGGCTCGGAATGCCGCTTCCTCTTCTGGGCCCCACTTCCAGGAAGCCGCTTTCCCCAGCAGGCGGTGGAGTGGCTCAGCAACTGTGGCTTTCTGTTTAAGAAAGATGGCATAGAAGTTAAGCAACCCAAGGAATGCCTGAAGTTCCGTTTTGTTTTTTGGGCTTGGAGCTTCATGGATTGCTTTCACTTTTGATTTGGTGGGGTGGATGCCAGTACTATCTATGAGATAGCCCATATTCCTGTACTCCTAGGATGCACTTATCACGCCTGACCCTCAAGCCCTTAGCCTTGAATCGCTGCAGGACAAGCCTGAGCCTTTCAAGGAGTTGTGCTCGTGAGTCTCCGGAGATAAGCACATCGTCAAAGTAAGGCACCACCCCTGGAACGCCTTGGAGAAGGCGTTCCATCATAGATTGGAAAATGCCGGGGGCAGCGCTGACTCCAAATTGGAGGCGGTTGCATTTGAATGCCCCCCTGTGCGTGACAATTGTTTGTGCCTCCGCCGTTTTTTCGTCCACTGGCAGTTGCTGGTAAGCCTGGGCCAGGTCCAGTTTCGCAAAAATTGAGCCAGATCCCAGGGAATGCAGCAGATGTTGCACTACTGGGACTGGGTATGCGCTCTGTGCCAACGCCTTGTTGATGGTACAACGGTAGTCAGCGCAGATGCGCACAGACCCATCATGCTTCAGTGGGGTCACAATGGGGGTCTCCCATGAGGCATGATCGATCGGTTCCAGGACGCCCTGGGCGATCAGCTTATCCAGCTGTTTGTCTACTTTCGGCCGCAGGGCAAACGGAACCCGGCGGGGTTAAGTCTAATTGGGGTGATTCCCTTGTCCAGATTAAAGGAGATTGGCCTTCCCACAAATTTCCCCAGCTTACCATCGAAGACTTCTTTGAACTCTTCTATGAGGTTGTCGAGTTCATCCCTTTGAATTTGGTGGATGCCTTCGATGGAAAGCCCCAGTGGCTTAAACCACTCCACTCCTAACAGGTTCGGTCGGCTGTTCTCCACGATTGTGATGGGCAGCTCTCCTTGGAAGTCCTTGTATTGGATGTGGATGGTGGTTCTGCCCAGGACTCCAATGGGATTTCCGCTGAAGTCCACGAGCCTCGACTTCGGGGGTTTCAGCTGGGTCTTCTTGCAGGATGGCTTCAGCTGCTGCAGATGCTGCCAGTCCATGATGGAGTAGGTGGACCCGGAGTCTACTTCCATCTTGCACGGTGACCCCTCTGCCAACAGTGTCACGTGGAACTTGGTGGTTCCTTCGTCGCTCGTGTGGGCGATGGTGGTCTGGTGCACTGCTCTGTTGTGGGGATATTCTTCTTCTCCGCGCCGGGACTGGTTCGAGGACCATTTGGATGTCCTCTGGGTTTCTCTGCGGTTCTCGCGGAATCTTGGCCTGGGCGGTTCTGGGGCTGGATCTGTTGCTCTGCAGGCCTCGGCGATGTGTCCCCTCTTCAGGCATCGGCGGCAGGTTGCGTCTCTCCATCTGCAGGTTGCCCTGGGGTGGTCGCCTTTACAACTGCCGCAACGTTCTCCCCGGTCGCCATGTTGAGGGTTTTCCCGCCTGGGGGGGCAGGAAACCTTGTGGACGGCCATTTCCTCATCAGACTCTGATGGTGTGGTCGAGTCATCTGATGAGTTCAGGCCGGACTTGTGGATCTTGTGGATCCCTCTTGCCTTTACCATCGCGGCTGCTGCTTTCTCGGACGTTTCGGCCGCTGTGGCTTCGTCGAGAACTTCCTTGAGCGGGATCCTCTTTCGGCTCAGGAATTTCTTCTGCAGGCCCACATCCCGCATTCCGAAAACAACGCGGTCTCGGATGGCATTATCCACGTTGTCGAATTCGCAGTTGGCAGCGATTTGGCGGAGCGCTGCCACGAATTTTTTGATGGATTCACCTTCCCGCTGGTTTCTCTGTTGGAAGGTGAACCTGTTGGCGATCGGGGTGCCTGTGGGTGCGTAGTGCTCCTGTAGGACTTCCTGCAGGTCATTCCAGGACATCTCCTCAATGTCCCTGGGCGCCACAAGGTCAATTGCCATCTCCAGGACATCGGATCCGCAGTGAGCCAGGAAGAGGGCTCTTTTCCGCTCGTCGTTGAGGTTCTGGTAGCCGTTCCCTCGCAGGAATTGCCGGAATCGGACCATGTACGACCTCCATTTCTCTCGTGCCGGGTCGAATGGGTTCAGCGAGGCAATCGGAGCTTGCGGGGTTGCCATTCTGAAGATCGCTGTGGTTTAGTGACTTCAGCTCGGTTGGCGATCGTGCCACGAGTCTTGCTCAGGTTCTCTTCTCTAGTCCTTCGTCGCCAGTGTTGGATCAGGCGCAGGAAATGAAGATGTGACCAGCTCGATACATTAAGTAACTTTATTAGTTACAAGTAACAGACAAGACAAGACTGAAACCGCGCTGCCGGAGCTCTCCTTATATTCGCTCCGGCAGTCGCACCGCCCCTGACAGGGATTCAAACTTTCCCGCCCGGTGGCTGGCAGCCAATCTGGGCGGATGTCCTTATAAGGACATAACACTTACCACCGCCTCTTTCAGGGCGGCGGGGAAGACACCCTCACCCAACGAAGCATTTATAATCCCCTGGAGCCAGCCTCGCGTCACCTCCCGGGAAGCCAGCACTAACCAGGAGGGGCACGGGTCCAACAAACATGTGGTCGCGTTCAATCTACCCAGAATCCTGTCCACGTCATCTGGGGTCACAGGATCAAACTCATCCCAGATAACAGTCTCAAGACCTGCCTCCATCACCCTCGCTGGATCTATCCAGTCGGAGTCCAGACCTGCCCTAATCTGAGTGATTTTGTCATGCAGTTACTGAACAAAATCCTCGGCTCTTCCCTCCAATCCATTGATTTAGTAACTGTCCTAAAAGACTGTTGGAAGGGATTTGTTAGCTTTACAATTTTTTTTCTTTAAGTTTACAACAACTACAACAATTGCCCATCCTCTTGAGAGTTTCCCTGATTATGGTTCCCTGAGATTCTCGATTTAACAACCACTCAAAATCCACAACACCAGTTCGCTTCCCTTCAGGCTGGCCTTTCCCCCCGCATAAGGAAATGCAACCTTTCAGGTCTGCACTTGCTTTGGACTCACCAGTGTTCTCAGAACACAGTCCAACACACACACACTGCCATTATCGCAGAACCTCCCAAAATCGCTCTCCTGACCACCCAGGTACAATTGCGTGTTTCCCTCCTTCGGGGCAAAAGTTTCTTACCTGGGCCAGTCAACTGGGTTACCTGGTCCTGGGCCTCAGTTGTTGACTCTCTTTCTCTTTTTCTTTTCTTTTTCTTCTTTGATTTCGTAGTCCAGAGTTGTTAATTTAGTTTGGCTCGGAGCCCGCAATGGGAAGCTAGGTCTCAGATAACTCTAGGCAGATGAAATCAACAGGCGCGCCCCCAGAATTTACTGAGAAAAGCCCCCCCTTGAGGCCCTCGAGCCTCACGTTGAACGCCAAGATTGTGAGATATAAGACCCAAATATTTTAATCCTCACAATTCATAAACAAGTCTGGTTCACAAAATCAAAGGTTTATTGGAGATAAAATGAAGAAAAATAAAACGCGGTTGCAAGCGTGGCCTCTTAGACCCTTCCCAAATGGATTGAGTTCAAAGAGTGCAAAAAGCAGTTTTCAAGCTACACATCTTATACTCCTACACAATGCACGCCACGCCTAAGAATCTCTCCCAACTCCCCTTTATTCTCCTAAATCATTCTTCAAGTTGTTTTACACTTTAAAGGGTCAACTTGACATTTCCTGCCTAACAACAACTATGTTATCATGTTTACTTTTAACTTCACCTTGGGCGGATGTTCCTTTTTACTGATAATGGTTTGCCCAAGATGTAGGTTCCTGTCTCCAAGGGAGCTTTTAGCAAGTCATAACACATTGTCTCTACTAATTACAATTTGTGGTCAGTTTCCAACAGTAAGAACATCATAGCTTTTTAATACATTTAATACTTCTATAAAAGAGTAACTTATTATTCATTTCCTTCGTGGTCATCCCTGGATTAGTTTTCATTAACAGCAGAATTGCATCGGATGACCACGTGCATCTTGAGGTTATCAAACACAAAACTCCTTCTGTTGTCCACCAGTGCGTTCTTGTATCTGGAGAAACTCTGTTTGACATCACAATAGGAACAAGTTTGAAAGAGCAAACTCATCTAGGGAAAATTCTGGCTTGAAGTCTTCAAATTTTGCTTCAAGTCCACTTAGAATGTTACTTACAGTTAGTCCTCAATTTACAACAGTTCATTTAGTAACCGTTCAAAGTTACAATGGCACTGAAACAAGTGACTTATGACCATTTTTCACAGTTACAACCTTTGTAGCATCCCCATGATCATGTGATCAGATGCTTGGCAACTGGTTCATATTTATGATAGTTGCAGTGTCCCAAGGTCATGTAATAACCTTTTGCAACCTCTTGGCAAGCAAAGTCAGTGGGGAAGCCAGATTCACTTAACAACCAGGTTACTAATTTATCAACTGCAGTGATTCACTTAACAACTGTGGCAAGAAAGGTCATAAAATGTGGCAAAACTCACTTAACAAATGTCTCATTTAACAACAGAAATCTTTGGCTCAATTGTGGTCATAAATCGAGGACTACCTGTATTTTGCAAAGTGTTGAATAACCCAGATTAGATTGCAGCACTCTGCAATTTATCACTTTTTTTTCAGCCACTTTTCCCTTTGCTTGCTTTAAATCACTCTCAGTTTGTTTTACAATGTTCAGTGCATCACTTTAGTTCCATTCCTACATTATGAAGGCGGGTGATTGGTCTTGATAATCCACTGAAGTTAGAACCTATACATGCTAAGTTTCCAGTCAAGGTTTCAGAAAAGGAATCTTGCACAATCTTGATGGAGGGAGATTCACAACAGTCAAATTCTTTATCCACTGCAAGGAAGCATAATTTGTAAAATAATACATAGCTGCATTTAGCCAAGTCCCTCAACGTGTTTCAACAGGTTGGGGAGGGAGAGCTAAAGTAGGAGCAATTTCTTTGAACTTTCATACTTGAAGTGGAAATTTGATAAACATTTTTTCCCATTCGAAATTATCTTATCTACATCAGGATAGTTGCTTCGAATCTCTTCGGCCACTCTGTGTAAACCATGTGCAAGGCATGTGATATGGATCATTTTTGGATAAAGAAAGTCCCTTGGCTGCTTTAGTCATGTATGGAGCAGCATCTGTTACACAGAGAAGGATATTTCCCCCTTTTATACCATCCAGCCAGAGTAGTTTCATAGAATCATCAAAGAGCATAGCAATAGTGGAATTGTTTTCTTTTTGTAGAGTTTCACGTTAGAAGAAATACTTCACCCAGCTTGTCACATTTCAGAGTGCCAACAATAACATTGGCTACATATCTTCTGTTTACGTCATTTGTTTCATCTATTGAAACTCGTATCTTATTGTTGTCAGCAGCAGATCTTATCTTTCCTAACACATCTTCATAGCAGGCAGAGATGTAACTTTTCCTTGGAGTTGATTCATTTGGAATCTCCCAAAAATGCCTGAGGCTACCACTACCTAATTTCCTTAAGGGAATATTTGAAGTAACCATCATTGTACAGAGATCCTTACAAAATTCTGACTGAGTATTTGATGAAACTTCCAAACAACTCTTGTGTTTTGTGGTGTTGTGGTGTTCAACAATGTTGTTGAATATTAAAACACTTTGGGGCTGATATCTTAACTTCACACAATTTGCAAAACAAAACATCACCATCGCTGCTGAAAATCTGCTCCCCAAATTCTAGAACAAGATACTGTAATTTCACACTCGCTGAACATCTACATTTAGGCATGTTGAAATCAGATTGCAGCTCTCATGTGACTCCATCACCTTGAACACACACATCCCTGAGTTGGGGAGTAAATAAGAAAAAGAAAACAAAACAGGCAAATTCTCACCTTTTTTCAGGCCTGGTCAGGGGAGAAGCCTTTGTTCCCATCTCCCCCCCCCTCTCTCTCTCCACACACACACACACACACACACACACACACACACACACACACACACACCCTCTGAGTTGGGGAGCGAAAAAGGGGGGGAGGAAGGCAAATTCTCACTTTATTTGCTGGCCCAAGTTTGCTGGGTTATCAGGAGGGTTGCCAATGACCACAGTAAGACCAAAATTAAGCAGAAATATGACAACACCTTTAAAAAGTCAAAATATGACTTTTCGGGCAAATTAAAAAGCATCTAATTCTCACCAGATTACTCTAAAACATGTTTTAACTTACTTATAAATTCAAATAAAGGTTCCAGAAAAAATATGACATGTCATAGAACTCCTCGCCCTATTAATCACCATCATAGCTTTGAATGGTTGGTGCCTGAATCATTCATTAAATGCGGTCTACCTGTAACTGTAGCTCTGTTGATTCCTCTTATTTGTGATTATGATTGTTGTATTGTGAGTTGCCTAGAGTCACATGATTGAAATGAGTGGCTGTATAAATTCAGTAAATAAATAAACGGGTATGAAGTATTTTCTTTAGCATTAGAATGCAGGTTATTTAGATTGAGGGTTTTTCTCTTTTGCAGAAGATCTTTGGGAAAGCCTGGAACATGCTAGCAGTAAACCTGTTGCTATTGTGATGAATACATGGACCAAGCAAATGGGTTTTCCACTGGTGTATGTGGAAGGGGAGCAGGTAGGCATATGATTTCTGACTTTAAACTCAGTTCAGGTAGAATACAAACCAATGATTTAATCTTCCAAGATTACAGGCATATTATGGTATAGAGCTTCCATTTTCTGTTTACTCAGTATCCCAGTTTCCATAGCAAAAAAAAAAAAAAGCACTTGGACCAATAGTACTTACCTATGGCTTTCAGGTCAGTCATCAGCAAGCCATATTTTGCAGATATTTGAAACAGTAGTTCCTCACTGTATTTTTCTGCTTATTGCAATGCAGGGTTCATTTATACAGAAATAATAGTTAACTTTTTTGAATTATGATTGAGGAAGATTTTTTATGACTTACTTTCTTTAAAATTGTGCTTAGAATTTATATTTGTAAGTTTTGATAAATTGATCAGATTTTCATAAACATGTGTGTCATTTAGCACATGACTGGAGACATCACCAACTTTGTGATAGTTTAGATGTGACAGAGACCAAAGTAGAAAAAATATATTTCTAATCAGCATGACTTTCCTGGTCATACAGTGTGAGTAGGCTATATATATAAAGCATATATTCAGATATTAAACTGTGATGAATACACTGTCCTGAGTAATTTCTGTAGAGATAGATGATAGGAATTTTATATGACTGCATATATCCTGCATTTAAAAAGACAAATAAGACTTATACAAACTGAGTATTATTTTTGTATTTTTGCATGGGTCTAGTCCATAATAAAGGTGAACAGATAATGCAGGTAGTGATCACTGAAGGCCAAATTCAGTTTTCCCTTCTTTTACGAAACATTGCTCCCATACAGTTCCAATGCTAACTTCATAGCCTAAACTCTAGGTATATTGAAAATGCAAACTGAACTTCTCAAAGATCAATGTGTACCAATCTCAGTGCTTTAGTCTGCTGCACTTACTTACATGGATTCATGGATCTTAAAACCCTTTGGCCCCACTAGGATCACTTCTTAATTAGAAAGTTACATTTATCTTGAAATATTGCAATATCATTTCCAGTATTTTAATATAGAAACAATTTATATTATAAGTATTTATAATTTTAATCTATCATCATAAATATTACAGAAACATTCCTTTCCTGCCTTTAAGCCCTTAGACTTAGAAAACAGTAATGGAAATAAGACAAAACATAAAAGTGAAATTAATACCATCTTAATACAGAGTTAGAAAATAAATGCTTTGTAGAATCTCTAAGCTCTTTTCTAATTAACCTTGTAGCTGGTTTCTTGTATACAGGTAGTCCTCGACTTACAACATTTCATTTAGTGACTTATGACCATTTGTCACACGACGGTTGCAGCATCCCCATGGTCATGTGATCAAAATTCAGACAGTTGACAACTGACTCACATTTATGACAGTTGCAGTGTTCCAGGATCATGTGATCGCCTTTTGCGACCTCCTGACAAGCAAAGCCAATGGGGAAACAGATTCACTTAACAACCATGTTACTAACTTAACAATTGCAATGATTCACTTAACAACTGTGGCAAGAAAGGTTGTAAAATGGGGCAAAACTCACTTAACAAATGTCTTGCTTAGCAACATAAATTTTGGGCTCAATTGTGGTTGCAAGTCGAGGACTACCTGTACTTAAATCTTACACATTTACTTCACATTGACTTTGTTAAATCTGTTCTGACCCAGCCTTAGCAAGTAATGATAAGCTGCTTACTCACGAGTAAACACAAACCCCTTTTCAAACAGGGTAGGAACAGTCTTTTATTCACGTGGATAAACAAAAAACCAAATGTAATTAGTCCCAACAGACCTGGTTCTGGCCTAGAAATCTGAATTGCTTGCTGTATCCTAAAAATGAACAGTTGTCTATGATAACCGGCCACTCCCAAACCCCTAGTATTTATTTCCCAGCAATGGAGGGGCTGGCTAGCGTCCATGTTTGTTTTTCCTTGAGAGCCGGTTTATTGTTTTCCTTTGCTCTCCTCTCCTTTCCTCTCTGCACATACACACATCTTCTCATCTAACTCCTTCTTGCTTAAAAGCTTGTGCTGACCAACTGGCCCCCATTTTCACCCGCATCTTTAATAAATCACTAGAGATGTGCTATGTTCCTTCATGCTTCAAATGCTCTACTATCATCCCTGTGCCAAAGAAACCCTCCATCAAGGAACTGAATGACTTCAGACCGGTTGCTCTAACATCTGTAGTTATGAAAACTTTTGAAAGGCTAGTGCTGGCCCACCTGAAAACTATCATGGATCCACTGCTTGACCCCTTGCAATTTGCCTACCGAGCAAATAGATCGACAGTTGATGCTGTTAATATGACTCTGCAATACATCCTACAACATCTTCAATCTCCAAAGACCTATGCAAGGGTCTTCTTTGTAGACTTCAGCTCAGCATTCAGTACCATCATTCCAGATATTCTTCTAACTAAACTAGCTAGCTACCTGTACTTGACCACACTTGTAAATGGATCATAAGCTTCCTAACAGACAGGAAGCAGCAGGTGAAGCTAGGCAAAATCACTGTGTGCTCTCTCCACTTCTCTCTATACACCAATGACTGCATCTCAAAAGATCCCTCTGTTAAAGTACTGAAGTTTGCAGATGATACAACAGTGATTGGTCTCATTAGAGACAACAATGAATCTGCATACAGACGGGAGGTTGAACAACTAGCCTTGTGGTACAACCAGAACAATCTTGAACTAAACACACTCAAAACTGTAGAAATGGTGGTAGATTTTAGGAGAAACCCTCCTATACTACCACCTCTTACAATACTAGACAACACAGTTGCAACAGTAGAGACCTTCAAGTTTCTAGGTTCCATCATATCTCAAGACTTAAAATGGACATCTAACATCAAAAACGTCATCAAAAAAGCACAACAAAGAATGTTCTTTCTGCGCCAACTCAGAAAGCTCAAACTGCCCAAGGAGCTGCTGATTCAGTTCTGCAGAGGAATTATTGAGTCTGTCATCTGTACCTCTATAACTGTCTGGTTTGGTTCTGCAACCAAACAAGACAGACACAGACTTCAGAGGATAATTAGAACTGCAGAAAAAACAATTGCTACCAACCTGCCTTCCATTGAGGACCTGTATACTGCACGAGTCAAAAAGCGCTGTGAAAATATCTACAGACCCCTCGCATCCTGGACATAAATTGTTTCAACTTCTACCCTCAAAACGACGCTATAGGGCACTGCACACCAGAACAACTAGACACAAGGACAGTTTTTTTCCTGAATGCCATCACTCTGTTAAACAACTAATTCCCACAACACTGTCAAATTATTTAGTAAGACTGTATTGCTATTATTCTTCTTATCCTTCCTATCTCCTCCCACTTATGATTATAACCATGTTGCTTGTATTTTTATGATTTATCTTGTTTTATTTGTTTCCTAGTATGATTTGATTGCTTATTAGTAACCTATGACTATCACTAAGTGTTGTATCTTATGATTCTTGATGAATGTATTTTTTTTCTTTTATGTACACTGAGAGCATATGCACCAAAGACAAATTCCTTGTGTGTCCAATCATACTTGGCCAATAAAGAATTCTATCTGGGTTGGGCCCCATCTGTTCCTCCCCCTCACTCAGCTCAGGCCCCGAAGACAGCTGCCTCTCCACCTGGGGGAAGACGGAAGGCCCCGGCTCTGCCTTTGTCTCTGATGCTGTTTCCTTATCAGAGCCTTCCAAAGGCTCGAAAGCCGGCCCAGGCTCTCCCTCCAACTCCTCCTTGTCTGACTCTGCTGCTAGCTCTGCTGGCAGCCAACAGGCCACAACAAAATCAGCCAATATATAATCCCAATGTCTGAAGACAAAAAAATAATTTCCTCTGATGCTTTCTAGAGATTTGAAGCTTGTCTGAATTTATGTTAAGGGGTTTCTACTTATGGTTCATGGTTAGTACTGGTTATGACCTATGGCATAGGGCTTGGTTGCTTGAGGGATCCTCCAGTTACTATCAGGACCCTAGAAGTGTTCCTTCTCTGTCATGGCACCTGCCCTCTGGGATCAGGTTCCCCTTGAGGTTTTGGTGGCATTCTGGAAGACCTTAAAGACTTGGCTGTTCTCCCAGGCTTTGGGCTAGGGTGGTTAGAGACCTTTGCTGGTAATATGATATGCTAGTTTTTGCTGAGTTTACCACCTTGTTTACTGTTTTATGTTCTAGTTCTGACTGTATATTTGTTGTCTTGTTTTTATGCTGTGAGCCACCAGAGTCAATTGGAGTTGGATGATGTCTAAGTAAACACACACACACACATATAAATGCATGCTGGTCTCCAGTCAGGGGCTTGGATGGGTTGCTCCACTGGATCGTGAAGACTTAGTCCCACAAATTGGTCTCTGAACAAGCCAACTGCCTGCTCGATGGCCGCAGTTTGGAGGTCTCTCTTGGTCAGCGTCAGCTTGATTGGCACTTTGGGGTGCCGTTCTCTGTGTCCAGACCCTTGGGTGACAGTTACTCCTGCTGGGAGTTCTTCCAGTTTTCCAACCCCCAGGTATCATTGAGGTCACTCTGTCTCTGGGGAGGGCTCCTGCTACCCTTCAGGGGATCGGGACAGAAGCGTTGCTTCCACATGCTGGGGTCAGCCTGGCCACACCGGGTTCTCCTCTGAACTGGCTGAGATTCCAGTTCTCCCTCCAGCTCAGGACTCTCACCGCTGCCTCTGCCTTCGATGTGGCATCTTCCCATTTTTCCATCTCCTCCTTTTCCCTGCTGGGAAAAGGCATGGTTGCACAATCCCTGTAGCAGGTTAATTCTCCGGGTGGATTGATAACACAGATCTGGCTTAATGTCACACCTGCCTCAACTTGAACCCTAAGCAAGAATGATCTACAACTGCATTTTATGAGAAAGATAGTCTTTACTAAAGATCAAATGTAGTACAGTAATGCAAAGCCAGATCTAAGGTTCGCGCGCCAAACTCCCAAGCATAATTCCCCCTTCCCAGGATCCTCTCCCCCAGTTAGTCAATTGTCCAATCATATTCAAACTAGATGTTGTTAGAACAGTCATCCTTGTTATGCGGCTACATTCCTTCACGAGCAGTTGTCCTTGAATTTGAGTCTCCTGCCAGTACAGTGAACTGTGGGATCCTCCTCCCCCCTCCTGTTCGGCTTCCCTGTCACTCATGGCAGACTGGCACCAAAGCAAAGGTGTAAGGTGAATGTGAGGTGGCAGTTCTGACAGATCACTATTTAAATATTTTTCACACATGCTATCTTAAATTCATGATCTGAGGACTGATTAGGGAACAGAGATCTTGTTAACAGATTAAGCCAATACCACAGTTTATTGTAATAAAGGTAAAGGTTCCCCTCACACATATGTGCTAGTCGTTCCTGACTCTAGGGGGCGGTGCTCATCTCCGTTTCAAAGCCGAAGAGCCAGCACTGTCCGAAGACCTCTCCGTGGTCATGTGGCCGGCATGACTAAATGCCAAAGGCACACGGAACGCTGTTACCTTCCCACCAAAGGTGGTCCCTATTTTTCTACTTGCATTTTTTATGTGCTTTCGAACTGCTAGGTTAGCAGAAGCTGGGACAAGTAACAGGAGCTCACCCCATTACGCGGCACTAGGGATATTATTGTAATAGATCAGACCAAATTAATACATTATTTAATTTCAACAAATTATGACTTTCTTTGACTTTGCAATGGTAGCCACTGATAACTCAGTCCTAGCCATCATATTTCAACCACAATACTGTGATGTAATACAGTATCATAAGAAAAGTTAATCTGTGACTGGGGCCAATCTGTTAGGAGTAGCAGATAAAGGTATGAAAGAATGGGGCAGTTGGGAAAATGGGGAGTGGGCAAAAAGATGTGGTTTGGCAAATTGTTAAAACAGACTTCACAAACCTATGATGCACTGTGAGGACAAGGAATTAAGTCCTCTGGATATACCATCTTAATTAGAAGTATTCTCAAGCCTCTCACTGCTATTTTGGCCTTTTGTTCTTTACTCCAGCAAGAAGATAACAAAGTGCTGAAGCTAGTCCAGAAGAAATTCTGTGCCAGTGGACCATATAGTGGTAAGACAATGGCTAATAGCAGGAGGAAGCAGCGTATTATATTGTACGTGACACCAACTATTCCACAAAACAGCCCTTGCACTGTCAGTTTGTGCAGGCAGGTGTCCTTTTTAGGTTTCAGGTGTTTGAAACAAACCATTAAGTCTGAAATTTTAATTTTTCATTGTAGTTTTTTGTGTGATCTTACATTCTGCACATTTTAATTAGAAAACCTGCACACTCTTTAAAATGACTTTACATAGCATTAATATTTCTTTGTGGTATCTGTGTGAAAGGCAGTAGAAATACAGTTCTGTGAAAAAGCATTTGTCCCTTTTGGGATTTTTGTATATCTTTACCAGTTAAAGTTGTTATAACTTCATGTGGAACCTACTGATATTTAAAGAGAGTAACACTGAGCTTTGGGGTTCTTTTTATTTATTTATAAGTAAAACCTTCCAAAATACAATATCCCAGTGTGAAAAAGTAATGGCTTCCCCTTGTTCTGTCAAACATTAAAAAAAATTCTAGCATTTTCCTGCAAGTGCAATGTCCTCTTTTTTTCAGATCAACCAAGTGTTGATCCATTGGTTACAAAAGGAAGTGACTGACTGGCTTGTCATCCAAGCCTGATGCTGTAGGTTAAGAGAGAGTGACTGACCCAAAGTCACCCGGCCAGCTTTCATGCCTAAGGTGGGACTAGAGCTCACAGTCTCCTGGTTTCTATCCTTGTCCCTTAACCACTAGACTAAACTGGCTTTTAGTCAATACAATCAAATGAAGGGACAGTTTTGTGACTACTTTATTAAACAGGGCTATTGATTGGATCATCCCTGCCCTCTAGAAGTATCCAGGAATGAACATTTTATTATAGCCCAAGACCAAATTGTAAAACTTAAACCTCGAACTACAAGATGGGTTGCATATAAATTTAATAAATAGATAAAATAATTAAATGCTATTTGAAAATGCAAGAAAATATCATTAATTAAGTAAATTACCTGCTTCTGTTGTTGAGTCAGAACACAGCAAAGCCTTATAACTTAGGCCTAGAATTTAACAATTGCGTAAGTGAGGGCACTTATTTATTTTTAAGGAAAAATTCTAAATAATCATTGGACTGAACGTGTTGACTGCTGGTGACTGCCCGGGCTAGTCCCTGCAGTTTTCAGAAGTGGTTTGCCATTGCCTGCTTCTTAGGGTTGAGAGAGAGTGACTGACCAAAAGTCACCCAGCTGGCTTTGTGTCTTAAGGCAGTATTAGAACTCACAGTCTCCCAGTGTCTAGGATAAATTGTATTATAAATTGTAATGGGTTGTAGTTTCCTTGATTCATTATAAAGTTGGTATAGGTATCAACAACTTTTTTGACAGAAATCTACAGAAATTTCTTTTGGGAGGGTGTGATCTAGAATCCATGTGATGAGAAATTGAATGTGATTTGAAGAGCTAAATTTCATAGTATTTTTAGAGAGCTCCACATTGATTTAATAACGTTTTAATTTTAATCAAATTTTTGAAAGACTATGATCTATATGCTCCCCAAATAGCAGAGAAACATCTCCCTATATTATTATACAATTTATTATTGATGCCTGTTTCCCTAAAATAAGTTACAAAATGGTTTCTAAAGTTCTGGTGATAGTTTTGAAATCTTAACCAAGGTACTCATTTTGTTAAAATCATGCTTTCTATCTGAATTCTGCAGGAGTGTATTAGACTATTTGTCCATAAGCAGAAATGCACGTGGTTCATGTAGCAAGGGAACAATCTCAAAACATACAAGCAAGTATGAATTTAAAAAAACACAGTCAGTGTTTTTAAACACTAAACCCCACAGAAATATTGTGGCAGGACCAGAATAAACAATTCCTTATTAATTTGAAGCAGTTCACTGTGGTAGAATGAACCCAAAAAAGTGATATGAGACACTAACCACCAATTACAGAAAGCAGTTATAGCAGTCAAAGGTGTTGCTTAGATTCAGCAGTTACTGAATCTAAGGGGGTTGTTACTTTTTCACACTAGTGCATTGCATGCTTATACTGTGTTTATGTAATAAATTAAAAAAAGCACCAAACTTTGGTGTCGTTTGTTCATTCAGGTTCCCTTAATGTATCAGTAGGATTCATATGAAACTCCAGTTACATTCATTGGCAAGTTATGCAAAAAGTCAGAAAATCTAGAAGGCATGAATACTTCTTCACTGAATAGTAGATATACAGTAGATGAACATCTAATATTAAGTAGATTTATCATTGCAATCATTCTGTTTATTATTGAAGACACCCAACCTTCAGTTTTATGGTTCTTGTCAGGCATGTAGTGGATAGAAAACGGAGTACTTAGTCACAGAGTTTGAAAGGGCCAGGGAACCTTCTGGAGGAATATATATTGCAAAACAGTGGCATCAACTCATGTAATCCAGGATGCAGTCATGGAATACTGTACCTGCAGTTGAGGAAAAGGCATTGAAAACAAATTACTTAGATGACTTGTACAAACAAGTTGAACCATAGGCTTCATATTAAAGCACAAAATGAAAAAATAAACCAGTAATTTGCCAATCTAGAATGGAGCTGGGTTTTAATTACTCTTCTGATGAAAATAGTGGCATTTGATTAGAGTTTGAGTTTGAAGGCAGTTCATTCAATTGATTTTTAAAGGGACATCTATTGAAAAGGAAGATCAACATACGCAATGTTTTGTTAGTTATGGTAGCACCTGCTGTATCAAAAGAAAAATGCACATTTTTATATGGAGATACTGCTTCTTTGCTCCAGTTGTGAATACAACTGAAATACCAGACAACTCCTACATTATTAGAATGTCATGGCTGTTCTAGAACATTATCTACTTGTTTTTTTAATTTGTTCCTACTTATTCTTTCTCAATGAAACTCAAATACTTTGGCCACCTAATGAGAAGGAAGGACTCACTGGAGAAGAGCCTAATGCTGGGAAAGATTGAGGGCAAAAGAAGAAGGGGACGACAGAGAACGAGGTGGCTGGCTGGAGTCACTGAAGCAGTAGGCGTGAGCTTAAATGGACTCCAGAGGATGGTAGAGGACAGGAAGGCCTGGAGGAATGTTGTCCATGGGGTTGCGATGGGTCGGACACGACTTTGCAACTAACAACAACATTCTTTCTCATTTGTTGTAGAGAACAAGAGTAATAGTTCATGTGAATATGTAAATATCTGTGTTCATTTAAATAACAGATTTGATTTATAGGTGACTGCCTGAGTCACCCTAATATACAGTTCCATTAGATCCAGAAAGCAACCTCAGTGTTATCATTCTTTGCATAAAATTTAAATTGTTAGATTACAAATTGTTTTAGGAAAAATATAGACCTTGAACAAATTTGTCTTTGCAGAATGATTGGATTTCCACTTTACAAATGTGCTGGGTGAAAACAGCTATGATTTTACTTCTTACTCTATAAATTGTCAAATATGTTTTTGGGGACTGGGCAGTGGACCATATCATGCCTTGTTTGTATCCTTGTCTTCTTTTATATAGGGGAAGATTACCCTCTATGGATGATTCCCATTACCATTTGTACAAGTGATGACCCAACCCATGCCAAAATGGAAGTATTAATGGACAAGCCTGAGTTAACTTTAGTTTTGAAAGATGTGAAGCCAGAGCAGTGGGTTAAGGTGAGTAGTTGTGAAAAGGGAGATCTTCCTCTCTAACTATATTTTTGATTGTCCAACCTACTGTCCTAAAATAGAATATGTTACTCTTCGTGGTCAGCTTCTTGATTAGTCAGGAGAATGGAGTTACATTTCTTTCAAATCTGCCTTGTTTTCTTAATGTAATGCCACCAAATACCCAAGCGCCCAAATACCAGGGCACTGGAATTGTTTCTTTCATATTCAGTTTGCAGACAGAATTATGTCAGCAGGATTTACTTGTATATGTCTTTAGTGTAAGCTTCCCATGTGAGTTTATTTTGCCCACTATTAGATGTTCAAATATTCCTATGATCTTGTAGAAAACCTGTTGCAACATTTTCATTGTTATTGGTATTAGGAAAGATACCTAATGACCATGCATGATGGAGCTGATTTTGTCTTGGTAATCCAGTTAAGGTTCCCTGTTTTAACAGTTTTTCAATGAAAATGACTTTCCATTGCAAATAGTTAAATGTGAGCATTCCTTACAGTTTTATTCATCTCTAAGTACTTAGTTCTCTTGTTTCATTGCTGAACTTCTTTCAGAAGAAGGTTCTTCTCCAAGAATTTGATATTAAGTCATTATCTTGCTGTAATTCTGTCAGAGATTATCACATTGTTGATAATCTGAACAATTGTCCTTGACTTCCCCACTTCCAATATTTGATTTCTAAGAGTAGATTTTTCAATGCCTGTTGTTTAGTCAGTCTCAAACTAGAGTTTTGTAAAAGTTAATTTATTCTACTATATACAGTAATTTATATGTCCATTTCAAAACAGTAATAGTATGTCATAAATAAATGCCTTGCCTCTGACCCAGAGCTGGAAGCAGGGGGGCTGGACAAGCCAGCCCCCAAGGTCCACCCTAGCCCAATAACCCCTCCTTACCTTAGCCACGCCCCGGGGGTACTTAAGGGTCAGCCATGCGGTCCTGCTGCAGTTCCAGACTTGTACCTGTAACGATAAGATGTATGATCAATAAACAATAATTGATTTACTAAGAACTTGTCTATGGAGTTATTGGGCACGATCCTCGAACACAATTAACAATATGGTAGCAGAGGATGGTTGGATAGCCCAATCCTGATACTCCACAGCATGCAAGGGACCACGACAGACAGGGTGAATACCAGAGCATTCACCAAGAAGATGGCAGAACGACCTGCTCAACCCGAAACCACGCAAGGAGAGGCACCCGAGACGAGCGGCCTACTCCACCACCCATCCACCCCGGCCAGGAGCAACGAGGGGTGGACGAAGCACGAAACCTCAAAGGAAGAGACGCACGACCTAAAAGGAAAACTCCTCGAGCTGATAGATTTGTCGCAAAGCAACAACGACCTCATCGCGGAACTCCGAAGCCTGATCAAAGGCTGCGAAGCAGCGAGTGAGGAAGATGAGGACGAATCCGATTACAGCGAAGGAGACCCGGTAAGGGAAAATTTCCCCCACCAAAAACCTACCGCAAAGGCCGAAGGAGGCTTCGCGCCCTTTTCACGGCGGCCATCTTGGAAGACGGCGTCATCAAAAATGGCCGACCATCCACCAATAGACTCCCGAGATTTAAATTCCATGGCGGGAATCGGGGCCTACTCAAAAACTACCGACCAAAAATATCACAAAAAACACAAAAGCCCAAAACCCAAACCTACGGACTCGCCTACCGAGCCCGAGGTCAATAAAGCCATCGAACTAATCGCCGCGGCCCTAGGGGACAAGGTGAAAATACCAACCGTACACCCCGGTGCCAGGCCGAAAAACAAAAGGGACCCCAGCGCGACGTGGGCCGGCGCCGACGCCCACCCCGGGAAGGCAGCCACCATCGCGTGGACCCAGGACCACCCAGAGCCCCTAAGGGACCCACCCGCAAAAACGGGACACCAAGGGCGATGGGACTACTCACCGGACCGACGACCGGGACCAGATCCGTGGACCGCGAGGCCATCCGCTGGCAGGGGACGTCCATCGGCGGGCAGGGGGCTCGGCCCGACACCCACAGGCGGCATCCGCACGAGACCGGGCCACCCGGGACCATTCGCGGCCCCAACGGGACTCCCAGCACCCACCGGCGATCCTCACCGCTTCCCGAGACTCCAGGCGACGATCCGCGACGATCCCGAGCAAACAAGGCCGACCGGAGAAGAACTGAAGGCCCATCCGGAAGATTGGGGCCTTCACCCGGGAGCAGCATGGACGAGCTCCTCACTCCATGGCGACTGGGGAGAAATGAACCTCACGCATGCGCAACACGCCCCTGTAGAAGAAACAGAACAGAACATAGAGCTACACCGACGCAGACACATAGAGACAAGTCAGTTCAGACTTGCCACAGTCGTCCCTCTGCCTTATTGCGAGTATCCTTACGTGAGAAACCATGGACAGCGACATAATGTGAGTAATTTAACTTACAATTCAGGGACTTTGCCCAGTGACTTTCCCAATCTGAGGCTAGATGGGGAGAATTTCCTGGACTGGAATCAACAACTCCAGGCCACCCTGCTTAAGGAAGACCTATTATCTATGGTTACAGACCCCCCAGAAAAACCCTGGACTTTTGAGTTAGATTGCATTCATCACAAAGCTTACTGTATTGTAATTGCAAGCATTACCCCCAGCATTTACCCCAGTATTAGGCACCACCTGACTGCGTTAGAAATAATACAGAGAATGCACAAATTGTTTTACTGCCAAAGCGTTGCCAGCACCACCAGGCTCTCCAGGGAATTTTATGCCACCAAACTCAAGGCAGGGACACCCATGAGCGAGCATTTACTATCCCTAAATAATACTAGGGCCCAGCTGACACAAAGGGGGGAGGTCATAAGCGAGAGGACCATGATAAGTATCATAGTAAATTCCCTAGACCCCAGTTGGGACACCTTCATTACGCAGATAGACAACCTAGGGACAGGGAGGCTCTCACTGGACTTACTAACAAGCAAACTAATATCAGAGGACTGCATCAGAAAGGACCGCTCCCTAAGCCGCAGGGAGCAAAGACCTAGCAGAAAGGTTGAACCACAGGGCAGGAGCCACAGCAACACAGAGTGTTATATATGTGGGTCAAGAAACCATTACAAAAGGGACTGCCCCAAAAATACAGGAGACAGAATACATAGAAGAGATAGGCCAGAGCAAAGGGCAAGACACACTAGCGGACGCTCACCAGAGGCCAGACACAGGCGTAGGGATTCCCCTAGCCCCAGGGACAGGAGAGACCACAGGGACAGTTCCAGGGAGAGCCACACTGGATCACTGTATGGCATAGGGGACCAAGTGCGACACATAGGCCAAGACAAGGAGGAGGGCACGTGGCTACTGGACTCAGGAGCCACAAACCACACCACACATGATCGCAATCTACTAACCTCCTTTACAGGAGAAAGCTTCGTAGTGAAAGTGGCTAACCAGAATAACGTGCAAGTAACCGGCAAAGGTAACGCGTACGTGCCAGGAATAGGTGAGGTACAGGGAGTACTCCTAGTGCCAAACATACCATATAATATCCTTGCCACCCTAAAACTGAGCAAGGATAACAATGTAGAGGTGACTTTCAAAGAAGGAAAGGCACAGGTAACCAGAGGGGGTAAAAGGATAGGGAAAGTAGTAGTCAGTGGGGAACTACCATTCTTCCACCCAACCAAGGACAAACAGCCAGAAGTAAACAATCACCGAGGGGTTAGACCCAGTAGCACAGACAACGCAAGTAAGGAAGTAGAGGGGGTTAAGCACACACACACCACCGATGAACCCAGTGAACAGGGGGCACCCAGGAAGGAGAAACCAGCAATAGGAAAACCGATGCATGACAACTGTGCCCACCTATTACACAGAAAACTAGGACACATTAGTTTTCCCGTAGTGCAGAAAATGTTGGAATGCTCTGAAGGTGTAAAAATAAAGGATTGTGAGAACTATCTCGAGTGTTCTATTTGTAAGGGCTCCAAATTAAAAACCAAACCAAGACCCAAAAAATCAGTACGCACAACTAATTCGATTTTTCAACTTGTACATATGGACCTAGTGGGACCACTAAGGCCCTCCATCAAGTATAGGAAAAGGTACTTCCTGACCATAGTGGATGACTTCAGCCGCTATGGCTTCGTGTACACCCTGAAACACAAAAATGAGGTATTCCAAAAATTTAAGGAATTCTATGCGAGGGTGGAGACACAGCACAACACCAAAATCAGGCAAATAATGACAGACCGGGGGTCTGAATTCTTATCAAGCGACTTCTCGCGATGGCTGAAAGCACGCGGGATGGTCCATTACACGACTTCTCCGTTTTCCGCCTTTCAAAATGGCGTGGCAGAACGAAAAAACGGAACGCTACAGACCATGATGAGGTGCGCGCTGGATGATGCCGGCCTAGGGCAGCATTTCTGGTCTGAAGCACTCATTTATTCGAATTATACCCTAAATAGACTATGGTCCAGCGTACTGAATAAAACTCCATACGAGTTAATGTACCAAAGGAAACCACAGGTATCACACTTACACATATTCGGGGTCACAGCAGATGTGCACATCCCCAAGCAACTCAGGCGTAAGGGGGACAGGGTATCCAGGAGGCTGAGGTTCATGGGCTATGAGCCGGGGACGAAGGGATACAGGTTCATAGACAACAGCAACAATTTCGTAATATCACGAACAGCTGTTTTTCACGAAAACACCAACTGGTCCAAAATACACCTCAACGAGGTGTCCCTTAACAAGGACGGACCAGGGGATGATCAAACGGAGATAAAACACCAAGCAGGAAGGGACACTGAACAGGCAAAGAACAAACCCAAGGGGCAGGAAATACCAGTGAAGGGATGGAAGGAAAACCACCCGCACATTAAAGTGGACTCACTCACTGAGAAAGAAGCTAGGTACATGCATGACACAGAGACACCTCCTGACAGACCAGTCAGGGCAAACAGGGGCAAAAGGCCAGAAAGGTTGGGGGACTACATACTATCCCTACACACTAACCAACTAACCCCCAACACATACGAGGACGTACTGGGGTTACCGGATGAGGAGAGAGAGAAATGGGAACAAGCCATGGAAAGGGAAATGGACAGCCTGAGGGGACTAAACGTATACACTCCCTCCAAAGTCCCAACAGGAAAGACAACCATAGGCACTAGGTGGGTCTACAAAGTCAAGACACTAGAGGGAAACAAAGCGCTCTACAAAGCGAGACTGGTGGCACAGGGGTTCGCACAGAAATACCCTGATGACTACACGGAAACGTACTCCCCCACGGTCAGGGCCGAGAGCGTGAAGTGTGCACTCGTAATCGCATCACTGCTAGGGCTAGAAGTGCACCAGTTCGACGTGCAAACCGCTTACCTGCACGCTGAACTCGACAAAGAGATATACGTGAGAGCGCCACCCAGCCAAAGCACCAAAAAGGGAGAAACCTGGATTTTAAACCGAAGCTTGTATGGACTCAAACAATCAGGGAAACGTTGGTATGAGTGCCTATCCAAGACATTAAAATCCATGGGGTTCTCAGCCACTTCAGCCGACAACTGCTTCTTCACCAAGAAGTCAGACAACTCCCTCGAATATGTTTTGATATACGTAGACGATATATTGTATATCGGTGATCAAGCCAGCAAATGTAATAACTTCGCCAATGAACTAGGAAAACATTTTACACTAAAAGTATTGGGCAAGGTAGACAAATACTTGGGGGTGCAGATCACGAAAACAAGCAAGGGCTTTCAACTGTCACAGAAGGATAAAATTTTGGAACTAGTTCATAAATGCAACATGGCAAGCGCCAAGGGGTGTGAAACGCCAATGCAACCAGATTTCTTAAAGGACATGTATAATGAGGCTGAGGCGTTCAAGGACAACACATTATACAGATCCACCATAGGCTCCCTACTATACATTGCAAACTGGACCAGGCCAGACATCGCCCTGCCAGTTAACTTGCTGTCAAGACATGTGGGTAAGCCCACTGTGTACCACTGGGAGGCCATCAAAAGGGTATTAAGGTATCTAAAGCAAACCTCCGAGGCTTGCCTGTCATTAGAGCCCGAGAACACCACAACACCCACACTCACGTGTTACGCTGACGCTGACTGGGCTGGGGACGTAAAGTGCAGAAGGAGTACCTCAGGTTACATATTTTTTCTGAACAACAGCCCAGTTCATTGGTATACAGGCAAGCAAGACTTGGTAGCCACATCCACCACGGAGGCCGAATATATCTGCTTGTCCAAAGCCGCCAACAACCTGGTCTGGTTTGATGACCTGCTCGCTGACATATGGGCCGAGCCAAGCTACCCCATCATCATGCACGAGGACAACAAAGCTGCCATGGAAATATCTAAGGCTGAAGCGGTGGGTCAAAGGTCGAGGCATATCGACATAAAGTACAAGCACGTTAGACAGTTCGTGAACATAGGATTTGTGAAGGTTATACACTGTGACACGGAAGAGCAGACAGCAGACATTCTAACAAAGCCATTGCAAAATAAACAACACACGTATCTCACATCAAAATTAGGCGTCCTACTGAAAAGGACACCTCAGGTACACACCACGCAAAAACATCTCGGCCAGGCATTTAGAGGGGGTTTTGTCATAAATAAATGCCTTGCCTCTGACCCAGAGCTGGAAGCAGGGGGGCTGGACAAGCCAGCCCCCAAGGTCCACCCTAGCCCAATAACCCCTCCTTACCTTAGCCACGCCCCGGGGGTACTTAAGGGTCAGCCATGCGGTCCTGCTGCAGTTCCAGACTTGTACCTGTAACGATAAGATGTATGATCAATAAACAATAATTGATTTACTAAGAACTTGTCTATGGAGTTATTGGGCACGATCCTCGAACACAATTAACAATAGTAGTTCTGTATTCTAGTACTATTGTTTTCTTTGATATGCTACATTAAGTAATCCAGTATCCTTCACTTGGGTTAAATGATACAGGTCTGGAAAATAGGTTACAGTCCACATCATTTTGATTGCATAAGAGAAGTTATCATCACTTTGTTTACCCAAGTTAGGAAGAGGAAAACAATTATTGGCACATTTGATAGATAAGATGCTGGTCACAGTGTTACTGAAGGAAATGTCAATTGCTATCAAAATTGGGAGTCTTTAGTTGTACATCTCAATATTACTGTCCCTTTCTATTAACAGATGAGGTCACAGATAATTCTGGGAGGACATACAGTATGTCAGTATTCTCCAGTGACTTCATGTGATAATTTCCTGAATGTAGGCTTAAGGCTCAGTTTTTCCCAGATCATTTTGAAACTTAAATCTTACTGAATTTGGCAAATCATAGTCCCACCACTCTGACTCAGTTTGCAAGTTTGTCAGAGAAAATAAACACAAAAAATATGTAACATACAATAAATTTTAAATAGTTCAATATTAGCAGCTATCTTTAGATACAAACCATATACAGAATCAGTAAAGGATGATGTGGCCTAAAAGTTAATAGGCCATAAACAAGATTCTGTTAAAAAGGAATAAGTTGCAAATGTTCCTCTTCATTCATTAAGATAAAAGAGAGGCCACATGAGGGAGTTGCATTGGATCTTGGGTTTGGAGAGCCTCCTGATTTTGTCAAGGAATTTGAAAAAATAATAGTCTCCACTTACTTTTGTAGGATATACATCCTTTTCCATAGTTGTTGTCAATAATAACAATGAGTTAGTTGGAAAATTGTCAGCTTCGAATAAAAGAACCTTCATTTTGCTTTTGTTCTTGCTGGAACAATTCCACTGTGATGACACCCCCGGACGCTTCCCCAGATGCTAGTTCAGAGGAGGATGAGCCGGTCCCAGGCATGTCAGGAGGAGAGGCAACCGAAGGCTACGAGTCAGGAGTGGAGGGGCTGAGCACAGGGGAGCGACCAGACGAGCAGCCGGCTGAGCTAGGGACAGGAGAGGCACAGCTGCAGCTGGGAAGCCCAGAGGGTTTGGGTAGAGAGGGCACACAGCTGCAGCTGGTCAGTGGAGATGAAGAACTGCCTCCTCCTCCTGATCCTGAGGGCTGAGAGGAGGCGGGCACAAGGTCCTTCAGGGTACTTGCGAGGCAGGAGCCTTGAGTCTCTTGATGGGCTGAAGGAGAATGAAACGATACAGGGAACAACATGTTTGTTTCCTTGCTGTGTGTTCTTCAGCCATCATGATTCTTGCCTTGAACTTTGGATCGTGTCTCTGGAACTCTGGACTTGCCTTGTGGACTTGCCTTGTCTTTGCGCTGTGGACTGGTGCTGGTTTCTTTTGAGTAGCCATTTGAACTCATTGGGGGTGTGCTGGAGCTGGCAAAGGGAATTGCTGGGGTATACTAATTCAGGCTTGGAAGCCTTAATAAAGACTCCTAACACCCATGGTGTGTGTATGTGTCACAGTTAGTTCTCAGCCACATTTTCCCCAGGAGGAGTGCCCTTTTTATTGGACATTATGGAGCAACTACGGGCCGACAACTCCCAGCTGACCCAGCAGGTAACTTTCCTTTCCACCCAGTTTCAGGTGAAAAACGTGCAAAAGCTATTGGGGTTTGCAAACTACTATAGGATGTTTATTCCACACTTCATGGTGCTGACCACCCCCTTGACCTGCTTGCTTCGAAAGGGGGTAAAGTTCATGTGGGGCCCAATGGAGCAGGAAGCTTTTGTGGCCCTCAAGATGGCCTTTGCAACAGATACCATCCTCCAGCACCCATACCTATCATGGCCGTTTGTGATTGAGACTGACACTTTGGACATTGTGGTTGGAGCGGTGCTCTTCCCCTGCATCAGGGGTGAAATCCAATTTTTTTCCCTACCGGTTCTGTGGGCGTGGCTTGGTGCGCGTGGCAGGGGAAGGATATTGCAAAATCTCCATTCCCATCCCACTCCAGAGGAAGGATACTGCAAAATCTCCATTCCCACCCCTCCTGGGAGAAAGATACCGCAAAATCCCCATTCCCTCCCCACGCCTGGGGGAAGGATATTGCAAAATCTCCATTCCCACCCCACTCTGCGGCCAGCCAGAGGTGATATTTGCTGGTTCTCCGAACTACTCAAAATTTCCGCTACTGGTTCTCCAGAACCTGCTGGATTTCACCCCTGCCCTGCGTGTATTATTTGCGCAAGTTAAATGTTGTGGAATGCAATTACACTATTTGGGACAAAATTGTTGGCAGTGAAGGTGGCCTTTGAGGTCTAGCAGCACCATCTGGAAGGAGTCCATTACCAAATCAAGGTGCGAACTGATTGCCGGAACCTAGAACACTTGAAGACTGCTCGAAAGCTTAGTCAGTGGCAGATTGGGTGGTCCTTGTTTTTTGCCTGGGCCAGCACCATGGACTTTACAACACACTTACAGTGGCAGTGAGCATGGCAGGGAGGAAGAACACACTGCTACAACCACCACAGAAATCAATACAAAATGCACAGAAGTCTGCAAAGAGATTGCAGACGGCAAGTCCTGCTCCAAAATCTGTTTAGTCAGAGTCTACCCAGCAGGCCAAAGAGACAAAGCCATTAAGCTTTATGCTATTCTAGATGACCAAAGTAACAGGTCTTTAGCCAGCTCAGCCTTCTTTGATGCCTTTGGCATTAAAGGCCCCAGCACTCCATATTTTTAAAAACTTGCGCAGGAATTGTGGAGATGGTGAGGAGAAGAGCATCTGGTTACCAAGTCGAGTCAGTAGATGGGAAAACATGCCTGACTTTACCAACTCTTATCGAATGCAACCAGATCCCTGACCATAGATATGAAATCCCTACACCAGATGCAGCGATTCATCACCCACATTTGAACCGCATAGCGCATCTGATACCAGAGCTCGATCCTCAGGCTCAGATAGTCTTGCTCCTAGGGAGAGATATTTTACGAATCCACAAGGCAAGAGCTCAGATCACTGGTCCCCACAATGCTCCCTACGCTCAGAAATTAGACCTAGGGTGGGTCATTATAGGAGATGTCTGTTTAGGAAGCATGCACAAACCAACTTCTGTTAGCAGCATGCTGACACGCACATTAGGGAACAGACATACTTCTATTTTTCAGCCAAGCCACAACCAATTCCTCTTACAGGAATCATCGCATGTCACCCATTTGCCTTGTCCCTTCACAGGCTCCTTTAGTGACAACCTCGCCTGTGACAGTGACCAAGGTCATTTAAGGTGCACAGTCTTCCAAAAGATGGAAGATGACAATCAGGTGGCAACATCTACTGAGGACAAACTCCCTTTAGGAAATACAGAGCAGGGATTAGTCAAAGAAGATAGTGACAACCGGATCACCCCTCTTCCCTTCAGACCACAGAGACACTGCCTACCTAACAACAAAGAATGAGCTGTAGCCTGCTCCTTGCCACAGTCTCCAGAGTCCATCTATGCCATTCATATCTCAGAACCTGTGGACAACACCATAACTCAAACGGCGCAGCAGCCTATAGCCACACCACAAACAACAGCAAGCTTCAAAGAGCAATTGAACCAGTCTTCTGCAGTGTCTTCCATGGTATTTATTCAAAAGGAACTTCCATTCGGTCAGTCACAGGAGGATCCTGACACAAGGTGTGGAACAAATACATCAGAGACTGTTGCATCCTCACAACAAACTGGTTTCCTTGTTTCAGAGGCGGGTCCCCCCAGCAAATATGCCAAAGATTTAGTTTCATCCGTCCAAACCAAACACAGAGAAAGAAAGACCAGTTCACAGAAGGGCAAATCTCCTGATCTGCATCTGCTAATGAACGTGGCTTGCAAGCAGGAACATTTTCTGAAGGAAGAATGTTCAACATCTCATGAATGGAGATCCTTCATCCAACGCAGAATCTGAAGGCAGCCTCACAGTAACAGAAGCAGCGACGTGCCAGCCTCAAAGCCAAGTCACGGTCCAGATAACTTCTGACATGACTCAGGTCCCATTGCTACAAAACGGTACTAGATATATGTCAGATGACCTCAGCAATTCTAAGGGAAAAGCTAGAAATGGGATGTTATATTCCGGACTTAGATCACTGTCAAGTTCCCAGAAGCCTCATCAGAAACTGCAGTGGCACCACCTCATTGACAACCATATCAGCAAAAAAGTAATGGCAACTCCCCTAATGCTACCATCTCAGAACTCAAATAGTGGTATCGGTTGATACCAGGAAGGGAGTGTCATGCCCCAGCATACTGTTGTTCCTCTCTAGCCCCATCTAGTGGCCAGAAGAACAAATATGCCCCAACATACAAACTTTATATACTGTTGTTGCTCTCTAGCCCCATCTAGTGGCCGGAGAGATAAATGCCAAGTATATTGTTTGAAGCTGACCCCACCCCATTACCCATCAGCCCACACTCTCAAAACAAGTGCATGTTGGGAAGCCAGACTCCATTTCCTTTAGCATTTGGAGAAGGCAGAAGCACAAAGAAGAATCCATCTTAATCTGTGGCACATGGCCATCCAAGGACAAACCCACATCCCACACACAGAGCATCGCTGGTGAGATTTAAATCATTTGTATTTATTAATTGTTATGTTCAGCAGTAACCCAATACTGCCTATCTTGTATTTGGTTCTCATTGTATGTATTCCTATTTTCCCCCGTTTCACCATATCCCATTCTTTCAATAAAGCATCCAGATCTACACACACCGTCTGTTTTATTGGAGGATAGGTGGGTTTAGCTGCATGTCAAGCTGCACACAGACTAACGTGTAGTGAGGACAGAACAGTTAGGCATTATTAAACCTTGCCATGTTATTCTGTTCTGTATATTTGGCTTAATGTGGATGCCATTGTGTTTACAACTGCTAACTGAATCGTCCCCTCCCCCCCAAATGTTTTCAGCTAAACCTGGGAACAGTAGGATTTTATCGGACACAGTACAGTCCTGACATGCTGGAGGGCTTACTTCCAGCTATCCATGATCTGTCCTTACTCCCCGTGGACAGGCTAGGGCTGCAGAATGATCTCTTTTCCTTGGTAAGTGGATGCCTGCGTTTCTTTTTGTTAATCTTTTCCCTTTCCCTTTTCTCTTGTCTCTTTTTTTCCTTCAAGAGTTAAACATTACATTTGGAGGCACAATGCATTTTCAATTCATGAACTTCATATATTTTAGGTAATAAGAAAGTTCTGTAGTCCCAGTCTTAAACATTTAACTATAGTGCCATTTTCTGGTAAAATAGGTTCTGACTTCATGTCAATAACTTTAAATATTAAACATGCTGAAGTGTGAATAAATTAAGTAAATGAAGTACCAGATGGAGATCCAAACCACTCCTGGGAAGCATTCTACAAGCTGAATAGAAATTTTTCTTTACATAATTTGGAAAGGTTGATTCCTGCTATAACTACTATTTTTCATCATTTGATTCTTAGAAGTAATGTTCTGATATCTCATATGAGCAATACCTGGGTTTTTGTAGCCATCAGTTGCTGTGCTAGTAACTTTTTATTTTTAAGAACAGGTATGGAATTCCACACCAAGTGCTAAACTGTGCCCTTGTTCAGTGTGGAATACACATGATCTTGTCACTATTATAGGTTCCTCACAAACCATGCTCACAGCCCATGTTTTCAGTGAAGTTATTAGAATCAGGATATTAAATTGAATGGCTTCCACAATAAGGATGTAAGTAACTTTCCTTTCTGTTTTATACTACCTTGATGAAAAAGAGTAGATTGATTTCAGGGCTGTTAATTTCAACTCAAAGTTAATTTGGCTCTTTTAGAGATGGTAGGTATTCTTCAAATGTTAATGATTTAAAATTGGTAATGATAAAATGTAATGCAACATTGAAACCTTAGCTGCTTGTGAAGGATTTTTGGGACATACATTCATTTAATGTAGAGTACCAGTCAATCAGTTTGAGCTTTTGAATCACCCAGGTGATTTGAATTGCTTTCAAGTTTATCAGGTAACTGTTATGTATTGATACTTTTGAGCGGGAGTTTCAAACCTGCCTATGTTTCTGATTGGCTGACAGTCCCTCCAGGATTGTATATAAGGAGGGCTGCAGCCTCTGAGTTTTTGCTGAAGTCTCACTGTAAATTAAAGAGCTGTTGTCACTTGCTTGGTTGTGCCTCTCGTTATTCCCGAACCACTTCATTGGCGACGAAGGTGGGATTGAGAGCACAAGAAGCGAACCAGTGAGACACAAGCTTCAGCTAGGCGACGAGGCGAACTACAGGAGACATACCGAACATGTCTGCCTACGTTCCGCCCAAGCCTTTTGATCCGACCCGCGAAAAATGGGTCTCGTACCTAACAAGGTTCGAATGCTCGCTCGAAGCCAGCGACATGCAAGGGCTCTCCGCTAATCGGAAGAGAGCCCTCTTCCTAAGCCACTGTGGACCCGACGTGTTCGAGATGGCAGAGTCACTGTGTGAGCCAACTCCGGTCCAGACCGTCTCCTGGGACACCCTGATGGCCATGCTCCGGGCTCACTATGCTCCCGTGCCCTCCAAGTTCGTGCAACGATACCAACTCAGACAGCGCATTCAGCGAGAGGGAGAACCGGTCAGCGCTTACATGGCCAGCCTGAGAAAAGCCGCAACTCATTGCGACTATAGGGACTTGGACGATGCGTTGCTTGAGCAACTTATCTGTGGCGTTCGGGACATTAGGCTACAACGGCGCCTGCTCGCCAAGCCTGATTTGACGCTTGCTGGAGCCCTAGACGAGGCCAGGGCTCATGAAGCCTCCACAAAAGCCGCAGAAACGCTGCAGCGTCCGCTGACCAGCAAAGATAACCCCAAGTCTGCCCCGGTGCACAGAGAAGACGCCGGATCCAGCTCGGAGTCCGAGTCGGATGAGGACGTCTTCCGAACAGAGCACCAGAGAAAAGACATGGGCAGCCCGCGGCGAAGCTGCCCCAGCTGTGGAGGGCACCATGACAGACTGTCCTGCAAGTACAGGGAGGCGATTTGCAGGCGTTGCGAGAAAAAAGGGCACTTGGCGCGAGTCTGTAGAGCCATTCTGCCCAGAAAACACCAACCACGTGAGCGCCGCAGCCAACCAGAATCAGCGCGCCAGAAACAGCCAACGAGAGAAGGCGGCGCGAAAAAACGGCGCGAATTTGAACCTCGAGATGGCCGCAGCATTCACATAGACCAGGCCAGCGCGGAAATCGAGGACAAAGTCAGCACGGTGGTCGAAATCAACGGCAAGCCATGCTCGATGGAGATCGACACCGGATCGGCTCTCTCCATAATGTCTTGGGCGACCCTAAAGACCCTCCTGCCATCGTTCCGGAAGGACCAGCTCTCCAAACAGAGACTGCGCATCCTAGACTACCAGGGGAACCGAGTCCCCCTCGAAGGCGTGGGCACGTTCCGAGTCACCTACGGAGACTACGAAAGAGACCTGCCGCTGACCATCGTCACGAAGCAGCTTCCCAGCCTTCTCGGCATGGGGTGGTTCCGAGCCCTCGGCATGGGCTTCACCGGCGTCCACCAGATGCTCAAGTCATCGTTAAAAGACAGTCTCCTGACCGAGTTCCAGGACGTTTTCGGGGACACGTTGGGCAAGTATGTGGGGACCCCTATCTCCCTTAATTTAGACCCCAACGTAGCCCAAATAAGACTCAAGGCCAGACGGGTGCCTTTCGCATTGAAACCGAAGATCGATGCGGAACTGGACAAATTAATTAAACAAGGGGTGTTGGTTCCCGTTGACCATGCAAAGTGGGAAACCCCTATAGTGACCCCAGTAAAGTCTGATGGTTCAATTAGGATCTGCGCTGACTACAAGTGCACGATCAACAAGGCTTTGCAGCCGAGCGCCTATCCGGTGCCGATCGTGCATCATCTACTACACTCCCTGGGGCCCGGAAAAATTTTTGCTAAATTAGACTTGGCTCAGGCCTATCAACAATTACCAGTTGATGATGCCACGGCAGAGGCGCAAACGATTGTGACTCATAGGGGTGCATTTAAATGCACCAGGCTCCAGTTTGGGGTGAGCGTCGCACCCGGCCTATTTCAAAGCACCATGGAGCGCCTTCTGCAAGGGCTTTTTTTTTTTTTTTTTTTTTTTTTTTTTTTTTTTTTATTTGATTTATATGCCGCCCTTCTCCGGAGACTCAGGGCGGCTTACAGTGCGTTAAGCAATAGCCTTCATACTTTTGTATATTTATACAAAGTCAGCTTATTGCCCCCACAAACTGGGTCCTCATTTAACCTACCTTAGAAAGGATGGAAGGCTGAGTCAACCTTGAGCCTTGGAGAGATTCGAACCAGCAGTAAATTGCAGGCAGCTGGTCTTAATAACAGGGTGCTTTAAACCACTGTAGGCTTCCCGGAGTGGTGCCCTATTTCGATGACGTTCTAGTCAGCGCCCAGGACGAACGTCAGCTAGGGGACAGAGTAAGGAACGTCCTGTCTAGATTTAGGGAAGCGGGACATTTACATGTGACAGGGACTTAAACTTAAAAAGAACAAATGTATGATCGCTGTCCCCTCCGTTGAATTTTTGGGGTACAAGGTGGACGGCACAGGCATCCACCCTACCGAAAGCAAGGTGAGAGCTATTAGGAGCGCACCTGCCCCCAAGACCAAAGCAGAGCTCCAAGCCTTCCTTGGACTGCTCAATTTTTATTCAATGTTCCTGAAAGACAAAGCTACCGTCGCAGATCCCCTACACAAACTATTGGGGAAGAATGTACCATGGGTCTGGGGGAAACCACAAGCTGCCGCTTTTGAGGCAGTAAAGAAACTTCTATCAGAAGACAGTTTCCTAATACAATACAATGCAGCGCTACCGCTTGTATTAGTTTGTGACGCCTCCCCCGTAGGAGTTGGTGCCGTCCTAGGCCATAGACTGCCGAACGGCCTAGAGGCGCCCATTGCATTTTACTCTCGCACCCTGTCAAGCGCAGAGCGGAACTATAGTCAGTTGGACAGAGAGGCTCTGGCTGCAATTGCGGGGGTTAAAAAGTTCCACAAATACCTCTATGGCCGGCAATTCGAACTTGTGACTGATCACCGGCCTTTGCTAGGACATTTGGCAGGCGACAGGCCCACCCCCGCTGCCCTTTCCCCACGTTTGACTAGAGGGGCCATTTTTCTTTCGGCCTATTCATATCAACTTGTGCATCGACCTGGACGGACCTTGGGTCACGCGGATGCCCTCAGTCGCTGCCCCCTGCCTGACTTACTGACCAATCCAACACCAGAGGCCTCCGTCCTTCTACTGGACTCAGTAACCTTGGGACCTATTTCCTCTGCCGAAGTGGCAAAAGCCTCAGCCAGGGACCCGATCATTCGCACTGTGATGGGGTGGGTGCTGAAAGGGTGGCCGGTCAAGGTGGACGGGGGGGAATACCAAGGTTTTGTAAACAAACGGAATGAACTGTTTACGCAAGGTGGTTGTTTGTTGTGGGGCGACAGGGTGGTGGTGCCAACAAAGCTACGAACCAGGGTTTTAGAATTGCTGCACGAAGGGCATCCGGGCATTGTCAGAATGAAGAGTTTAGCCCGCAGCTATGTATGGTGGCCCAACATGGACCAAGTTATCTCCGAGTGGGTGGGGAAGTGCAGACCCTGCCAGGAGTCTCGCCCCGATCCCCCGGTAGCGCCCATCCGAGAGTGGGAGAAACCAAAAGGGCCATGGGGGAGAATCCATATCGATTTCGCTGGCCCCTTCCATGGGCAAACGTTTTTAATTGTAGTAGATGCCTTCTCAAAATGGCTCGAAATAATTCTAATGCCCTCTACCACAGCCGAGGCAGTTATTAAAGCCCTTCGCAAACTATTCGCCACACATGGCCTACCGGATACTCTGGTATCTGACAACGGGCCTCAGTTCACGGCAACCCTGTTCGAGGGTTACTTGGCCGGACTGGGCATTCGCCATGCCCTATCGGCCCCGTTCCACCCGGCTTCTAACGGATTGGCCGAACGTTTTGTAAGAACGGCCAAAGAGGCCCTATCCAGACTTGATAACGGGGACTGGCAGGCCAGGATAGACCAATTCTTAGCTGTTCAGCATGCCACACCCTGCACAGCCACAGGGAGAAGCCCAGCCGAGCTCCTCATGGGCAGGAAGCTCCGGTGCGTGTTAGATAGGCTTCACCCCAACTACTCGCACGAAAATTTCAGGGGAGAGACATCTGGACTAAGACAGTTCCAGGTTGGGTCCCCGGTGTTCGCTCGCAACTATGCCAGTGGACCGCTATGGGTTGCAGGAACCATAGTGGGCATAACAGGCCCGAAATCGTATACGGTAGACGTAGGAGTAGACAGACTCTGGAAGCGCCACATAGACCAACTGAGAAGAAGGGTAGTCGGCGAAGCAAACATCAATTTAGATATCTCCGAGCCTAACTATAACAACTTTCCCCAAACAGCTAACTCAAGCCCGGGTTCGCGAGAATACTTAGCTGACAAGCCCTGGTTCCAGCGCTGCCCCAGCGAGTCGCCACTCCCAACCGGGGATAACCACGCCCCGGACAAAATCCAGGAGGTTCCATTGGCGGAGCCGGGAGAGACAAAAAGTCCCTCCGACCAGCTCGACGCCCCACCAAACACTGAACTGCGCAGGTCAACTAGGACGAGAACTCGGCCTGGGCACCTGCAAGATTTTGTGTGTACTTATGTAAATATTTAAATGTTAGTGCCTTCTGGGAAGGGAGGGGTGTTATGTATTGATATTTGACATTTTTGCTGAAGTCTCACTGTAAATTAAAGAGCTGTTGTCACTTGCTTGGTTGTGCCTCTCGTTATTCCCGAACCACTTCAGTAACCATTATCAACTGTACACATCCACAAATACACTGCAGGTAGTCCTTGACTTACAACCAGTTGCTTAACAAACATTTGAAGTTATGACAGAATTTTTAAAAGCTACTTACAATACCCCCTCCCCCCCCCCAATGTGGTCATGTGATTACATTTAGGTCACTTGGCAACTAACTTGCATTTATGACTGGTTGTAGCATCTCATGATCACATGACTGTGACTTGCAATGGGTTTTTTTGCCAGTTTTCAGCTAAAACACCATTGGATATGTTGGATTTCCTTAACAACCACATGATTTGCTTAATGACCATGTGATTCATGTAACAACTGTGGAGACTTGCATCATGACCATTGTAAAAGTAAAATTGAGTCTGGTCACATGGTGCCTTGACTTACGACCACAACAACTTACAACTGAAATTCCAGCATTCATTGTGGCCATAATTTGAGAATTACCTGTAGCTGTAAATGATTGGCAAGTAGAATATTCCGAATTGTACATTCCTTCCCCTACCTCACTTGCACTATGATTTTGAAATCATAGAAACAGTAAGATTCTTTTGTTGTTGGTTACTGTTAAGGATATTGTTGTGTTACCAACCAGCAGAGTAAGTGCACAGAGAAACGGTACTGAGAGCAATGAATACAATACATACAAACTGGTTTAACAAAGTTTTTACTTTGTAGTGAAAAACAATTGCATAGTCTTTTAGTCAATTCAAGTCTTTAGCCATTCAAATCAGTCCGAAGTTACAGATATCTTCTTACCAAACAAACAGCAGTAGCTAATAAACAGCAATTCAACGCTGGTAACAAATCACAATGATAGCAGATCCATCCACTTCTTCACACATGACGGTAACAGTTCCAACCAGCAAGTCAAGCAATTCTGACCAACAATGACTATAGCTCGGCTCTCTCCTTATATACAGTTTACACTAGTAATTATCCACTTAAGATAAGTGGAGTCAGCAGTGCAATGACTCAACAGTACAATTTGGATAATTGCAGTCAGCAGTCAGTCAGCAGTCATTAGTCATTACAATGACTCAGCAGTACAATTACTCAGCATTACATCTTAAAGTTACAGAATACATTTAAAGTTATAGAACACATATATTGCCTGGACAACTTGTTAAGTTTACACCATATTCTAACAGTTACCACTTTCATATATGGCTTGTCTGAAAAAATAGAAGTTTCCAGGTCTGTATTGTCACCTAACTTACTAGTTTACCTCAACCCTACCTCTTATTAGACATACTCTACATGACTCTGTATAACCTATAGCAATGACCCAACTGTTCTCCTACTCCTACTATCCATATGAAGAAAAGTCTAGATTGCTTTCTTTTTGGTTAGGCTGAACATTTGATTTTGACTTTAGAGTGTACCTTATTTGTTTTTCTTCTCTCAGGCCCGAGCTGGAATTGTTAGCACTGTAGAGGTTCTAAAAGTCATGAAATCATTTGTGAATGAGCCCAACTATACCGTGTGGAGCGACCTGAGCTGTAACCTGGGGATTCTCTCAACTCTCTTGTCCCACACAGACTTCTATGAAGAGATTCAGGCATTCATCTGTGATATCTTTTCACCAATAGGAGAAAAACTGGGCTGGGATCCCAGGCCTGGTGAGGGTATGAAGGTTTATAAATACTTTTGCCTTTCAGTATTTTATTTTTATCTTGCCCCTTTTTGTTGTCAGAGACTTAGACTTCCAAAATATTTAGGTATAGGAATAGGGGAACAACGTAGATGGTTTCCCCTCAGAGACTGGTTTCTGAGGTCTGTTATGAATTTTTCTGCGTTTTTAGCTGGTCAAACTGCTGAGGGCCTGGTCTCTGTTTGGAGTAAGGCAGAAGACTCAAAATGAATAGAATTAATCAAAGTAAGATTCTATTACTAATCATAACCTATGGCAGTTATTTGTTTCACCTTCATTTCATCTGTTCCAGCTGTGATGTACAGGTAGATTGAACATACTGGAAATATTTAGAATATACTGAAGTCCACATGGTACTTCTAGATTTCTCAGCAGAATTGGTGCCATTAATTGGTGGATGAATTACTTAAGTTGCATTTAAGAGGCAGAAAACTGTTCCCAGGGCAATAGTATAAGAAGTGGTGATGCTTTTTCACTTCTGTCTGAAATTGCTTGACCTGTTCAAGGGATGCAAGTAAAGACAAAAATCTGGCAAATTTAGGGATTCAGAAGATTTTTACAATGAGAAGAAGGCAAAAAGCTTTGTTCAACGTTCAAAGCAACAGAGGTAGAACCATAGATTTGAAGGAGTAGCCTTAAAAGTAATCAGGAGGGAAGCCAAAATTCAGAAATCCTGGTGAGAAACTAGAGTGAGATTCAGAATTCAGAAACACAAGAAGATTGTTAACAGATGCTATTTTCAGCAACTGTTTTCTATTTAATGCTTTTATGCATAATTGACAGAGAACTCTTCCTGAACGTAGTAGATACGTATTAGCCCCTAATGCAACTTGATCTCATAAAAACGTTTCTTTAAACCTTTACTCTTAAGAAATCTAGCTATGAAGGGTTCCATTTCTGTATCATTCTAAAATTGCTCCACCAGCTTGAGATGATTGATACCATTCTTGTGGGCTTGAAGGTTTTGAAGTCTACCCTGTATCTGGGTTGTAGGTTAGAAATAGGTAAGATCAGGTTCTGTTCCTGAGTGGGTCTGAACATTGAACAAAGGGATTCTCCTTGGCACCACTTCCAAACCTTGTTTCTCCTCTTTATTCGATGAGTCATTAAAGAGAGTAATGACATTGGGACTTCTGGTTGGCGTCGCGGTGAAACATTTGCGGGTTAGTGGGGCTCCGCGAAACCTGGCTGGTTCTTTTCCATTAGGAGGTCCCAAGGGGCCAAAGACTCCCTGGATGGGTGACAGAGAAAGGAGGGATCCTTTGTCGATCGCGGGGGGACAGTGGTCCTCCCACTGGATCCAAAGGTACCCTCCCAACCAACAGAAGAAGAGAGCCATTATGGTCTGACCGAAACTGTGACAACCAGGACAAAAGGAAGCACGAACTAGGGTTTTTTGTGAGCAGCGTGCAGGAACTGGGTGAGAACTTTTCCAATTTCTACTCTAGAGATTTATTCCCAAATAAAGAAACTCCTTGAAAATTAAGACTCTCTAAAGGAGAGAGGAAGGAATTTTATTCCCACCTCTAAAAAAGAAGCAGTGAGTTAATATGTTAAGAGACAGATGACAGATCCAGAAAAGAGTTAGAACTTTAATGGGAGAATATTAAATTAAATTATATTGGAAAATTTTTTTTTTTGAATACCTGGGGAAAAAAAGGTAAACTACTTGATAAACAGAAGCTAAACTTTCGCTGTATAAGATGGAAGAGAGAGAGCTGGGATGACACCTACTGGCGGAAAAAGATACTACACAGATTGAAGTGAATTTGGGAAATATAAAAGATGGCAAAGCCATTTTACTTGTTGGGGGACAGGGGGACAGTGAACCTTTTGAAGCTCTTTGAACTTTTGTGGATTATAAATATCGTTGACTTTGTGGAATTGTTTTCAACTGTTTTGAGACTGAACAAATTGGCTTTTTGGTTCTTTGGCTTTTTTGTATTATTGAGACATTGGGGAACTTGGTGGGCCATTTTAGTTTAGTTTAGTTTAGTTTAGTTTAGTTTATTCATACAATCAGGTCCAGAAATATTGGGACATCGACACAATTCTAACATCTTTGGCTCTATACACCACAACAATGGAGTTGGAATGAAACAAATACAATGTGCGTTAACTGCAGACTGTCAGCTTTAATTTGAGGGTATGTACATCCAACTCAGGTGAACGGTGTAGGACTTACAGCAGTTTGCATATGTGCCTCCCACTTGTTAAGGGACCAAAAGTAATGGGACAGAATAATAATCATAAATCAAACTTTCCCTTCTTAATACTTGGTTGCAAATCCTTTGCAGTCAATCACAGCCTGAAGTCTGGAACGCATAGACATCACCAGACAGTGGGTTTCATCCCTGGTGATGCTCTGCCAGGCCTCTACTGCAACTGTCTTCAGTTCCTGCTTGTTCTTGGGGCATTTTCCCTTCAGTTTTGTCTTCAGCAAGTGAAATGCATGCTCAATGGGATTCAGGTCAGGTGATTGACTTGGCCATTGCATAACATTCCACTTCTGTCCCTTCAAAAACTCTTTGGTTGCTTTTGCAGTATGCTTTGGGTCATTGTCCATCTGCACTGTGAAGTGCCGTCCAATGAGTTCTGCAGCATTTGGCTGAATGTGAGCAGATAATATTGCCCAAAACACTTCAGAATTCATCCTGCTGCTTTTGTCAGCAGTCACATCATCAATAAATACAAGAGAACCAGTTCCATTGGCAGCCATACATGCCCACGCCATGACACTACCACCACCATGCTTCACTGATGAGGTGATATGCTTAGGATCATGAGCAATTCCTTTCCTTCTCCATACTCTTCTCTTCCCATCACTCTGGTACAAGTTGATCTTGGTCTCATCTGTCCATAGGATCTTGTTCCAGAACTGTGAAGGCTTTGTTAGATGTTGTTTGGCAAACTATAATCTGGCCTTCCTGTTTTTGAAGCTCACCAATGGTTTACATCTTGTGGTGAACCCTCTGTATTCATTCTGGTGAAGTCTTCTCTTGATTGTTGACTTTGACACACATACACCTACCTCCTGTAGAGTGTTCTTGATCTGGCCAACTGTTGTGAAGGGTGTTTTCTTCACCAGGGAAAGAATTCTTCGGTCATCCACCACACTTGTTTTCCATGGTCTCCCAGGTCTTTTGGTGTTGCTGAGCTCACCGGTGCATTCCTTCTTTTTGAGAATGTTTCAAACAGTTGTTTTGGCCATGCCTAATGTTCTTGCTATCTCTCTGATGGGTTTGTTTTGTTTCTTCAGCCTAATGATGGCTTGCTTCACTGATAGTGACAGCTCTTTGGATCTCATCTTGAGAGTTGACAGCAACAGATTCCAAATGCAAATAGCACACTTGAAATGAACTCTGGGCCTTTTATCTTCACATTGTAATTGGGGTAATGACGGAATATCACACACCTGGCCATGGAACAGCTGAGAAGCCAATTGTCCCATTACTTTTGGTCCCTTAACAAGTGGGAGGCACATATACAAACTGCTGTAAGTCCTACACCGTTCACCTGAGTTGGATGTACATACCCTCAAATTAAAGCTGACAGTCTGCAGTTAACGCACATTGTGTTTGTTTCATTCCAACTCCATTGTGGTGGTGTATAGAGCCAAAGATGTTAGAATTGTGTCGATGTCCCAATATTTCTGGACCTGACTGTATATTTTCTTTACTAAATTTCTCTGGTAGGATTCCCAATAGGAACAGTTCAGGTTTTAAATCTATATGTTGTTGTATCATTTCTTCCAACCATGTTTTAACTTTAATCCAATAGTTTTTTTGCTTCTGGACATGTCCACCACATATGATAATACAATCCTGGTATCTGATGACATTTCCAGCATTTAGCTGATTTATCTTTAAACTTTTTTGCCAGTTTTTCAGGTGGCATGTGCCATCTGTAAAACATTTTATATTGATTTTCTTTATATGCTGTGGACATTGTTAATTTGTAATTCCTTTCCCATAATTGTTGCCATTTATCTAGCTCAATTGAATATCCAAAATATTTTGCCCAAACTATCATTGTTTCTTTTACTTGTTCTTCTTCTAAATCAGTACTAAGTAATTGTATATTTTTAAAATTATTTTATCATCTGTTCCTGTGAGTATCCTATCCAGTTCTGTCATTTCTAAATAAAAACCATATAATTTAGCATCTTTTCATATCTTGTTCGTATTTGCGTATACCAATCCAACTCAATCCCTTGTTCTTCTATTTCTTGTTTCCCCTTCAATTCCCCCTTATCTGTTAATATATCTTTATATCTAAGAATATTTCTAATATTGATAATATTTGGATGTATTAACGCTTCCATTGTTGATAACCATGTTGGTATTTTCAAATAATATTTATTTCTGACCTTCTCCCACACCAATAATAATGCATTTCTTACATAATGTCTTTGAAAATAAGTATCCATCCTACTTCTACCATACCATAAAAAGGCATGCCATCCCAATTGTAGATCGTGTCCTTCCAAAATTAATAATCTTGTATTTCTCAATCCAATCCATGCTCTCATCCAAGTCAACGCTGCTGCCTGGTAATATAGTTCCCAATTCGGCAGTCCATATCCTCCACGTAGTCTTGCAACTTGTAACATTTTTATGTTGATTCTCGCTTTCTTCCCTTGCCATATAAATTTCTTTATTGTTTTATTAAGGTGTTCAAAATTTGTATTTTCCACTTTTGTTGGTATTGTCTGAAATAGAAACAATTGTCTCAGCAATATGTTCATCTTTACTATTGCTATCTTTCCCATTAATGATAACTGTAGATTTTTCCATTTCTCCAAATCTTCCTCAATCTGTTTTTTTAGTTTATAGTAGTTATCTTCCTTTATTGTTACACATCTTGACGTTAAATATATTTCTAAATATTTTGTTTTTTTCACAATTTGAATATTTAGTTTTTCCATCAATTCTCTTTTCTTCTTTTCTGTTATATTTTTGACCAATGTTTTTGTTTTGTCTTTATTTATTTTTATTTATTTTTAGTCCTGCAATCTCTCCATATTCTTCTATTTGTGCTAATAGTTTGGCACCTGTTATTTGAGGCTCTTCCAATATAAAAACTAAGTCATCTGCAAAGGCTTGTAATTTATATTCTTCTTTCTTAATTTTCATTCCTTTTATATTTTCATTTCTTCTTATGTTTCTATTTAACACTTCTAATGTTAATACAAATAACAATGGTGATAATGGACATCCTTGCCTTGTGTCTTTAATTATATTCACTTTTTCTGTCATCTCTCCATTCATTATTTTTGCTGATTGTTTTTTATACATTTTTTTATCATATTTATGAATCTCTCCCCAAACTCCATCATCTGTAATTGTTCTATCATAAATTGCCAATTCACATTATCAAACGCTTTCTGTGCATCTAGAAACATCATCGCCATTTCTTTTTCTGAGTGTACCTCATAATACTCCAAAATATTCAAAATTATCCTCATATTGTCTCTAATTTGTCTCTTAGGTAAAAACCCATTTTGGTCCATATGAATTATTTCATTTAAAAGTTTTTTTAATCTGTTCGCCACTATTGAAGCAAAAATCTTATAATCCACATTCAGCAATGAAATCGGTCTATAATTTTTAACTTGTAGTAAATCTGTATCTTCTTTACGTATAAGTGTGACATAAGCCTCCGTCCAAGAATCTGGAATCTTTCCTTTCACCAGTAATTCATTAGATAAGTCCAACATTACACTGCTCAACATGTCTTGGAATGATTTATATAGTTCTGCTGGTAGTCCATCTGGGCCCGGTGTTTTCCCATTTTTTTGTTTTTTAATTGCCTCTGTCAATTCCATCATTGATATTCTTTCTTCTAATATTTCCTTATATAGTTCAGGTATTTTAGGTAAATCAGATTTCTCTAAAAAATGTTTTATCTTTCCATCAGGTATCTTCTCTTGATTGTATAATTTCTCATAATAGTCTTGAATTATTTTTTCTTTTCTTCATTTCTATAACATATATTTCCTTTTTCATCTTGTAGTTGATTAATTAACTTCTTCTCTTTTCCCTTTTTCATTTTGTATGCCAACTATCTGCCTGGTTTATTTGCATTTTCAAAAAAATTCTTTTTGGTGGACCTCAATTTATGTGCCAAAAATTCTTGTTCAATTAAATTTAATTCATGTTTTTTCAATTCCATTTGTTTTTTAACTTCATCTTTTTGTGGGGGTTTTTTTGTAATTCTTTCTCTAGTCTTTTATATTTTTCTTCTAATTTCTTCTGCATTTGTCTTTTATTTTAATTTTTTTCCCAAATATGTTATCGCCAATCCTCTAATATATGTTTTCATTGTATCCCATACGTTTTGCATTGCTGTATCTTCCTTTTTGTTTATTTTGAAGAAAAACTTGAACATTGTTTGATACAACATTTTTGAGAGGTGAAAGAAGAAAAGTAAAACAAAATACACAGATCTGGACAAAATGCTGACAGGGAAAATTGGACTACAAAATCTCTTATTTCAAAGTGTCTTTTCTTTTCTTTTCCTAATAGACTTAATACTCTAATATTGGAGTTTATATAAAGTTGAAATTTAGAAATAAACTGTAACATGGCATAGACGGAGTAACTACAGATAGCAAGGTATTATATGTTATTACTTGATCATTATATAGATTTGTAAGAACAGATTTGCAAGACTATAAGAATATAAGATTATGAAAAAGATTGTAGACCAATTATAAAAGGAAAAAAAAAGGGTGGGGGGAATGAGTGTGCCAAACCTAACTAAAATTGGAAAGAAAGCATCTTCTACACCGGCATCTGCAGCATCCAGCCCACCAAATCAAAGATCAATAGACACAATGTTACAACAAGAAAAAACGAATACCTTCCCCCCAAAAATACAATCGGTGCTTCTATCTATTCAAGAAGCTATTGTCTCACAAAAAGACGAAGCAAGGAAGAACCATAATGAGGTGAAAGGTGAAAAATATTTGTGTTGTAGGAGATTTCAATGCAATAGTAGATGTAAAACTAGACTACAGAAGTAGTACAACTGGAAAAAAGGCAAGAAATATACTCCTCAAGGCATTTTTTAAAATGGCAGAAGAAATTTGTATACAGGACTTATGGAGAGAAATGAACCCAGGGAAAAATCAATATACATTTTACTCAAATAGACATAAATCATGATCCAGAATTGACATGGTTTGGATGTCATCTGAACTAAGAACTAATGTGCAAGAAATAGAGATAGAAACTAATTTATGGGCCGACTATAATCCAATAAAAGTTAGTTGGAAAGGAGAAAAGAAAAGGTTGAGATGGACATTAAATCAATCCATATTAAAAGAGAAAGAGTTTTTGCAAACAATAGTAAAAGAAATGGAATTCTTTTTCAAAGAAAACAAAAAGAAGTTACTTCATTACAAATTTTATGGGATACAACTAAAGCATATATCAGGGGATTAGCTATAACCTACATAGCAAGAAAAAAGAAAAAGAAAAAAGAATATCGAAAGACACTAGAAGAAGAATATAAAAAAATTGAATTAGAATTGCAAAAAGATCCACAAAAGAAAACTAAAAAAAAATGGAAATATTAAAACACAAATTAAACCTAATAAAAAAAGAATTGGCACAAAAAATTAAAACAATTAAAAAATTAAAAACATTTTTTTAAAAAAATGCCAACAAACCAGGAAGATGGTTGGCTTATAAATTGAAGAAAGAGAAAGAGAAGAAACTGATAAGTAAACTACAAGATGGGAAAGGAAACCTACAGTTTCAAATGAGATTAAAAAGTAAATAATTCAGGAATATTACAAAAAATTATATGATAAAGAAAAAATCCCAGAGGAAAGGATAATACAATACTTGGAAAAAGCCAAACTACCAAAAGTGACTGAAAACATTAAAAATATGTTAAATGAAAAATAACGATGATGGAGCTGACAGAGGCAAAAAAACAACAAGACCCCAGGCCCAGATTGACTACCAGCAGAAGTATATAAACAACTACAGGATACATTGACTTTGTCAATGTTAGAGGTTTATAATGAGGTTTTGTTAGAGGCTAAAATACCAAATACCTGGATAGAAGCTAACATTACTCTAATTCCGAAAGAAGATGCTGATCTGACACAGATAAAGAACTATAGGCTTATATTATTATTAAATGCAGATTATAAAATATTTGCATCAATAATGGTAGAGAGATTAAAAAGATTTCTGAATGAATTTATTCACCCGGATCAAAATGGATTCCTACCAAAAAGACAAATTAAAAATAATGTAAGATTTATTCTAGACGTGTTGCAATATTATGAAGCACACTCAGGAAAGCAAATGGCGTTGATTTTTTTAGATGCACAGAAAGCCTTTGACAATGTAAATTGGCAATTCATGATACAACAGTTAGAATATATGGATTTTGGCAAGAAGTTTCTAAACTTGATTAAGATAATATATCATAGGCAAACAGCAAAAGTAATAGTCAATGGGGATTATACGGAAAATTTTAATATTAAAAAAGGCACTAGACAGGAATGTCGATTCTCCCCATTACTATTTATATTAACATTGGAAGTGCTAAACAGAAATATTAGACAAGATTTAGAAATAAAAGGTATGTGTGAAGTTTCTAAAGGATGCCCTAATTAATTCATGAGCCTCGAGCCAAGTTTCAAAAGAAATCCAGTTATTTATTAGGAACAACATTTCGGCAATTACCCAAGAGGAGTCAGCTCTGCTTCCACGTAATTTATGGCCCCCTATGACCCTGTCTCCCCCCTCCCCCCTGGGTGTGTCATAAATCACATTCTCCAACGGGCTGTAGAAACCACACCCCTCCAGCTGGTCCCGGTAACCTGGGATACAATCTGGAGAAAGGCATGTGTGGAATGTGCTTTCGGTCGAGGCAGCTGAGCAGCTCCGTCAGTTCTCCCCCCTCCTGCTTATGGCAACTTAAAAGCAGGCCTGGAATGCTTTATGAGTTGACAGTATGGAAATAAAATAGGAAAAATATAAATTACAATCATTTGCAGATGATCTCCACCTCTCCTCATGGGTAAATCTGCTTGTTTTAGGGGGGAAGGGGAGTGTCTGTTTGAGTGAGTGAATCATGTGACTGCAGGGAGGAAAGTTCTCCAGCTCTCCTCATGGGTAAATCTGCTTGTTTTTAGGGGGAAGGGGAGTGTCTAAGTGAGTGAATCATGTGACTGCAGGGAGAAAAGTCCTCCAGCTCTCCTCATGGGTAAATCTGCTTGTTTTAAGGGGAAGGGGGGTGTCTGTTTGAGTGAGTGAATCATGTGACTGCAGGGAGGAAGGTGCTCCAGTTCACCTCATGAATGAATCTGGCATAGGACCTAGTTATCTTCGAGACCACCTGCTGCTACCGACGGCCTCCCATCGACCTGTGCGCTCCCACAGAGAGGGCCTCTTCGGGGTGCCATCAGCCAAACAATGTAGGCTGGTGACCCCCAGGGGGAGGGCCTTCTCTGTGGGGGCACCTACCCTCTGGAATCAGCTGCCCCCAGAGATAAGGAGAATCCAAGACCTCGGTGCCTTCCACCGTGCCCTTAAAACCTTCTTTTTCCAGCAAGCCGGGCTGGCCTAACACTTTTTAAAATGTTTTTAATTGTTTGTTATTGTTTTTAATCATGGGGCCAAATGTATATATATCTTTTTAATTGTATTTTAATGTTTGTAGTTTATGCTTTTACTTGGCTGTTCACTGCCCTGAGTCCTCAGGGAGAAGGGCGGTATACAAATTTAAAAATAAATAAATAAATAAATAAAATCTGCTTGTTTCTAGGGGGAGGGGAGAGTGGCTGTTTGATTGAGTGTAAGTGGGAAGTCTTGTTAGCTGTATGCGTGGGAAAAAACAGATGGTGTCCGCTAGCCTTGGAAGGCAACTTATGTAGGAGAAGGAAAACTCCGATCTCAAACCTCCACTGCCTTGTGGCTATACCCATTTATGGGAAAGTCTTCAGGAGTCAACCTCGAGGCAAAACCTGGAGCAGGAGTCCTGGAGTGAGGAGGAGTGATAGAGGAGTAATACCTCTCTAAAAAAAACCCTTGGTCCAGCTGGCCCGGCTGGTAGCACCTTGTAAGGGTTACAGGAGAAGATGGTCAACTGTTTTGAAGGCGGAAGAGGGCTTTATGCCCCAACGGCAGATGAAACGGCAGAACCATCTTCTAGGAGAAGGGAAACTGTGATTACAAACCTCCACTGCCTTGTGGCTATATCTACTACTGGAAAAGACTTCAGGAGTCAATCTCGAGGCAAAATCTGGAGCTGGAGTCCCGGAAGCAGTTTGTGACTGTGTACAATCACGTTCTGGTCACTCCTGCGATGCAGCTGGAACTAATCGTATCAGCTTTGCCATTCCATTGGACTATTTCAGCGATGTGGAGAGGGGGGATCTGCTGCTTGGGTAACAGTCTATCCTCCATATTAATCTACCCAGGCCTCATGCTCTGGAGAGGACACTCCAGCTTTGCATACCGCATTGAAACAACACGGGAAGTGGCAGTTACCGGTTATAAGTCTTTGCTTGATTGGCGTAGAGCATGACGCCAGGGGCCACTTTCGTCGGTGGGAGAGGTCATTGTACCTCATTGGACAGCTACCGCCTGCCTTAAGCTGGGCAGCCCCCAGCTAGTAAGGTGCTGCCCTGCCACGGTCTGTTAACCTCACAGGGTGCGTGGGGTTTAGGGTCAAAGCCGACAAGCAGATCGATAACTTTGCACCATGCAACAAACATAAGAAAACTTTAGCCCTAAAGTTGGGCACCTGGAATGTTCGGACAATGACCCCCGGCCTTTCTGATGATTTACAAGAGATAGATGACGTACATAAGACAGCTGCCATTGACATGGAGTTGAGCAGACTGCAGATGGACATCATTGCCCTTCAAGAGACAAGACTGTTAGACTCGGGATCTATTAAGGAGAAAAACTTCTCGTTCTTCTGGCAGGGAAAACCATCAAACGAGTCTAGGGAATATGGGGTTGGCTTCGCGGTCAGAAACACCCTACTAGGATCCATTACTCCACCTGCTGCAGGAAGTGAAAGAATTCTGTCCTTGCAGCTCCACTCATCAGCAGGGCTGGTTACTCTTATTAGCGCATATGCTCCGACATTATCATCTTCAGTAGAATCCAAAGACAAATTCTACGACGATCTGGCTGCTACTATCAAGAAAATCCCTGAGAAAGAACCACTGTTTATCCTTGGTGATTTTAATGCCAGAGTTGGAGCTGATTATAGTTCTTGGCCCACTTGTTTAGGTCAGTTCGGCGTTGGAAAGATGAGCAAAAATGGCCAACGACTGCTGGAGTTTTGCTGCTACTATGGTCTTTGCGTTAGGTCCAACACAGAAGAAATTTGCTGCTACTATGGTCTTTGCCTTAGGTCCAACACAGAAGAAATCTGCCCCTCTGAAGTCTGCTACAGGTGAGGTTATCCAGGACTGAGCACAGGAGATGGCACGCTGGGTGCAGCACTACTCTGAGTTATATTCCAGAGAAAATGTGGTAACTGAAGAAGCATTAAATAACATTGAGTGCCTGCCTGTCTTGGAGGAGCTTGACAGTGAACCAATTTTAGAAGAACTAAATGCGGCCCTGGACTCCCTTGCCTCTGGCAAGGCACCCGGGAAAGATAACATTCCTGCCGAAGTTCTGAAGTGCTGCAAAGAGAACATCTCCACTGAACTGCATGAAATCTTCTGTCTTTGTTGGAGGGAAGGTGGAGTACCACAGGACATGAAGGATGCAAATATCGTCACACTGTACAAAAACAAAGGTGACAGGGGTGACTGTAACAACTACCGTGGCATCTCTCTTCTTAGTGTTGTAGGGAAGCTGCTTGCCTGTGTCGTACTGAAGAAGCTCCAGGTGCTTGCAGAGAGAGTCTATCCAGAATCACAGTGTGTATTTTGAGCCAACAGGTCCACTACTGACATGGTATTTTCCCTTAGACAGTTGCAGGAGAAATGCAGGGAACAAACACAGCCACTTTTCGTAGCCTTCATAGATCTTACGAAGGCCTTTGACTTGGTTAGCAGGGACGGCCTTTATAAAATTCTCCCCAAGATTAGATGTCCACCTCAGCTCCTCAACATCATCACGTTCTTTCATGAGGAAATGAAGGGCACTGTAGTTTTTGATGGCTTAACTTCAGATTCCTTTGATATTCAAAGTGGAGTGAAGCAGGGCTGTGTCCTCGCACCAACTTTATTTGGGATCTTTTTTGCTGTCATGCTAAAACATGCTTTTGGAACTGCAACAGAGGGCATTTACCTCCGGACCAGATCAGACGGAAGACTCTTTAATCTCTCTAGATTGAGAGCAAAGTCTAAAGTCCAGCTGAAATGCTTACGGGATTTCCTCTTCGCTGATGATGCTGCTGTCACTGCTCACTCTGCTGAAGACCTTCAACAACTTATGGACAGTTTTAGCCATGCCTGCCAAGACTTTGGACTAACAATCAGCCTGAAAAAAACAAAGTCATGGGTCAGGATGTGGATTCACCTCCCTGTATTACAATCTCTGCACAAGAACTGGAGGTCGTCCATGACTTTGTGTACCTCAGCTCAACTAACTCTGACATTCTCTCTTTAGATACTGAGCTGAATAAACATATTGGTAAAGCGGCCACGACATTTTCCAGACTTACAAAGAGAGTATGGCTTAATAAGAAGCTGACGGAACATACAAAGATCCAGGTCTATAGAGCCTGCGTCCTGAGCACACTCTTGTACTGCAGTGAGTCTTGGACCCTGTACACACGGCAGGAGAGAAAGTTGAACTGTCAACTTTGCGCTGAGAAAGTTTGCGCTGTCTCCGACGAATTCTTGGCATCACGTGGCAGGACAAAGTTCCAAATAGCGCAATCTTGGAACGTGCTGGAATTTCTAGCATGTATACACTATTGAAACAGCAACATCTACACTGGCTGGGGCATGTCGTGAGAATGGCTGATGGTTGGATTCCGAAAGATCTCCTGTATGGAGAATTAGTGCAGGGAAAGCGCCTCAGAGGTAGACCACAGCTGCGATATAAGGATATCTGCAAGAGGGACCTAAAGGCCCTGGGAATGGACATTAACAACTGGGAAACCTTGACCTCCGATCATTCAGCTTGGAGGCTAAAGACGTAGCATGGCCTTTCGAAGAGACACTTGTTCGGCAGGCTGAGGCAAAGAGGCAGTCCCGGAACCAGCGAAATCTGGGGGCTGGGCAGGGGACAGAATGTATCTGCCCTCAGTGTGGAAGGGATTGCCACTCTCGAATTGGCCTTTTTAGTCACACTAGATGCTGTTTTAGGACCTCTTTCCAGAGAATGATACCATAGTCTCTTGAGACTGAAGGATGCCAATGAGTATTTATTTTAGGAGAACCACTGGAAATTGGCCCTAAGATAATGGGGAAAATAGAAGAATATGGAAAAGTCACAGGACTGAAAATAAACAAAGATAAAACTAAAATGTTAGCTAAAAACCTCACAGAAAAACAGAAAGGAGAATTGACAAAAATTAGATTTACAGATAGTTAAAAAAGTAAAATACTTGGGAATATATTTAACAGCAAGATGTGTAACAATTAAAGAAGATAACTATATGAGACTACTACAACAAATTAAAGCAGATTTGGAGAAATGGAAAAATTTGCAATTAGCAATGGTAAGGAAGAATTGCAACTATAAAAATGAATATTTTGCCAAAGCTCCTTTTTTTATTCCAAACGATTCCCATAAAAATAGAAAAAAATTCTTTGATGAGCTAAACGCAACAATTCTGAAATGCGTTTGGCAAGGGAAAAAAGCAAGAATAAGACTGAAAATGTTGCAAGAATCTAAAAACAATGGGCGCTTTGGACTACCAGATTGGGAGCCTTATTATCAAGCTTCTGTATTAACATGGGTGAGAGAATGGATAACTCTTAGACACAGAAGATTACTGTTTCTGGAAGGTCATGATCTCCAATTAGGATGGCATGCTTTTTTATGGTATGATAAAAATAAGACTCATAGATATATTCAAAGACATTATATAAGAAATGTTCTACTCTTAGTATGGGAAAAGGTGAAATCAAAAATTTATATGAAAATACCAGTTTGGCTCTCAACAATGGAAGCATTTACACATCCAAATGTAGTAAATCTGGAAAAAATCATGACATATAAAGATATTTTGAATGCGGAAGAGGAACTTAAAACTAAACAGGAGTTGCAAAATCAAGATGTGGACCTATCATGGTGGCCACATATGCAAATACAATCGAGATGTGAGAACGATGTTAAGGCATATGGCTTCTACAAAGAGCAAACAATATTTAATCAAATAATGTTAGGGGTAGATGAAAAGTTAATAAACTATATAACTTTTTGTTAAGCTTAAAAATGGAAGATGAACAGGTTAAAGAGACGATGATAGTATGGAAAAAATGTTAAAGCTGCATATAAATTATAAACCAGAAATATTTTTGTTAGGTATAATACCAGAAAAGTATGACAAGGGGAATTTGTATTTAATACTACATGTTTTGACAGCAGCAAGAATTGTATTTGCACAGTACTGGAAAAATGAGGAAACACCGAGAGAAGATGTAATTAAAAAAATATTAGATAGTGCAGAAATGGACAGACTGACATTAAAGATAAAAGAAAAAGAAGATACAGAGTATTTTCGAACAGGGAACTAGTTTTATAAATGGTTGGATAATAAAGGTAGAAATTAGGAGCTGGAAAAGTATTATGTAAGCAAATTGACCCAGGCAATACACTGTTCACAAAGCACTTATGTATTTATTTTATTTATTTATTTTATGCAATTTATATGCCGCCCTATCTCCGAGGGCTCAGGGTGGCTCACAACAGTAAAAAGATGCATAGTTCCTCATTAAAACGATATAAAATTAAAATTCCAATTTAAAACAATTTAAAATTCATTTAAAAAAACCCCATCAGTCCAGGCTGCAGAACAACCAGGTCTATTAAATGAAAATGTATAAATAAATTGTTAAAAAAACCCCACCAGAGTAATGACATTGCTAGAGATAGTCATCTTGGGTCATGAGTTGAAGCATTATTAGCACATGTATGTTATTCACCTATACTTCTGGGTTCCATTTATGTAGTCTGGAGAATCTGTAGAGTTCTTGAACTGTCTGAGTGGATGTTAACAGGCAACACTGAGCTACTGTCATTTGCAGAACTCCTCTGGTAGGCATTCACAAATACTGTTTAATAAGCTTTCAGTTCCTTTGAAAAATACAATGCAGTTTACAGTACTTGGATAAGCTAAATTAGTTGCAGGAGTTTAGGCTGGTATGCAGTCTGTGGCTCCATCTGGACGAAGTGAACTTTGCTTTAGGTATCCATTTTCTAATGATATCTGGAATGGAATACTGTAACATATTTTATACCAAGCTATCTTTAAAGATAATACAGAAACTTCAGTTGGTTCCTAATGAGAAGATCTGAGTGATGGGGTGTGACAAAGTAGATGGACCTAGTGTTATGGAATGAAAGACTGAAAAACATTCCTGGGTCAGCCAGATACAGTTTATTGCGCAGGTTCAGAGCCAGATTTGTACCTGAAATTCTGAACAGAGGAAGAGTTCTGATACAACTGTTTTTATACATATCCAAGACAAAGGATTCGGTGAGCTCACGCATTGGTGAGCTCATGCATTGGTGAGCTCATGCATTTTCCATATATGGTTAACATACACTTGTTATATGATAATTGACACTTCCTAATTACTAAACCATTAGTTTCTAGTTTATAAAATTATCTTTAGCTAGACAACCTTCCTTAGTCCTGTAATTACTAATACGGGAGATTTATTGCTGTCCTTAGGTAAATTTATTGGCTTAAGTAACTCTTTGTAACATATATGTCTTGGTGTCTTTGACAGTGAGGCCCCTTAAATGTTTTCCATATGGCTGTCCTTCCGTGACAGCTAGGCCTCATCAGGAGATATATTACCAATAATGGGATTTAGCTGATTTTTAATGTAATCTCCAAACAAGCACATTTCTCCCTTATAATAATGTGAATAGAGAGGGTCTTTTAGTGTTCATGTAGCTGACCCTGTATGATTCCTACTTTATTCACATTACTAGCAATTCCTGTATGTTACCCACTGGCAATTTAGCATACATTTCCAAACCTAATATAAGATTAAGATGTTAACTTTTAAAAACCTGTACAGTTTATGACCAAATTTGCTTTAAACCTTGTCCCTATTTTAAAATCAGGAGTAGAGGATCCTCTTATAAAGATAATCCTTGAGTTACGAATGTAATGGAGCCCACCAATTACATTAGTATGTCAAGAGGAGGTTAAGTGAATCGTGTTAAATGACTGAGCCCCCATCCCTGCACTCCCCAATGCATTCATTAAATGAATACACAGGTCGTTATGTGGAATATGGGGTGCCTCAGGTGGGTTGACTCTGCCTCCAGCCTCCCAAGGTCTCCTCCCACCCCAAGATACCCCATACTCTGCTTCCCACCATTTGGGGTCCCCACAGCCGCTTAGACCTCCTCCCCACACCACCCCAATCACAGATCGCTCACTTTACCTTTCCAAGATCTCCAGAGCTCAAGAGGTTGGGGTATAGAAGGAGGACAAGCCACTCCATTGCTGAGCCATGTGGCAGAGTTCCAGAAGCTGCCATCTTTTTCTGAGATGCTGGCGAAGCCCTAGCTTCCTTCCCAAGTCATTACATACATAGCTAAACTTTGGGAAAAAGAAGCAGCTATCTCTTATAAGCTGAAACCTTTTTCTCTCTTCCGAAGGCATTAGTATAACAGTACACAGCTAGATTTGGGAGAGAGAAGCAAGTTTGCCTTCCTTCCAGTGGTGGGTTTCAAAATTTTTTACTACCGGTTCTGTGGGTGTGGCTTGGTGGGCATGGCATGGCTTGATGGGCATGGCATGGCTTGGTGGGCGTGGCATGGCTTGGTAGGCTTGGCAGGGGAAGGATACTGTAAAATCTCCATTCCTTCCCCAATCCAGGGGAAGGTTACTGCAAAATCCCCATATCCTCCCAATCAGCTGGGACTTGGGAGGCAGAGAATAGATGGGGGTGGGGCCAGTCAGAATTTTTACTACCGGTTCTCCGAACTACTCAAAATTTCTGCTACCGGTTCTCCAGAACTGGTCAGAACCTTCCCAAGGCTTTAGCATACACTTGTAACATGAAGCCCTCTTTGCTTTGGCACTTCTAAGCAGTAGGAGTAGAGAAGCTGTGCACTTTAGGCTTTGTCCACGCCCTTCATTGTCAGGATGAAGGAGGGGAAAGAGACACCCCAAGTTTTAGTGGCTTCTCTTATTGCATCTTCCCAAAGCCCTGTTGGCTGAAATGAAAGAGAGCAGCATTTCTTCCTGCTCTCGGTGCAAATGGAGCCTTCACTTTTGTGAGGATCCAGGCTGCTTCCCTTCGCTCTGTGGAGAATCTGGATTTAAAGGGCACCTTCTGGACCAAGACCTTTTCTAAACCAGAGGCCAGACTCTGCAGGGAGGGGACTCCTACATGGGCGAAACAGAATAAGTTTCTGCTGGTATTCCCTTTGCAGTATTAAAAAAATTCCCAAACAAGGCCTTTGTATGCTGTTCTCAGCTCGGTTGTGGCAAAAAATTGTCAGTGTGATCTAGCAACAGGAGCCAGGCTGGCTTTGCAGGGTAAGACTCGAGCATGTTCCTTACGTCAAGGAAGGTAGGCACTTGCAGCGTTTGAGGAAGAGAGAAACGCACATCCTGTAGGAGATGACCAGGCTAAGCGCGAGGGAGGGGTCAAATGCATCATCAGTCTCTAGTCCAGTGATGGCTAAGCTTTTTGTTGTTGTGTGCCAAAAGTGTGCGCGTGGGCACGCAACAGCATGCCCATGTGCCGGCACCCATAATGCAATCTGCGCGCCCCAAGTGCCCCACACCCCTGTGCATGCATGCATGACCCCCCTTGTGCCTCCCCACCCCCGCACATGTGCATATGAACCCCTGTGCCCCGTTTTGGCCCTAGTAGGCTTCACTTCAGCCTCCTGGGTGCAAAAACGGGCCACGGAGGGGCACGCCACACACACCCTGCGCCCCTTTTGGGCCTAGTAGGCCTCCCTGCAGCCTCCTGGAACCAAAAACAAGCTGTGAGGGGGCATGCCGCTCCCCTCCCCCCCCGTGTCCTGCTTTGAGCCTAGTAGGCCTCCCTGCAGCTTCCTAGGATCAAAAACAGGCTGCGGGGAGGCTCGCTGCACCCCGTGCTCCCCGTCCCCCGCCCATGCATGCACAATCCCCCCCGCACATGCATGCGTGTTTCCCGCATGCGCCCCACCCCCGTGCATGCGCGGCAGAGACCTGAAAACAGCTGGCCGGTGTCAGGCACACACGCAGGTGCGGTGGAGCTGAGCTGGGCGATGGCTCACATGCCCGCAGAGAGGGCTCTGCGTGCCAGCTGTGGCACCCGTGCCATAGGTTCACCATCACGGCTCTAGTCCCTTCATGCCCACAAGAGATCTAAGTCCAGCCCACCTTGAATTTCATTGACTCTTATCTACCACCTATTTGCTTTGACCATTAGTAGTTCAGATTCTTGTAGAGAGCTTAAGCTTGCAATAAACCTTTATATTCATTTGAACTGCCTGGACTTCCGTGTTTTTCCCGTGCTTGACATGTCCCTTTTAAGTCCTCAAAACGCCAATCCAGAAGGAAGGGGTGGAAAAGTCAAGGAACATGCTTGCGTACTCAAAAGTTTAACTTTGCTTGGAGCATAAACTTCTCCAGCCCAGTGCATCTTACCCAGCAGGCTCCATTACATTTGTAACTCGAGCATTACCTGTACTAAGAACCCTTCTTGTAGAGTGTGCTGACTATTAAAAACCAGCAAATCCCAGCTGTTAGGGTGTGTGTAAAAAGTATTTGTTGCTTGTGCAACGAGCAGAGCAGAAACACACAGGGAAGGAGATAAACGTCCAGCTCGTGTGAGAAAAATACTTTTATAGATAACAAACAGTCTCGATGTAAGTAAAACAGTCCAAGGTCATAAACAGTAATATCAGTCCAGTAAGTATCTTCCCTTACCAAAGCAAACAGACTTTAGTAACTCTTGGTATACAGTACCATACGCAGTAAGCAACAGGATACAATCAGGTATCAATCCGGAAGAAGCAGGAAGAACCAGGAAGAAGGAACGCTTCTCTGTGCTGCTTATTTATGCACTGTAGCCTAATTACAGGGTTCAGCAAACCCTGATTACATGGCTCAGTTGTTTCTTAAAGAAACAGATATTGCCTGACCAACAAGTTAGGAGTACGCTGCAAGCTGAACCTAACATTCTCCCCATTGGGCAGGACAATATACACAATAGATACAGAAACAAAAATACACATCCAAATCATACATTGTACAGTGGTATCAGTTACATTTCAGATTCTTAATCCAAATCTTTCACAACAATTGGTGTGTTTAATGGCACCTTGCGCTTTGGTAAAATTGTCGGCAATATTGTCCTCTGATGCGCAATATTCCAATGTAATCATGTTATCCTTAACACATTGCCGAACATTCAGATAACGTATATCAGTGTATTTAGTCCTTGTCTTTACAGCAAGATTCGTTGCCATTTTAATGGCTGCCTGGTTATCCTCATAAACCGTAATAGGATAATCCATTTTGAATCCAATATCTTCCATCAACTGTTTATAATAAATCAATTCAGTACATGTAAGTGATAGACAAGAAAACTCCGCTTCCATGGTAGACAAACTTATGTGTTTCTGGCGAATTGATTTCCATCCAATCAGGCAGTTATCCAACATGATTGCTATTCCAGACGTAGATTTTCTGGCAAAACTGGCATCAGCATATGCCTTTAATATCATATTGGCATTTGGTTCTAAATACATAGCAAAATGCAATGTTCTTTTAAGATACCTAAGAACACGTTTAGCAGCCTGCCAATGCCTATCAGTAGGCTCTGAACTATATTGTGCTAGTTGATTAACACTAAAAGCTATATCAGGCCGTGTCCAGTTGCTCAAATACGACAAACTGCCTATTAATGATTGATACAGTTCTTTACTGAACTGTGGACTCTGCAAACTATCCTGCTGGAATTCCTGTGCCATAGGAGTCTTGGCAGGTTTACATAATTCCATCCCATATTTTTTCAACAATTTGCAGATCTTATTAGATTGTGATATTTTAAATCCTCTAGATGTTTTTAGGATATCCAGCCCTAGATAATGCCGTATATGTCCTAGATTTCTAAGTTTAAATTTTGTTTGCAACTGACCGATAATCTCTCTGGCCTCAGCGTCAGTTCTGGTAATTATGGCAATGTCGTCTGTAAAGAGTAACAAGAATGAAACATATCCATCCTGTTCTTTTTTAAACAGACATTTATCTGCTACGCCCTCATAGAACCCAATGTTATGTAATTCCTGCACTATACATTGGTTCCACTCGTAACCTGATTGCCTTAAACCATATAGGCTTTTTTGTAGCCTCCAACACTCAGTTCTATCCTGTGTATCATAACCAGGAGGTTTCTTCATATATATTGTATGCCTCAACGGAGCGTTCAAGTAAGCTGTCTCGACATCTAAATGAGTAATAGAGCATTTATTTCTAGCTGCCCAAACAAGCATCGTTCTCAAAGTGCTCGCTCGTAAACTTGGAGCAAAAACCTCATCATAGTCTCTATCTGTCTGTGAGAACCCTTGTGCAACAAGCCGAGCTTTATGGGTTACTACCCCATCTACATTTTTCTTTACCTTATAGACCCACCTACAGCCTATAAGTTTCTCATTTGGTGGTATTCTTACAACTTCATAGACACCAAGCCTCTTCAAAGAATTAATTTCTCTATCCATTGCCTCTTGCCAGGCTTTTTGCTCCTTTTCTGGATATAATTTTATATCATGATAACTGGATGGTTCGATATCTACTTGGCAAACCACTGTGGCTTTATAGCGATCTGGTGGATGCCGGTCCCTGGAAGATCGTCTAGGCATAACAGGACTAACATCAGGTATATTGGGTTCATCCTCCCCTAACCCTAATTCCTGTTCCTGTTCTTCAACCTTAATAGATGGTTTCTCATCCATCTCAGATGAACTATCATCAGGAATATGGTCCATCTTAACATCAACATCTGTAAAACCATAGTCTGCTTTTTCTAACCTGTCCCAGCCTTCATGTTCTAGGAATTTAGCACTAGCGCTACACAAAACTTTTGTTGTTCCTTTTTCCCAGAACCTATAGGACCTATGGTTAGCCTCATAGCCAACAAAAATCATTTTCTTTGCTCTCTGTTGGTCCTTCCTTCTCTGACTAACTGGTATATGCACCCAGGCTGGTGCACCAAAAGTATGTATATAACTTAAATCAGGCTTCCTCCCGTGCCATAAAGTAAAAGGTATTTTTCCTGTAGAGGAGTGCACCACATTATTTAAAATATGATTGGCACATAGTATTGCTTCTCCCCACAATTTATCAGGTAAACAAGCATCAGCCAGCATAGTCCTAGTCATAGCTTGTAGGGTCTGGCCTCTTCGTTCAATATATGCATTATGTTCCGGCCGAAAAGGGGCAGAACGTTTATGCTGTATCCCAGCTTCCTTCAAAAACTTAGCCAACTGATGGTTAGTAAACTCAGTTCCATTGTCAGTAACAATGCATTTCACCTTAAACCTCTGCTTCCTTTCAACAAAACGAAGCCAGTTTGTGATACATTGGAACGTATCACTTTTGGACTTCATAAGGTAGCAAAAACCATATCTGGTAAAGTGATCAACTATACTCAAAATATAGCATGCTCCCCCTAAACTGGGTTTCTTTGGCCCTATTAAGTCTAAAAAGACTACCTCCAAAGGTTTAGTTGTTTTAAACCCATTGCAGCGGTTTGCAGGTGTAACTTTACTTTTATGCTGGTTACAAGTATTACAATTCAGGTATTTGCTGCAAGCCCTTAACTTTATACCGTTAGACTGCTTAACAGTCAAATTCAACAACCTGAAATTCAGATGACCAAGCCTTCTATGTAGTAAATGTACGCATTCATCATGAGGCTTTACATTTCCAAATTTAGCTTTTGACTGAACTAACAGTAATGACTTATCCCTAATAACAAATAAGTCGTTTTCTAATTCTGCAGTAACTACAGTGCCTTCACATTCCAGCAAACATTTGTTGTTTTTAAAAGTTACTGTAAACCCAGAATGTAGTAATGACTTTACAGATAAAAGGTTATATTTCAAACTAGGGATATAAAGCATGGGTAAAGGGTGCTTACTAATAGAACATTGAACAAGTCCCTCCCCAGCTACAGTCACATTCCAGCCATTAGCTAATTTGACCTTTTTAGTACTTTTCTTCATATTTAGAAACAGTTTTCTGTTTTTTGTTATTGATTGAGAGGCACCACTATCAATCACCCACCAATCATCTTTTATATTATTAGATGAACTGGTTGCTAAATTACACCCTTTCCTGGGTTTAGCAGAGTTTCTAGTAGATACTTTCTTATTATTACAATATTTTGCAATGTGCCCCTTAGCCCCACATGCATAACAGCGTTTAACAATATTGACATTCTCATATACAGCTTCCACTTTTGGTTGCTGTTGCATCCTTAACTGGTCTCGTTCTTGCCTACGTTTGGCCTCATCCAGTAACCTACCAGTTATACTGGCCAATGTTAGTTCATCTCTAGACAATACTTCTAATGATGAAACAAAAGAGTCATAACTGTCATCCAACGATGAAAGAATAATATAAACTTGCTGCAGTTCAGTAAACACAAGGTCTTTCTCATGTAGCTCCTGGAAAAGCCCTGTCATAGAGTCCAGGTGAGCCATCATGTCTCCTCCTTTCTGAAGATGTAAGCGAAATAATTTCCGTGTCAAGTAGATATGGACACCCACAGAGTCACGAACGTAGAGCTTCTTTAGCTTTGTCCAACACCTCGCAGCAGACTCTTCGCCCCGGAAATGGACAAGTTGCTGGTCTCCCAGTGTCAGGCCAATGATGCATAAAGCACGCTCGTTGTCCCTGTGAAACTTCGCTATCTTTTTGGCATCTTCTTCGTCAGCAGCATTCAATGCAGTTATGTCCGGTGGATTATTAACCATGTCCCACAGTCCTTCTTTTCGCAAAAGTAGACAGCATTTTGTGGACCAGGTAACATAGTTTGTTCCATCCAACCGGGTTATAGTAGAATAACTTGTACCTTGCTCAAAAGCCATCATCTTGACTACTACACCCACTGCCTGCACTTCTCACTTCCACAAAAACAAATTAAAGAGCCCTGGAACGTTCTGGGCCCATAACCAATGTTAGGGTGTGTGTAAAAAGTATTTGTTGCTTGTGCAACGAGCAGAGCAGAAACACACAGGGAAGGAGATAAACGTCCAGCTCGTGTGAGAAAAATACTTTTATAGATAACAAACAGTCTCGATGTAAGTAAAACAGTCCAAGGTCATAAACAGTAATATCAGTCCAGTAAGTATCTTCCCTTACCAAAGCAAACAGACTTTAGTAACTCTTGGTATACAGTACCATACGCAGTAAGCAACAGGATACAATCAGGTATCAATCCGGAAGAAGCAGGAAGAACCAGGAAGAAGGAACGCTTCTCTGTGCTGCTTATTTATGCACTGTAGCCTAATTACAGGGTTCAGCAAACCCTGATTACATGGCTCAGTTGTTTCTTAAAGAAACAGATATTGCCTGACCAACAAGTTAGGAGTACGCTGCAAGCTGAACCTAACACCAGCCATACTGGATTAACCAGAATCAAACAATGATTATACAGAGGTGTCAGGGTTCCAACCGATGCCCTAATTAAATCATGAGCCTCAAGCCAAGCTTCAAAAGTTATTTATTAGCTTCATGTCGGCACGGACCAAGTGAAGCCAACTCTGACCTTACTTAATTCGCGTCCCGGCTCTGACCCTGTTTCCCCCTCCCCCCCAAGGTGTGTCATCAGTCACATTCTCCAATGAAGAAATTTTGTGGGTTGTAGAGGTCCCTCCCTCTGGCCACTGTGGGTCTGCATGGATATGACCTTCACATCGCTGGCTGGAATGTGCTTTGTTTTGACTGAAGTGCAAGTTCCTCAATGCAGCTGCGATGTTCGATTCCCCATCCCCCTGCCTATGGCAACTTGAGAGGTCAGGAATGCTTTGCAAGTTGACAAGAGGGACACATAACTAAGGCAGAATATCAACAGATAGCCCAATGACAAGAAGATGGCAAGGAAGTAACAGGCAGTAGAGAGAAAGCAGAGCTGCTTAACTCATTCTTTGCATCAGTCTTCACACAAAAACAAACTATAGCCCAACCTACCAAAAACACAACTGTAAAAGACAGACTAGAAATAAAAATTAAAATAAGCAAGAAAATGGTAAGAGAACACCTGTCTGACCTTGATGAATATAAATCACCAGGACCTGATGGATTACATCCCAGAGTTCTGAAGGAGCTGGCAGATGTCATCTCAGAACCATTGTACCATATGTTTCAAAAATCTTGGAGCACTGGGGAACTACCAGAGAATTGGAAAAGAACTGTTGTGGTACCCATCTTCAGAAAAGGAAGGGAAAAAAAACCATACCCAGGAAACTACAGACCAATCATCCTAACATCAATACCTGGGAAGATACTGGAAAAAATAATAAAAAAACAGATCTGTGAACATCTAGAAACAAATAGTTATAACTAGTAGCCAGCATGGGTTTGTTAAAAACAGATCATGCCAAACCAATTTTATTTCATTCTTTGACAAAGTGACTAAATTAGTAGACCAACAAAATGCTGTGGACATAGTATATTTAGACTTCAGCAAGGCATTTGACAAAGTAGACCACAACCTACTTCTTAGTAAGCTAGAAAAATGTGGGATAGACATTTTCAATATCTTCATAAATGACTTAGATGAGGGAATAGAAAGGGAACTCATCAAATTTGCAGATGAAACGAAGCTGGCAGGAGTAGCCACTCCCCAGAAGACAAGCTCAGGATCCAAAAAGATCTTGACAGACTTGAACAATGGGCCCTATGTAACAACATGAAATTTAATGTTGAGAAAAGCAAGGTTTTACACCCGGGCAGGAAAAATCAAAGGTACAAGTACAGATTAGGTGAAACCTGGCTCAAAAACAGTAACTGTGAGGGGGACCTTGGAGTCCTAGTAGATGATCACTTAAACATGAGTCAGCAGTGTGTAGCAGCAGCCAAAACTAATAGAGTCCTTGGTTGTGTAAACGGAGGCATAGAATCAAAATCATGTGAAGTATTAGTATTGCTTTATAAAGCCTTAATAACACCACGCCTGTAATACTGCATCCAGTTTTGGTCACTTTACCAAAAAAATGTTGAGACTTTGGAAAAACTGCAAAGAAGAGCAACTAAGATGGTTAAAGGCCTGGAGACTAAAACATATGAAGAACGGTTGCAGGATTTGGGTTTGGTTAGGGCGGGTGTCTGCAACCTGCGGCTCTAGAGCCGCATGCAGCTCTTTCACCCCTCTGCTGCGGCTCCCTGTGGCCCTGTCGCGGCAGAGGGATGGAAGAGCTCTCGCCCTGTCGCCTTACTGCGGGAGCGAAGTGCCCCTGTACTTGCCTTTGCGTGGCAACAGGATTCCACCTGGTACATTTGCTGTTGCCACCAGCAAAGAGGGCTAGGAGAAAATGGCAGGGGCAGATCTTGCGGGGTGGGGGCCATCCCCCAAGCCTGGCCTTCCTCCTCCCTCATCGGCGGGGCCAAGAGAAAGAAGGGGGCGGTGTGGGGAAGTGCTGCCCAGCTGAGCGCCAAGCACAAAAGCCCAGCGGGGGGGTGGGGTGTGGCCCGGCAGAAGCGCCCCCATTGGCGGGTAGAGCACTGGAGGGTCGCCCCAAGACGTGTTTCCAGCACACGCTCCTCTGTCCTGAAGTGGAATTGAGTGGGGGGGGGTAGGGGGAAGGGGGGAGGGAGCACGGGGAGGGTAAGGGGGTTTCGGAGAAGACTGCCTGGCTTTCCTTTTGGTGTGGAGCAGGGGGAAGACCCAATATCCCCTCCATGGCCTGCCTGCTGCTCTCGCAGCACCTTGCGCAGCACAATGAAAGCGTGCTTCACAATGGGGGAGACTGGGTCTCTCTCTCTCGGGGTGGAGAGCAGGTCACGCGTCCAGCACCAACAAAGCCAGAAGTAGCTGCCCGCCGTTTCCTGCGGCAGTCGGGCAGTGAGAGAGACAAAGAGACAGATTCGGCTCAATTTGGCTCTGTCTGCTCCCCTCTGGCCTTTGCCCAGTTTTGCAAGGATTCAGCCGACACTGCCTTAGTGATGGGGGAGGAGTCGTCCCGTACTTTGCCTGCCAAGTGTCTTCGGGGGCGCCCGGGGAGGGAGGAAAGGAGGGAGAGAGTGAGAGAGAGAAAGAGAGAGAGAAAGACAGAGGGGGGGAAGAGAGAGAGAAAGAGAGATGAGAGAGAGAGAAAGAGAGAGATGAGAGAGCGAGAGGGAGGGAGATAGGGAGAAAGAGAGAGGGAGAAAGAGATGAGCGAAAGAGATGGGAGGTGTCACGAGTGTTTCCAGGATTGCTGTGGCTACTTGCCTACTCACAAACAGTATGGTTTCAATCAAGCCATCTCCTGTTTGTAATTACCTGCAAGCCTTCCCCACCCTAGTTAATTGCAGGTTAACCCCCCATATAAGCAAGGACCTTTTCGCTTGCTACTTGGGCCTAACGCTGTTTAGGCCTAGATGCAAGAGCTCTTGCTGGAAGCTGCAAGCAGAGCTCAGTGCAAGGTCGCAGATGGGAGGAGAAGCACAGATAAGGACTCCAGACGCTGTTGCAGAGAAGCTCCTACGGATGCTTGCCTTTTGCTGTTTTGAAGCACGCAAGCTATCATCGGGACTGCTGTTGCTGGACATTCTTCCTCCCACAAACTTCAAGCTACATTTGCTGTTTGAACTGTTTTTACTTCAGGTGACTTTTAGCTGTGAAGTTTGTGCTGCCGCCCTTCTACTGCCTCGATGATGTATCGACACCGAAGCTGCTTATTGTCATGTTAACTTTTTTCTCTTGTGAACTGTTTCGGTATTGTGGAGAGGAATCTAGGGAGATAGCCTTGCTTCACATAACCAAGATAAGACTTTTTTACTAATGTGCTTTTTTAAAGACATAGTGCTTTTTAAATGTTTTAAAGTAAATTATATTTTTACACAAGACGCCTCTGTCAGATTTATTTCAGTCTCAGTGTGTTTGCTCATGAGCTGGTTCACAGTCCGGGGTACCCCTCAACCCCATTCCCTAACAGGAAGGAGAGGGAGATAGAGAGGGAGAGAGATGGGAGAGAGGGAGAGATGGGGGAGGGGGAGAGAGAGAGAGAGAAAGAGATACCTGTTTCCCATAGAAAAGAAAATACCTGGAGCCACAAAACCTGGGTAGGCATGGCTGGGGGGGGGGGTGTTTCATGTGACTGGGTGGGAGTGAGTGATGTGGAGTTGGCCACGCCCACCCAGATTTTGTGGCTCCAGGTGTTTTCTGTGGGAAACGGGTCCAAATGGCTCTTTGCGTGTTTAAGGTTGCAGACCCCTGGGTTAGGGAAAAGAAGGACTAGGGTGGACATGGTAGCAGTCTTCCAGTATTTGAGGGGCTGCCACAAAGAGGAAGGGGTCAATCTATTTTCCAAAGCACCAGAGGGCAAGACAAGAAACAATGGATGGAAACTAATCAAGGAGAGAAGCAACCTGGAATGAAGGAGAAACTTCCTAACAGTGAGGACAATTAACCAGTGGAAAAGCTTGCCTTCAGAAGTTGTGGGTGCTTCATCACTGGAGGTTTTTAAGAAGAGACTGGACAGTCACTTGTCTCGGCCTTTCTGCTCCGGGTCTGTGTGATTCAAATAAAAGACCAGTAATGTGGATAAAAGAAAGGAAGCCTACAGAGTCAGATATATGAGCTCTAAATGGCCCTCTCTATTCACATTATTATAAGGGGAAGACGTGCTTAGATACATGAACTCTGAGAGAACCTCTGTATTCACATTATTATAAGATAGAAAAGTGCTTGTTGGAAATTACATTAACAAACAGTTAAACCTCATTAAGTGGTAATATATCTTCTGATGAGACCTAGATGTCACGAAAGGACCACCATATGGAAAACATCTGAGTGACCTCACTGTGAATGACACAAAGACCTATATGTTACAAAGAGTTACTTAATCCAATAAATTTACCCAAGGACAGCAGTAACTCTCCCATTAGCAACTCCGAGCACTTAAGAAAAGTTGTGTGGCTAAGATAATTTTATAAACTAAAATTAATGGTTTAAGTAATTAGATGAACATATTATCCAATGTATGTAACCATATAAGGAAAATCAGATGTATGATCTCATGTTAACCATATATGGAAAATGTATGATCTCACTGAATCCTTTGTCTTAGAAATGTATAAAAACCGTTGTATCAGAGTTCTCTCCTTGTTCAAAGCTTCAGGTATAAAACTGGCTCTGAACCTTGCGCAATAAAACTGTCTCAGGCTGACCCAGGAATGTTGTTTGGTCCTATTATTCCATAACATTTATGGCACCCTGGCAGATGGGACTAAGGAACAAAGAACATTTGTTCTGCCAGACAGCCTGCCCCAGCGGGAACCGATGCCTCCCCAAGGAAAGTTCACTGGCCGGCCACAAAGACTCCATTGAAGTCTACGGAATCTTTCGGTGAGGAGCTGCCGTGAACCTGCTGGCGAGCAGACTAGTCAAGGATCCTCAAAGGTTAGCCAGACACAGAGATCTCAAAAAAAAGAAAAAGAAAAAGAAAAAGAAAAAGAAAAAGAAAAAGAAAAAGAAAAAGAAAAAGAAAAAGAAAAAGAAAAAGAAAAAGAAGGAAAACGCCTACAGGTAAGTATAAGTCAGGGAGGTCAAGTCTCTCTGTTAAGAAGTACCCACCAATTTAGTGGTGAAGAGGGGGCCTGATCACCCCCGTAGGAGACAAGGCGTCGTCCTAAAGTCTCTAGTGAGGAGTTCAAGTCTCCTGTTGAGATTTCAAGTCTCTCTGTTAGGATTGTGTGGGATTGTGTGGGTGGTTAAACCCTTGCGGTTCTCATTGACGACTGTCGGAACGTCCAGCGTCGTGAGCCAAGGGTAGTGTTGTTAGGATGGGTGGTTGTAATAATGTCCCCAGGACACCGTTACAATGCAAGTTAGCCAATTTTAAGAGTGCGTTTAGTGATCAGTGGTAGATCACTCAAAAGGCATTTCCTCCTTGGCTTAAGAAATGTCAGATGGAATGTGTGAGAGTGTGTTTGATGAAAGAGAAAAGTAGGACCCCAGAGTAGGAGAAATGATATACTGCAGTATAATAAACATTCTGATAAATTGACCATTCTTAAAAGATCCAGAGAACTCAGAAAGAACTAAGAATAAAGAAGAAATTGTTTACTGTTCTTCCCACCCGGGGTTTAGCAGGCAGTAAAAAGGTAAAGCCTGTCTAAATGGGAAGACTCAGATAATTTGACTTGATCAATTTGGTGTGATTTTTGTTAAAAAAAAAACAACCTCCACAGGTCTGGAAATGTTTGATGATATGTGTGCATGTGTATGTATGTAATCATTTCCAAACCTGCAGGGAAGATGAAATCCTCTAATAATAGTGGCTTGTGAAAAAGCTCACTGAAATAATTGTAATGATTGGTTTGCATGAAGTGGGATTTTTGCATGTGAGATTGGTGTATGCAAGCAGTTTGATTGCAGCGCGAATGTGAGTGTGTTGAGGGTAAAAGTTGGTGTGAATGTACTTTGATTCCCTTTCATATAAAGAAACTGTAAGTTGCAAGGTTTTGTTGTTGCTATTGTGAAGTAAGTAGAAATTTGTGGAAAATGTCTGTGAGTTGTGGAGGTTAGAGAGAAATGCAGAAAATGTTGCTTTGTTGGAAGAATGCTGAGTGAAGGGGGAGTGAGGCTTGTCTGCTTGCTGTAAAACATTTTTTTCCTTTCCCTCCCCCCTTCCTTTGGAGGAGAGAAGCAGGAAAAGGGTGGGCTACGGGCTTTTGTTCTGTTCATCATCTCTCTCTCTCTCTGCTGAATAAGCCTGAGAAAGGAGCGGGATGTGGGTGATCGGCTCATGCAGCTGTTTCGGTCTCTTTAATTTGCATATAAAAGCTATACAGATATATTTTCTTTTCTGCCCTGAGTAAGATTTTTTTGAATCTGACTTGCATTTTACTAAAGACAGAGAATTGATGCTAAAGTTTGATCCAAATATATTTCAGATTTGTTTGTTTGTTTGTTTGTTTGTTTGTTTGTTTGTTTGTTTGTTTGTTAGCAGCATAAGTGGTTGCCCTTTTAGAAATTGTTACTGACTTCCGGTTTGTTACTCGTCGCTGCCAGACGGTCCCTCGGGACCGCCAGCCCCATTGTCTGTAAAGAGCCGCCTTTACATACGAAAGGCGGCTCGAAAAACTCCATTTCCATTAGGAAATGTGAGACAGAGCTGGCGGGGGCAGGTAGAGCTCTCTGCGAAGCCCCAAAAGTTTTTTTTTTTTACTTTTGGGGACGAAGCAGATGAGGCTCCCTATTTCCCCTGCCGCCGCTCCGGACTTTGGGAGACCTCTGCCTTTTTGCAGAGCTAGGCGACAAGAACAAGCCTATTAAAGAAAACTAACAGATCAATTAAAGAGGATGAGAGTTGGACCTGTGACCCTGAAACGCAAGTATTTTTATTTATTTTATAAAAGTTACTGAAGAAGGAAAAAAGAGTTTTTAAAATGGCGACTGCCGGGCTTGAGAAAGGGCTGAAAGGGAAAGTCCTTCCGTCTCCTATTAAGATACAAAGTAGCGGAATAAATACTCCTGGCTACAATTGAAGATAAAGCTCCACTTTTGTGTTTTCTTTCCTGGAGATTTGGTATTGATCTTGTTTGGAAAGAAGCTTTTTTCTTTTTACTTTGCTTTTCTTTTCTTTTCTAAAAAAGTTTGTCTGTGTGGAAATATGGCGTTTAGGCTTACAAAGCCGGACAAACAAGCAGGGGGGGGGGGGATTCCCCCATCCACAAATTACATGAACAAGTTTTTAACCTACAGTCTCAGAAAACTGATTTTAATATAATTGAATTTCTTCTGGAGGAGATTGTAAGAAGGGATGAGATTATGAATCAGAACTTTGAGAAATTTAACCAGGAAATTAAAGAAGTGGTGCAATTAAAGTTTGATATTTTGCAACGAAAGATTACAAAAATGGCTAATGGTTTCTCAGAATTTATGATCAAGTTGGATACAAATATTAATTTATTAGAGTCTAAAATGGAGGAAATTGAGGACAATTTGGACAATAAAATACAAAAAATTGAAAATGATTTGATAAACACTCAAGACAATAGCTTAGAAGAAAAACCTAAAATGGAAGCTGATCCAAAGATTTGTAATGCAGAAAACATACAACAACGGATTGAAAAGGAAATTTTAATGATGCAATATAATTTTACTGAATATGCGATTAGACTGAGAGGATTACAGGAAAATAACAGAGATGACTTAAGGAAAATATCTTCTGAAGTTCTGGCTGGGATTTTAAAGGTTCAACCTGAGGAGGTATTTTGTAGGATTGATAGAGTTTATAGAATAAACTCCTGGATTGCAAAGCAAAGGCAATTGCCTAGAGATGTGGTGATTTATTTTACAGATAAAGAAATAAGAAATAATATTGTGCAAAAATATTTTAATTCTACTTTGCAATTGTTTGGAAGAAAGATTTGGATATATAAAGAACTACCGCCTAAGATGTTATTGGAAAGAAAGAAATTTGGTTTTCTGGTGACTGAGCTTAAAAAACGAAATATCTTATTCAGATGGAATGCTCCAGTTGGTATAATATTGAGATATCAAGGAGAAAGATACCAATTAAATACTGTTGAAAAAGCGGAAGAATTTTATCAAAAAAATTTAAAAATGAACTTAACATCTTTATGCACAACACAAGACAAGCAGAAGGAGTTGGAAATAAAGGAAAAATATCGAGTTACAGAGGCCTCTGTAGATGAATTGCCTTTGGATTCTTCAGACACCTCAGCTGGATTATCTATAAATAAGAGAGAAGTGGCATCGGATTCTAACGTGATGATTCATCAAGTCACAGACAAGCATGGAAATCAATTAGTTGATACACAATTCATAGAAAAGAAATATGAGTCACAAAAGCAAAACCAACAAGATCAAGTCATAAATCAGAATGAAAACCGATCAGTTGATATACAACTTGCAGAAAGGAAATTAGGATGGAGATCAAACCCACAAAAAGAAAGGAAAAAAAGAAACAAGTCTCACAAAAATAAAAACTTCTAAATTAAGCAACAGTGAAGCCAGTTATTTTTTTAAAAAAATACATGACTGAATATATGAAAAGATAATTGAGGCGAAGTAGTGGTTAATATTATCCTGAGGAGAGTGACAGACCTCTGCAATGCCGTATTTTTGGGATGTGAAAAGGGCCTCAAACTGTTGGATTGGAATTATCTAATTTGGTTTTCTTTTCATTGATAAATTTATTATATTTATGCTGAGCTATAAGGCAAGGGAGCTACGTTGGGGCATGCAGAAGATCTGGTTGTTACCCCATTATGACGGTGGGAATTAATAATCCTGAAGAAAGCCACTATTACAGATATTATATGGAATATAATTATAAAGTCACTCGGGTGGTTGTTTTCTTTTTTTATATATACGAAGATATTCATTATTGATGGGGGCAGATGATAACTGAGGATTTTGAATATTCTGTTGCAACCGGGATGTTATGTTACCCTAATATGGGTGATGGAGTCAGCAATCCAGTGGAAAGACATCAAAGAAGACATTATATGGATTATAAGTTTAAAGTTATTGATGTTATTTATATAAGGGAATATCTTTTTAGTAGGGTGGGCAGAAGAAGAAAGATATTAAGAATTGTTGTGTATGGTAATTTGGTAGGAAAGTGGGTGGAGACAGGCTAGTTTATTGACTGTATAGGTTAAGAAAAGGGATGCTTAAGAGATATATTTATGGGAGTGGAGGAAATGGATAGAGTTGAATAAATGTAAAATTAGAATTTAGAGTGAAAGCTGCTTTGAAATGTTATATTAATATATACAAAAGATTAAATGTTAAGGTAGGATTTATTAAGATTGCTCTGAAATGTTATATTAATATATAGACATAAGTATGGGGGAGGAGAAAAAAGGGCAGATTATTGCTAAATTGGGAGTCATAATAATATTGTGCTAAATCAGAAGTTATTATACAATGTTATAGTAGAATGTTATCTTGAAGTGTATGGTAAAAGGGGGAAGTAATATTAATAATATCATTAGCAAGTAAGGGTCAGTATTTGGAGGAGGGAGTAAGGGGATGGTAAAATATTATATAATCTGTTATGTATTAGGTTTTTATTTTGAAGAAGTCACAGGGGGGATGGGTGGTGAGGGGGAGCTAGGGAGGAGGGGGGGAGAAAAAAGGGGGAAAAATTGTATTTGAAAACTTTTTCAATAAAAAATTTAAAAAAAAAACAGAAATTGTTACAGAGATGGGTTACAATAGTAGAAGGGTGAGAGGAAGTTTTAGTGGAAGTCAGAAAGTTGCCTTTAAGTTGGTCTGCACAGACTTGTGCTGACTTGGAAATCAGGATGGCAGTGGTAGGAGGAATTGAATGTTTTATAAGAAGAAGGAGTTAGAGAAAGTAGAATTGATGGAAGGGAGAAGGTATGTGATTTGTTTTTGGAAGGTTATGGATGTTGTATAACCTTTGGACGGGGAAGGAAGAAAGGAATGTGAGAGTGGAACCAAGTGATAATGGGAAGAAGTGGTGATATGGGCAGGGAAGACAGCGTTAAAGATTGCCCGATCCAAAGAAGAGGAAGTGGTGTTTTTAATTGACAGAGATCAGATTAAGTGGACAAAGCATTAGAATACACTTAATTAGTGAAGGGAGTGTTGGAAGATATGAGAAGCTCAATATTAAAAGAGCAGGGAAATTCCCCTAAAGAAAATAAGCAGAAACTCAGGCAGTTTCAGCCCCCACCTTTACCAATGGGCCATTAAGAAGCTGAAGCCACCTTATTTTCCACAACAAAGGAAGAAAAAGAATGACAGGGGCCTGCAACATCCAAACAGATGTGGGACACAGGAAAGAAAAACAAACACCCAAAAAGGAAAAGAAATCAAGCCAAAGTAATTTAAACACATGAGGAGAAAAAAAAAAAAGAGATATTCACTAAAACACAGAAATAGCAAACTGAATAATTATAGGGAACGAACAACTACAAAGGGCTAGGAAAAACAGAGAATGGACTATAAAACAATTACTTATTTGCCAGATCCAGGACAGAAGAACCTAATCACAAACAAAAACAGGATTTAAACACCATAAAACAATCACACACACAAATCAAAGAATTCACACGCCAAATCAAAAGACTTTAAAGGGTCACATAGAAAATCAAAAGATGTTTTAGGATATAAAAAAAAGGGTTACTCTTACAGTTAAGACAGGCTAGCCTCGGAACGCTGTGCTTGTATTTGTTTCTTGCCTGCCTTCCTAGAAACAATAAACTGATTCTACTCTCAAGCAGCTGACCTCCAATCATTTCGAAGTAATCTCCCAGCCGGGAGTTTTGAATTCAGGAAGGGGAAGCTCTGCCTTTCAACAATCCTTAAAGGAAAAGGCTTCTTTTTTCCTTCCAACAGGAGTAGGAAAATCACTCCTGATAGAATAGAAGGGGTGGCGTCTCAGCCTCTATCTATAAACAAGCAAGAATTAAGGTAATTCTATGCAAAATTAATTGAATCTGGACCTTGGAGTTTGAAATGGGAGGGACACGAAAGAGGAAGCCTTGAAAATTTGAAACAAGCTTTAACCAAGGCTCCTGTATTAAGTTTACCAAATTTGGAAAAGCCATTCAATCTCTTTGTAAACACAGAAAATTGAATTGCACAAGGGGTTTGTCACAAGTAAATGCCTTATTCTCCATTATGTAAATAGTACATGAACAGGGTATCAGGGGTTAACTTATTCTTCACTTCTTAATGTATTCATACTTCACCACTCCCATATCTAGCTCCACCCATTGTATATATAAGGAGCTGCATACATCCCTTCTTCGCTTCTATCTGTGAATATTCAGTGAATATAGAATGCCTTATGTAAATAAAGAGAGATATATTTGAACTCTTAATTCTCAAATTATTTATTGAGTCTGATCCTGAAAATATCGCAACAATCTGGTAGCAGAGGATGGTTGAATTGACTCAATAAAAACTTAAATATGTCTAAAAGAGATAGGCCCAACACCAGGGCATACAGCAAAGAAATGGAAACGGATAAAGAAATAATCGATGAGTCCACGAACGCAATTTCGAGAGAATCTGAAGAATACACCACAGAAGACGAAGAAATAATAAATGAAAATGATGACCAAGAGGAAAACGAAATAGAAAACAACGAACTCAGGTCAGAGATACTAAAACTTTTAAAAAGCCAAAAGAGCGATGAAAGCCTCATCGCGAACCTCCAAGATATACTAAAAAACAACGGAGCAGCGAGAGAGAAGCACATCGCTACTGAAAAGCCAAAAGATTCAAAAATAGTGAGTGATATGCTTACAGACAAAAACGCAGTGAAGAAGAAAAACAACGATCCCGCGCAAAATTTCGAATGGCAGCCATCTTGGTTTCAACAGACCTCCAAGGTGAGCGAAGCAGAGCCAATCAGAAAGCTTGATTCAAAATTTCTGGCGCGAAAGGCATTACTCGATAAAGAAAGTGAAAAAGAAAAAGTATATACCTCAGAAGAATCAGAATCAGAGAACGAAGAAGATTCAACAGACATGCAAATAAAGTCAGCAATGAAAACGCTTTTTGCTGCATTTGGACCGAAACTGAAGATTACTAAAAAATCAGCCAAAAAACAAGCAAGCAAGCCAACGCCTCAAAATCTACCCGCTCCTATCCAGACGACGAGAGCACCGACACCTGAACCCAGAGAGCCTTGCAGATACCACCCCACGCCGCAGACCGATCCAAGGACCAGCGCTTTCAACAGAAGAAAACGAGCACCCGCTACCACCAGGACTCCCAAGATCGAGCCGGAGACCGATTCATCGGAAGAAGAACAAAGCGAACGAGCCGCAGCGACGAGGGCCTCTCGCGACGACTCCATGAACGAAATGAGCAACGCGCATGCGCAAGACTACGCGGACGGCCCAGGAAGACATGAGACGCGGAGAGAATCATGCAGACTCGTTGCGAGCATTCCCACGCCGTTTTGTAACTTCCAGCATTTACGAGACCACGGACTACCCCCGGTTGTAAGTAATGGACCCAACAATGTTGGAAATTTACCCAGTGACTTCCCAAAGCTGAGAATAGATGGCATTAATTTGCAAGAATGGTATCAGCAGCTCCAGGTTGTCTTTATGAAAGAAAACTTACTGTTTTTTATCACTAATCCCCCAAAAAGACCTTGGACTCTAAAGTTAGATTGCTTACACCATAGAGCATTTTTCTTATTAATTTCCAGTGTATCTCCTGCAATGTATCACAGCATTAAGCAAAATCTGACTGTCTCAGAAATTATTCAATGCATGTTCAATTTGTTTCACAGTGATAGTGTAGCTACTACCACAAGAATGTCTAAAGATTTCTTCTCTTCTAGGATAAAACCAGGGGTTACCATAAGTGAACATTTAATATCCTTAAACAAAATTAGAGCAGAACTGCATTTAAGGGGGGAGGTGATTTCAGATCAAACGATGAAAAGTGTTATCATCAACTCACTTGACCCATCATGGGATAATTATATGTCACATTTAGACACAATCAATCTAGGATACTTATCCATAGAAAGTCTATCCAATAAGTTAATAGCTGAAGACAATTCAAGGAGGAGTCGCTCTAACAACCACATAGAACACAAACTATATAGAAAGGTAGCATTTCAAGAAAGATATCATGAAACATTTAGATGCCACAATTGTGGGTCCAAAGAACATAATAGGAGGGATTGCCCTAAAATTCCAAAAGAAAGACATAGATCAGAATATAGAAATAAGTACAACAACAGACAGTCTTCCATTGATAGACATAGGTATAGAAGTCCACCCAATTATAAAGAACATAGAGGGGGCAGAGATAATTCAAAGGATAGAAAATCTGGTTCACTGAATGGACTAAACAAACAAGACAACACTAACATACAACAACCAGAGAACAATAATTGGCTTATTGATTCTGGAGCAACTAATCACACTACAAATAATAGAAATATATTGTCTTCATTTGTAGAGGATAAATTTGTAATAAAAGTAGCTAACCAAGAAAAAGTCCAAGTAATAGGTAGAGGGAATGTAACCTTACCTGGCCTAGGAAAAATAGAGGGGGTATTACTAATACCTGAAATACCTCATAACATACTTAGTGCCATAAAACTAAGCAGAGATTCTGATATTAACATTGTGTTCTCAAAGGGAAAAGCAACATTAGAGAAAAATAGAATAGATATAGGTACAGTAATAATCAAAGGAGGCCTACCTTATTTAATAACAAAGGAGAAATGGTTACACAACATTGATTCAAATATGGAAGATAGCATTGAAATAGATAATGGAAACAATAGTAACAGTGACAATGATGAATGTAAAGTAACTCATAATCACAAAGATACACATAATGAAAAAAAACCTAAAATAGGTAAGCCAATTCACGATGAGTGTGCTCATGTTTTACATAGGAAGTTAGGACATGCCAGTTTTCCTGTAGTACAAAAGATGACTGAACACGCAGAAGGTGTTAAAATAAAAAATTGTGAAAACTATTTGGAATGCTCAGTATGTAAGTCTACAAAGCTTAAAACTAGTCCCAGACCTAGAAAATCAACAAGGTCAACCAACAAAATTTTTGATTTGGTACACATGGACCTAGTTGGCCCACTAACACCATCAATTACTTATAAAAAACGTTACTTTCTAACCATTGTGGATGATTATAGTCGTTATGGATTTGTTTACACATTAAAACATAAAGATGAAACCTTTCAGAAATTTAAAGAGTTTTACAAACGTATAGAAACACAGCACAATATTAAAATAAAGCAAATCATGACAGATAGGGGATGTGAATTCATGTCTAAGGAATTCTCCCAATGGCTAAAGGACAAAGGAATGTTACATTACACATCTAGCCCATTTTCCGCATTCCAGAACGGAGTGGTAGAGAGAAAGAACTCAACATTACAAACCATGATTAGATGCACATTAGAAGATGCTGGCTTAGGCAAACAATTCTGGTCAGAAGCCCTACAATATTCCAATTACACACAAAATAGAACTTGGTCCAGCATTGTAAATAAGACACCATATGAAGTAATGTATAATAGGAAACCAAAATTAGCACACATGCACATATTTGGAGTCACTGCAGACGTACACATACCCAAACAATTGAGGCGAAAAGGAGAAAACGTATCCAGAAGACTTAGATTTATGGGATACGAGACAGGTACAAAAGGATACAGATTCATCGATAATAATAACAAATTTATAGTTTCCAGAACGGCTGTGTTCCATGAACAGGCCAACTGGTCTAAAATACATCTTAATGAAATATTCCCAAACACCAACACAGATACCAAAATCCAAGGAAGAAGGACTATAGAAGAACACAGTAACAACATGCATAGAAACAAAACCAAAACATGGACAAACAGTCAACACAAAATAAAGACAGATTCATTAACGAAAAAGGAAGCAAGGTATTTACATGACAATGATAGTAAGCCTGAAAAAGCAATCAGAAGTACCAGAAATCAAATGCCAAACAAATACAAGGATTATGTAATGCATATGGATGGAGAATCAACAACACCTAGTACATATGAGGAAGTGTTAAAACTTCCTCCTAAAGAAAAGGAAAAATGGGAATCAGCAATGACTAAAGAGATGGATAGTTTACGAGGGCTAAATGTATTTACACCTGCAATTGCACCAAAGGACAAAACCATCATTGGCACTAGGTGGATATATAAAATTAAAAATTTAGAGGGAGGCAATACCCTATACAAAGCTAGATTAGTTGCACAAGGTTATGCACAGAAATATCCCGAGGATTATACAGACACATACTCTCCCACAGTAAGAACTGAGAGTGTCAAAACAGCTCTAGTTATAGCATCAGCACTCAATCTCGATGTGTTCCAATATGACATACAGACTGCGTATTTACACGCAAAATTAGATAAGGAAATATATGTAAGAGCACCTCACAGTCAATACACAAACAAAAATGAGACTTGGTTATTAAACAAAAGTTTATACGGGTTGAAACAATCTGGTAAACGATGGTATGATTGTTTAGTAAAAGTACTTAAAACTATGGATTTCAGTGCCACTACTGCTGATAACTGTTTCTTTGTAAAAAAGGATGATGATTCCATAGAATTTGTATTAATCTATGTGGATGATATTTTGTACATAGGTAAACATAAAGAGAGGAGAGAAACATTTGTAACAAAACTAAATGAACATTTCTCACTGAAATCTTTGGGCAAAGTAAATAAGTATCTTGGTGTTCAAATCAGTAAAACCAGAAGGGGATTCAAACTTTCCCAAAGAGATAAGATCATAGAGCTCTTGAATAAATGTAATTTAAGTGATGCTAAGCCCTGTGACACTCCCATGCAAACTGATTTTCTAAAGAATGCAGACGAATCATCCCCTGAATTCAAAGATAATACATTTTATAGGTCAATTATAGGTTCCCTTCTTTACATTTCCAATTGGACTAGACCTGATATTGCCTTGCCTCTCAACTTATTGTCCAGACATGTCAGCAAACCAACACTATACCATTGGGAAGCTGTCAAAAGAATATTAAGATATTTAAAGAATAGTTTAGACTTTTGTTTGTTATTGGAACCTAATAATGTCAAGGAGCCCATCCTCACATGTTACGCCGATGCGGATTGGGCTGGCGATACTTCATGTAGAAAAAGTACATCTGGTTATATATTCCTCCTTAACGGTTGTCCAGTTTACTGGTACACTGGCAAACAAGATTTAGTAGCCACTTCAACAACAGAGGCAGAATATGTTTGTCTATCTAAAGCAGCAAATAACCTTGTATGGTTTAATGATTTACTTTCTGACATTTGGAAAAAACCCACTTTGCCATTTATCATGCATGAAGATAACAAAGCTGCTATCGAAATATCTAGATCTGATGCTATTGGACAAAGGTCCAGACATATAGATATAAAATTTAAACATGTGAGACAGTTATCTCAGGATGGATTTATCAAAGCAGTTCATTGCGAAACATCAGAGCAAATAGCTGACATATTAACAAAGCCTTTGCCGTCTAAGCAACATAAATACTTGACTTCTAAGTTATATGTTTTATATTGTTCTGAATCTGAATGTAATTGGTGTAGTATATCGAATCGGCATTTAGAGGGGGATTTGTCACAAGTAAATGCCTTATTCTCCATTATGTAAATAGTACATGAACAGGGTATCAGGGGTTAACTTATTCTTCACTTCTTAATGTATTCATACTTCACCACTCCCATATCTAGCTCCACCCATTGTATATATAAGGAGCTGCATACATCCCTTCTTCGCTTCTATCTGTGAATATTCAGTGAATATAGAATGCCTTATGTAAATAAAGAGAGATATATTTGAACTCTTAATTCTCAAATTATTTATTGAGTCTGATCCTGAAAATATCGCAACAGGGTTGTTGGAAGAAATATCCTTCTAGGTTCTGCTCCAAGTGGGGAAAAAGACACTGGAGACATGGAGACTGCTTGGAAAGATGGTTTAATGGTGGACAGGATCACATGGCTTGAGTTCCTGAACAGAAAAAGGGGAGATACAGTAAATCCTCGGGTTTTTATGCTCTCTCTGGCTCTGCATTTCTTGGGGCCCCGAAAGAGTATCCTGATTAGTTGTCAGACTCCCAGGCGGTGGGGGTCTTAGCTAGCCTTGCTGGCTGATGGTCACATGTGCTTCCCAGGTCACATGTGGTGAGTTTCTGCTGCTATTGTGTAGAGAGCTAATCCTATCTTTGTTGGAACTTTGGCAATTCCTACTATGGCTCTGCCTGAAGGAGGTAGATCTTTGTTATGTAGAATAGACTGGCCCAGGCCTTAATGGCCCATTGACAATGGGTGGGGGCAGGAAGATGGGAGCTGCTTCAAAATATGCTTATCCCAGGGAAATATAATATTCTGCCTTTTTCATATTTCCTAAAATATTTCACTCCTCCAGGAAAGGGGTGGGTGCTAACTTCCTACAGGGTGTTGGCTCAGAAAGTAGGAAATTGACCTTTGGGGAGCCCTTATTGTAAGCACCCCACATCAAGTCAGAACCATCCTTCAGCAAAAAGCGGGGCGGTGGTTAACTGATTCCAGAATTCTAAAATATGAAACAATTTTAATGCAGCAGACAGACTTGATTTTAACTACAGATCACAATTTGAATCAAGCACAGTTCTTAGCTAACACCAGATCAATGGATCAGTTTGGATGAGAACATTATTGTGCTGAAGTAATTGATTTACATACAAAAATAGGACCTGATTTGGAGGAACACCCCCTGGAGAAAGGAGAAGCAATTTTTATAAATGGTTCCTCTAGGGTGGAGGAGGGAGTACGGAAAAACGGATATGCTATTATAAAAGGACACACTAAAGAGATCCTGGAAACAAGGGGTTTGCCTCGAAATTGGTCTGCTCAAACCTTTGAATTGTATTCATTAAATTAAGCTCTATGGATAGGGAGCCTGGATAGCTCAGTAGACAAATGCATTGTAAATTAACTCCAGCTGTCTGTAATTAGTAAGTTCGAATCTCACCAGGCTCAAGGTTGACTCAGCCTTCCATCCTTCCTAAGGTAGGTAAATTGAGGACCCAGTTTGTGGGGGCAATAAGCTGACTTTGTAAAATATACAAAAGTATGAAGGCTATTGCTTAACACATTGTAACCCTGAGTCTCCGGAGAAGGGTGGCACATAAATAAATAAATAAATAAATAAATAAATAAATAAATAAATAAATAAATAAATAAAGGGGGGGGTGCTCTATGCATCTTAGAAGGAAAAATAGGCAGATTCCAAGTATGCATTTGGGATAGTGCATACATTTGGCAAAATATTGGTGGAGTCATTGGGGAATTCAAGCTATTGTAGATGAAATTTTAAAATGCTATGGTTCTATTGGGATATATCCTTTAGTAACATCAATTATAAACAAATGTTTGATTTGTAAAAAGGTGAATGAACAAGCTGTCAGGAAACAACAGATGGGTGGGAGACCACCAGCTTTAAGGCCATTTCAATGTATTCAAGTGGATTTTACAGAATTACCAAAAGTGGGGAGAGTAAAATATTTATTGGTCATAGTGGACCACCTCACAGGGTGGGTTGAAGCTTTTCTCTGCAGTAATGCTACAGCAACAGTGGTGTCAAGAGTTTTACCCAACCTAGAAAGATTATCATCATATGAACTGTTGTTTGGAGTAGTTTTCACTACAGGAAGCATATGCATTGATTCCCTGGAAACCAGAGACAAAGTATTGAAACAATATGTGTATAAACTGTCCAGATATTTTAAAGTTTTTAGGAAACAAGGACTATTAGCTCAAACACCACCTTTGAAGTTTCTAGTCCATAAATTCCACCACGATGATTGGATGTTGATCCAGAGCTGGAAGGAAGTTAAACCCCAAGTGAAAGGGCCCGTGCCAGCCCCAAAGGAGTGGAAGGTGGAATCTCACCAAGGAGATCCATTGAAGTTGACGATCCAAAGAACCCAATGGACTGGTGGGCAGTAACCAGTGGGAATAGCGTTCTTCATCATCTGGACTATTTTTGTATTTTTCTTTCTTAGGACTGAGTGGTTGCCTATGCTGTTTCCCAACTGAAGAGGACTACAACTGATCAGATTCCATTGCGCGCTCTCCCAGATGTATTGGTTTTGTAATTGTGCTTTTAAGACCTTAGAAGGAAGATCCTGGATCCACTGGACGAGACTGAAGCCCGCAGACCAGAGTGATCCGGTCACATACCAGGTAACAAAAACTGACAGGCCATTGGTGCTGAAGTTCAAGAAGAATACACCCTGCTGAGTCCTACCGGCAACAGACTCTCAACGCACGGTGGTGATCGTCAGCCTTGCTGAACCACCCCGGAAGCTGGTTCCCCGCGCACGGCCGAAGCTTGGAACAGAGGAAGACAACATTCCATGACTGTAGTTTGTAATGTAAAATCCATTAACTGTAATAGAATCCAGTGTGCACTACTTAAAGACACTCATGCTTGAGGAAGATTGGGTGTGGGGACTCTGGGCAACAGCTACTTTAGCCCTTCTGTTGGTATTGTTTTAATACGATTGATATTGCCCTACCCCAAGTTACGCATATCCCTAACCCTCTTCCTGACGTGGTGAATTTATAAATTACGGGTCTTGCGCTCTTAAGGCCTTGTGGGTGTAGGAATTACGTCATTATGATTTATTTATGGCTTTGGGTACTATTAGCTAAAAGGTCTAGTGAGTGATACTATCTTGAACAGTAGTTCCCAATGTTGCGTCAGTGTCCAAGAAATCCCCCTTGTCTCTGTGGAAGGATTTGAAGATGTCAAGAATCCCAGGGGACCTAGCAGCATCAGGACACTGAATGGGGACACTTTGGGTCAAGTCCACTTCCGCCAACAACGTGGCATCAGAAGGTGGAGTGGGTACCTTAGTCCTAAACCAACCCCTAGACCTAAGGTTAAAAGTTTGACAATCCCAGTAAGGGGAGGAATAGAAAAGGAGAACGGACCCTTACAACAATTGAAAAGAGGAGATTGCATATCAGGGATACTGGAATTGGGTCGAAACCTTGTTAAATCATAGGGTCACCTTCCCTGTGTATAAAGAGACCCTTCACTAGAAGTCCCATTACAGCCACTGGCTGGAATATTTGTGGCGGGGACTTTGAGGGTCTGGACTAATGAAAAGAACCATCGGACCCATGCTTTCTCCATGAACATAGGCATATGTGTAAGGGAAAAAGGATTTTTCTTCTTCTGAGGGAAGGATGTGTATTTATGTTTGCCAACAAATTGGACCAGAACATGCACACTAGTACACCTTTTTCCTAAAATAGGTGTTGTCAGTGGAGAACATACCATCCCTGTTCCTCTCATGGGGCAGGTTCAGAAACGGGTACCAATCCTAGTCCCACTATTAGTAATCATGGGAATAGGAACTGCTGTGGGAACAGGTATAGGTGGGGTAACACACTCAGTAATACAGTTTCAGCAATTATCAGAGGAGCTCCAAGAAAGCCTGAACCAAATTGCTGGAACCCTGGTAGAAGTCCAAGACCAGATAGATTCATTGGCAGCAGTGGTCCTACAAAATCAACGTGCCTTAGACCTCCTAACCGCAGAGAGAGGAGGTATGTGTGTATTTCTGGGAGAAGACTGTTGTTTCTATATGAATAAATCAGGTGTGGTCAGAGAAATTGCCAAGGAATTGTAGGATAGGGCATCCAAGATAAGTCAGAGGTTACAAACAACTGACAGGTGGTTTTCTTGGTTGCCTGGATCCGGCTGGATTAAACAAATGTTATTCTTGTTGATATGGCTGTGGCAGGCCTAGCTTTTATTCCTTGTGCAATCCCTGTGCTGAAACAGCTATCTATCAGAGCAATGAAAGAGATACAGACTGAGAAGGAATTAGTTTTGACAGAGCGCTTTCTTGAAGATAGAAACTCTGAAACAGATACATATGTAGAAATGGAGTCTGGAAAAGAATGGAGGGAGTACCTCCAAGGATTAATAGAGTGAAGATCAAGAAATACCTATCTCTTGCCTAGATTAGTCATATTTTGTTAGATATTATATGTTAGCTTTGTTTATCCAAAGGAATGGAATGATATTTACTAAAGAGTTGAACATGTAAGGAATGGTGAAAGTTTCTGCATGGAAAAACTTTCAAAGTGGGGAATAATGTGGATAAAAGAAAGGAAGCCTTCAGAGTCAGATATATGAGCTCTAAAGGGCCCTCTCTATTCACATTATTATAAGGGGAAGACGTGCTTAGATACATGAACTCTGAGAGAACCTCTGTATTCACATTATTATAAGATAGAAAAGTGCTTGTTGGAAATTACATTAACAAACAGTTAAACCTCATTAAGTGGTAATATATCTTCTGATGAGACCTAGATGTCACGAAAGGACCGCCATATGGAAAACATCTGAGTGACCTCACTGTGAATGACACAAAGACCTATATGTTACAAAGAGTTACTTAATCCAATAAATTTACCCAAGGACAGCAGTAACTCTCCCATTAGCAACTCCAAGCACTTAAGAAAAGTTGTGTGGCTAAGATAATTTTATAAACTAAAATTAATGGTTTAAGTAATTAGATGAACATATTATCCAATGTATGTAACCATATAAGGAAAATCGGATGTATGATCTCATGTTAACCATATATGGAAAATGTATGATCTCACTGAATCCTTCGTCTTAGAAATGTATAAAAACCGTTGTATCAGAGTTCTCTCCTTGTTCAAAGCTTCAGGTACAAAACTGGCTCTGAACCTTGCGCAATAAAACTGTCTCTGGCTGACCCAGGAATGTTGTTTGGTCCTATTATTCCATAACACCAGCAGACAAAGATAGTTGGAAAGCTTTAATTGCCGAACACAGCCAACAGGCAGGACAAGGCGAGTAATCGGGTCAAAGTCAGCGCTGAGAGCAACCACCTCTCAGTGCTATTTATTCACTTAAGTTTGGTTAGCCAGCATCCGGCGTTCGAAGCCACCCCCCATCAGCTGTCCACCGGGTCTTTCACAATTCCCGCCCTTCCGCGGCTCTCTGGCACTTTGGGACGTCATCACAAGCTGCCAAACCATGCTAGGAGCCGGGAACCTCTCCGCAGTCGTTAACGGCCTCCCACTGCTTTGCTGACAGCCTCTCTATGCCGGCCATCCACTCGCCACCCGAATTGGCCTCCCACCACTGTCCCAGCTTCTTTACAGGTAGCTGTAGCCGCTGCGTCCCCCACTCTCCTCCCCCCCAAGTGTGTCGAGTCTCGGCCAGGGCTCGACAACTTGTCTGAAATGGTATAGGGTCTCCTGCTTGAGCAGGGGGCTGGACTAGAAGACCTCCAAGGTCCCTTCCAGCTCTATTCTGATTCAGGTGACCCAAGTGATGCTGTGGCTGCCCTCTCACAGTGCCTGGAGGCTGTGGGGGCCTGGATGAGGGACAACAGACTTCAACTGAACCCTGGCAGTACTGAATGGCTTTGGATAAATGGAGAATGGTGCAGGTTGTGCACCAGTTGCTGCCTCTCCTGGATCAGGAGTCCCTGTGCTTAGTCATTCAAGTCCTAGTCATCTTGCGTTTGGACTGTCGCAATGCGCTCTACATGGGGCTACACTTGAAGGGCTTTTGGAAGCTACAGCTTGTGCAGAGTGTGGCAGCACGGGCAGTTTTTGCTGCCCCAAGGGTGTCCCACTGCTCTGTGAACTGCACTGGCTACCCATTTGCTTCCAGGTGCAATTCAAGGTGTTGGTAATCAGCTTTAAAGCCCTTCATGGCATGGGTACAGGCTACTTGAGGGACTGTCTCATCTCACTGGGATTGGCCCACCCCACCCATGCTGGAGGAGGAGGCATGCTGCAGGCCCCATTGGCCAGGGTATTCTGGCTGGTAGGGTCCAGGAGAAGGGCCTTCTCTGCCATCGCTCCTGCCCTTTGAAACATCTTGCCCCCCCAGAGAGGTTGGCTCCTACCCTCCTGACTTTCTGCAAGAGCTTAAAGACCTGGCTCTGCCAGTTGACTTGGGGCTCCAAAGGGGAGTCTTCACATTGGGGGTGGTTGATAGATTAATAACAGATCCCCCTCCCCTTATCCTGCTCCATCCCCATCTTTTAGCTAGGGTTGTGTATTGTATTTTTGTAGTATTTTATTTGTATAGTTTTTTCTTTTTAATATTGTAAGCCGCCCAGAGTTACCCTGTGTTAAGATGGGTGGCCAATAAATTAAACAAACAAACAGATACATACATACATACATACATACATACATACATACATACATACATACTGTCAGTAGTGGGGTCCTTGGTGCTCTCTGAGCTTGGTTGTTTTCTTGCAGATTACCAAACAAGGTAACATCATAACTCCTAGTCAGTGCTTTTACCTAGTTGGTAATGAAACGTCTGCAAGAAAACAAGTTTGGGGAGCACCAAGGACCCCACAGTTTAACCCTAAGCTACAACTATTACCTTCTACTGTATCAGTACTGTTAGTAGTCATGGATTTCATATGTATGTCAAGTTCTTTGCACATCTGGCACCTAAACCTTTGATGCTGGCTTTTAAGTTTATTTTGAAGTTGAATAAGAATGATAATTGCTGAAAGAGCATTGGTGGGAGTATAGGAGTGAAAGACTGAATATTTTATAGAACATTTCACAGACTTCATGCTCAAGGTCTTAGCAGTTCTTTTCAATTCATATTCTGTGATCTTGTAAATTCATACTATGTATGTATGTATATGTATATATAAAGCTTTTTAAGACACAACTTTCTTATTTCTTACTGTTTTCCATCAGGTCATCTAGTTGCACTTCTGAGAGATTTAGTTTTGGCCAAGCTTGGAAAAGCTGGACATAAGGCAACATTGGAAGAAGCTTGGCGGCGGTTTAAAGATCATGTGGAAGGGAAGCACATCCTGTCTGCTGATCTGAGGAGTTCTGTAAGTTGCTTTCAAACTTCTTGGTTTTTAGCAGTTATCTGAGTTTTTTTAACATAACCCTCTTGATTCAAATTCTGCCTTTCATGTAGGGCTGAATTAACATGTAATTACTGTGCTTCAGGCACTTTCCTGGTGATAGAACAGTAATGTCTTTTTATTTATTTATTTATTTATTTATTTATTTATTTATTTATTTATTATTTATTTATTTATTTATTTATTTATTTATTTATTTATTTATTTATTTATTTATTTATTTATTACATTTCTATGCTACCCATCTCCCCTACAAGGTGACTGAGTGGCTTACAAATTATAGAAAGAATTAAAAAACAGTTAAAATATTAAAATGAATCAACATTAAAATATTACTGAAATCTGCACTAAAACCATGCCTATAAGAACTAAGAGATGAATGAGACAGGGATGAGATCATCTTACCCCATCAGCTACCTCCAGCCCCAGGCCAACCGGCAAAGCCAGGTTTTAATACCCTTCTGGAAGGCCAAAAGGGAGGGGCCAGTTCTCACCTCCATTGGTAGAATATTCCACAGGGATGGGGCCACAGCATCAATTCCTTAGCAGACAGGATCCGTAGCAGGCCTCTTCTGCTGGCATGAATGGGGCGGGCTTGTCCCATCGGGGAGAGACAGCTCCTCACATATCCTGGACCCATACCATATAGAGCTTTAAAGATAATGACCAATACCTTGAATTGGATCTGGAAGCAAACTCGCAACCAATGCAGCTTGCAGAGTAATGGTGTTATATGTCCAGCCCTAGGAACTCCCAGGACTGTGTGTGCTGCTCAGGGGTGGGTTCTAAATTTTTTTACTGCTGGTTCTGTGGGTGTAGCTTATTTTGTGGGCATGGCTTGGAGGTCATGTGACTGGGTGGGCGTGGCTAGCTGGTCATGTGACCGGGTGGCCATAGCTATGTGTATAGGGACTACTCAGAGGGCTGAAAAAAGTGATTTCTGACAGGTCCTCGCACTTTTGACCGGTCTTCGCACTTATGACTGGTCATCATTTATGCCCATTGTAGCATTCTTAACAATCGTGTCACTCATTTCACAACTGCTTCTCTTCACCATGGTGACAAGATAGGGCGAAAAATGTGAAATGTGAGGACAGTTGTAAGTTTGAGGACTGGTCAAAAGTGCGAGGACCAGTCAAAAATAACTTTTTCAGCCCTCTGAGTAGTCCATATGCACAAAAGGATTCAATTATTTCTTCAAAGTGCTGATGATTGCACCCTGGCTGGAAGAACTCCAACAGGGCAGTATTTCTTCCCAACAGCGGTGTAAAAAGCTTAAAACAACCCTTCCCCTTTAAGAAAGTCAAGCAAAAAAATAGCCTCCGGAACCGGAAGTGACAGTAAGTCTAGGCATACTGCCGGAAAGGCAGTTTCTGTAATAAAGATTAGGCTAGGAAACAACACCAAATGTTGTAATTAATCCTTACAGGATTAACCCTGTAAAGTGGAAAAAAACAAAAGGAGATTTCTTTTAACAACCAGTTCTCCGAACTGCTTAACTACTTAACTACTTAACAACCGGTTCTACGGAAGTGGAATCCCACCACTGGGTCTACCCATTTATTTTTGCAGGCACCGGTCTACTCATTTGTTTTCTTTTAACACTGATCAGCTGTAGGGCGGCCCTTTGAAGCCCCGTGGCAAGAGTTTAAACAGTTTTTTTTCCCTCTAGCCATCAGCTGGGACTCAGGAGGCAGCAATAGATTGGGGGTGGGGCCAAATAAAAGGTAAGAATAACCCGGGGGGTGGGAGGAGGGGGCGGGGGGGGGCAGAACCGGTTCAGTGACGTCATATCGTCACCGCTACCAGCTCGGCCAAATCGGGAGGAACCCACCACTGGTGCTGCTGCATTCTGCACCAGCTGCAGCTTCCAAATACTCTTCAAGGGTAGCCCCATGAAGAGCGCATTGCTTTAATTCAGCCAAGAGATGACTAGGACATGTGTGACCATGTGCAGGGCTTCAGGATCCTGGTAAGGGTGCAACTGGTGCACCACACGAAGTTGCCCAAAGGCCCTCCTAGCCACAACTACTACCTGCTCTTTGAGCAGGAGTTGTGAGTCCAGGACACCCAAGTTGCGGACCAGATCTTTCTGGGATAGTGCAACCCCATCCAGAGTTAATTATGATAAACCATCAGATCCAGAGATGCCTTGCACCCTCAGCCACTCTGTCTTGCCTGGGTTCAACTGAAACCTGTTGTCCCCCATCCAGACCCTTACAGTCATCAGACATTGAGAAAGGGCCATCACAGCATTGAGTAGATCACCAGGGATGGAGATGTAGAGTTGTGTATCATCAGCATACTGATGATAACTCATTCCATGGTGTTGGATGATCTCACCCAGTAGTTTCATGTAGATGTTAAAAAGGAGTGGAGAAAGTACCAAGTCCTGTGGCACCCCACAAAGGAGTGGCCGAGGAGTGGACCTCTCGCTCCCTATTAACACCAATTGGGACCAGCCTTGGAGAAAGGAGCTGAACCGGCGCAATACTGTGCCACCCATCCCCATTCCCCATAGCCAGCCCAAAAGGATACCATGGTCAATGGTATTGAAAGCTGCTGAGAGGTCAAGGAGATCAAGGATGGAGGCGTTATCCCCATCCCACTCTAATCATCCACAAGTGCGACCAATGCAATTTCCATCCCATAACCTGGCCTGAAACCCAACTGAAAGGGGTCCAGATAATGTGTTTCATCCACGACCCTCTGGAGCTGCAAGGCAACCACTTTTTCCACCACCTTCCCTAGAAAGGGGAGGTGGGACACTGACATGGGTGCAATCCTGTCCTGGGCCTCAGCCTCTTTGTGATTCCAAGTTGCCGCCACAGGGCGGTGCAGTAGAACCCCCGGGATATCCCCCAGGTCCTTCTGAAACCCGAGCAGGTCCATTAGTTGCCGAGGGTGGACCATTCAAATAGGTCTCTCCTCCCTGCAAAGGGGGGGCATTGGAAAATCTCACAGGCAACAGGGCATGGTCTGACTCTGATCCCCATTGCCACTTTTCTGACAAGAAAATCGTATCCAGAGTGTGACCACTATCCTGAGTTGGGCCTTGGATGATCCGGGATAGGCCCATGGTGGCCATGAACTCCTGGGCTTAACTCTCCCTAGCCTATAGCCAGAAATTTCCTTTCCTTAAAATGTTAGTTAAAACCACAAGTTAAACTACCTACATAGGAGAAATTCTAGTATTATAGTTTCATATTTTTGTTTTAATTCCTTAGACCAGCTTGGAGTACAGACAGGTTGAACTTTTGGAGACTGAAATGTAAAGGGAAGGATACTTTACACTGAGTGATAGGAATAAACTGACAGAAAATAGCTTTCTTTACTTTAAAATATTTTTTTCTTTTCAGGTATATGTAACTGTTTTGAAACATGGTGACAGTATAACCTTAGATACTATGCTAAAGGTAAGTTTACTTTGTATTTCTGGGCATGTAAAAATCTATGGAGAATATACTCCACATACAGATGAATGCTGTGCCAATGTGCAAGATGACCACAGATTTCTTGTCTTGCAATTTTGATTACTGTAAGCCTTCCATTTTCTCTCTCCCATGTGAAGAACAGTAGATAGCCTTAGAAATATTCAGTTTCAGATGTTATTAATTACAATGGAAGAGATTTAAAATTATGCTTCGATCCCTCACATTGCAATGGAATAGATTTAAAATATTAGTTAATATTTTTCAGTTTCTGTCCCCCATCCCTCTCTCTTTTTGATATTTAGCCCTGTTATTTGTACTTGAGAATGGGGAATATATCAGTTATATACATTAAATAAGGCTTGCTTAATGACCCCCAAAAGCCACAGCATATAATTGTCACATGTGCATTATTGAAATTTTAAAACAAAATTGGCCATTTCAACAAAGGTATCTATGGCCTTTCAGATGATACTGGACTTCCAGCTTTGTTTTGCCTAGTGAGAATTTTAGCTCAACAGTATCTGAAAGATGGCATGATCTCATCTATTTTTTTCTGCCAATAATTTGAATTTGATACCCTTTGAAACATTGTTGCCATTGGAAATTATAGGTGATTTAAGTGAATCCCATCCCATTGAGAAATTGCTTTCAACTGCTATGGCTGTTGACTACCGGCATTTTCATTTTCAAAATATTTCCTTTTAAATATGTTCCTTACTCCCCAATATGCACTTTGTCTTCCTCCCAGTGTACTACTGCTGATTGTGATTTCCATTGTCAGAGGTGATGAGCTGACTGGCAAGAATTAAATTGCTTGCTTTCCTACTACAGGTACCGGTAGTCCTCGACTTACAACCACAATTTGGACCAGAATTTCCATTGCTAAGCAAGGTGGTTGTTAAGTGAGTTGCGCCCAATTTTATGACCTTTTTTGCCATGGTTGTTAAGTGAATCACTGCACTTGTTAAGTGAATCACACAGTCATTAAGCAAATCTGGCTTCCCCCATTGACTGCTTGTTGGAAGCTGGCTGGGAAGGTTGCAAATGGCAATCACATGACCCCAGGATGCTGTAATCTATGCCAGTTGCCAAGCAGTCGAATTTTAATCATGTGACCATGGGGATGCTGTTACAGTCATAAGTGCAAGGACCAGTGATCAATCACTTTTTTCAGTGCTGTTGCAACTTTGAATGGTCACAAAGCAAATTGTTGTAAGTCAAGGACTACCTGTAGTGAGGAAAAAGGACTGAGTCGCTGTTAGCCCTTTTGCAGATCTTAGGTTGCAGATTGACCACCTTTTCATCACAACTTTTCACAATTTTTGCCTATCTTATTGTACTGGAAGTTTTGTTCCCCATTATTTTTCTAAAACACATTTCCTTTCAGCTTAACCAAACTAGTTGCTTTCCACATTTATTCAAGGGTAGAAAGATGTGTCCCTACAACAGAGTATCTTTTCTTGACTTGTGGTTGTACTAAGTTCTGCAGAAGGGTATCAACCTAAATGGCATATTTAAAGAACACAATTGAAAAGAAATGTCATTAGTGAAATAAATGTAGGTGATTTGGAAATTGCTACCACAGCCATTGTATAGAGCAGGGGTGTCAAACTCGATTTCATTGAGGGCTGCATCAGGGTTGTGTTTGACCTCGGGGGGCCAGGATGGGCATGGCCAGCTTGACGTCACTCATGATGGGGGCACCTGTGGTGGTCTGAGCACTCTGCCAGCAAAAACAGGCTCCCGAGCTCCGTTTTCGGCTGCGACGGCCTCCTGCAACCCTCTGCCAGCGAAAATGGAGCTTCAGAGGGCTGCCTGTGGCCCTCGCGAGTGTCATTTTCGCTGGCAGAGGCACTGCGGGCTGGTCCTTCACTGTTTCCAAGGTGGTCCCATGGGCCGGATCTAAGCACCTCATGGGCCGGCCCCGGTCCCCGGTCCTTCAGTTTGACACCCCTGGTATAGAGATAATATGCTATCTATTGGTTCTGCTGTAAAATAAATCTTGCAACTGCAGTACCCGGTAATGTGGCCAAATTTTGAACCCCCACTAAACTAAGTGGCAAATATTCCTTTGTTGAATGCCCATTGGCCATATGCCCAGAAGCTGAGCAGGTTTCTAATTTAGCTTGTCTGGTCCTAGTTTAAAACAGAATATGACAGGGAAGAGGTCTAGTTTCACTTGCCATTTGTTATTGTTGTTTTGTTTCCTGAAGCTCCACAAGCAAGCTGATATGCAGGAAGAGAAGAACAGAATAGAACATGTACTTGGTGCAATATCTCAGCCAGAGTTAATACAGAAAGTTCTTACTTTTGCACTTTCAGTGAGTATGATGCCACATACTAATCCTGTGCATTGGAAACAACATAAGAATGGAATTGGGAATTTAGTATCATTTTCAGCATCCTGAGAATACTGCTTTTCTTTTCCTTTTTTCCCCCTTAATAATATATTCCTTAGAGCTAACATACAGCAGGGTTTGATATCAAAGAAACTAGAGATACATTGAACAGCAATTGGTGTTGCAGTTGCCCTTTGTAGTTCCTTGGTCCTACAGTATCTGCAAGCTAGCAGGACCAAAATAAATTATGCAGAGTAAGCTTGATACAGGTAGTCCTCAATTTAACGACCACAATTGAGACCAGAATTTCTGTTGCTAAGCAAGGTGGTTAATTAAGTCATGCCTGATTTTACAGCTTTTTTGCCATGGTTAAGCGAATCACAGCAGTTATTAAGTGAATCATGCAATTGTAAAGCGAATCCAGCTTCCCCCATTGTCTTTGGTTGTCAGAAGCCAGCTGGGAAGGTTGCAAATGGCAATCACATGACCCCAGGATGCTGCAAGCATCGTAAATACATGCCTGTTGCCAAGCATCTGAATTTTGGTCACGTGACCGTGGGGATGCTGGGAAGGTCGTAAATGTGAGGACTGGTTGTAAGTTAATTTTTTCAGTGCCGTTGTAACTTTGAATGGTTGCTAAATGAATGATTGTAAGTCAAGGACTACCTGTATATAAAGTGGATGAGACAGAATAACAGAAGTGAGTTGTAAAAATGAAATAACTGTCCTGGTTTCCTTCTGAATTAAATTGCACACTAATTACATTTTCATATATTCATCTAAAGCTCTGAGAGCTAATAGCTTGTTTCATTAAAATAAATTCAAATGCTTGAGAGAAGTTTGTAAAAGTAGCAGTTAGCTTACTGCCAAGGATGTTACTCAGTTTTATTTATCCATGACTAAAGATACTGTGAAATCAATTCCATCTTCTCGATACAGTTTTAAATAACAATCAATTTTATTTCGGTCACAGACCAGCATTAATTAAATAACAAAGAAATAATAATTGTACCTTCAGTGGAATTATTAGGCCATCATTGGAAAATGAAGTATTTTCTGGTAAAATGATTGCAAGACTATAACAATGTTATTAGAAAAAAATAGATACAATTATTGGAAGTAGTCAGTATGTAATTCTGTATTGCATGCCTTATAGAGCAATATAGGGTAGAATCAAATATAACGGACTGTCAGAGTTTCTTGCAAAAATAAAATCCAGAAGCACACACAGATAAACTGATTCAGCAGGATTCATTAACTTCTTTATATGCAAGAATATATATACAATACCAACAGCAGAAAACAGTTTCATTCAGCAGAGCAGATCAGGTTAGGGAAAAGAAGGACTAGGGTGGACATGGTAGCAGTCTTCCAGTATTTGAGGGGCTGCCACAAAGAGGAAGGGGTCAATCTATTTTCCAAAGCACCAGAGGGCAGGACAAGAAACAATGGATGGAAACTAATCAAGGAGAGAAGCAACCTGGAATGAAGGAGAAACTTCCTAACAGTGAGGACAATTAACCAGTGGAAAGGCTTGCCTTCAGAAGTTGTGGGTGCTTCATCACTGGAGGTTTTTAAGAAGAGACTGGACAGTCACTTGTCTCGGCCTTTCTGCTTCGGGTCTGTGCGATTCAAATAAAAGACCAGCAGATGAAGATAGTTGCAAAGCTTTAAATTCAATTACTTTAATATTCTTCAGCTACCTGCATTTGAAGCAGGGGTGAAATGCTCCTGGTTCAGACTGGATCGGCCGATCCGGGTAGCGATGATGGCCGGTAGTTCAGAGAACCGGTAGCGATGGCAGCTGGAGGCTCCGCCCACCCGCCTTAGCCTCTGCAGCCCACTGGCCCCTCTTGCCCTTCTCTTTCTGAGTGCAGCGCTTCTGCTTGTTGGGCCACTTCCCTGCAGTGCTTCTGCTGGTGCCACCACGCAAGCCTCCCATGAGGAAAAAGAGGGAAAAAGCAAAACGGCTGGCTACAGAGCTGCCAGCTTCAGGAAGTGGCCCAACAGGCAGAAGCGACACTCCCAGAAAGAGACTCCGACCTTGCCCCGCCCTCTCACCATCCGCTCTCCCTTCGCTTTGGGTTGGGGGCTGGGGCCCAGAGACGCGCCATTCACCGGAGCCCCGGAGCTGCCCCCTGCTCACTGCCTGTCTCAACTGGGTCAGGGAATGCACCATTCCCCGACTCCAGCCTTGCCGCAGAGCCGCCGCCCGCTCACCCTGCCACTGATGAATGAATGAAATAAACGGTGTGCGCTTGCGCAGCCAGCGTGTGGACCAGGGCGGCGATGGCACATTCAAGAAGGAGAGCAGCTCCGGTAACTTTTGGGCGCTTGCCTTCCCTGGCAGCTAGCCGCGGGAGAAAGGTAAGGAGTAGGACATGCCACGTGGCAAAGGGCGAGCGGGCGGTGGCTCCGCGTCAAGGCTGGAGTCGGGGAATGGTGCATTCCCCGACCCGGTTGAGGCAGGCGGTGAGCAGGCAGCAGCTCCAGGGCTTCAGTGAATGGTGTGTCTCTGGGCCCCAGCCGACCCAAAGCGAAGGGAGAGCGGATGGTGAGCGGGTGGCAGAATAGAAATTTGAAATGTTTTCCTACCGGGTTCTGTGGGCGTGGCTTGGTGGGGGGGTCTTGTGACTGAGTGGGCGTGGCTGTGAGTGACATTGAGTTGGCCACGCCCACTTAGTCACAGGACACCCCCCCACCAAGCCATGCCCACAGAACCAGTAGGGAAAAATTTTTAGATTTCACCCCTGATATGAAGACCCACATTCACAGTTCCCTGCAAATACCTGAGAACCCTTTTACTGTGATACATCCTTTGCAATGAAACAAAGATCATCCACAAATGCTAAAGTTGACAATCCCCACCTTGTAACTTTCCGGTGTATATGCAACCATCAGCCTTGCAACTCTTGAACCCAAGACCCTTCAATGCCTTATCTAGACATATATTCTGATTCCTGGCTGACTGCTTCAGCCCATAAATGGCCTTGTTCAATTTATACACCGTGTTAGGCCTTTCAACTTTCATACCCTGGTGCTTGAACCATGTAAATTTCTTCCTTTAATTCTGCATTGAGGAATGCAGTAGTTATGTCAAAATGCCAAACTTTATGGCCATGTGCTGCTGCCAACACTAGTGGGAGTCTTACGCTTTCACTCTTTACAGTTGGCGCGAATACCTCATCATAGTGCACATTTTTCATCTGTGAAAAACCTTGTGCCACTAACCTTGCTTTATATTGTACCTCATTATTGGGTAGTACTTTTTTCTTGTATACCCACTTGCATCCTACAGCTTTGCTACCCTGTGGCAAAGTCATAGATGTGAACACGTTATGTTCACCCATGGATTTCTTTCCTTGTCCATGGCTTCTTTCCATTTTATTTGTTCAATTTTAGGTAATGCCAATACTTCCTTATAGTTTCTTGGCTCATACCATACATTACACACTTTAACTTTACTAGCAGAATATCTATCTCCTTGTTCCATCGCTCTGACCTACGTGGCATTGACTGCTCCTGTGTTTCAACCCTCTCTCTCTCTCTTTTTTTTTTGCTTTAATTTATATGCCGCCCTTCTCCGGAGACTCAGGGCGGCTTACAATGCATTAAGCAATAGCCTTCATACTTTTGTATATTTATACAAAGTCAGTTTATTGCCCCCACAATCTGGGTCCTCATTTTACCTACCTTTGAAAGGATGGAAGGCTGAGTCAACCTTGAGCCTGGTGAGATTTGAATTTGCAGTAATTGCAAGCAGCAGATGTTAATAACAGTGCTTTAGTCCACTGTACTACAGGCTCTTGCTTCATATCTTTTTCAGCTTCTCCTCCCTGAATGCTGACACCGTCACTAAGTGAATTGCCATCACTAAGTGAGTTACTGACACTAAGTGGATCACCGTCACTAAGCGAATCATTCCAAAAATTTGCATCAATTCTGTTCCAATTTTGCTCTGCAAAGTTAGCAGACCTGGAAATCACTATTCTTTTGCTCCCATCACTAAAGTGATAGCTTTTAGAACCAGGTTCATAGTCCATAAACCTGAGCTTTCTAGCCTTTGGGTTGTCCCTTTCTTCTAACTGCTTTTGAAATATGCACCCACGCATTACTTCCAGAAACCCTTAAATCTGCTAGAGATGGTTTTCTCCCATATAGCACTGCATATGGAGTATCATTAATTGATGAACTCCACAGCCTATTGATTAAATAGTTAGCAGTCAACATGGCTTCACCCCAATATGACTTGCTCAGACCAGAATCCTCCAGCAGTGAGTCCTTCATTGTTTGTAAGACTCCATTTCACCTCTCAACAACACCATTCTCAGCTGCTGTTACGGATTTGTGTGTCTGTGTTTTATACCTAACTGTCTCAACCATTGTTGAAAACTTCCTGACATGAATTCTGAACCTCTGTCAGTCTGCAGCTGACATACCTGTTGTTTATATCTCTTTTCTACGAAGCTTACCCATTGCTTAAATTTCTGAAGCACCTCTGTTTTACTCTTTAGTAAATAGCAGAACCCAAACCTGCTGTAGTCATCTACAATCACCAGTGCATACTTTGCTCCTCCCAAACTAGCTTGCATTGGCCCAACCAAATCTGCATGTACCAACTCTAGAGCTCCTGTTGTCTGCCTTGTGCTACTCTTGCTTACTGGGAATGCTTTGGACTTTGATGATTTGCATACTGCACAATCCAAATATGCCTTACATCCCTTTAAATTTAACCCTTCTGCAAACTGTTGCATTTGTTGCAAAACTCTGAAACTTGCATGGCCAAGCTTTCTGTACAAGAGATGAACACATGAACACATGAATTGTGCTGTGCCACATTTCCAAATGTTTGTTCACATTGAACCTTTTGTCCCTGCAACACATAAAGATTATCCTCTTTTATGCCCTGTGCACATACATTCCCATTTGTCTTTATGAGACACCTCCCATTTGCAAATGTGTTCTCAGATCCTTGCTTGTCTAAACTAAAGACACTCAGCAAATTATGCTCCATTTCAGGCACACATAATATATCATTAAACCTTGTTTCCAAATATGTAATTTGCACACTGCCTCAATGACTTTAGCCTTCTGGCCATTTACCAAGGCTACTGCATTTCCAGCAGCTGAATCCAACCTGTAAAACAATTTAGAATTGTTAACAATTGTTTGACTTTCCCCACTGTCAATCAGCCATTTGTCTCTGCTATTACAACAGCTAACTTTTGCAACAGAAACTTGTCCATCTTGCAATTTTCCTTGCAAACAGTTCCTGTCTTTGCAAGCAGTCCTTCTTTAAATGTGTTTTTTCACCACAAACGAAACACCTCCGTTGTTGCTGGGCTGTAATCTGATCTCTTCTGCTGGTACTTATCTCTTTGCAGACATCTTGTCTGTAGCTAAGGCAGGGGTCAGCAACCCGCGGCTCCAGTGCCACAAGCGGCTCTTTGGGCCCTCTGCCGCGGCTCCCTGTCCTATCACTGGTTGGCCCTGCCCCTCTTATTTCTTTTTTGGACTCCAGCCCAAAGCAGCAGGAAGCGAAGGCTGCCTTACATGCAAATGTGGTGTGAAGGCAGGTACAGGGCAGCTTCGCTCCTGCACTCTCCTCCCCTCCTCCTCCTGTGACCCCCTGGCTGGCTGTGGCTGAGCTGGGAGTGTGCGCACACACGGGGAGACCCTCCTCAAGCGAGCGCCAAAGCTCAGGAAAGGCGCGCGCGGGGTGGGCAGCAGCTCACTTAAGGAGGGTCTCCCCGTGCGTGCACATGCTCCGAGCTCAGCCACAGCTGGCCAGGGGGTTACGAGAGGAGGAGGGTCGCCAGAGAGTGCAGGAGCGAAGCTGCCCTGTACCTGCCTTCACGCCACATTTGCATGTAAGGCAGCCTTCGCTTCCTGCCGCTTCGGGCTGGAGTCCAAAAAAGAAATAAGAGGGGCAGGGCCAACCAGTGATGGGACAGGAATGGAAACTCCTCACTTTGAAATGGCAATACAAATCCCCAAGGTAATTACTATTTATGTTGTATAAGAGAGAGAGTAAGATATTGCTTTGCCAATTCACATGACTTCCTAATATGCAACTATTACACATCTACATGAACTTTTCAATTGCCTCAACACAGTTAAAGTTACCCCCTCAGGAAAGACACATGCGTGTTCTCTCTCTCTCCCTCTGCGCTCAGCCGAAGAGCTGCCGGGGGTGGGCGATGACACGGCAAGGCGATGACCAGAGCATTACTACAGGAGAGAAGCCGCGTCCTGTTAAGACCGTCCTTAAGCGAGCGGCCACTCATCCCACGCACGCCTTTGTTGTGCTTTCCTCCCAGCCAGGGAGTTACGAGAGGAGGGGGGAAAGAGGAGGACGGTCGCCTGAAGGGAGGAGGGCAGAGAGAGAGACACACACACACACACATACAGAGAGAGAGAGAGAGAGAGAGAGAGAGAGAGAGAGAGAGAGAGAGAGAGAGAGAGACATACAGAGTGATACATAGAGAGCAGGTGAGAGAGGGGAAGAGAGGGAGAGAGATACAGAGGGAGAGAGACACGGGGGGGACAGAGGGGAAGATAGGGAGAGGGACAGACAGAGATACAGAAAGGGGGGAGAGGGGGAGATAGGGAGTGAGACGGAGAGAATGGTTTTGTGGCTGGGTAGGCGTGGCTGGGTGGGACTGGGTGACTGGGTGGGAGTGAGTGACATTGAGTTGGCCACGCCCACCCATGTTTTGTGGCTCCTGGTGTGTTTTTTTTCTGTAGGAAATGGGTCCAAGTGACTCTGAGTGTTTAAGGTTGCCGACCCCTGAGCTAGGGTCTCTGCAGATACCCAGTCTGTGGAATTTTCCATTCTGTCTCTGCTCCTTGGGCCCCCACCTCAGGGATTTCTCCTCGTGGCTTTTTCTATAATGGCGTTTGTTCTCCTCAGCAATCAAACAAGCTTTTAAAGCCTTCAAACACAATTCCTGTTCTGGTTTGCACTCAAACACTGCAGAAACAATGTCCCACGTTTCATCAAGACTGTTTAACACTAGCAACACCTTTTGGGACTCAGGAAACTGCATGCCACGCTGTTTCAATTCCACAAATAAAGTTTGCATTTGTACAAAATGCTGTTCCACAGATTCTCCTAGCTGCAAACAGGCTCTGTATAATTTTCTTTTTTTTTTTTATTGAAAAAGTTTTTCAAATACAAATTTTTCCCCCTTTTTTCCCCCCTCCTCCCTAACCCCCCCTTACCCTCCCCTCCCCCTGTGGTTTCTTCAAAATAAAACCCAAATTCATAACAGATTATATAATACTTTACCATCCCCTTACTCCATCCCCCATATGCTGACCCTTTCTTTCTAATAATATTATTATATCCCCCTTATACTATACATTTCAAAATAACATTCTACTATAACATTATATAATAACTCCTAATTTAGCATAATAATATTATTATATATATCTCTTAAATCAAATCTTTTATGTATATTAATATAACATTTCAAAACAACCTTCCGCTATAAGACTATATAATAAATCCTAATTTAACATTTATTCAATTCATAGTCTACCCATTTCCTTCACCCCCATCGCTATATCTCTTAACTCAAATCTTTTACATATGTTCATATCTAAACATAATATCCCTTTTCTTAAACTAAACAATCAATAAGCTAACCTGTCTCCACCCACTTTCCTACAAGACTACCATACTTAATAATTCTTAATATCTTTATTCTTCTGCCCACACCACTAAAAAATATTCCCTTATGTAAATAAAATCCTCTTAAAAAAGACTTTAATCTTGTAATCCATATGATATCTTCTGTAATGTCTTTCAGCTGGATTGTTAACTCCATCACCCATGTTAGGGTAACATCACATCCTAATTCCAACAGTATGTTCGGTATCTTCAATTACCATCTGCCCCCATCAATAATAAATATCTTCTAAAAAAAAAAAACAACCACCACCACCCGAGTGACTTTATATTTGTATTCCATATAGTGTCTATAGTGGTGTCTTTCATCCAAATTATTAATTCCAACCACCGTAATGGGGTAACAGCCAGATCATCTGCGTGCCCCAATTCCATAGCTCTCTCGCCTTGTAGCTCAGCATAAACGTAGTACATTTATCAAAGAATCCAAAAAAAAAAGATAGTTCCAATCCATTCAGTTTAAGGCCCTTTTCACATCCCAAAAGTACAGCACTGCAGAGGTCTGTCACTCTCCTCAGGATAATATAAACCAATACTTTGCCTCAACTATCTTTTCATATATTCAATCATCTCTTAAATAACTGGCATTACGCTGTTGTTTAGTTTAAAAGTTTTTGTTTTTGTGAGACCTGCTTCTTCTTTTCTTGACTTTTTGTGGGTTAGATCTCCATCCTGATTTCCTTTCTATAAATTGTATATCAACTGTTTGGTTTTCATGCTGATCTATAACTTGATCTTGTTGGTTTTGCTTTTGTGGCTTAAATCTCCATTCTGGTTCTATGAGTTTTATATCAACTGATTGATTTCCATGCTGGTCTGTAACTTGATAAGTCATCACATTAGAATCCAGAGCCGCCTCTCTTGTATTTATAAATAGTCCAGCTGAGACTTCTGAAGGAGAATCCAGAAGCGGCTCATCTACAAAGACCTCTGTAACTTTTTGTTTTTCCATTACTTCCACCTCCTTCTGCTTATCTTGAATTTCTATCTCTTGTTGATTTTGCTTTTTGAGAACCTTGTAGTAAAATTCTTCCACTTTTTCAAAAGTATTTAGCTGATATCTTTCTCCTTGATATCTCAATATTATACCAACTGGAACGTCCCACCTGAATGAGATATTTTGTTTCTTTAGTTCAGTCACCAAAAATCCAAATTTCTTTCTATCTTTTAGCATCTTAGGCGGCAACTCTTTATATATCCAGATCTTTCTTCCATACAATTGTAGAGTAGAATTAAAGGATTTTTGCACAATATCATTTCTTATTTCTTTATCTGTGAAGTAAATCACCACATCTCTAGGCAATTGCCTTTGCTTTGCAATCCAAGAATTTACTCTATAGGCCTTGTCAATCTTACAAGATACCTGTGGAAATTGGGATCGTAGAAAACACCCAGGAGCATAGAAGAGTCCAAAGGCAGATGCATGAATAAATGTGATAAATGTATTTATTCATATAACAAAACATATTAACTATATACAAAGGCTGTCTTAATATCCATTAGGGTAGGGGGCACACAGCGTGTGTGACTACCCCTATCAAAGATCATGTCTCATGGAGAACAAACGTAAAAGAGAGCATGGTGGAAAGGTTAGAGGGGGTTTTATACTCAGTGTAAGCCCCTCCTCTCCACATAGGGGTGGGGGCACTTCCTGCCTCCACTAGTGTCTGTATGATATATGTGCCAATGGCTTGCAAATACTTGACAGTTCCCCTCCTTGCGAGCCAATGGCGTGCAAACATACAAATGCAATGCACAACAGATTTTACCCTGTGAGACATAACTTTTTACACAGATCTTTGTGCCTATCTGCTGGTAGAGGTTTTGTGAAAATATCAGCTGTTTGATATTTGGTCTGACAATGTGATAAAGATATAAACCCCATCTCTACTAGTTGCCTAACATTTTGATAGCGGATATCGATATGTCTGGACCTTTTTCCCACCGCATATGCTTTGGCAATGCCTATGGCCCCGGTGTTGTCTTCTATAATTTGGATGGGCAAAGTCGGTGGTGTCCAGATGCTAGAAATTAAGGCATCAAACCATATCAGATCGTTCCCTGCCTCTGATAAGCATGCATATTCGGCCTCAGCGGTGGAGCACGAAACAAATTTCTGTTGCCCCACATGCCAATGGATGGGTGCCTCATTTAATAGTACCAAGAAGCCCGAAGTACTCCTACGTGTCTTGGTATCTCCGGCCCAGTCCGCATCCGCGAAGCATTTTAATTGGGCCTTGTCTCTATTCTCAGGTTCCAAGCGAAGCACGTAATCTGCTGTGGTCTTGAGATACCTTAATAGCTTTTTAATGGCCAACCAGTGGAACTGGGTAGGATGTTCCACTTGTCTAGATAGCAGGTTTACGGCCAGGGCAATATCTGGACGGCTCCAGTTACTTATATATAGTAATGAGCCGATCACTGACCTAAATAGAGTATTATTTTGGAACTCTGGGCTATCCTTGTGTGCCAATCCATAATAGTCGGTCTGCATTGGGATAGCCGTTGGCTTGCTATCTTCCATTTTACATTTCACCAAGAGTTCCTCTATCTTTTCCTTTTGTGAGAGAGCAAAACCTTTTGGTGTGGTGATGATTTGTACGCCTAGGTACTTGTCCACATATCCTAAAGACTTTAGAGTGAACTTTTTTTGTAGGGTCCTGGCAAATATAATACTTCCCCCCTTGTCAGGCCCTATATATAAAAGATCATCGACATACACTAGGACTTTCTCCAGCCCCCCTTTGGTATCCCTTGTGAAGGTACATTTATCAGCTGGAGATGGATGGAAACCCAGTGATTTGAGAGTTTTGGTCAGGCATTTGTACCACAGTCTGCCTGATTGTTTGAGGCCGTACAAACTTTTCTTCAGAAGCCAGGTGTGGCCTTCCTGCCGTTGAAATCCGGGGGCACCTCTGACGTAAATTTCTTGTTTTAGATGTGCGTGTAAATAAGCAGTTTGCACATCAAATTGAAAAATGTGTTCCCCATGTGCTGCTGCGGTGACCAAAGCAGCCCTCACACTTTCCGCTCTCACGGTGGGGGAGTATGTTTCATCAAAGTCCTGCAAGTAGCGCTGTGCGTAGCCTTGTGCTACCAGCCGGGCCTTATAGAGGAGTTTGTTGTTGGGCATTGGCTTGACCTTGTAGACCCAACGGGTGCCAATTGCTTTCCTCTTTTTGGGGACTTCCATGGGGATGAAGACTTTCAATTTTTTGAGACTGTCCATTTCCCGCTCCATTGCCACCCTCCACCTGCGCTGTTCTTCCTCGGGAAGCTGAAGGACATCTGAGTACGTTTTAGGGGCCATGGTAACGCTGTTGACCGAGGCAACACAGCCAATGTCCAACCTTTTGGGTGGCACCCCTTTATTGGAGCGTTTTGACCGTCTGGGAAGTTGCCACTCACCATCATCATTGTCATCCGGAGCATCGGTGTCAGAATTGGAGCTGCCGGAAGTATCTTTCCAATCAAAATGGGGCGGGCCTCTGTCCCAGGCGCTGCGAAGATATGGTCGTTTAGGTGAGGCAGGAGGTGTGAAGTCACCCAGGGATTCCTTGTCTGAATCGTCAGAGTCAGGTAGGGATTCATCACCATCTGGATCTTCGCTGGTCAGTTGCTTGGAGTTTGTTGGTTCATCCTCTTCAGGTGGTGCTGCTTGTTCAGTGTCGCTTCTAATAGGGGAATAACCGGGTTCATTGGAATGAATTTTTGACCAATTTGACCCCTCCTCAAAGGAAGCTGATCTAGAGACAATGACAAGGTTATTTTTGTCTACAAACCTAGAGGCCTTGCTGCCGGTTGCATAACCTATAAATCTGAGCCTCCTTGATGCCTTGCCCCCCTTTCTTCTGAGGTGCTTGGGAATATGGACCCAGGCATAGGAACCAAAAATTCTCAAGTGTGAGAGACTAGGTTTCCTTCCATGGACCAGGAAGTATGGGGTTTGGTTAATGGCACTACTCCACGTCCTGTTGACTAGATAATTAGCCATTTTGACCGCTTCTGCCCAAAAAACTTGGCTCATGTCAGCATCTGCAAGTAGGCAGTTCATGACATTCTGCAGCACGCCATTTCTCCTTTCTGAAATACCATTCTCGGACGGAGTTCGAGGGGATGATTTAAAATGGAGGATACCTCTCTCCTTCATCCACTTTTCAAAAATCTTGGATGTAAACTCAGTCCCCCTATCACTCTGCACCTGAGCGATGCACACCTTGTGTTGCGTTTGGATCTGGTTGTAAAGATATTTGAAGTTGGTAAAGACTTCAGTTTTGTCCTTTAAAATAAATACATGGCCATAACGAGAGTAATCATCTACTACCGTTAAAAAATAACGCCCCCTACCAAGGGAGGGTCTAAAAGGACCAACCAAATCCATGTGTACCAGCTGATAAGGGTACCTTGCACGACGGGAAGAGACCTTAGGTATAGCAGCAGTTTTAGATTTTGCTGCCTTACAGATGGCACATTCCAAATAGGTATTACAATTCTTTATCTTAAGCCCATCAGAGAAATCTTGCATTTTCTTAATAACCGGGAAGCTGGCATGGCCTAGCCTGCGGTGTAATATATGAGCACAATCCAAATGTAAAGGTTTACCCATACTTACTTTGTCAACCTTATGTATCTTACCATTACAAGCCTTGGTCTGTTCAGTAATGAGAGTAGGCACTGGATTAATGGTCACCTTAGAGTTCCTCAGGGTTGGCTGAGGAGTTGTGACCTTAATGGGCTCAGCCTTAATGGCTTTGGATGTCCTAGGAGCTGGTTTAAAAGCTTCATTGGTTTTAGGTCCAGGGTCCTTGAGTTTGGACAACCTGGGGGCTGGCACAGAAGCTTTCTGCTCTATCTGGGCGTTAGCTCCCTGAGCCCTCTTGTTAGGTTTCTTGTGCCTTTTGACCTGTGCTTTTGGGGAAAAATAAGGCAAATTGTTGATTTTTACAATATCGCCAACAACACTCCCATTTTCGGAAACATAACCTCCACCCTTCTCAAAAACCAGTTTTACATTTTTATCCTCAGTCAATTTTAAGATGCTTAAAAGGTTGTTCTTGATTGAGGGAACATACAGTGCCTCTGTGACATCTCCTATACCAGGCACATTGATCACGCCTTCCCCAGTTACCTCTGCCTTGGCCCCAGTGGCAACTTTTACTGAGGACTTGAGTGGGTGTAAAACCTTAAATCGTTGCTTCGTGTTGGCTATATGCGTTGATGCACCTGAATCAAGAAGCCACAGCCCCTCAGCATCCTTTACCTGGGAGGTGTGATTGTCACTAGTGACACTACAGTATTGGTATCCTTTATGACCACCTCCCCCTCTTCCACGGCCTCTTTTATTTTTATTGTACTTAAGTCCAGCCGTGTTGGCCCTAGAGCGAGGGCACTCCCTTTTAAAGTGACCTTGTATACCACAGTCAAAGCAGGTGGGAAGGGTATTAATCCTTTCACTTGTGTCCTGGCGCCTCCTCTGAGGCCTAGGCCTGTGATATGCCTCCTTCATTTCTTGTTGTTCCTCATCTCTGCGCCTTAAATCTTCCTCAATAAAGCGGCCAGAAAAGTATTCTATATTTCTTTGTTCCCTAGAAACCCCTTCTAGAGAAATAATAAAGGGACTCCAGGATTTGTCTAGGGAGTTCAACATCACACTAATTAAAGTGGATTCAGAAACAGGCTCCCCCCTCTGTATAAGCTCATCCCTCATGGCTTTAAGCGTTGCCAAATGTTCCCCCATTTTGACACCAGGTTTGAGTTTATAGTTGTGGAAAATTCTTGACAATCTGCTGGTTGCAGCCATATTGTCACTATGGAACAAATTATATAGGGCAGTCCAAACTTCCTGAGCTGTGAGGCCATCTGAAAGACTGGCATACAGAGCTGTGTCTATAGAACTTAACAGGGTTGTGTAAGCTCTTTTATGCAGGAACTCAATTTCAGGGCTCCAAGGTAAAGGGGGTGGTCTTTTGATCATGTCCAGAGTATTTTCTCTTAAGAGAATTATCTGAATCTCTTTACACCATTTTTTAAAATTCTGACCACTTAAATGTAATTTTTCAAAATTATTTGGCAAAGTTACAAAATTATTGCCATTAAACTGCATGGGGAGTTGTTCAAATGGCTGAAAAGATCCTGATGTGAATGGCATTGGGATCCCTAAGCCTGGGATCGATTGCTTAGGTCTGGCTCCTTTTTGTAGTCCTTCTGTAGTTTGAAGCAACTGGGCACGTGCAGGAAATGGAGCATGCTCCAAAGCCTTTTCTTGTTGGAGCTCCGATCTCCCTCTCTGAGCTCTGAAGTCAGGTCTGGCTGGAGCCTCAGAATAGGGCCGGACATCAGCGATGTGGTGGGGAAGCCTTGGAGGAGTGGGAAGAAGGCCTGGAGGTCTTTCTGGAGACTGGAGGCCCATCAGATGAGGTCCATGGGCTGGATAGGCCTGGAAATGTCTCTGGATCTCCTCTTCTCCATCAGAGGAGCAGGATTGCAGCTCCGGGTCATCCCAGCAGGGCCGGAAAGGTGCGGAGGCCTCAGCCTGGGCCTCCCTGGAGCATTCAGTGAATGGTGAGCGCCTCTGCAGTGGGGGGTGGGAGGCTGCAGGTCCATCTGGGTTCCTCCGGGGGTGGGAGGTTGGATTTGGGGCCCTCCTTGAGTGGGCAGCTGGGTCTGGGACCTCGGGGGGGCCAGTGGGTGGTTGCTCCATTAGTTGCAGGGCAGCGACCAGGGCCTCTATGGCCTCTTTGATGTTTGCCATGGCAGGCGGGGCCTGGCAAGGGCCTTGTGGGCTCGGAGTGGTCTTCTGGGCCCCTGGAAGGCTGAACTGACTGGCTGGCGTTGTAGGCCTGGGCTGTGGAGCTGGGGATGGCCTGGCTCGTGGTTCTGGCAAAGTGCCCAGGGGAGCAGCCATCTTGGAGGAAGTTGCCTCCGGAAGTGGCCTGGTGGCCATTTTGTTTGGCGGGAAACTGGGTGGGGGGGCAGTCTCTCTGGCGGCAGGCGCCATCTTGGAGAGATCAGGCAGGGGAGTCCTTACCGGGATGGCAGGCATCTCTGGTGCTGCCTCCTCAGGCCTCTTTCTGGCTGCTGCCCTTGTCCTCAGGAGGGAGGCGAGCGCTGCTCTGCACTCCTCTTCTGACATCTCAGCCACTTGCCTGTCCAGGCTTTCATCTGGTCCTTCTGCCCCCTCTTCGTCAGTGCTGAAGAAGCCTTCTCCAGCATCGCTTGGCTCGGCCCCTGGGATCTCTTGCTGCATCTGGGTGGCCTCTGGCTGCCAGGGTGTAGCAGGATGGAAACCCCCTTCAATGTTTTCCATCGTTGATTCAGACTGGGGCTGCTGTGAAGTTCTCCTCCGTTGAAGGCCTCTGGTCACAACAGGGGAGCTTCTCTCACAGGTTATTTTGGAGGGCATCTCGCCTTTTCAACAGCTCCTGGAGTGGAGTTCTGCTACCATTCCCTCTGCTACCATTCTGTGGAAATTGGGATCGTAGAAAACACCCAGGAGCATAGAAGAGTCCAAAGGCAGATGCATGAATAAATGTGATAAATGTATTTATTCATATAACAAAACATATTAACTATATACAAAGGCTGTCTTAATATCCATTAGGGTAGGGGGCACACAGCGTGTGTGACTACCCCTATCAAAGATCATGTCTCATGGAGAACAAACGTAAAAGAGAGCATGGTGGAAAGGTTAAAGGGGGTTTTATACTCAGTGTAAGCCCCTCCTCTCCACATAGGGGTGGGGGCACTTCCTGCCTCCACTAGTGTCTGTATGATATATGTGCCAATGGCTTGCAAATACTTGACAATACCTCCTCAGGATGAACCTTTAAAATCCCGGCCAGAACTTGAGCAGATATTTTTCTTAAATCATCTCTATTATTTTCCTGTAACCCTCTCATTCTAACCGCAAATTCCGTGAGCCTGTATTGCATCATTGTAACTTCTTTTTCAATCCCTTGCTTTATATCTTCTGCATTGTAAGTCTCGTGACCAGCTTCCTTTTTAGACTTTACTTCTAAACTATTGTCTTGAATATTTATCAAATCATTTTCAATTCTTTGTATTTTATTGTCCAAATTATAAATCTTATCATCAACTTCCTCCATTTTAGACTCTAATAACTTGATATTTGTATCCATCTTTATAACAATTTCTGAAAAAGCATTAGTCACTGTTACAATCTTTCGTTGCAGATTATCATACTTTAGTTGTATCATTTCTTTAATTTCCTGCCTAAATTTTTCAAGTTTCTGGTTCACAGTCTCGTGATATCTTGCCATTTCCTCCAGGACAAATTCTTTTAAATTAAAGCCATTCTGCTGAGTCTGTAAGCTCAGAACTTGTTCACATAATTGTAAATGGGGGAACAACTCTTTTTAAAGAAAGAAAACTTTTCCCCAAGCAAGATCAAGTACAAATCTCCAAGAAAAAAGAAACTTAAAATAGATATTTTTCTTCTAGATTCTAGCCAACACTGTTTATTCCGCTACTTTGTAGCTTGTTATGGAAGGACTTTCGCTTTCGGCTTTCTTCTTCTTCTCAAGCCTCAGCAGTCGCCATTTTAAACTTTTTTTTCCTTCATTTAAAAACGCTTGTAAAATCATTAAAAATACTTGCGATTTGGGGTCCCAAGTCCAAATCTCGTCCTCTTTAATTAAACCATCTGTTAATTTCGTTGATTGGTCCAGTCCCAGCGCCTGGCTCTGCAAAAAGGCAGAGTTCTCCCGAAGCCCGGAGCAGCGGCGAGCGGAAATAGGGAGCCACAACCTGCTCGTCCCCAAGAGTAAAAAAAGAACTCTGGGGACCTTGCAGAGGGCTCTACCTGCCCTCGCCTGCTCTGTCTTACATTTCCTTCAGGAAATGGAGTTTTTCGAGCTGCCTTTCAGATGTAAAGGCGGCTCTTTACAGGCAACGGGGCTGGCGGTCTCAGAGGACCGTCTGGCGGTGGCGGAAGCCAGACCGGAAGCCCACAGGCTCTGTATAATTTTCTTGATAATTGAACAATATTGCATACTGACACACTCACATGCACACTTCTCAATTTCAGCCAGACCTCCTTTGCAGTCTTTAAATCAGCTACATTGATAAACTGATCATCCTCTAAACTCAAGATGATATAAGGCATTGCTTTATCATGCTGCCTCTGTTCTGCAGCTGCAAATGCCTGTGGTGGATTTATAACCCTATCCCAGAGCTCTTTAGCCTTCAGGAAACATTGCATCTTTTCAGCCCAAATAATATAATTCTTCTGTCCCAAACGAGGCAGGGAGCTCTCCTTAAATTCAACAGCAGCCATCCTGCAATCTTTCTCTCTGTCTGGTTTCTCCTTAAAACACAGGCAGTCCCTCAGCTTAATTACAATTCAGTCTTCTATGTGCTCTGGGCCCATAACCTGTCAGAGTTTCTTGCAAAAATAAAATCCAGAAGCACACACAGATAAACTGATTCAGCAGGATTCATTAACTTCTTTATATACAAGAATATATTTACAATACCAACAGCAGAGAACAGTTTCATTCAGCAGAGCAGATCAGCAGGCAAGTTCACATTCACTGGTTTCAGTTTCTCTTTAAAGACTCAGAAGCTGCAGACTAAGACACGGCCTGGCTCCAGTCTGTCTCAGCTCCCAATTGGCTGACTTAGTTGCTATGCCTATTCATTGGCTGACCTTGTTACCATGTCTTCCCAGTCATGAATATTCTGACATAGACATATTCCCTTCCTTCAATTTGTAACATGTAGCTGTTGAAATATTGCACCTGAAGTTATCCATGACGTTTTTTTTTTAAAAAAAATTTGATTTATATGCCGCCCTTCTCCGGAGACTCAGGGCGGCTTACAATGCATTAAGCAATAGCCTTCATACTTTTGTATATTTATACAAAGTCAGCTTATTGCCCCCACAATCCGGGTCCTCATTTTACCTACCTTAGAAAGGATGGAAGGCTGAGTCAACCTTGAGCCTGGTGAGATTTGAACTTGCAGTAATTGCAGGCAGCTGATGTTAATAACAGTGCTTTAGTCTGCTGCGCCACCAGGGCTATCCTCCTTCCCTCCATTTCTGCTGGAATTATTGGCTATTTATAGTGAGGTAGGTGAGCAGGTAGAAAATTTGCAAAGTGGTGGTGATGACATCATATATTACTATAGCTACATATTGAGAATGTAGTATAGGATGGAAACACGGTTTTAGTAGAATCATTGTTTTTCAGTCAATCCACTTTTGATTTACTGTGTACAAATCCTTCTCCTTGGCTGTTGAAAGTTGAAAAACATGTTTAAATAGCTCAATAGAACTCATCCAAAATTGTTCTGGCTTTCTCCAATCTAAGAATGTAGAGGTAGTCCTTGACTTATGACCATTTGAAATTTCAACAGCCTCAAAAAAAGTGACTTACGACCTGTACTCTGCAATTAATGACCATCACACCACGGTCACATGATCATAATTTGGGTACTTGGCAACCAGCATACATTTATGACCAGTTGCAGCATGCTGCGGTCATGTTATCATAATTTGCAACCTTTTTTTGCCAATTTACAGCAAAACATGGCAAAAACATCCATTACGGAAGCTGGATTTGCTTAACGATCATGGAATTTGCAGCAGCAGTAGCACAAACTGTGTGTGCATGCTCATAGGCACTGAAGCAAAAGAAAGACACCAGCATCGAGCCTTCCAGGGTGTGGCTGAATCTTTCTGTGGACTAAACACTGGGCAACATCAATTGCAGCAACCCATTGGCAGCCTCTTTCCCTCTTGAAAGGCCAACTTCAGCAGCCTTCTGGCAATCAAACCAGGACTAGGCAGCACCAGCAGCAGGAAACCTTCAATAGCAAGGATTGCCATAGTGGCCAGAAAAGGTGGTGCATCAGCATTCAAGCTGTTAAGACTATAGTGAGTACACAAATTGGATCTTCCTTTTCTCCATCATTAAAATTGTGATGGGGAAACCAAGAGGCACCAAATTGGGTGGTATGTCAGGGGACTGTGTGGTGATCTTAGAAGTCAGAATAACTTTACTGTCACTTTGAATGTACACTAATCGGCATACATTAAAATGAAATTTCATTGCATACAGCTCTCAAAGGGTCTCGCCTCTAATATACACTACATAAACATGTCAAAATAAATAAATAAATACAAAATTATGCATATACTCACATATATTACTGTATGTAACATGGAGAAACAACACAGTCTAGTTCAGATGTATACATGTACATGGCGAGAGAAACAAATATTGCGAGTTTACCAGACAGATGGCATAGGGAACAAAGCTGTTACAGAATCTGGTAGTCCTGCTAGAAATACTTTGAAACCTCCTCCCAGAGGGGAGCAACAGAAACAGACCGTGAAGTGGGTGTGTGGGGTCTCTAACAGTGCTTCGAGCTCTAAGCATATAGTGCTTATAAGCAGTATCCTGAATAATGGGAAGAGCCTTGGTGGTGCAGCGGACTAAGTGTTGTTATGTAGCACTTAGCTGCCAGCTGCCTGCAATTAGTGCGAGTTCAAATCTCACCAGGCTCAAGGTTGACTCAGCCTTCCATCCTTCTGAGGTACGTAAATTGAGGACCCGGATTGTGGGGGCAATAAGCTGACTTTGTAGAAACACCGCTTATGGGGGGCCAAAAGCCCTAATAAGCAGGTATATACAAAAGAATGAAGGCTATTGCTATAAGTCAGTGGTTCTCAACCTTCCTAATGCCGCGACCCTTTAATACAGTTCCTCATGTTGTGGTGACCCCCAACCAGGGGTGGGTTCTAAAATTTTTTACTACTGGTTCTGTGGGCGTGGCTTATTTTGTAGGCGTGGCTTGGAGGTCATGTGACTGGGTGGGCATTGCTAGCTGGTCATGTGACCGGGTGGCCATGATTATGTGTATAGGGACTACTCAGAGGGCAGAAAAAAGTCATTTCTGACAAGTCCTCGCACTTTTGACTGGTCCTCACACTTATGACCATCCTCACATTTATGCCCGTGCAGCTTTCTTAACAACCATGTCACTCATTTCACAATTGCTTCTCTTTACTATGGTGACAAGATAGGGAGAAAAACGTAAAATGTGAGGACAGTCGTAAGTCCGAGGACTGGTCAAAAGTGCGAGGACCAGTCAAAAATAACTTTTTCAGCCCTCTGAGTAGTCCATATGCACAAAAGGACTACCCAGAAGGCTGAAAAAAGTGATTTCTGACAGGTCCTCGCAAATCAAAGATTTCTGAGACCAATGGTGAATACTTAAATTTCAGTAGTCACCAATCCCAGTCTTAAAATGACTCTGCTCTCAGCCCCCTTTGTGGCTCCTTGAAAAGCATCCCCCCACATATGTAAATAAAAAGAATAAGCTTAAAAATCCTAGCCTTTTAAAATTGAAAATATGGAGAATTGGGAGGATGAATTTGAGACACTAAGGGAGATGTTTCAAAAAGTAAGGGAGGCATTTAAGGGAAATAAAGAAGCAGAGAATTGGTTAGCTTGCAAAAAAAGAAAGAGAAAAGATGAATGAGAAGCAAGAGAAACGAGATAATATTGAAAAGGAAATAATTGAAAAAAAAGATAAAGATGATTACACTGGGTTCAATAGAAAAAATGGAATAAGATGAAATATACTGCTAATAATTAAAAAGATGAGGGGAAATTTTGAGAAATATACTTGATAAATGAAAGGAAGACCAGGGTTGCCTGGACTCCATAGTGGAAAATATAAAATTGAAAATGAATACAGCAATAGAGAGGGATGAAGGAAGGAGAAGAGAGATGGAAGAGGGAAGGAAGAGAAGGGAGGAAGGAAGGGAAGGGAAATTAGAGTAAGAGTGAGGGTAAGAGAGGGAGGAAGAGAGGAGGAGAAGGAGAAAGGAATAGGAAGTAGGGAGGAGAAGAAGGCGGGAAGAGAAAGTAAGAAGGAAAGAAAAGAGAGAGGTGGTAGGTTTGAGGAGAAAGATTGCTCTACAATAAAAAAGATGAAAGGGAAGAAAGCCAACCCCAAACAAATATAAAGATATTAAGATAAAGAATGAATTGTTAAACTTTAAAGAATAAAAGAGAACAAATATGAATAAATAGCAATAATTAGAAACAGACGTACAAACATACAATGTATTTTCTTTGAACAGAGTATTTGGCTGGTTCACAAATTTAAACAGTGTTTAGTCATTTCAATTAAATTTACAATTTCTCTATTTCCTTTTTGCCATATTTATTCCTCATCTATTTTTTTAAAAAACCAATATTACCCTTCATCCTCATCTCTAATCTTAATCAAATTCAATTTTTCCCTTCTATTCTATATTATACCCCTTCCCATTGTCATCTATTTTTAAATCCATCCTCACATTGGTTAATTATGTAATATTACAGTTGTTTAATACAAATTCAACATTTTAATATAAATCAATTAGTTATATAACTATCTTTTTTGTATATTAATCAATATGAACATGAATATTCCAATTATTTCCATGCAATCCAATTTCTTACAAATCAATTAATTATATTTACCAATAATAATAAACCAAATAATTTCCCCCATATATTCCTCCAAACCACAACTTAACCATTTCTGCTTTCAACACAATATACAATTAATAGTATCTCAATTATTACAATTCCCTAGTTAAATACAGCTTTTTTTTGTGTGTTTTAAAATCTTGAACTCTCCTCTTTTGCCCTAAATTTCCCATTGTTCGCACCTACCTTTTTTGGTGAGGAAAAAGAAAATAAATCTGCCTCTGCCTAATTTTCCAACGTAACAGCTAAAGCCTGCTTTACTTCCAGTTTTGTTTTCAGCTTGATTTGCATAAGGAGAAAAAAAAATCTGCTCCAGCAATTTAGCTCTTTGCAGCAAGCTGCAGAGCCCTGCGCAAAACAGCTGAGAGCAAATCAGCTGAGAGTCGGGAGGCAGATCTAATCAACGGGCTAATTAGCCTATGCTGAAGCTGAAAGGAGTTGTTTTTTCTTGCTGTTTGCTTGCAAGGAGGTAACTGCTGCGAGGCACAGGCCAAAGGGTGGGGGCCACCCTCCTTGCCACTTAGCACCCCCCTGCCGCCCTCTTTTTCCTCTAGCGCCCCCCTGCCGCCCCCCTTGCCTCTTACCGCCCCCTAAGGCATGGTACCGCCCACTTTGGGAACCACTGGCTTAACTACTTAAGTACTTAATAACTGGTTCTACCGAAGTAGAATCCCACCACTGGGTCTACCCATTTATTTTTGCAGACACCGGTCTACTCATTTGTTTTCTTTTAACACTGATCAGCTGTAGGGCGGCCCTTTGAAGCCCCGCGGCAAGAGTTTAAACAGATTTTTTTCCCTCTAGCCATCAGCTGGGACTCAGGAGGCAGCAATAGATTGGGGGTGGGGCCAAATAAAAGGTAAGAATAACGCGGGAGGTGGGTGGGGCCCCAGAACCGGTTTTCCGATGGTCTTAGGCGACCCCTGGGAAAGGGTCGTTGGACCCCCAAAGGGGTCGCGACCCACAGGTTGAGAACCACTGCTATAAGTGCATTGTAAGCCACCCTGAGTCTTTGGAGAAGGACAGCATATTAATTGAACTAATAAATAAATAAATAAGTGAGCTTCCTATAATCTTCTCAACTGTCCTTACCACTCTCTGAATGGACTTTCTCTCTGAGGCACTGCAGCCACCAAACCAAACAGTGATGCAATTTGTTAAAACGCTCTCAATCCCTGATAGAAAAGGGGGGATGTAAAAAAGAAACCTAACAAGGCTCAGCATGTTGGTTCAATGCCATGAAAAGAGACAGTTTTGTCTACTATACTCATACAAACATGGGAATTCCAGCTATTTTACGCTTCACCTCCCAAAGTGAGGAAGCTCCAAAACTCAGTGATGTGCAATAATAAACCAGCTCATAGGGAACCAAAACTGTTCCAGAGCAAACAAGAAGAGAGGAACACCAGTTACCTTACTCCCAGAAGCTCATGCAAATCATACTTTTCAACCTATTTTGTTCCTCTTCATGCACATATGGGAAAGAAGAAAGAATAAGGCTACCTAAGGGAATAAGAAAAACAAAGATGCAGAAAAAGAGGGTCCTGGCTAGGCAGCATCAGAGAAAAAGAAAAGGGCCAAAACAGCATCACATGCTTGGGTTCCTCAATTTTAACACACATAGTGATGAGGAGGAGTCATTGTATCCTGTGAGGAAGCAAAGGAGACAGATCATAAAGAATGCCAAGCAAAGTAGCCCAACCTTTGCATTGAGGGCTGATTCCAGCAAATCTGGCATTCCTTGAGCTGATCAAGAATCAGGTAATTAACAGACATCAGGCTGATGGAATGAGGACCCCACTTCCATATAAGCTTCTAGTTGCCCAGCTACCACCACTGCCTATCAACTGATTTGACAAGTGGTATAAAAGATAGAGATTTGTGGCACCATGAGCAGATGTCCTTGAAATATTGGAATATCTACAAGCAAGTGGAGAGTGAACAGCAAACTCACTATACAGTCAGGCAACTACCTTGGGCTCTGACCCCTGACTAGGTGAGGGGCATCCCCTTCTGGCCACTCTCAGATACATTCTTTCCTGAGAGGCACATGTCTTTGTACTCCTGGTCATACTCTATTTCCCTTTATGGAATTTGTCATTGATTTTTAGGACTCTTGGAACAGATATTCTTGCTGTAAGAAAAGACCTCTTTGTATTCCAACAAGACAAGGTGTGGTGATAAGGTCAAATATTTATCTTATGCCCATGTTCTAATTTTACTGACCACCAGAATTCGTGGTCTCCCAATTTCTGCTAGACCATTCCCACCCTGGAGAACAAACCTGGTACAAATTGTATATATACTGTACACTGCTAAGACTATACCTGAAATGTACTCTAGGAGAGTGGAGGACTGATAACTTGTCTACTACAAAAGAGGGAAGCCTGGGATGTCACGAATAAATGCCTGACCTCATGCCCAGGCCTGGAGGCAGGGGGGCTGGCTAGGTTGACTCCCAGGGTCCACCCTAACCCATTGACCCCTCCTTACCTTAGCTCTGCCCCAGGGGTACTTAAGGTCCAACCATGCGGTCCAGAGCCAGTTCCAGAACAGCACCTGTAAGGATGAGACACGTTGTGAATAAAGATTGCTGATTGAATGAATACCTGTGTAATGGAGTTATTGGGCTCGATCCTTGAACATCTTTAACAAAATGGTAGCAGAGGATGGTTAAATAGCCCAAAACCACTCCAGGATATGCCAAGGAACTCAAAGCAGACAACTACAATGAACAGGGTGAATACCAGAGCATTCACCAAGAAAATGGCAGAACGGCTGCCATCGACAGGAACCATGCAAGGGGAGGCGCCAGAGACGAGCGACCGGCTTTCCAACCCATGCACCCCCACCAGATGTGGCAAGGAAGGAGAAAAACCCGAAAGCCCAGCACGCGAGGAGAACGACCTAAAAAGAAAACTCCTCAAACTCATAGACTCAGCCCCGAACAACACAGACCTCATCACGGAACTTCGGAGCCTAGTTGAGGACTGCGAAGCAGCAAGTGAGGAAGATGAGGACGAGCCAGACTACAACACCGAAGATGCGGTAAGAAACGATTGCCCCTGCCAGAGACCCACCGAAAAGGCCGAAAAAGAATTTGCGCCCTTTTCGCAGTGGCCATCTTGGACGGTGACGTCACCAAAGATGGCCGACCAATCACTAATGGATTCCCGAGATTTAAATCTCATGGCGGGAATCGGGGCCTACACCGAGGCGACCACCCAGAACTACGACAACAATTGGGGCGACCCAAAACCAAAACCCACGAGCTCGCCTACCGAGCTTGAGATCAATGGGGTAATAAAACTACTTACCGCGGCCTTCAGGGACAAGATAAAGTTACCGGACGCATACTCCGGCACCCCATGAAGGCCCAGAGGGACCACCGACCTGAGGGGAATCGGCATCGACGCCCACCCAGAGGGACCAACCACCGCGATGTGGGCCCAACGCCAGCCGCGACCCGCAGGGGGCCCACCCATGGAAGCACCGGGACCAGGAATGGAGTACCAAAGGCGATGGGACTACTCACCCGACCGGCAACCAGGACCAAGGCCTACGGGACCATCAGCGGGCAGGGGACTCGGCCCGACCCCAGGACACAGCCTCCACGTCAGGCCGGGCCATCCGGGACAACACGCGGCTCCAACAGGACCTCCGATCTTCCCAGCCAACCCGCACAGCTTTCCGGGGATCCAGGCAGCAATCCAAAGGCCCTTCGAGCATGCGAGGCCAGCCAAAGAAGAACCGAAGGCCCATCCGGACAAATGGGGCCTTCACCCGGGAGCTACAGGAACGAGCTCCTCACTCCACGGCTGCTGGACTAGAATGGAGCCCGGGCATAAGCAGAATCCACCTACGAGAGAAAGAGAATGGAACATAGAGACAAGTCAATACAAGAACATAGAAGCAAGTCAGTACAGACTCGCAACAGTCATCCCACTGCCTTATTGCGAGTTTCCATATGCACAAAACCATGGACAGCGACACAATGTAAGTAATTTAACTTACAATTCAGGGACTTTGCCAAGTGACTTTCCCAAACTGAAGCTAGATGGGGATAATTTGTTGGAGTAGAACCAACAACTCCAAGTCACCCTCCTAAAAGAAAATTTGTTGTTTCTAGTTACTGATCCCCCAGAAAAACCATGGACTTTTGATTTAGATTGTATGCATCACAAGGCATACTACATAGTAATTGCCAGTATTACCCCCAGCATTTACCCTAGCATTAGCCATCACTTAACAGCCTCAAAGGTAATACACAAAATGCACAGCTTGTTCTATAGTCAGAGCGTAGCAACTACCACCAGGCTTTCTAGGGAGTTTTACTCAGCCAAGCTCAAGGCAGGAGCCTCTATGAGTGAACACTTACTATCATTAAATGCCACCAGGGCTGAACTAACACAAAGGGGGGAAATCATAAGTGAGAGAAGCATGATTAGCATCATTGTCAATTCCCTGGACCCCAGCTGGGACACCTTCATCACACAAATAGACAATCTCAGCCTAGAAAAACTCACACTAGAGACACTAACCAACAAACTCATTGCTGAGGATAGTCTAAGGAAGGACCGCTCACTAAGCCGCAGGGAACAGAGGCCAACAAGGAGGGTAGAATCCCAGAGTAGGAACCACAATGCGACAGAATGCTTCACATGTGGTTCAAAAAAATCACTATAAGAGGGACTGTCCTAGAAACGCAAGGGACAGGGATAGATCACATCAAAGGGATAGGCCAGAGCAAAGGGCAAGATTCCCTGACAGGCATTCCCCCGACAACAGACACAGACGTAGAGATTCCCCCGGCCCCAGGGATAGAAGAGGCTACAGGGATAGCTCCAGGGAGAGCCAAACCAGGTCGCTGTATGGACTGGGGGACCAAGAACAATCCACTGATCAGGGCAAGAAAGAGGGCACGTGGTTCCTAGACTCAGGGGCCACCAATCATACCACATACAACCAAAAATCACTGACCTCATTTACCAAGGAAAGCTTCATAATAAAGGTGGCCAACCAAAATAATGTTCAAGTGACAGGGAAGGGGAACACGTACGTGCCAGGGATAGGAGTGATAGAGGGGGTGCTACTCGTACCAAATATACCCTACAACATTCTTGCCACCCTGAAACTGAGCAGGGACAACAACGTTGAGGTAACATTCAAGAAAGGGGAAGTGCACATAACCAGAGGAGGCAAAAGTGTGGGGAGAACAGTAGTCAGAGGAGGCCTACCATACTTCCACCCAGATAGAGACACCCCCCCAAGGGTGAACGCCAACCTAAGGGTCAAGTCAGACACCACAGATAGCGGAGACAGAGAAAGCCACAGTAAGGAAGCAGAGGGGGTTAGCCACGAACACACACCCAACGACCCAAGTGATCACGAGTCACCTGACAAGAAGAAACCATCAGTAGGGAAGTTAGTACATGACAACTGTGCACACCTACTGCATAGGAGATTAGGACATATTAGCTTTCCAGTTATACAAAAAATGATGGAATGCTCCGAAGGCATAAAAATAAAAAACTGTGAGAACTATCTCGAATGTTCTGTTTGCAAATGCTCTAAACTAAAAACGAAACCCAGGCCAAAGAAATCGGTACGCACCACCGATTCTATCTTTCAACTCATACACATGGACCTAGTGGGGCCACTAAGACCATCCATTAAGTACAAAAAAAGGTTTTTCCTAACCATAGTTGACGACTTCAGTCGCTATGGCTTTGTATACACCCTAAGACATAAAAATGAAGTGTTCCAAAAATTCAAAGAGTTCTATGCAAGGGTAGAAACACAACATAACACTAAGATCAAACAGATAATGACAGACCGTGGGTCTGAATTTCTGTCAAGCGACTTCTCACACTGGTTGAAAACACGCGGGGTATTACACTACACTTCTTCTCCGTTCTCCGCCTTCCAGAATGGCGTCGTAGAACGAAAAAATGGAACACTGCAAACCATGATGAGGTGCGCACTAGAGGATATGGGGTTAGGGCAACACTTCTGGTCAGAAGCGCTCATATACTCAAATTATACATTAAACAGACTGTGGTCCAGTGTGCTAAACAAAACTCCATATGAGTTAATGTACCAGAGAAAGCCACAGGTAGCACACCTACATGTATTTGGGGTTACAGCTGATGTACACATCCCCAGGCAATTACGACGCAAGGGCGACAAAGTATCCAGGAGATTGAGGTTTATGGGATATGAACCGGGGACAAAGGGATTCAGGTTCATAGATAGTAACAACAAATTCATAATATCCCGAATGGCTGTTTTCCATGAGAACGCCAACTGGTCCAAAATACACCTCAATGAGGTGTTCTCCAATAAGGATAGACCCAAAGACAGCCTAGAAGAGACAGAACACACCACAGAAGGGAACGTAGAGCAGGGAAAGGCCAAACCAAAGAGACAGGAGATACAGGTCAGAGAGTGGAAGGAGAACCACCCCAACATTAAGCTGGACTCACTCACAGAGAAGGAGACCAGATACCTGCATGACACTGAGACACCACCAGCCAGACCAATTAGGGCAAACAGGGGTAAAGCACCAAAAAAACTAGAGGACTATGTCCTATCTATGCACACTAATCAACTAACCCCCAACACATACGATGACATGTTAAGGTTACCAGAGGAGGAAAGGGCTAAATGGGAACAGGCCATGGAACGGGAGATGAATAGTCTAAGGGAGCTAAAAGTATACACCCCTTCCGAAGTCCCAAAGGATAAGACACCCATAGGCACCAGGTGGGTCTACAAAATTAAGACATTGGAGGATAACAAAGTCTTATACAAGGCCAGACTAGTAGCGCAAGGGTTCGCTCAAAAGTACCCAGAGGACTACACAGAGACATATTCCCCCACCGTCAGGGCCGAGAGTGTGAAATGCGCCCTGGTGATAGCATCTTTACTAGGCCTAGAAGTCCATCAATTCTATGTACAGACCGCCTACCTACACGCTGAGCTCGATAAGGAGATTTATGTAAGGGCCCCCCCCCACCCCAGCAAAATCACAACAAAGGGAGAAACCTGGATTTTAAACAGAAGCCTGTACGGACTGAAACAGTCAGGGAAGCGTTGGTATGAGAGCTTGTCCAAAATCTTGAGATCTATGGGGTTCTCAGCCACCTCAGCGGACAATTGCTTCTTCATTAAGAAGGTAAATAACTCCATTGAATATGTTCTGATATATGTGGACGATATATTGTACATCAGTGACCAGGTTAGCAAATGCAATAATTTCGCTGATGAGTTGGGGAAACACTTCTCACTAAAAATATTAGGTAAGGTCGACAAATACTTGGGGGTACAGATCACGAAAACTGACAAAGGCTTCCAGCTCTCACAGAAGGACAAAATATTGGAACTCCTACAGAAATGCAACATGGTTAATGCCAAAACTTGTGAGACACCAATGCAACCGGACTTTTTAAAGGATATGTATAATGAAGCGGAAGCATTCAAGGACAATACACTTTATAGATCCACCATAGGGTCACTACTGTATATCGCGAACTGGATAAGGCCCGACATCGCCTTGCCAGTTAACCTATTATCCCGACACGTAGGTAACCCCACCGTGTACCATTGGGAGGCTATCAAGAGTGTACTGAGGTATCTGAAGCACAGTGCCGATGCCTACCTATCTCTGGAGCCTGAAATGTCCACAAGACCCACACTAACCTGCTACGCTGATGCTGATTGGGCTGGGGACGTGAAAAGTAGGAAGAGCACATCAGGCTACGTGTTCTTCCTCAACAACAGCCCAGTACATTGGTACACAGGTAAACAGAACCTGGTAGCCACCTCTACGACAGAGGCCGAATACATATGCCTATCCAAAGCCGCCAACAACCTGGTCTGGTTTGACGACCTACTCACCAATGTTTGGGTCGAACCTACCTACCCAATCACTATTCACGAGGACAATAAAGCTGCCATTGAAATATCGAAAGCTGATGCAGTGGGCCAGAGGTCGAGACACATCGACATAAAACACAAACATGTCAGGCAATTTTCCAACATTGGGTTCATAGAAGTCATACACTGTGATACCGAAGAACAGACAGCTGACATACTAACAAAACCTTTACAAAATAAACAGCATACATATCTAACATCCAAACTGGGCGTCCTCTCAAAAACAATCCCTTGTGTGCACACAATCCATAATCACACAGGTCAGGCATTTAGAGGGGGTTTTGTCACGAATAAATGCCTGACCTCATGCCCAGGCCTGGAGGCAGGGGGGCTGGCCAGGTTGACTCCCAGGGTCCACCCTAACCCATTGACCCCTCCTTACCTTAGCTCCGCCCCAGGGGTACTTAAGGTCCAACCATGCGGTCCAGAGCCAGTTCCAGAACAGCACCTGTAAGGATGAGACACGTTGTGAATAAAGATTGCTGATTGAATGAATACCTGTGTAATGGAGTTATTGGGCTCGATCCTTGAACATCTTTAACATGGGATGACAAATAACATAATCCACCATCACAGGTTGGCATACTTAGCAAGAAACAGCTCTCTTCTAGCATCAGTGCTCATTCTTTCAGAAGTTCAGCTATATCAATAGCTCTGATGTGGGGCTTCCACTAATAGAAACTTAAAGGGTGGCAACCTGGGCAGAATCAGATATGTTAAATAAGCATTATCAGATAAGTTTACTGCTGTAGAGGCAGCCTTCAGGTCCATGGTACTACAAGATATTGTTTACTACAAGTTGTCTCCTGGGAATACCTCTGAAATATACTCCTTTCTGGTTAGCTCCATCTTCAGTTAACTGAGAATGGTAGTTGAATTTAACAATGAAGTATCTTTATGGTCACCGAAAAATGGGCCTAATGTTTCCATTGTACAAGGAGACAGAATCAAGACAGTTCAAAGAATTAGGAATCAAATCATTAACTGCTGTACTATATTTGCCAACTGTTATATATTGTTTTTCCATTTTCCTGTTTCTTGCTAGCAGTAAAGGTTTTGTTGTTGTTGTTACAATGAATTACTCAAAAGAATTTCAGCCTTACTCAGTGCATGTTACTGAAAGGAAGGAACATCCTCTATGAAACAGGAATAAATCTTCAACCCTGTCTTCTGGCTAGAAGAAGTGGAATTAATCCTTTTTTAAATCAAATGCACCTTTTGTTGGTCAGTATGGTACTTCATGGTAAGTCCAGCTACTGATCATTATACAACAAGTTCCATGAAGCTGCAAAGCCTGAAATCTTCCACTCTAAATCGTTAAAGCATGTCTGATGGATGCAAAAACTTACAAAATAAAGGTATCTCTTGGGTGATTATATGTGACATTTATTTTATAGATTCAAATCAGCTTGACTAACTACATTTCTTATTCCATTGGCAGGAAGAGATACGTCCCCAAGACACAGTATCTGTCATTGGTGGAGTTGCAGGAGGCAGCAAGTATGGCAGAAAGGCTGCCTGGAAGTTCGTCAGAGACAACTGGGAGGAACTATACAATCGCTACCAGGGGTTTTTTTTTTTTTTTTTTTTTAATTTTTTATTGAAAATTATTAAAAAATACAGAAAAAAATATAATAATATGGATAGAATTGCAGAGAGTAATATAATACATATAGAGTTTTAAAGTATCAATTTTCGCCTGGAGAAAGTACAAACTTCCATTAAGCTAACTCATCAAAAGAAAGGAAGGTTTAACCAGAAAAAAAATTCTCAATCATCATGCAGTACTCCTGGAAGTATTTACCCACGTTCACATTAAGGTTAATATTTTCGTTCTTCTTAAGATTTCTTTTTTTGCAGCCAAGCATACCATCTGTCCCAGCTCCTATATAACCCCGATTCTTGTCTATCTCGCAAAAGTCCAGTAAGCTTGTCTGCTTCTGCACAGTCCATGATCTTTGCAATTAACGTAGCCTCCGATGGGATATTTTTAGATTTCCATTCTTGCGCGAACGAGATCCTGGCTGCAATGATGATGTGGAGAGCGAGATACCAATTAGATTTGTTTAAATTCTCTGGTTTCATGCCTAGTAAAAACGTTTCCGGGTTCAAATCTATTCTACATCCTATGATTTCTAAAATCCATTTTTGAATTCTAACCCAATATTCTTTTGCTCGGGGACAGGTCCACCAACTATGAAAGTAAGTTCCCATAGCGGCGTTGCATTTCCAGCAAACCGGAGAGGTCCCCGGGAACATCTTCGATAATCTAGCCGGGGGCAGGTGCCATCTATATAGCATTTTGTATATATTTTCCTTATAGGAAACTGACATTGTTAATTTTAAGGTTGTCCCCCAGATTTCTTCCCATTTTTCAAGTTCAATCGAGTATCCCAAATTTCTCCCCCAGGCAATCATTGAGTCTTTGATGACCTCCTCTCCAATCCAGTCCATTAAGAGGAATTGATAGAGTTTGGATAATACCTTCTCATCCTTCCCCAACAAGATCTTATCAAGTTCCTGTAGAGAATTATAAATTCCTCCTTTATTTTTATCCTGAGCTGTCCTGGATTGGATCTGATTGTATGACCACCAATCTAGCTCATAGCCTAATTCCCCCAGCATATTTCGAGATTTTACTTTGCCTGAAGGATCCAACAGAGCTTGGTAGATTAGTGGTTTATTTCTGTTGTAAAGAGTCGGGTGTGTCATTGCCTCTAAAGGGGAAAGCCAAATCGGAGTCATCAGGTAAAATTTATTTCTTATTCGATCCCATATGGTCATCAAAACCTTTCGAATAAAGTGGTCCATAAAATATTTATGTTTTTTGGGCCTTTCCTGACTCAGATAATAGTGCCACCCCTGTTGCAAATTGTGGCCTTCCAAGCTAAGGATTCTCCTCCTCCTCAAGAAGTCACCATAAGAAGAAGAAGGATAGGAAAAGTACTCCTGACCTGATCTTCTTTTCCCTGACTCAGACGGCTTCTTTTTCTGCCGAAACCGCCCCTGGAGGGAGCGGGGAGAGTGAGGAGTGCAGGGCGCGCGTGGATGTGGCGATCCCGCGCGCTGAAGGCTTGATCCTCCTTCGGTCTCTGAAGTCAAGGAGAGGGCGCCGAGGAATGGCGGCCCCAAAGGAATGACTCATCGTGTTGGATAGGAAGCCGATTGCAGAGAGCTGGAGAATTGGAGAACTCTGATTTTTGAACTCGGAGGTGAGGAACGTGGAGAGAGAGAGGGTGAAGCTCTAACTGCCGGGACAAGCTGCGAGGCGAAACAGCCTCACTTGATCAGCGGCTGAGTGAGAGTAACCCGGACAGTGAAGAAATCTGCCTATTTAATAGGGGAAGAGCTGGTAACAGAGTGTAAATTTTCTCTCCTTTGCATCTGCTATCTCCTTGATTGGATTATTGGATTTGGCTGTGGACTTTTCTTTTTCTATCATAAACTTATAAATCCGGGACAAACTATCAATAATCTCCCTTATTAAGCTGAATCACTAGCTTTCTGGTACTCTATGTTTGTAGCTGAAAACGTCTTTGCTTGGAACTGTCGGCAATATAAGATCAGCAACTCCATCTAGTGGCAGACTTGGAAACCCCAAAAGAAACTTCGTGCTGTACTTAGAGGAAATTTAAAATCTAAAGATTTGGTCCTCCTCATTTCCTCTTTCCTCCCCTTTTTGGTTAATCTTTGACAGTACTCTCCCTCCTTTCTTCAACCTTTATTTACTGATCAGGCCTGAGTGATATATCAGGCTGAATAGAAACTTAAATAAGATTTACTATTGTTACAGTAGAAAATAATTAATATATCTATATACTTAGCTGATTTAAATTAATTGATAAATAGAGAATTTGAGGAAGAGAAAATTAAGTAAGCAGAAAAGTGGAGAGAACTTAGTGTGTATGCTGGGTTGGAAGAATTTTTGGTCTCCAAATAAAAATCAAGGAGGACCTCAAGGAGAGATGTCCATTGCAGCAGTTACAACCGTTACTAAAGGGAACAAGAAAGTTTTACTGCCCCCCTCGGCATCATCGCCGGTATTATCATCCCAAATGTCATCTAAACCTATAGAAGATGCAAATACATTGGGAAAGTCCCCCTCATTACAGAATTTACAGGGAATGATGCAGACGATGCAAGAGGTAATGATGAAAAATTTTGAGGACTTAACGATGAATTTGAGAAGTGAAATGGGAGCGGTGCGGGGAGACATTAAAATATTAAATGAACAATTGACAGAAGTGCGAGAGGTAATGGTTAAACAAGAGGGAAGACTTCACGAAGTGGAAGCCCGTACTAACAGATATGAAGAACGCTTGGCAGGACTGGAACGTGAACAGGCCGCAACTACGAGGATTATGGAAGAAGAAATAATTTTCTTACAGATGGAACGCTCCTCCTTTTTCCTAAGAATGCAGAATGTGGTTCAAGATAAAGAAGAATGTGTGAGAGAAGTAGTTGGAAGTATTTTAACTGAAATCTTGGAAAAAGATAAGGAGTTAATAATGAAAGACATTGATGAGGCCTATAGGGTATTTACGGGATATGCAAAGCGACATAATTTGCCTCAAGAAATTCATATTCGATTTTGTAAGAAGGATATACGGGAGGAAGTTTATAGGAAGGCAAGGGACCAGGTGATATCATATAAAGGACAACAAATTATGATTTTAAAGCAAATCCCTAGGAAAGTTAGAGAGCAGCGGCGAAGATACCAATTTTTGACGATGCAATTAAGGAAAAATGCAATTCTATATAGATGGTTGATACCGGAAGGTTTACTAATAACTTTGCGAGATAAGAGGATTAAAATTGAGAACTTGAGAGATGCACGAGATTTCTATGAACTAAACTTTAAGGCGAATGAATTGGAGACTGAGGGGGAAGCGGAAAATGGAAGCTTAGAAGACCTACAGGAGGATGAAGAATTTAAGGAACGAACAGATGGGAAGGAGAGAAAGATAGAGAGGGAAGGAGTTGGTGGAAGGAAAGAACCCCTTTCCCCAAGGAGAACCCGACAGACTAAAAACAAAACAGAGAGCAAGTAATAAGTAAGTAGTAAGGAGGATGATAAAGGGAAAGGTGGGGGTATCTTTATTTTCAGCTAATATTAATGGTTTAAATAATCCATGTAAGAGAAAGAGAGTGTTTAACCGGTTGGTAAAAGGAAATTATGATATGATATGCCTGCAGGAGGTTCATATAAAAGGAGACCAGAAAGCGATACTGGAGAATAAAAGACTGGGAAATTTGTATGCCTCCCTGGCAGATCAAAAAAAGAAGGGAGTAGTGATATATGTAAAAGGACACTTAGAATCTAAATTAATTTATGCCGGGAAAAAAGGTAGAGTCCTGATGGTAGAGGTAACAATGGACCAAAGGAAATGTTTGTTGGTTGGAATTTATGCCCCAAATGGATGCCAAGTAAACTTCTACAGGAAATTATATCAGAAGCTATTAGAGGTTAACTATGCCAATATTTGTTTGCTCGGGGATTTTAATGCGGTTATAGACCCAAACTTGGATTATATACCAGAGAGAGGTAAAGCCGGGAAAAAGAGGAGGAAACCTCTGCCAAAAATTTGTAAACAGATTAGAGAGGTAACAGGGTTGAGAGATATATGGAGGGATAGAAATCCGGGAAAGAAACAGGGTACTTATTTCTCCCCCAGACATCATTCCTGGTCCAGATTAGATATGGCCTGGATGACTGTAGGATTATGTGACCAGGTGTTAGATGTGGCAATTGAGGTTAATGACTGGGCAGACCATAACCCGTTGAAAATAGTATGGAGAGGAGCCCGCAGAATAAAGAGATGGAAGATGGATGTAGGAGTATTAAAAGACAAAGATTTACTCCAAAAGCTAAAAGAGGAGATGGTTTTTTTCTTTAGGGTCAATAGGAAAGAGGATACTAGTCCACAGATTATCTGGGATACGGCGAAGGAGGTGATCAGGGGAGTAGTATCATCTCATATAATTGGAAAGAGGAAGACCCAAAGACTGAAACGGAGTAAATTGAGGTGTGAATTGGAGAAAGTGGAAGCGAGGTTGCAGACAGACCCAGGGAACTTAAAACTAGTTGAGAAGAAGAAAATAACCCGACACCAGTTAAACCTATTAGATCAGGAAGAATTGGCTACTAAAATTAGATGGGCAAAACAAAGGCATTTTGAGCATGCAAATAAAGCAGGAAAATGGCTTACTTATAGACTGAAGAAGCAACAGGAGAGAAATAGGATAGTTTGTTTGAAGGACCAAAGGGGAAGATGTGTTTCGGATAAGGAAGGGAAAGGAAAAATAATACAAGAATATTTTACTGCTTTGTATTCAGCTGGAGATGAACAGGACCAGGAGATTAGAGAGTATTTGGCTAGAGCGGATCCCCGGAAGGTCCCACCCCCAATGAGAGAAATATTGAATGCAGAGATTACCTTGAAGGAAGTAGAGTTAGTATTAAGGGAACAAAAGGGGGGAAAGACCCCAGGTACGGATGGTCTGCCAGTAGAAATTTATAAGGCCCTCCTTGAGACTTTGGGGGAATTTTTGACTCAAGTATTTAATGAGGTTCTGGTCTTTGGTCAAATGCCACCCTCCTGGTCTGAAGCATATATCACACTAATTCCGAAGGAAGGCACTGATCCGCTTCTGATTAAAAATTACAGACCGATTTCCCTGCTTAATTCCGATTATAAATTATTCTCTGCGATTTTAGCGAAGAGACTAAAAATTTTCCTGAATGAGTACATCCACGGAGACCAGAATGGCTTCCTACCTCATAGACAATTGAAAGATAACGTGAGAACTATAATGAATATATTAGAATATTATGAGTGTAATTCTGATAAACAGGTGGCCCTGGTCTCCGTGGATGCACAAAAAGCCTTTGACAGAGTGAGCTGGAAATTTCTCTTTGCACAGTTGAGCGAAATGGAATTCGGGGAAAGATTTACCAGGGCAATCCGGACAATATACGCAAAACAGACAGCGAAAATACTTATTAATGGGGAGGAGTCTGAAAAAATTGATATAAGTAAAGGTACTAGACAGGGATGTCCATTATCTCCACTTTTATTTATTTTAACCCTAGAGTTATTATTGAATGAGGTCAGAAGAAATCAAGGAATTAGAGGGCTAAGAAACAGAGGGGAAGAGTTTAAGCTCCAAGCCTTTGCGGACGACTTGATATTTGTCTTGGAAGAACCTTTGGAATCGGGACCAATCCTGCTACAGGAATTGGAGGCTTACGGGAAAGTAGCGGGATTTAAATTAAATAAAGATAAAACCAAGATCCTAATTAAAAATATGACGAAGAATCAAAAAGCGCAGTTAGAGGAAGAACTAGGGATCCAGATAGTCAAAAAACTAAAATACTTAGGAATTTGGCTTTCATCTAAATGCTCGACCATTAAAGAAGACAACTACCAAAAACTACTTAGTCAAACTAAAGAAATGTTGGAAGGATGGAAAAGTTTACAGCTATCATTATTAGGTAGAATTGCAGTAGTTAAGACGTATATCCTGCCTAAATGGATTTTTCTCTTTCAGACAGCCCCAGTTTTAGTAGATACAAATTTTTTTCATTCTTTAGATCAGTGTATACATAGATTTGTATGGCAGAATAAAAAACCAAGGATTAAATTGAAAATGCTTCAAGAATCCCCTTCCAGGGGAGGATTTGGCCTACCTAAATGGGAGCTTTATCATCAGGCAGCTGTCTTAACTTGGATCAGAGACTGGATTGCCTTGAGGAGGAGGAGAATCCCCAGGGGGGTTTCTTAATATCCAGGCTAATAAAGGTGTGCACAAAAAGTCTTGGCTATGGCAGTATTGAAACAATAAAGCTTTTTTTAAATCCACACCTAATCTATAATGCTCTATGCTCCTATTTTCAGTTGTCAGTCGATGGATTTGCAATTGACAAAATGGCTACAGAAGTTAAGGTAAGATTACATGCCAATGATTGGGATGATTCTTTCCTTTTCCTCTGTTGGACCATCCTCAATGAAAGGGGGAATTGGGGTGAGGGTGTTCTAGTCCCTGACACACCAGCACTATGTTCTCTGACTCAGTACATTTTTGTCCCATCATCCTACAGAATTACCAGATGGATCACATTTAGTGGGCAATTAAGTCAAAGACTATAAATTGATTGTTGGTGTTCTGTAATAGTTTCTGGACTAAATACCTAAGTAAGTAGCTATAGAAAATTGTCTTGCTTATTAACTTCTGTTTTCCTGTTGTATAAGTCCAGTAAATTCAAGATGTCTTCCAAGAATAAACTGTAGGGATAGACAATCTGATGGTATTACCATAGGTGTTCTACAATTTCTATTATCCCTGACCAGGCTAGCAAGGATGTATGAGAGTTGTAGTCCAAAGTATCAGAACTACAGCTACTAGTATTCCTACACTGTGGCCAGTGACGAAGGATGCTGCAAGTTGGAATTTAGCAATATTTGGAGGACAAACAGTATCCAAAGTACATTTTGCCTCAAAATGTAGCTGAATGAGCCTCAGTGTAATTATTAAACTCTTGTTTCATATTCTGTATGTAAACTGGGCACTTGGAGAAGTAGAAATGGAGTATGTTTTTTTTTTTAAAAAGTAGAATAATAGATAGCTTTCCTGGGATTATAGAGGAACAAATTACAGCAACACCTCATTTTACTGGACCTTGATGCAATGGACACTTACCTCATTTGCATAATGAAGCCATTAAACAAATGACCAAATGACAATTTGAATGAATTGTGTCATGCACTTTTGCAACTTCAAGCCCGCCATCAGTGGCTGGCTCACCGCGTTGGATTGACAGAGCCGCCTGGTCCAGCGAGAGGTGGTCGCACCCCATGTTCCCACTCGCCTGGCTTCCTCTTTCGTCCGCAGGACTCTCCGGGTCCTGCACCCCCCAAGGGATCCCCAAAACACGGTGAAAAGGGGTGTTGAGGAGCAGCGAGCACTCACTCAACACCCTGTCGCTGCAAGTCACCAACCGGAAGACGGGAAGCTAAGAAGAAGATCAGAGGTTCCGTGGCAGATTTAAAACTCTTTTCCCTATACCTGAAGTGATTGTGTGCTGAGAGAGGAGTTCGGTGGAGTCGGGAGAGGAGTGCTCAGATTGGTGAGAGGCGGCGACGGAGAAGATAGAGCAGATTGCAACCGCGGAAGCCCGACAAGCTGACGAGCGGATGAGTGAAGCGGAGGGAGTGGATTGCGTTTCTAAAGAGTCCCGGCAGATGCGGTGAGAGGGAAGAGAAAGAAAGAAAAGTTTATTGGGGTGGTTGGTTTTGTGTCTGCTGAACGAGTGGAGAGGAAGCACGAGTGATTAGCCTATTGAGACCTTCGGCGAAACAGGAAGTGCGCCCATTGAGCCGGAAGAGAGAAACAGCAGAGGACGAACAAGAAGACGTTCTAGCAGAGAGACTTACCATCGAGGTGCATTGGAGCCCACCAGAGTGGCGAGCTGAAGATTTATAATCTATACTTACACTTATATGTACTCTCCCCCATCCTCCTTTTGAGTATCTGTGTCTTTAATATTTAAACTCTGGTTTTTATATAACTGTCATCAATTAGACTAGTTGATTGTTAAGAACATAGAAATATACAAATATAGATATACAAAATTTAGGTATTAAGGTATTAAGCACTGATTACAAATAAGAACCTAGATTTGTATTTAATTAATTAACTTACTATATTGTATACTATACTAATAATAATTTATTTATATCAAAACTTTTTATTGAGGTCTGAATTTAAAACCTATTAACCTATCAATTCATTGTTATTAACTTACTTAATATAGCATAATTATATCTATTGGTAGCACTTAGCAACTTATTTATATTAATACTGTATATATATATTTATATTAAGATTTGAATTTAGAATTTATTAATTAACTAACTTATTGTTATTATTGCTTAACTTAATTAGAGAAGACTTATATAATCAGTGATTGTTGCTTGCTGGAAACGTTTACTTATCCTACTATAGCAAGTTAGAAATTTAGAAATCAAGCATTAATTGAAATTTATTGAGAGCGTATTGAGAACTAATATAGAAGCTAGAAAACGTGGCAAGTGCCACTGGATGATAATTTGGAGAAAGATAGAGGAGATAATAAGAGATCAAAAATCGGTTCTGAAAGAAATGGCAAGTTTGACATCAACAATTGCTAAAACCGGTAAAAAAGTGCCATCTATCCCCACTTTGGCAATGTCTTCCCCAGCCATTCAGAAATCAGTAGAAGGTCTCCAGAAAACAGACAAACCCCCTGTAACCCCTACGTTGCAAACGGTACAATCGTCTCTGCTATCAATACAAGAAACTATGCTTGCGATGCAAGAGAAACTTTTGAACAGTCACTCTGAACTAAAATCAGACATCCAAGCTCTGGATTCCAAAATGAATGAGATTCAAACAGCTATTGCCAGCAATGAAAATAGAATCCAAAAAGCAGAACAAAGGATTGAAAAAAACGAGAAAAAACTGGATATAGTGGACCAAACGCTGTCGGCACAGAATAAAGAAACAGAAGACGCCTTGATTCATCTTGAGATGGACAAGGCCTCGTTTTACCTGCGATTCCAAAACATCGTGGAAGATAAGGAAGAAGACTTAGGAGATAAGATGGCTGGGCTGATCGCAGAGACCCTTCAGCAAGACAAGCAGGACATAATTCGAGAGATTGACGAGGTGTACAGAGTTCAAACGAATTACGTAAGAAGAAATAGGCTCCCTAGAGAGGTCCATGTTCACTTTGCTAGAAAAAAAGTTAGAGACATTCTGTACAATATAGCCCGGGAGGAAAAAATTATTTATGGGGGAAAAGAACTCAACATTCTGAAACAAATTCCAAGGAGAGTGAGGGAAAGGAGGAAAAACTATAGATTCTTGACAAACCAATTAAACAGGAGAAGCATAATATTTAGGTGGCTTTTGCCAGAAGGAATGTTAATCTCTTGGCAAGGGAGGAAACTCAGAATTGACTGTTTAAGCGATGCTCAAGACTTCCTAGACCAACTAAGGGGAGGAGAAGAGGAACAAACCAGTAAGGAGGAAAATGAGATAGCAAATACAGAAGAAGAGACCTCCCAAGAACAAATCACAAGGGAAGACATAGAAGAAGAGGAGAAGAAAAAGGAAGACACAGAAGAAAAAGGGGGGAAAAAATCTAGACCAGTGAGAGCAGTAACTTTAAAGGGTAAATAAGTACAAGAGACTAGAAATTAATTATAGGAATGAACGATACTAAGATCATATCGTTGAACGTGAATGGTTTAAATGATCATAAAAAAAGAAGGATAATATTGTCAAAATTGGTGAAACAAAACCCCGACATAATCTGTATCCAAGAGGTCCATATAAAAAAAGATGAAGCCAACCACTTAAACTATACTAAATTTGGTAATGTATTTTCTTCACTAGCCGACAAAAGAAAAAGGGGGGTAGCTATCTATGTTAAGAAAGGAATAGAGGCAGAATGCAAATACAAAGATGAAAAAGGGAGAATACTTATAGTAGAAATAACGAGAGGTAACTCTAAGGTGTTATTGGTAGGGGTCTATGCCCCGAATAAAAAACAAGGGAAATTTTACTGGAAACTCCACGAACAGCTGGCAAAATGGGCACACATTGAAATATGTATGCTAGGAGATTTTAATGGAATTGTGGATCCAAAGTATGATTATAAGAGTGACATAACTAAAAAAAATAAAAGATCTCCCTTACCAAAGCCCTTTTTTGATTTGGTGGACGAGATAAATTTAGCAGACATGTGGCGTATTTTACACCCCCAGGATAGACAATTTACCTTCTATTCAATGCCACAGAGATCTTGGTCCAGAATAGATATGGTTTGGGCTACCAGAAAATTGGCTTTAGAAATTAAAAAGGTTAACATGTGCACGAATACTTGCGCAGACCATAAGCTCCTTGAAATTAGTTGGCTCCATGACACCAAAAAAATACACCAGAGATGGAGTTTAAAGATTAATTTGTTAAATGAAAAAGAGTTTTCACTTAAATTGAATGAAGAAGTTAAACGCTTCTTCACAGAAAATGGGAATAGAGAGACAGCTAAAGAAATCGTGTGGGACACCATGAAGGCTTATGTGAGAGGGGTAGCTATCTCATATACTGCCTTCAAAAATAAGGGAAAAAGAAAGATTAGAGAAGAACTCACCCAAAAACTATTACAAGTTGATGATGAACTTCAGCAACGCCCGGGAGATGAGGCGATTAAACAACAGTGGTTGATGATGAGACATAAACTGAACTTACTGGACCAGGAGGAGATGGCGCAAAAAATAAAAAGATCCAAGCATTATTGTTTTGAGAATGCTAACAAGTCGGGGAGATGGCTGGCGTATAAATTAAAGAAAGAGAAGGAAAAAAACCAAATATTAGTGTTAGAAGACCCTCAGGGTAACCTGCTGACGAAGGAAGAAGATAAATTAGAAAGCATAAGAAAATTTTATGAATGTTTATATAAGAATGAAGGAATTGAGTTAACTAAGGTAGAACAGTATCTGGTGGAAGCCAATGTACCTCCAATTTCCGAAGAAGAAAAGGAAATGTTAAATGAAAAGATTACTATAGAAGAGCTAAAAACAGCCCTATCTAAAATAAAGAAGAACAAAACCCCTGGCCCAGATGGTCTCCCCGGGGAATTATACCAAAAATTTGATGATGTCCTGAAACTAGAATTGCTAGAAATACTAAATGATGCTCTTGCTGGTATAACAATCCCAGACTCTTGGAGGGAAGCGTATTTGACGCTCATTCTGAAAGAAGGTGCCGACCCGAAGCAGATATCAAATTATAGACCCATCTCATTGCTGAATGCAGATTACAAACTATTTATGAATATAATTGCGGAGAGGCTCAAAAAAATTTTAAATCGATGGATACATAAAGATCAAAATGGTTTTCTCCCAGGGAGACAGATTAGAGATAATTTGAGAACAGTCCTTAATACTATAGAATATTACGAACAACACCCTGAAAAACAGCTGGCCTTAATGTTTGTCGATGCCCAAAAGGCATTCGACAACTTGAATTGGACCTTTATGATAAACCAAATTGACCTAATGGGATTCGGAACCAACTTCAGGAAGATGATAGAGAATATTTACCAAAATCAGAGGGCAAACATATTAGTAAATGGAGACAGAACCCAGGTATTTCAGATACAAAAAGGATTGAGGCAGGGATGCCCCCTATCACCTTTACTTTATATCTTGGCACTAGAGGTGCTACTTAGACAGATTAGAGCTAATAAAGATATTAAAGGTTTAAAGATTAGGAAGGAAACATTCAAAATCCAAGCTTTTGCGGACGACGTTGCCCTCATAATAGAAGACCCATTAGAATCTGGTTTAAAATTAATGCAGGAAATACAGGATTATGGAGAAGTGGCAGGCCTTAAAATCAATAAGAACAAAACTAAAATAATAGTGAAAAATATGACAGATCCACAAAAAATAGAATTAGAAGATTTATTAGGCCTCCAGACAGTTAAGAAAACAAAATATTTGGGAATATGGATTACCGCAAGATTCTCCTCATTAAAAGACGATAACTATACCCCCCTATTGCAGAAAACCTACCAAGACCTTGATAGATGGAAAAGGCTCAAACTACCCCTGATTGGCAAAATTGCAGCGATCAAAATGAATACCCTACCTAAAATTTTGTTTCTATTCCAAAACATTCCGATATCACTAGATAAAAAATTCTTCTTGGACCTGAACAAACATATTAGGAACTTTTTGTGGGAGGGCAAGAAATCGAGGATTTCCTTTAAGATACTTCAAGGGAAAAGAAATCTCGGAGGGTTTGGGCTCCCTGATTGGGAACTATATCAAAAGGCGGCAAAAATAATCTGGATAAAGGAGTGGATCAAGCTACAAGACGGGAGAACTTTGACACTAGAAGGACATGATCTCCGTGAAGGATGGCATGCTCACCTGTGGGATACAAAGAATAGGAGGAAAACTTACTTTCATAAACATAAAATTAGGGAGACACTTATTCGTACGTGGGAGGAAATTAGACAGAGGGTTTACACCAAGGTACCTTGCTGGTTGTCTATTATGGAAGCTTTAGTGGCCCCCAATAGGAGAGATGATTACAAATTGGGCACATACAAGGATATCTTGGATGAAGAAGGGAAGCTCAAACCTCTGGATGTATTGAGGGACCAGGGGTTCAACTTGGATTGGTGGAACTACCTCCAGATAAATTCCAGATTTCAAAAAGACAGAGATAAATTTGCTATTGAAGCGAAACATGGACATTTTGATAAAATTATTTGGGGAACAGATAAGAAAATGCTATCAAAAATTTACAATTTCCTATTAGATGAGGATAGAACGGAGACCATAGCAAAAAATCAGCTAAACATCTGGGAAAAAAATTTAGGATACAGACTTAATTTTAACGACTGGGAGACGGCCTGGAATAGGAACTATAAAATAACGAAATCGGCAACATTTAGAGAAAACCACTATAAAATGTTACACAGATGGTACCTTGCCCCGGCTACGTTAGCGAAAATATTCCCAAATCTCCCAGACATATGTTGGAAATGTGGAAAAAACGGTCGGCACCTTCTATCATCTATGGTGGACCTGCCCTGAGACCAAGAAGTTCTGGTCAAAAATCCGACTCTGGCTCTCGGAAATAACGGGACAGGAGATAGCCCTATCCCCAGAATCTTTCCTCTTGGGTATGACTGAAGATGGCCTCAATAACAACAAAACGCAACTCATAATTCAGATTACAACAGCGACTAGATTAGCCTTTGCGAAACTCTGGAAAAATAAATCTACACCCTCAGAAGAAATATTAATAAACAAAATTCTAGAGTGCGCAGAAATGGCAAAATTGACGAGTGAGTTAAAAAATGAGGAGAATGCTAAATATTATGAAGTATGGGGAAATTGGTATAACTGGTTGAAGAATAAAATAAAAGTATGAGCATAGGATATGACTTGCTATACATTTGAATTGGATTAAATCGTATAGAACACTGCATAGTTAAAGATGATCTTATTCAACGTACAATGTACCAAATTGTATAAACACTGTACCTCTGATCAAGAAAGAGATTGTATACTATTTTTATATTTTGGAAAAAATCAATAAAGTATTTATAAAAAAAAAAAAAAGAATTGTGTCATGCACATGGTATAAAATGACACAAGTGACAATACCCATCATTTCTCCATTCTTATATGTTTATTCCTAGTGGTAAGCCACTTGGAGTCATTTGGGAGTTTGGTAACCTATAAATAAAATAAAAAATAAATTATTTCTGTGATGACATCACATATCTCCACAGTGCTCTATTTCTCAATCAGTGGACATTCCTGAATAATGGACACCTTGTCCTTCCAATTAGTCTGTTAAAACATGGTTTCGTGGAACTGAAAAAGAAGAATGAAATGTAATAGAGCAGGGGTGTCAAATTCGATTTCATTGAGGGCCACATCAGGGTTTATTTATTTAATTTATATACCGCCCTTCTCCCAGAAGGACTCAGGGCAGTGTACAGTCAAAATAAAACACACAGATATAAAATTTAAAAAACAATTTAAGAAATATTAAATAATTTGGCCCATATCTAATTAAAATAAAACTACCCGTTTTGGACATTTAAAAGTTAAAAGTTAACGATTAAAAATTTAAAAAATGAGGCCAGCCCGGCTTGTTGGAATAAAAGCGTCTTGAGGGCCTGGCGGAAGGTGCGTAAGTCGGGAATCCTCTGCATCTCGGGGGGGGGGGGGAATTCGTTCCAGAGGGCAGGATAAGAGAAGACTCTCCCCCTGGGGGTCGCCAGCCAACATTGTTTGGCCGACGGCACCCGGAGGAGCCCCTCTCTGTGGGAGCGAATTGGCCGGTGGGAGGCTATTGGTAGCAGAAGGCGGTCTTGTAAATACCCAGGTCCTAAGTCAATTTAGTGCTCTGAAGGTGGTAACCAATACCTTGAATCGCACCCGGAGGATCACCGGAAGCCAGTGCAGCTCGCGCAGGAGAGGTGTTACATGGGAGCGCCATGACGCTCCCATAATCACCCGCGTGGCCGCATTCTGGACCAGTTGGAGCCTCCGGGTGCTCTTCAAGGGGAGCCCCATGTAGAGAGCATTACAGTAGTCCAGGCGGGAAGTGACGAGGGCATGAGTGACTGTGCGTAGGGAGTCCCGATCCAGAAAGGGACGCAACTGGCGGATCAGGCGAACTTGATAAAAAGCCCCCCTGGCCACGGCCGTCACATGTTCTTCTAAGGACAGCCGTGCATCCAGGAGGACACCTAAGTTGCGAGCCCTCAATAGTCAGAGATGGCACCAACTGACTATATCGGGATGCCAGGAGCCACAGCCACTCAGTCTTGGATGGGTTGAACTTGAGCCTGTTTCTCCCCATCCAGATCCACATGACCTCCAGACACCGGGACATCACGTTAAGGGCATCATTGGGGTGGTCGGGGGTGGAGATGTATAGCTGAGTGTCATCAGCGTACTGGTGGATTGTGTTTGACCTCAGGGGGCTAGGGTGGGCATGGCTGGGGTGGGCATGGCCAGCTCGACATCAGTCATGTCGGGGGTGTCTGTGGTAGCACGAGCACTCTACCAGCAAAAACGGGCTCCTGAGCTGTTTTCAGCTGTGACGGCCTCCTGTAACACTCTACCAGTGAAAAGGAGCTCCTGAGCTCTGTTTTCAGCTGTGACGGCCTCCCTTCCCGAGCTCCGTTTTCTCTAGCAGAGGCAACGCGGGCCGGTCCTTCGCTGTTTCTAGGACAGCCCTGCGGGCCAGATCTTTTTTTTTTTTAAGTTTATTTTATTTTTTACACAAACAAACATACAATGTATTTTTTCTGAACAGAGTATTGGCCGGTTCACGAATTTAAACAATTTTTAATCATTTCAACACAATTTATATATTCCCTTTTTGCCATAGTATTTATTCTCTCTATTTTTTTTTTTGAAAAGTATTTTTTTTATTTTTTTCCAACATAAACATAAAATATCTCTTTCAAGAGCGAAGTCTCGATCCGGTCACAGATAGGTACAATTGCTTACATTTTTTAAACAAAAAGAAAAGAAAGAAAAGAAAAAACTCCATTCACAATTTCCCATTACATATTTTAAAATTGAAAATCAGAACATAAAAAAAAACTTTTTTAACATGAATTCTAATATCTTGATCAGAACTATTCTATTATTTATTTATTTAATAATTTATTTAATAAAATTTATATGCCGCCCTATCTCCGAGGACTCAGGGCGGCTCACAACAATAAAACAACCAGTTAAAAATATAAAATACATAATATATAATTTATATTAAAACCCCCCAAATCTAAAAACCCTCTCAGTCCAGGCTGGGCGATGTAAACAACCATGTTTTTAATTCGTGGCAGAAGGTGCAAAGGTCAGGAGCCAACCAGAGCCCCAGGGGAAGTTGATTCCAAAGGGTGGGCGCACCCACAGAGAAAGCTCTACCCCTGGGGGTCGCCAGCTGACACTGTCTAGCTGACGGCACCCGGAGCAGGCCCTCCCTGTGAGAACGCACCGGGCGATGGGCAGCTGTTGCTGGCAGCAGATGGTCTGCTAAATATCCTGGGCCTAAGCCATGTAGGGCTTTATAGGTCATCACCAGCACCTTGAATCTCACCCGGAGGGCAACCGGCAACCAATGCAAGACGCGCAGGAGGGGTGTAACATGGGAGTATCGGGACCCTCCCATCACAACCCACACGGCTGCATTCTGTACCAGTTGAAGCCTCCGAGTGGTCCTCAAGGGCAGCCCCATGTAGAGAGCATTACAGTAGTCAATGTGTGAGGTAACTAGCGCATGAGTAACTGTGTGTAGGGCATCTCGGTCCAAATAGGGGCGCAACTGGCAGACCAGACGAATCTGGGCATATGCCCCCCTGGTCATGATTGTTATATGATCTTCTAAGCTCAGCCGTGAATCCAGGAGGACACCCAAGTTGCGCGCCCTGTCTACAGGGGGCAAAATTTCACCCCCTATAGCCAGCGATGGAATCTCTCCTTCGAACCGAGATGCCGGTATCCACAGCCACTCAGTCTTGGCAGGGTTGAGCCGAAGCCTGTTCCTCCCCATCCAGATCCGTACCACTTCCAGGCACCGGGACATCACGTCGAGGGCATCACTGGGCTGGTTCGGGGTGGATATAAAAAGCTGGGTATCATCAGCGTACTGATGACACCCCACCCCGAAACCACGGATTATCTCCCCCAGCGGTTTCATATAAATGTTGAACAGAAGGGGTGAGAGAACCGACCCCTGAGGCACCCCACAGTTGAGGGGCCTCATGGTCGATCTCTGCCCTCCTGCCAACACAGCTTGCGTCCGACCCGAGAGGTAAGAGGAGAACCACCGTAAAATGGTGCCTCCCACTCCCAACCCCTCGAGGCGCCGCAGCAGGATGCCATGGTCGATGGTATCGAAAGCCGCTGAAAGATCTAATAGGACCAGAACAGAGGAATGACCTCTGTCCCGAGCCCTCCAGAGATCATCCACCAGTGCGACCAATGCCATCTCTGTGCTGTATCCAGGCCTGAAACCCGATTGGTACGGATCAAGGTACTCCGCTTCATCCAGGGCCACCGGGAGCTGACGTGCCACCACAGTCTCAACAACCTTCGCAAGGAAGTGAAGCTTGGAGATCGGATGAAAGTTGCTCAAAACAGCTGGATCCAGGGCAGGCTTCTTGAGGAGGGGCCTCACCACCGCCTCCTTCAAGGCGGCAGGAAAGCTACCCTCCTCTAAAGAAGCAGCTATCACCGCCTGGATCCAGCCACATGTCACCTCCCGAGCTGAATAAACCAGCCAGGAGAGGCACGGGTCCAGTACACATGTGGCCGCACTCAACTTCCCCATGATCCTGTCCACTTCGTCTGGGGTAACAGGATCGAACTCTTTCCAAAGCACAAGACCCGCCACTTCCTCACCATCTGACCCTGTCCAGTCAGAGTCCAAGCCGTCCCGAATCTGAGTGATCTTGTCCAGGAGATACTGGCCAAACTCCTCAGCTCGCCCTTGCATCGGGTCTTCCCCTGCTCTCTGATTCAAGAGGGAGCGGGACACCCAAAACAGGGCGGCCAGGCGATTCTCTGCGGACGCGATGACATCGGAGAAATAGCGACGTTTCACCATCGCCAATTCCACCAGATAGGCCCGTGTAAATGATCTTAATCATCAAAGTCAAGCCGCTTGCAGACAAACAAACCCTCCTTAGAAGTTCTCACAGCTGTTATCACTATCAAAGTTCAAGGTTTTTTCCAAAACAAAAATTCACTGTTGTAATGATCTTATTTCTCCTGAAGATGTCTCTCTACAATCCACAATTCCAATCAGCAGCCTAAAAAAGTATCCATTTTGTTTGCAATCCACTTTAACAATCTTTACTAATTTTTCCCCTCTTCTTTTTTACCTTTATATACACCAAATCAATTTAAAGTCCAGTCCAAATTACAAAGTCTGTTTCCCCCCCCCTTTTTTTTTTTTTTGGTACAAAACTTCTATTCCAGACTGTGGTGTTCTGGGCATGGTTCAGCACTTTCCAGAAATAAATTCCCCAACCTTGTTTGAGATGTCTCCTTCTGGTTCATGGAATTCTTCTGAAAACCACCAAAGTGCCCCCAGAATGGCATGGTGTAGAGGGGTTCAGCATGATTCTGTGACATTCTCAAGAACACTCTGTTCCTGAATTGGTGAATCCTGCACATTCTTGCAATGTACGGTCATGAGAAAAAGCAAGTACACCCCACTAAAATTTTTGACTTTTTCCACATATTTCAATTTACAGATATTTGATAATCTTTTCAACAAAATTGATAGATATAAAGGGGATATAACAAATACAATGCTCAATTTACATTTTGTAGTTCATCTAAAAAGATTGTCAAACAATTTAAAATCAGTCATTACACTGGGACCATTTCAAACAACTGCCCAGTTGCCCAGATCAGGCCATCCCAGCAAGGTCAGCATGAGAGCAGAACGCAAGATGCCTCAAGAAGTCTCTAAGAACCCCAAAATTTCATCACATGAGCTACAGTATCTCTCATTACTATTGATGTTGAAGTGAGTTAACATGATGTCAATGAGTCTACCATTAGAAAGAAGCTGCAGAAATTATATCTACATGTGCCAGGAAGAAACCCTTGCTGTCCGGAAAGATCATCAGGGCAAGACTAAAGTTTGCTCATTAATACCTAGGCAGACCAGGACTTCCGGAACAATGCGCTGTGGACAAATGAGGCAAAGATAGAATTATTTGGCCATATTACCAGATGTGTTTGGGAAAAACGTAAGATAGCATTTCACCAGAAGAACCTGATACCAACTGTTAAAGCATGGTGGTGGAAATATTGTTTGGGGTGGCTTTCCTGCATCAGGGCCTAGGCAGATCATCATCATAGAATCCACTGATAATTGTTCATTGTACTGGAGGGGCTTGAGGTTAATGTGAGACCTTCTTTCAGAAGATTGAAGGACAAGTGAAAGTGGACCCTGCAACATGACAGTGACATTAAATATTACAGTAAACCCACCAAGGAATGGCTGAAAAAAAAATGTAGAGTTCTAGAATGGCCAAGACAAAGACCAAGACAAAACCCAGATGTGATGCTGTTACGTGATTTGAAACAGGCTGTGCATGCCAAAAAAAAGCCCCTCAAACTTTGCACAACTGAAAATAATTTGCATGGAAGACGGGAAAAATACACCCCAATCAGTGTCAGAGACTGGTAGACAGTTATAAGAAACACCTACTTGAAATCATTTCTTCCAAAGGGGGCAATATCGGGTATTGGAGCCAAAGGTGCATTTAATTTTTCCACAGAAGAAAATGGCATACTGGTATCTGTTCATTTTTTGTTGAATAAATGATTGCAAAGTCAGTTTTTCATAGTTCTTTTGTTCAGTTACATCACTTTGATATATTGTTTGAAGATAAAATATGTCTACATGCGTTAAAAATGAAAAACTTTACAAGGGGTGTACTTACTTGTTCACATGACTGTAAGTATATAATTGCAAAAAATATTCTTGTCTTAATGCAAGGTAGATTATGTGCTACTGTCTTTAACACCAAAATGCCAAACACTGCAGCCTGTTTTTGCAGACTTTTGCAGAGTCTGTGTTCATCCAAATTGTTATATGTTGTGGAATTAAGTCCCTATATTCTGACTGATTCATCCATATGAAAATGTCATCAGATGTGATACTCCCAGAGAATGTTATTTCATTTCATCTAGGCTTTTTTTGAGAGTCACCCAGCTCCATCAGCTGAGCGTACCATCCAGCAGTGCTGTGAAAACATCCTGTTGAATGCTGCATGGCTGAAGCGTGATGCTGAAAATGTCCACCAGTACCTCCTGCAATGCAAAGCATCACCAACTGCTGTGTGAGCTCATCCTCATCCACCTCAGACATCCCAGCTGCTGTGGCCCAACTGCTTCGGCATGAGGAGGAAGGGCTGCTATTCAACAGTTGGATAATGCACCAAGGAAAGTTGAGTCTTTTCTCACACCAATGGGGACTGGGCAATGAATGTAGTTTATTGGCTCCTACTCAAATTCAGTAGTAAATTCTATTAAAAATGTTACCAAAAGTTAGCAACAAAGAAACAACAAACCAGCCACCCTGTAAATATAATAGTAATAAAATAGAGCATAACAAAACTGTGAAATGTCCTTAAGGCTTGTCAGTGGTCAAAATATTTAATACACTCCTCCCTTACACCTTCTGATGATTTTTTTAAGCATTCCTTTCCCTTTTTTTCTAAAAAATAAAAGGAAAACAGAAACCAGAGTTTTCTTGGCAAGTTGAATGTTACAGCAAGTAAAGTGCAGAAGTGAGTTTTGCCTCTGAGCACATCTGAAAACATACTGAAAGGCAGCAAAAGCACGTGCAAGTTGTGTGGAATCATCCAATTAAGAAAGACAGATTGGCATAACTTTAAGTGTAGTTCTTAGCTGAAGGTTCTGGGAAACAACATGATCTTGGTTCAGATTTTCAAGACTTGTAAGGCTCCCTTGTCTCATCTTTTGATAAATAAAATATTCTGTGTCTTGTCTTTTCTCTCCCCCCTTTTTTGTTTCATTTGCTAATATTATCAGAGATTGCAAATTTGTATGGAAACATGTTTCTCAGCCACATTAAAAAGAAATTATTCCCCCTTCTGTCTTTTTTTATACCTGACTCCTGCATGCAAGGAAGATTTAATATTGTGATTGGATCCTTCTGGGCCACTGTAAAGTCTCATCTCACTGAATGCATAACCCAGTAGTTTGAAAAAGGTGTTCTGTTTCAAAAACAAAACACTGCCGTAACCTAGGGGTGTCAAACTCTTGGCCTGCAGGCTGGATGCATCACGTGCTGGCTCTGCCCCGCCCGGTTTAGTGAAGGGGGGAAAAGTCCCGATACGTCACATGATGCCACCATGACACCGCAAGTTTGACAACCCTGCCGTAACCCCTTGTGATTGCAGCTTTCCATTCCACTTTATTTGGTAATGTTTGGTTTGATTCAGAAGCCTTAAACTTACACTAGTTGGCATGATGATAAAAATCTAAGCTTTGTGCCATCAGTTGCTGAATAGAGTAGCATGTTCCTGCTTACCAATTTCATATCCAACATCACTCCTCCCACAAATGTTTACAGTTCCCCTTTTTAAAATACCTTTTTCTAATATTCATACTTGGTGTGGCTTTGTTAATCGGAGAAGGTCATCAGACCCTAGCTGTCAAACTGCTTCCCTGGAAACATGTTTTTGTTCTAATGTTTTAAAAGAAAAACAAAAAAGTTGGCATTAATAAAAAGGAAAGTCAATGTGAAATTAAAGCGTCTTGGTTTTGGTGTGTGTATATTGGCATAATAAGATTTTTTTTTTGTATGTATGACCATGGCTATGAAACAATTGAAATGGATTGTGGTACATGAGTTTCCCTCTTTTAATTGTAGCTGCATTTTGGTATGTTTCCCTTCAAATTCAGAAATAGACCTGGGTTTAGTTAAGGACAGTGTAGTCAGCGTTAAAACACATTTGACTTCCTGTGCCATTTTCTACCTAAGCCCATTGCAATTGTAGTGTTTTTGTACAGCTCACATCCATTGCAGTAGAATTGTTACTAGAACAATCCAAAATTAATCCTTGCCCTTTTAATTTTGGGGTGTAGGGTGGGGTGTGTGGAGTCCTTGTGCATTTATTTTATGCAATTCATGTTCATTACAGGGGATCTATATGAGATATTTAGGTTGGATTCAAACTTAAACTTTAATTATATCCAGATCTTGCTGAAATAAATGGTGCCTAAGTTAAACTATGGCTGTCCTGTGCCATTGATTTCAGTGGGACTTAAAGTCAACTACTGGTAAGTATAACCCTTAGTCAACTAACTAACCTTTAACACTTTAAAAAAAATGTGTACCTCTAATTAAAAAAAACATCGCTGAAAAAGCATCTCAGAGTGTGTTTAGACCAGCTGTCTTCCAGGGCAATATTCTATATAACTAATTTATTCTGGCTCCTCACCAGAGTAATTGCTTGTTGCAAGTTTTGCAGTCATCCAACAGAAAATGGATTTCATTCCTTGGGGTATTGTTTACTTCTTGATTGTTGGTCTGATGTTAACCTTGGAGTTAATCTATTATCATCTGGGTGTTGATTGCTGGTGGGGAGGTGTTTTGGTCTTTTTGTTCCCTTTTTGGCATGTTGATTGTCTCTTTTGCATAGTATGTAGATATGGTTTATGTCTATGTGACCACTCCCACCAACACTGACAGGGCAAGCCACTAGAATATAAATTGAGAGCAAACCCCACTCCCTTACTAGCACTGATGATGTTACCTGGTTTGGATAATGAAATGTCTGCAACAAAACAACCAAGCTCAGAGAGCACCAAGGACCCCTCATTTCAACCCTGAGCTACAAATGTTCTTTTTTATTGGTCTAACTCTTTCCTCTCCTATTCAGCTGTCATTTTTCACATGATTCTGAAACATGCACATTCTAAGTCAGTGATGGCGAACCTTTTTGGCACCAAGTGCCCAAACTGGAACGCACATGTGTGCATGTGTGCACGTGCGCACCAGAGCCCCGGAAACTCGGAGGCCAGCTGGCCGGTGCGCATGCACGCGTCAGCCACCTGATCTTCTGGCTTCCGGCATGCGCATGCGTGCACCGGAGCCCCGGAAACCTGAAGCAGCTGTGCACTGGCCACATGGTCTTCGGGTTTCTGGGGCTCCGGCACGTGCGAAGATCAGCTGGCTGGCATGCATGCGCACGCTGGAAACTAGAAGAGCAGCTGGCGACAGTGTGCGTGCCCACAGAGAGGGCTCTGTGTGCCAACTCTGGCACCCGTGCCGTAGGTTCGTCATCACGGTTCTAAGTTAAGTACTTAATAATGCTGCTCTAAACTGGTTGTACCATTCTGAAGCATACCTTATGCTAAAATTAGGCAAGGCACTTTTTTGTGACTTGGATCCTAAGCAGAGGTGGTATTCAGCAGGTTCTGACCAGTTCTGGAGAACCGGTAGCAGAAATTTTGAGTAGTTCAGAGAACCGGTAAATACCTCCTCTGACTGGTCCCGCCCCCATCTATTCTCTGCCTCCCGAGTCCCAGCTGATCAGGAGGAAATGGGGATTTTGCAGTATCCTTCCCCTGGAGTGGGGTGGAAATGGAGATTTTACAGCATCCTTCCCCTGCCACACCCACCAAGCCACACCACACCCACCAAGCCATGCCCACAGAACCAGTAGTAAAAAAAATTGAATCCCACCACTGATCCTAAGAACTGAAGAAGTGAGAATAAATGGTGTATAAATGTCATTTAACAATAAGTTAACAAGCCTAGAAAAAAAGGGAGGGGGAGGAGACTCCAACCCTGAGAAACTTAATATGTGACAGAAATCTAGGCTCTATTTGCTGATGCATTTATTTGATGGTCTACTGTTACCCTTAAAGCACCTCCCAAAAAATCCAGATGTATTTTTTAAGTTACCAAATATTTGCCTACCCTTGAAAACTGGCTGAGCCTTTCTCTTCTTCAAGGTTGATCAGTCAACCACCCTGGTCAGTAAAGAACTATGTTAGATGTTGTGGATATAAAGCATAATTATTGCTTAGGCTCTGGGATTTCTTAGTTGCAGTATTTCTAATTTAACAAATAATGCAGAATTCTGAAATGTATCTTATACACAGATATTTTCTCTAATTTATCATTCAAATTTCTACTTTCTATAGAACATTCATCCTATCTCACCTCAAATTTATTCTTTCTTCCTTGTCCAGCCTCATATAGTGGTTCAGAGTTCCTGTTGCCCAGAAATGAGGTTGAATATAACAAGGCGCTGATTACAATCTTACAGCAATTCTTATAGTCAGAGGGTGGTCCCTGTTAGGATATGGTATAAACCTAACAAGTTGTCCAGGCAATATATGTGTGCTATAACTTTAAATGTAATGCTGAGTAATTGTACTGCTGAGTCATTGTAATGACTAATGACTGCTGACTGGATGCTGACTGCAATTATCATAATTGTATTGAGTCATTGCACTGCTGACTTCACTTATCTTAAGTGGATAATTACTAGTGTAAACTGTATATAAGCAGGGAGCCAAGCTATAGTCATTGTTGGACCTGCTCTCATCATTGCTTGACTTGCTGGTTGAAACTGTTACTGTCGTGTGTGAAGAAGTGGATGGATCTGTTACCATCGTGATTTGTTACCAGCATTGAATTGCTGTTTATTACCAACTGCTGTAAGTAAGAAGATATCTGTAACTTCAGACTGATTTGAATGGCTAAAGACTTGGATTGACTAAAAGACTATGCAATTGTTTTTCACTACAAAGTAAAAGCTTTGTTAAACCAGTTTGTATGTATTGTATTCATTACTCTCAGTACCGTTTCTCTGTGCACTTACTCTGCTGGTTGGTAACACAACAATATCCTTAACAGTCCCATCTAACCCTTTGCCCTTCCCTTAATAATGCATGCAAAACAGATAATATTGATTGGTTATTTGGATTACAGCCCCCTAAACCTTTACCCTTGCTATGCTAAATAGCTAAATGTCGCATCACCTGTTTTTCACCCCAGGTCATGGGTATCTTGCAAAGTGTCCTAGTTTCATGTGCCAGCTATGTGGTTTTGGTTTTTTTTTTTATAAGCAAGCTATTCTTGTTTCTTATATCCTGGCTAGTGGTTTTCTAACAGGTAAGGTGCTAGCTACAACTGTGCAGCCCTGCCCCCTTCGTACTTTTGAGAGAAGAATAAAAGCAGTTTTAATTCTTTGTCTAAGGCAACTCCCCCACGACCCCCTCCTTCTGCAGAGAAAAATAAAAGAAGAGTTTTGTCTCAAGGCAGCCCCCCTCCCCCTCAACCCCCCCCTTCTAGAGAAATAGAGAGACAGAAAAGAGCAAAGCTGTTTGTTTGTTTTAAGGCAAAGAATGAAGATGAGAAAAATGTTTTTATCAGAATTCATATTCCTCACTCTCATGTCCATTACATCCACACCTGAGTCCTTTCTCCACATATGACCCTTCCTCTGATCCCCAGGCCCTCATGTTGAGACTCTAGAAAAAGTGCAGAGGAGAGCAACCAGGATGATTAGGGGACTGGAGACTAAAACATATGAAGAACGGTTACATGAACTGGGCATGGCTAGTTTAGTGACGAGAAGGACCAGGGGAGACATGATAGCCATCTTCCAATACGTTTTCATTTTCATTTTTTTCATTTTATTAAATTTGTATACCGCCCTACTCCCGAAGGACTCAGGGCGGTGAACAGGCACGAAATAAAACACATAAATACAAAAGTTAAAACATGATTAAAACCCAATTAAATAATTTTTGCCCGAGACAATTTAAAACTCCCAATAATTTAAAACGAATTAAAATTTGAGTTTAAAAATTTAAAAGAAGGGGAAAAAATTAGGCCAGGCCGGCCTGCTGGAATAGGAGTGTCTTCAAAGCACGGTGGAAAGTGCGCAGATCCGGGATCCTCCGTATCTCCGGGGGGAGCTCGTTCCAGATAGTAGGTGCCCCCACAGAGAAGGCCCTCCCCCTAGGGGCCGCCAGTTGACATTGTTTGGCTGACGGCACCTGGAGGAGCCCCTCTCTATGACAGCGTACCGGCCGGTGGGAGGCTGTTTGTGGTAGTAGGCGGTCCCGTAGGTAGCCAGGTCCTAAGCCATGGAGCGCTCTAAAGGTGGTAACCAAAACCTTGAAGCGCACCCGGAAGACCACCGGGAGCCAGTGCAGCTCGCGCAGGAGAGGTGTCACACGGGAGCGCCATGTTGCTCCCATAACCACCCGCGCGGCCGCACTCTGCTCCAGTTGGAGCCTCCGGCTGCTCCTCAAGGGGAGCCCCATGTAGAGAGCGTTACAATAGTCCAGACGGGAGGTAACGAGGGCATGAGTGACTGTGTGTAGGGAGTCCCGATCCAGAAAGGGACGCAACTGGTGAATCAGGTGAACCTGATGAAAGATCCTCCCGGTCACGGCCGTCAAGTGCTCTTCTAAAGACAGCCGTGAGTCCAGGAGGACGCCCAAGTTGAAAGCCCTCTCCGTGGGGGCCAGCGATTCACCCCCAATAGTCAGCGATGGCGTCAACTGACTATATCGGGATGTCGGAAACCACAGCCAGTCGGTCTTGGATGGGTTGAGCCTGAGCCTGTTCCTCCCCATCCAGATCCGCACGGCCTCCAGACACCGAGACATCACTTCAAGGGCATCGTTGGGGTGGTCCGGGGTGGAGATGTACAGCTGGGTGTCATCAGCGTACTGGTGGTACTTCACCCCGAAACCACGGATGATCTCACCCAGCGGCTTTACATAAATGTTGAACAAAAGGGGCGAGAGGACCGACCCTTGTGGCACCCCACATATGAGGGGCCTCGGGGTCGACCTCTGCCCCCCTGCCAACACAGACTGCAACCGGCCGGAGAGAAAGGAGGAGAACCACCGTAGTACAGTGCCTCCCACCCCTAACTCTTCCAACCGGTGCAGCATGATACCATGGTCGATGGTATCAAAAGCCGCTGAGAGGTCTAACAGGACCAGGACAGAGGAGCACCCCCTGTCCCGAGCCCTCCAGAGATCATCAGCCAACGCGACCAATGCCGTTTCCATGCTGTACCCGGGTCTGAAACCCGACTGGAACGGATCCAGATACGTTGTCTCATCCAGGTGCTGGGGAAGCTGTTGCGCAACCACACTCTCGACAACCTTCGCCACAAAACTAAGGTTGGAGACCGGACGATAATTAACCAACATTGCCGGGTCCAGGGAAGGCTTCTTGAGGAGAGGCCTCACCACCGCGTCTTTCAAGGCAGCGGGGAAGTCACCCTCACCCAATGAAGCATTTATAATCCCCTGGAGCCAGCCTCGTGTCACCTCCCGGGAAGCCAGCACTAACCAGGAAGGACATGGGTCCAATAAACAAGTGGTCGCGTTCAGTCTGCCCAGAATCCTGTCCACATCCTCAGGGGTCACAGGATCAAACTCATCCCAGATAACATTCTCAAGACCTGCCCCAGTCCCTCCCCCTCAGACTACCCAGTTGGAGTCCAGATCTTCCCGAATCTGAGTGATTTTGTCATACAGATACTGAACAAAATCCTCGGCTCTACCCTCCAAGGGGTCCTCCCGCGCTTCCTGGTGGAGCAGGAAGCGGGTCACTCTAAACAGGGTGGCCGGGCGGTTATCTGATGACACAATAAGAGCAGCAAAATAACTACATTTCTCTGCTTTTATCGCGACTAGGTAATTCCTAATATGGGATCTTACCAGTGTCCGGTCCGATTCAGAAAGACTGGCCCTCCAACTACTCTCTAGGCGTCTTTTCCGGCGCTTCAACTCCCTCAGCTCCTCAGTGAACCAAGGAGCCAAATGAGATGGGCGCCAGGTCACAGGCCGCAAAGGCACGACCCGATCCAGAGCTCCAGCGGCCGCCCTATCCCAGGCGGCCACTAGGTCTCCAGTCGAGGCGTGTGCCAGAGCCTCGGGAAATGGCCCAAGCTCCATCTGGAACCTATCAGGTTCCATCAGTCGCCTGGGGCGGAACCATCTTACCGGCTCCGCCTCCCTGTGGCGGGGTGCAGCGGTTCGAAGGTCGAGATGAAGGAGAGAGTGATCTGACCATGACAAGGGCTCGGTAACTATATCCCCTATCTCAAGATCACTCAGCCACTGTCCAGAGACAAAAGCCAGATCCAGCGTGTTTCCCCCCGTGTGGGTAGGGCCATAAATTAACTGGGTCAGGTCCATGGCTGTCATGGAAGCCATGAACTCCCGAGCCACCTCAGACGCCTCACCCACGGACGGCAGGTTGAAATCCCCCATGACCATAAGCCTGGGGGTATCAACCGCCACCGCGGCGATGACGTTGAGTAGCTCGGGCAGGGCTGTTGCCACGTGGCAGGGAGCCAGGTACGTGATCAGCAAACCCATCTGAACCCCATGACCCCACTTCACGAGGAGGGACTCACAGATGGCCGTCTGAGGAACAGTGGCCTCCCTCGGTCTCAGACCTTCTTTAATAATAACCGCTACTCCCCTGCCCCTGCCCTGTAACCTCGGCCGATGGAATGCGAGGAAACCTGGTGGGCACATCTCGACGAGGGGGACCCCCCTTCCTGGCCCAACCAGGTCTCCGTAATACCTGCCAGGTATTAGCCCCAGAAGGGCTGCCACAGAGAGGAGGGGGTCAAGCTGTTTTCCAAAGCACCTGAAGGCCAGACAAGGAATAATGGATGGAAACTGACCAAGGAGAGATTCAACCTAGAAATGAGGAGGAACTTTCTGACAGTGAGAACAATCAACCAATGGAACAGCTTGCCTTTGGAAGTTGTGGGAGCTTCATCACTTGAGACTTTCAAGAAAAGATTGGACTGCCGAGACTTCCGGTTTGGCGTCGCGGCGAGACAGTCGGGGAAATAGCGGGCTCTGATGAGTCCCGCGAAAATACTGGCTGCTGAATCGCCGCCGATGGGTCTGTGGACCGAACCCGTCTTGCAGGGACGGGGGAAGAAGAGGGGCGCCTCGGACAACTGAGAGGAACAGGCAAGTTCCTCGGAGATCGGAGGGAACCCTCTGTGAGTCGGCGGCGGGGGGCGGCAGCCATGGCGGCTGCCACAAAGCTGGGACAAACCGAAACAAGAGATGTGCAGGAGGAAAGTGAAAAAGAACGAAGCTCTCTGAAGCCAGGTGAGTGACACCAACCCAGGCTTGGAACAACACTAGAGCAATAATTGATATTTGTAAGACCCCTAGCCTTAAACAGCGGCTGTGGATTTGAGGGGTTTAGAAGATCTTGAAAAGTGATTTTAAAAGGAGAAGACCCGCAGGGAAAATTACTATGGTAATGGATTAATTGGAACAATTAAACATTGAGGCAGGTTGAAAAGCCTGGAAAAAACTTTTAAATTAGAATTGGACTTGGAAAAAAGGGAAAAAAGAAAAGGAATTTAATACTTTTAAAACCAAAAAGAAGAAAAGAGCTAAATTGGATTGTTATATAATCACAACAAAATGGGGACTGGCATGACTAAGGGAAAGTGTGGATTGAAGAGCAACACCTTCCATTTTAAAAAGAAACATTGTAACTTGCCGCTTGTTTGGGAGAAGCATGAAATTACTGATAATAGCCGTGAGAGGTTGGAGGTAGAGGCTTTTCCTTTGTCTACAGATGGCTTTTTGGTGGAAAAAAAGAGGAAATACAATGGAACTTTTATAAATTGAGACTAACTGGCGCAGGAATAAAAGAAGTCAAATGGCGCAGGAACAAAAGAAGGAAAGCTGATACACTTTGCAGAGAACTGAAGTAATAAAAAGACTTAATTGATATATGAAGAAACCATTTTGAGAACATTGAAATTGACATGGATTATAAATTGCTAGACAAGGAAATGGAGAAACAAAATACACACGGCTGGAAAGAAGAATACAAAAATAGTTTGATTAATAAATGTATTGTATTGTTTTGATTATTAATTATAAAAGAAGGTGTCTAAAGAGATATAATGATGGAAAATAAAATAATGTGATTAAAATAAAAAAATGTAGTAAAGATGAAATGTATTGATAAAAAGGAGTTTCTTATAGGTGAATAAGATTGTATATGAATATGAGAAAAATCCAATAAATTTTATTGATCTATATGTGGTGATGTTTAATGTAAGAACTAAGCCTCAATGTTAAATTGTAAACAAAGCTGAGAATGATAATAAAATTAAATATATAGAACTAACAGCTAGATTGAAGGTATAACAAAAGAGGGGATTATACAGAGATAAATTGTAAAACTAAAAATGTGTTAAATGAATATGTTGGAAATAGACAAATAATGGATATATGTTGGGAAATATTCATAATAATAGAGGGAGAGGTGTATATTGGATATGAAAGTAAAACAAAGGAGAGCATGCTGGGAAACAGCCAAAATAGTATGAATATGCTGGGAAACAGCCAAAATACTAGAAGATTATGCTGGGAATCAGCCAATCAATAACTGAATATGCTGGAAAACAGCCAGAAGAAAATGATCAAGAGATAAAAAGGTAAAAACAAATATGATTTAAGGTGGAATTGATAGTAATAATAAAATGATTATGTTGGGACTAGCGCTAAAAATAAAGGTGATTATGTTGATAAGAATAACAAAATGAAGATAACAAGAGTGTGATAATGAAATGATTTTGTGTACAATGAAGAGTATAATATGTGATAAGTTTAAGAAATATTGGTGCTGGTTAAAAGAGATTAGGATTTAAAGAGTTAATGTAATGGGTCATGGGATGGACATATAGATAGAATTTAGGGTAAATAATTGTAATTAAATACTGAGTTGTGTTAATTGGAAATTAAGATTTTTGGTGAAATAATAGAATGGTAAATGTTTTGATTAAGATATTATAATTGTGGGGAAAAAATTATGTTTTGGTGTTTATTTTAAAAGATGTAATGGCGGAGATTTGGGAAAGAGCTAGATAAAGAGGGGTAAGCGATTATACCTATTTATGACCGGATCAATGCTTCATTCTTGAAAGATGTATTTTATGTTTATGTTTTTAAAAATAATAAAAAAACCTTCTTTTTTTTAAAAAAAAAGAAAAGATTGGACTGCCATTTGTCAGAAATGGTGTAGGGCCGTGATGGCGAACCTATGGCACGGGTGCCACAGGTGGCACGCGGAGCCGTATCTGTGGGCACGCGGAGCCGTATCTGTGGGCACGCGAGTGTTGCCCTAGCTCAGCTCCAGCACGCATGTGCACGCCGGCCACCTGATTTTCGGCCCTTCCGGGCCCACTGGAAATCAGGAAAGAGGCTGTTTCCAGCCTCTAGAGGGCCTTCGGAGGGATGGGGAAGGCAGTTTTCACCCTCCCCAGGCTCCTAGAAAGCCTCTGGAGCCTGGGGAGGGTGAAAAACGGGCTTATCGGGCCCAGCGTGCCAAAAGCGGGGGGAGCACAGGGAGGGGGTCACACATGTGCAGGGAGACAGGGCACATTGAATTACGGTTGTGGGCACACACGTGCACAAACCCCCTGCGCTCCCCCCACTTTTGGCACGCGACGGCAAAAAGGTTAGCCATCACTGGTGTAGGGTCTCCTGCTTCAGCGGGGGGTTGGACTAGATGACCTATAAGGTCCCTTCCAACTCTGTTAAACTGCACATACATTCCATCATCTGATCCTTTCCCCCCTCGAGGACCTTGGGAAGGTCTACTTCCCAAAGGTCCTCCTAAAACGATCAATTCTTTTTCAATCCTTATTTGCTTTATTGACCTCATAACCAGTTGTCTGAGTAGAGGTATCACACAGGGGATGAAGGCTAATCCTGCTACCCCACACAATAGGAATAACAGCTGTTTGACCCAGGCTGTTCCTGGCAACCATGAAAACCACTGGCCTGTCCCCAGTAATCTCTGTCCAATCTGGGATGCTCTGTCTTGCAGGTCCTTTTCAGCTTCTCTGACCACTCCTGATTTATTAATGTAGAAACAGCATTCCTCCCCTAAAAACAAACACAAACCACCTTTCTCAGCTGTCAGGAGGTCTAGGCCTCGTCAATTTTGCAGGACTACTGCTGCCAAGGAGTCTATCTGGTCTTGCACTTCGACTAAACTCCAGGCGATCTGACCTAGGCTATGTTGGAACTCCTCTGACAGCTGCTTAAACTGCACTGTATAGTGAGCTAGGCCACCCACCCCTGTCCCAACTGCTGTACCTATCCCCAGGATCACTAACAGCAGGATCTGTTGTGGCTCCGTTACCTGAGCCTGTGTCATCGGCAGGAGAGGATTCCGAGAGTGAAGGAGAGGAGTTGGCAAGGCCTCCCTCTCCAGGACCTTCCTCTCTGGCAATGCCTTCGGTGTCCGCCGAAGGGCAAGAGATAGGGCCAGGGCCAAGTATGTCCACGCAGCCACAGGTGGACAGTGATGAGGGTAATGAGTCTTGGCTGGATCCCCGGCAGCATCGCAGAGATAAGCGCGCGCAACAGAAGAAAAGGCGTGCCAGAGATTAGGCTGCGTCACTGGACTACACCCCACAGGATATAAAAGGGGGTGAGGTGGCCATTCAGACTCTGTGATGGAGAAAACTAACTACTATCGAGTCACATTGCATCTTTGGAAACAACATTATCAGCCTTGGATTTATTTTACAAACTGGATAATTCTTGACTGTGGGTATTTTGTTTATTGAGTAAAAGTTCTTGGCAAGCAGCTACTGGGTTGCTGCCAAGTGTCTTATTGGAAGAATTGGTTGTCTGCCAGTTTATTTAACCCCCGGCTGTCCGTTTGTGTGTGTGTGTGAGACGGGGACAGAACAGGATCACTATTGGCACTCTTTTCTGCACATGTCCTATGAGCGGGACTGGGAGAGCCTGTTCCCCAGCAACAACACCCATCTTTGGGAACAGATGTACCAAAGTACACATCCCAGTCCAGTAGCAAGGCAAACATACATATGCATTCCCCGCACACAGGAAGAAGACCCCATTTTCTTCCAAACAAACTGCCATGCTCATGGAGAAAGCATGAAAGCAGCTGTATTCATTATTCCAGACCCCCAAAGTCCCTGCCAGAAACATGCCAGTTAGTGGCTGGAGTAGAGGTTCTTCATATCTCTGGACTTCATCAATGATAAAGGGAACTCCAAGCGCCAGGAAATAGCAGGAGCTCTCATTTCCAAAGGGAAAGGGAACACAGTCTGAGCCCACTTTGTTACTGCTAGCCAAAGTGGGAATTTGGGTGCTGCAGACTGGGTTTTACATGATCCCTTTGTGGACTTTCCTCTCTTTTTGGTGATGTGCAGCTGTGGCCCAGCAGAGAAAGTGACCTTGTTTCTTTTTCCTTTTTTTTTCAAAAAAGTTTTTTATTTTTATAAACAAACATACAATACATAATCAATCCATCAGTGTATCATCTGCGTACATCTTTTGTGTCTTCTCCCTACTCCTCAATTCTTACTCATATCTTAATATTTATTTCATTTATGACATTCCTCCCCTTTCTTTACCATATTACTCTATGTATTTTTCTTCTCCAACCAATAATAAAATTGCCCCCATATCTGAAAATATTCCGATTCCTCTCTTTCTTTAAGTATCAAAGTCAATCTGTTCATTTCTGCACAATCCAATATTTTCTTAATTATTTCTTCCTCCATAGGGATTTTCTCTGCTTTCCATCTTTGCACAAATACTATCCTCGCTGCTGTTATCACATGTACAATCAAATATATATTTTCCTTACTAAATTTCTCTGGTAAGATACCCAATAGGAACAGTTCAGGTTTTAAATCTATATTTTGTTGTATCATTTCTTCTAACCATGTTTTAATTTTCATCCTGTAATTTCTCGCTTCTGGACATGTCCACCACATATGATAATATGATCCTGGTAACTAATGACTTTTCCAACATTTTGCAGATTTATCTTTAAACATTCTTGCCAATTTTTCAGGTGACATATGCCATCTATAAAACATTTTATATTGATTCTCCTTATATGCTGTGGACATTGTTAATTTATAATTTCTTTCCCATAACTGTTGCCATTTGTCTAACTCAATTGTATATCCAAAATTCTTTGCTCACACCATCATTGTTTCTTTTACCTGTTCTTATTCTAATTCAATATTAAGTAAATGGTTATAATTTTTTTTAATTATGTGTTCCTCTGTTCCTGTGAGTATCTTATCCAGTTCCATCATTTCTAAATAAAAACCATATAATTTAGCATCTTTTTCATATCTTGTTCGAATTTGCATATGAGTATACCAATCTAACTCAATCCCTTGTTCTTCTATTTCTTGTTTCCCTTTCAATTCCCCCTTATCTGTTAGAATATCCTTATATCTAAGAATATTTCTAATATTTATAACATTTGGATGTATTAAAGCTTCCATTGTCGATAACCACTCTGGTATTTTCAAATAATATTTATTTCTAACCTTCTCCCACACTGATAATAATACATTTCTTACATAATGTCTTTGAAAATAAGTGTGCATCTTGCTTCTGCCATACCATAAAAAGGCATTCCATCCCAGTTGTAAATCATGTCCTTCCAAAGTTAATAGTCTTGTATTTCTTAGTCCAATCCATTCTCTCATCCATGTCAACATTGCTGCCTGATAATATATCTCCCAATTCGGTAGTCCAAATCCTCCACGTAGTGTCGCATCCTGTAGAAGTTTTATGTTTATTCTCACTTTCTTCCCTTGCCATATAAATTTCTTTATTGTTTTATTAAGGTGTTCAAAATATGTATTTTCCACTTTTATTGGTATTGTTTGAAATAGAAACAACAGTCTCGGCAATATGTTCATCTTTACTATTGCTATCTCTCCCATTAATGATAACTGTAGATTTTTCCATTTCTCCAAATCTTCCTCAATTTTTTTAATTTATGATGATTATCTTCCTTTATTGTTACACAACTTGAGGTTAAATATATTCCTAAATATTTTACTTTCTTCACAATTTGAATATTTAATTTCTCCGTCAGTTTTCTTTTCTGTTTTTCTGTGATATTTTTGACCAATATCTTTGTTTTTTCCTTATTTATTTTTAAACCTGCAACCTCTCCATACTCTTCTATTTGTTCTAATAATTTAGGACCCATTGTTTGAGGTTCCTCCAGAATAAAAACTAGGTCATCTGCAAAAGCTTGTAGTTTATATTCTTCTTTCTTAATTTTCATTCCTTTTATTTCTTCATTTCTTCTTATATTTCTATTCAAAACAAGACATCCTTGCCTTGTACCTTTCATTATATTAACTTTTTCTGTCATCTCTCCATTCATTATTTTTGCCAATTGTTTATTATAAATTGTCTTTATCATATTTATAAATCTCTCTCCAAAATCGATCATCTGTAATTGTTCTATCATAAATTGCCAATTAACATTGTCAAACGCTTTCTGTGCATCTAAAAACATCATTGCCATTTGTTTTTCTGGATGTATCTCGTAGTATTCCAGAGTATTCAAAATTATCCTCATATTATCTCTAATTTGTCTCTTAGGTAAAAACCCATTTTGATCCATATGAATAAATTCATTTAACAGTCTTTTTAGTCTATTTGCCATTATTAAAGCAAAAAATTGTAGTCCACGTTCAACAATGAGATTGGTCTATAATTTTTGACTTGTTGTAAATCTGTATCTTCTTTAGGTATAAGTGTGACATACGCCTCCGTCCATGAATCTGGTATCTTTGCCTTCACTAAAAGTTCATTAAATAATTCCAACATTATATTGCTTAACACATCTTGGAATGATTTATATAGTTCTGTTGGTAATCCATCCGAACCTGGTGTTTCCCCATTTTTTTGCTTTTTAATCGCTTCTGTCAATTCCATCATCGATATTCTTTCTTCTAGAGCTTCCTTATATTGTTCAGATATTTTAGGTAAATCAGATTTCTCTAGAAATTGTTTTATCTTTCCATCTGGTATCATCTCTTGAATATATAGTCTCTCATAATAATTTTGAATTTTTTTTTCTTTTCTTCATTTCTATAACATATACTTCCTTTTTCATCTTGTAATTGGTTAATTAATTTCTTCTCTTTTTCTTTTTTCAATTTGTATGCCAACCATCTACCTGGCTTATTTGTGTTTTCAAAAAAAAATCTGTTTGGCTGATCTTAATTTATATGCCAAAAATTCTTGTTCCATTAAATTTATTTCATGTTTTTTCAATTCCATTTGCTTTTTAGCTTTATCATTTTGTGGGGGGTTTTGTAATTCTTTCTCTAATCTTTTATATTCCTCTTCCAATTTCTTCTGTGTTTGTCTTTTCTTTTTATTCTTTTTTCCCAAATATGTTATTGCCAAGCCTCTAATACTGTATATGTTTTCATCGTATCCCATACATTCTGAAGTGATGTGTCTTCCTTTTTGTTTATTTTGAAAAACAACTCGAGTTCTTTTTCCATAAATTGTTGGAATTCTTTTTCATTTAAAATTGCTTGATTCAAAGTCCATCTATACTTTTTCTTCTGTCCTTTCCATGTTATTATAATTGGATTATGGTCCAATTATAATAACATCAATGATAAAGGGAACTCCAGGCTCCAGGAAATAGTGGGAGCTCTCATTTCCAAAGGAAAAGGGAGTACAGTCTGAGCCCACTTTGTTGCTGCTTAGCCAAGAATTTGGGTGCTGCAGACTGGGTTTTACATGATCCCTTCATGGAGTTTAATCTCTTTCTGGTGATGTGCAGCTGCGGCCCAGCAGAGAAAGTGGCCTTGTTTCTGTAGAGGTTGTATGTGGAAGGGGAAATGTTTTGGGTGATTTTGACGTCCTCGTGCTTTTTCTGAGGAGGGCTGATGGTCAGTTCCATTTGGCACCCTTGCCAGTGGTCCCGCATCCTTTCCCCCACCGGAGTGCCTTCCCAGGGGTCCTGACTCCTTTTGAAACATAAGGGAGGTGGTCCCAGAAGGCGTACACCAACAGCCACGGGGCCAATGATGGGAAGGTGGCTAACTCCCAACTTTACCAAGCTGTCGTAGAGGTTTATTTATTTATTTATTATTTGGACTTATATGCCGCCCTATCTCCAAAAGGACTCAGGGAGGCTCACAACAATAAAACACACAAAGTTCATTTAAAAAAAAAAATACCCAATAAAACTATAAAAACCATTAAAATCCCCTCTAAAACCCCTTCAGTCCAAGCCGGCCAGGCGAAATAGCTATGTTTTTTGTTTTTTTTTTAAATTTGATTTATATGCCGCCCTTCTCCGGAGACTCAGGGGGGCTTACAATGAGTTAAGCAATAGCCTTCATACTTTTGTATATTTATACAAAGTCAGCTTATTGCCCCCACAAACTGGGTCCTCAATTTACCTACCTTAGAAAGGATGGAAGGCTGAGTCAACCTTGAGCCTGGTGAGATTCGAACTTACAGTAATTGCAGACAGCTGGTGTTAATCACAATGCTATCAGTCTGCTGAGCCACCAGGCCACGGCGGAAAGAGTGAAGGTCAGGGGCCACCCGGAGCCCCAGGGGGGAGCTGATTCCACAGGGTAGGTGCACCCACAGAGAAGGCCCACTCCCTAGGGGTCGCCAGCCAACATTGTCTGGCCGACAGCACCCCAAGGAGGCCCTCCCTGTGGGAACGCACCGGGCGATGGGGAGCTGTCGCTGGCCACAGATGGTCCGCCAAATACCCCGGGCCTAAGCCATGTAGTGCTTTATAGGTGATTACCAGCACCTTGAATCTCACCCGGAGGGCAACTGGTAGCCAATGGAGGTCCTGCAGGAGGGGTGTAACATGAGAGTGTCGGGACACTCCCATCACTACCTGCACGGCCGCATTCTGCACCAGCTGAAGCCTCCGAATAGTCTTCAGGGGTAGCCCCATGTAGAGAGCATTGCAGTAGTCGATCCGGGAGGTGACGAGCGCATGAGTGACTGTGCGTAAGGCATCACGGTCCAGGTAGGGGCGCAACTGGCGCACCAGACGAATCTGGGCAAATGCCCCCCTGGTCACAGTTGTAACATGATCTTCCAGAGTCAGCCGTGAATCCAGGAGGACGCCTAAGTTGTGCGCCCTATCAACAGGGGACAACACCTCACCCCCTATAACCAGCGATGGAATATTCCCTTGGAACCGAGATGCCGGTATCCACAGACACTCTGACTTGGCAGGGTTGAGCTGAAACCTGTTCCTCCCCATCCAGAGCTGCACCGCTTCCAGGCACCGGGACATCACGTCGAGTGCATCACTGGGCTGATTCGGGATGGATATAAAAAGTTGGGTATCATCTGCATACTGATGATACCCCACCCCAAAACTACGGATGATCTCCCCCAGCAGCTGTTGTGGCTCCGTTGCCTGAGCCTGGGCTATCGACAGATGCAGACTCTGAGAGTGAGGGAGAGGAGTTGGCAAGGCCTCCCTCTCCAGGACCCTCCTCTCTGGCAATGCCTCCAGAGGACAACGAAGGCCAAGAGATAGGCCCAGAGCCAAGCACGTCCCCGCAGCCAAAGGTGGACAGCGACGAAGGAGATAAGTGCTGGCTGGATCCTCGACAGCGGCGCAGGGAGAAGCGTGCGCAGCAGAAGGGAAGGCGTGCCAGAGATTAGCTGAGTCACTGGACCACACCCCACAGGGTATAAATGTGGGTGTGGTGGCCAGTTCAGTTTGTGACGAGCAAAAACTAGAAATAATCCATGATCTCTGTGTTACTGGCCTGCCTTGTCGGACTGCATTTGAACTAATCCTTGTATTACTGAATTTTTGCCTGCTTTATCGGAATGCTTGCAGTCTAATCTTTGTTTTGTGTGAGTAAAGTCTGAATTGGCAGCTAGCCACTGGGTTGCTGCCAGCTTTATCTTCAAAGACTTTGTCGTGTGGCTTATTAACTCCGGGCCGTCTGTGGGGGTGGGGGTGTGGGACGGGGACAGAACATCTTGCTCGTCACCCCAAACGTTAACCCATCTCTAACCAAGATGGACCCACAACTGCAGCAAATAATACAACAATTACAAGCTGATAATCAGCTCCTGCAGCAGCAAGTCAGCCAGCTAACTGCGCAGCTGGCTTTGGGAAATGTTCCTGCAGCTGTCCCTCCACCTCCTCCTCCTCCCCGTCGGAAATGCCCTATCAATGTGCCAGATAAGTTCTCTGGGCAGCAGGAGATGTTCCCGGCCTTCATGGGACAATGCCAACTGTTTATGGCTATGAGGCCGGAGGACTTTCTGGATGACCGGGCTCGGGTGGCATTCGTAATTAACCTCCTCTCTGGCAATGCCGCCCGATGGGCCACGCCCCTATTGCTGCAGAATAGCCCCTTGTTGGCAGATTATCAGGGCTTTTGGCAACATCTGAGGGTGATGTACGAGGACCCCCTGAAGACTCAGACGGCAGCCAGGCGCCTCAAGGACCTCCGTCAAGGGAAGCGCCCCCTGGAATGATGCAGCATTAAGGGACGCTTTCCAGGATGGCCTCTCTGACGACCTGCAGGACGAGCTGGTTCAGGTGGAGGCGCCTCAGACCCTCGACGCCCTCGTAACGCAGTGTCTGCGCATCGACGCCCGCTTCCAACGGCGCAAGACCCGCTGGCCCATCCAGAAACCCCCGACCGTTTCTGCACACCCGCGTCCCGCACTGACAGCGTCCCGGGTCACCCCGCGTGTCGTGGCAACCGCGGAGGAGCCCATGGAGCTGGGAGCAGTCCGATCTCGCCTGACAGCCCAGGAGCGAATGCGGAGACGCCAAGGGGGATTGTGCCTCTATTGCAGGGAGGCTGGACATTTTACTGCCTCATGCCCCAGGAAGCGCAGTGGGGCACTCACGCCTGTTCCTGAATCTCGGCGGGACCAGCCAGGAAACGGGGCAGGCCCGGCCTGCGGGAAACCTTAGGCCAGGCACGTATCAATGCCCCGCCTGATTCAGCGGATGTGGACTCTGGGCCCCCTCGACACCTGATCCTGGACACCTGGGTGTTGTTGGCCAACCGGTCGGAGGGTCTTCAGGCACATGCGCTGGTGGACTCGGGGGCCACCACAAACTTTATAGACCAGGCCTTTGTGGCCCATTTTGCAGTCCCATTGGTTCCAGTGGACCCTCCGTTGAGGGTCGAGTCTATCGATGGGCGGGAACTTGTAGCGGGGCCCATTAAGTTCGCGACTCAGCCTTTGCACCTCACCATTGGGGCCCATGAGGAGGCGATCCAATTTTATGTGACCGCTGGTCCTGGGGATGGCCTGGCTTCGGGCCCACGATCTGCAGGTGGCCTGGTCGAGGAATGCCATCTCCTTCCCGAGCCTGCAGTCTCGTCGACCTCCTGAGCTGACGCCCTTCGCCGACGTGTTCAGCGAAAAGGAGGCGGACAGCTTACCCCCGCATCGACCCTATGACTGTCCGGTGGATCTGTTGCCCAACGCACCACTGCCCGTGGGACGCCTGTATGCCTTGTCCGAGCCCGAGTTGGCCACCCTACGGGACTTGGCCCGAGGGTTCATCCGGCCTTCGTCCTCCCCTCTCTTGGCCCCAGTCCTCTTCATGAAGAAGAAGACGGGGGACTTACGCCTGTGCTGCGACTACTGGCGGTTAAACGCAATCACCGTGCGGAATCGCTACCCCCTGCCGCTCATCCTGGAGCTGATGGAGAGGTTGCGGGAGGCCTCGATTTTCACCAAGCTCAACCTCCGAGGGGCCTACAACCTGGTGCGGATGCGAGAGGGGGACGAGTGGAAGACGGCGTTTGGCACCCGATACGGTCACTTCAAATATACCATCATGCCGTTCGGGTTGACCAACGCCCCCGCAGTCTTCCAGCATCTGATGAACGATGTGTTCCGGGACATGTTGGATCGGTTAGTGGTCATTTACCTGGATGACATTTTGATTTATTCCCGGTCCCAGGAAAGCCACATCCAGCATGTCTGCCAGGTTCTGCAGCGCCTGCGGGAGCACCAACTCTATGCGAAGTTGGAGAAATGTCTCTTCTTCCAGACTTCCATAGAGTTTATTTATTTTATTTATTTATTTGATCAAATTTGTATACTGCCCTACTCCCGAAGGACTCAGGGCGGTGAACAGGCACAAAATAAAACACATAGATACAAAAGTTAAGAGCAGAATTAAAACCAAATTAAATATTTGGACTTCCGGTTTGCTGCTTGTCGCTGCCAGACGTTCCTTTGGGATCATCAGCTTCCATCGCCTGTCAGAGCCGCCTTCACAACGGAATGGCGGCTCGAAAAAACTCCGTTTCCATGAGGAAACGGAGATAGAGCCGGCAGGGGTGGGTAGAACTCTCTGCGGAGTCCCAAAAGTTTTTTCTTTACTTTTGGGACGGAGCGGATGAGATGCCCCGTATCCCCAGCCGCTGCTCCGGGCTTTGGGAGACCTCTGCTGATGCAGAGCCAGGCGTCAAAAGCAAGCCTGCAAATTTAACAGACTACTTAAAGAAAATGTGAGCTGGACCTGTAAGACTGAACCGCAAGTATCTTACTGATTTTTTAAAAGAAATTACTTAAGAGAGAGGAGGAAAAGAAAGAGGAAAAAAAAAGCCTTTTAAAATGGCGTCGGCTGGAGGAGAGGCAGAAAGGGAAAGTCCTTCCGTTTTTTATTACTACAATGTAGCGGAATAAATACCACTGGCTACATTTGTAGACAAAACTTCGCTCCTGTGTTTTTTTCTCTTTTTCTCTCCCTTGGAGACCTGATATTGTTGTTGATTGGAAAGAAGTCTTTCTTGCTTTTTTTTTTAACAAAGTCTGCCTGGGCGGAAACATGGCACTGAGACTCATAAAGTCAGATAAACAAGAAGGGGGGGGGATTCCCCCACCAACAACTTAAAGGAACAAGTCTTAACTCTTCAGTCTGAGAAACCTGATTTTAATATAATAGAATTTTTTATAGAAGAGATTGAAAGAAGGGAGGAGATTGTGAATCAGCAATTTGAAAAATTTAAGCAGGAAATTAAAGAATTGGTGAAATCTAAGTTTGATTCTTTGGAGAAAAAATTCTCAAAAATGGCTAATGGTTTTACAGAATTTATGATGCAGTTGGACACAAATACTAATGTACTAGAGTCTAAAATGGAAGGAATTCAAGATAAATTGGACAATAGAATCCAAAAAATTGAAAATGACTTGATAAACATTCAGGATAATAGCTTAGAAGAAAAATCTAAAATGAATGCTGATCAAAAGTATGGTAATGCAGAAAATCTGCAACAGAAGATTGAAAAAGAGATTTTAATGGTACAATATAATTTCACAGAATATGCGATAAGATTAAGAGGTTTGCAGGAAAATAATAGAGATGATTTAAGGAAAATATCTTCTGAATTTCTAGCTGGGATTCTAAAGGTTCAACCTGATGAAGTGTTTTGTAGGATTGACAGAGTTTATCGAATTAACTCCTGGATTGCCAAGCAAAGGCAATTGCCTAGAGATGTGGTGATTTATTTTACAGACAAAGAAATTAGGAATAACATCGTGCAAAAGTCCTTCAATTCTAAGTTGCAATTGCATGGAAGAAAGATTTGGATTTACAAGGAACTCCCACCTAAGATATTGATGGAAAGGAAGAAATTTGGTTTTCTGGTGAATGAGTTAAAAAAGAGAAATATCTCATTCAGGTGGGACGCCCCAGTTGGTATTATATTTAGATATCAAGGAGAAAGATATCAGCTAAACACTGTTGAAAGAGCGGAAGAATTTTATCAAAATAGGTTGAAAATGAACTTAACATCTTCAGGTATAATACAGGATAAGCAGGAGCCGGAAATAAAGGTAAAATGTCGAAATATAGAGACTGTACCAGATGAATTGCCTTTGGACTCATTGGATACCCCAGCTGGACTATCTACAAATCTGAGAGAAGTGGCATCTAACCTTAAGGTGATGACTTATCAAGGCAAGGATAAGCATGGAAACCAATTAGGTGAAATACAAGGGATAAAAAAGAAATATGAGATACAAAAACAAAACCAACAAGACCAATCTACAAAGCAGAACAAAATCCAACCAGATGATACACAATTTGTAGAAAAGAAACCAGGATGGAAACCAAACCCACAAAAAGTAAAGAAAAAAAGAAATAGGTGGCATAAAAATAGAAATTTCTAAATCAGGCAACAGTGAAGCCAGTGACTTTAAAATATGAATGATTATGTGTAAACACAGAAGAGGCAACGTATTGGTTAATATCATCCTGAAGATTGTGGCAGATCTCTGCATGGCCGTAATTTGGGGACGTGAAATGAGCCTTAAACTGATGGATTTGAATTATCCATTTTGGAATTTTTTTTTTTTTGTGTGTTGATAAATATATTATATTATCTTGAATTACAAGGCAAGAGAATTATGCTGGGGCATGCAGAAGATCGGGTTGTTACCCACTACGATGACGGGAATTAATAATCCTGATGAAACCCACAATTATTACTATATGGAATATAATTATAATGTCACTCGGGTGGTTGTTTTTACTTTTATATATATAAGAAGATATTTACTACTGATGGGGGCAGATATGATTGAAGATCTTGAATAAACTGTTGCACCAGCAAGTTATGTTACCTGATTATGGATGTTGGTTCTACCAATCCAGTGGAAAGACCTTAAAGAAGATATTATATGGATTATAAATTTAAAGTCATTGTCTTTTCTTTTTTTATTTAGATATAATGGAAAATATAGACATATATTTTTAAGTAGTGTGGGCAGTGAATCAAAGATATTAAGAAATGTGTATGGTAATTTTGCTTGATAGTGGGTGAATAAGCTAGTTACTAGATTGATTAGTTTAAGAAAAGGGATTTTTAAGTGATATATTTAGGGGAGTGGAGGAAATGGATAGAGTGGAATAAATGTTAAACTAGATTTGATGGGGAAGGCTGCTTTGAAATGTTATAGTAATATACATAGAAGATTAAATGTTAAAGTAGGACTTATTGTATAGTTTTAAAGTGGAGAAGTTATTTTATAATGTCATAGTATAATGTCTTTTTTTTTCCTTTTTTTTCCTTTCTTTTCTCTTTTCTCTTTTCTGAAATGTATGGATAAAGGGGGATGTTATAATATTAATAATATTTTTAGTAAGTAAAGGTCAATATCTAGAGGAGGGAGTAAGTAATCTGTTATGAATTAGGTTTTTTTTGTTATGAAGAAGTCACAGGGGGGGATGGGTGGGGTGGGGAGGGGGGGTTAGGGAGGGGGAGGGAGAGGGGGGGGGAAAAAGGGGGGGAAAATCTGTATTTGAAAACTTTTTCAATTAAAAAAAAAAAACAAATTAAATATTTGAGCCCAAGACAATTTAAAACATCCCAAAAATTTAGAACAAATTTAAAATTTCAATTTAAATTTAAAAATTTTAAAATTAAAAATTAAAAGGGGGGAAAGGTCAGGCCAGGCCGGCTTGCTGAAATAGAAAGGTCTTTAGAGCGCGGCAGAAAGTGCGCAGATCCGGGATCCTACGTATCTCCGGGGGGAGCTCATTCCAGATAGTAGGTGCCCCCACAGAGAAGGCCCTCCCCCTGGGGGCCGCCAGTTGACACTGTTTGGCCGACGGCACCCGGAGGAGCCCCTCTCTATGAGAGCGTACCGGCCGGTGGGAGGTTGATTGTGGTAGTAGGTGGTCCCATAAATAGTTCCTTGGGCACATCATCTCCCCTGAAGGCATCGCCATGGACCCGCGCAAGTTGGAGGCCTTGCGTAGTTGGGAACCCCCTCTTCGGGTGAAGGACAACCAGTGTCTGTTGGGGTTCGCCAACTACTACCAAACCTTCATCCCGGGCTTCGCCACCCTGACCTTGCCGCTGACCCAGCTCCTTCGGAAGAAGGTTCCGTTCCAGTGGGGTCCCCCGCAGCAACAGGCCTTCGAGGTCCTGAAACAGGCCTTCATCACGGAACCTGTCCTGAGGCACCCCAATCCACATCGTCCGTTCATGGTCGAGACGGATGCGTCCAATGTGGTGATTGGGGCGGTGCTGTTACAGGCCCCGGCGGATGATGGCACTCTTTTTCCCTGCGCTTATTACTCCCGGAAACTCAATCCTTCCGAGCGCAACTACACCATCTGGGAGAAAGAGTTGCTGGCTATCAAGGCCGTGTTTGAGGCTTGGCGGCATCATCTCGAGGGGGCCCGACACCAGGTGGAGGTGTGGACGGACCATCGGAACCTGGAGCACCTCACGACCGCTAGGAAGTTGAACCAGCAGCAGATCCGGTGGTCATTGTTTTTCGCCCGGTTCAACTTCCACGTGACTTATATCCCGAGTGGCCACAACTTGAGGGCGGATGCCTTGTCCCTCAAGCCGGAGTACTTCTGCCCGAAGGACTCCCTTCCTCCGTGGACGGTGCTGCCAGTGGAATCCTTTGCCGCGGTCCAGGAACCGACGGACTTGCGGGCTCAGGTGCAGGAAGTGCAGCGCCAGGACGACTGGTCGCAACAGCAGAAGGCGGATGTCAGCCCCACCTCCCCATGGACTTTGGAGTTGGGCTTACTGAAGCACCGAGGCCGGTTGTACGTGCCCACGAGTCCGCTCCGAGCCCTCGTCATGAACCAGTGCCATGACAACCCCGGGGCGGGACATTTCGGGTTCTTTATGACGCTGAATCTGGTGACGCGGACGTTTTGGTGGCCTCGGGTATGGCACGATGTGCACGCGTACGTGACGTCCTGTGTGACATGCCGACCGGCCAAAGCCGCGTCAGGCCCACCTCCTGGACTTCTCCAGCCGCTGCCGACACCGGAGAGACCCTGGGGAGCCATCTCCATGGACTTCCTGATGGACCTGCCACCGTCTGCCACGTTCACCACTGTCCTCATGGTGGTGGACATGCTTACAAAGATGGCACACTTCATTCCGTGCCGTGGACTGCCATCAGCCCGCACCACAGCTCAATTATTCCTGCAACACATTTTCCGCCTCCACGGCCTGCCGGACAGAGTGGTTTCGGACCGCGGGGCTCAATTCACGGCCCACTTCTGGAAAAGCCTGATGGCCGCGTTGGAGGTGCAGGTGTGTCTGTTGTCAGCGCATCATCCGGAAACTGACAGGGGGATGGAGAAGGTAATCGGCATCCTGGAGCAGTACCTCCGCTGCTTCGTCAATCAGCAGCAGGACAACTGGGCCAAGTACCTTCCCCTGGCGGAGTTCGCCTTCAACAACTCCCAACACACCTCCACCCAGATGACCCCGTTCCATGCCAACATGGGATACCATCCAAGGCTGTTCCCTCTGTCCATCTCAGATTCCCGTGTTCCCGAGACCCAGGACTTCTTCTCGGAGCTGCAAGCGGTGCAGCAGCTGGTGCGTCGACAGCTGAACCAGGCGAAGGAGGACTATAAACAGGTCGCCGACCGCTCTCGACGGGCAACACCACCGCTGGAGGTTGGAGATCGGGTGTAGCTGTCCACGAAACACCTCCCCATGGACCGGCCGGTGAAGAAGCTCGACCACTGTTTTATCGGTCCCTTCCCCATCGAGGCAGTCATCACCTTGGTGGCCTACCGGTTGACCCTGCCACAATCCATGCAGCTCCACCCTGTTTTCCATCGGTCCCTTCTGGTCCCTGAGGCCCCGCCGTGCCACCTCCGATGCCCGATGATACCTGCTCCCCCGCCCACTGTCGCCGAGGACGGTTCCACGATGTATGAGGTGGACAGCATCCAGGACTCCCGTTGGCTGAAGGGGCATTTCCAGTACCTGATTGCCTGGAAGGGGTACGGGCCCGAGGATTTCTCTTGGGTGGACGCTTCCTCCGTTCATGCCCCTGACCTGGTACGGGCCTTCCATGAACAGTTCCCGTCCCGACCGCATCCCGACCATCAGCTGTGGGGGAAGGGCCCTGCGGTGGGGGTTAGTGTTGTGGCTCCGTTGCCTGAGCCTGGGCTATCGACAGATGCAAACTCTGAGAGTGAGGGAGAGGAGTTGGCAAGGCCTCCCTCTCCAGGACCCTCCTCTCTGGCAATGCCTCCGGAGGACACGAAGGCCAAGAGATAGGCCCAGAGCCAAGTACGTCCCCGCAGCCACAGGTGGACAGCGACGAAGGAGATAAGTGCTGGCTGGATCCTCGACAGCGGCGCAGGGAGAAGCGTGCGCAGCAGAGGGGAAGGCATGCCAGAGATTAGCTGAGTCACTGGACCACACCCCACAGGGTATAAATGTGGGTGTGGTGGCCGGTTCAGTTTGTGACAAGCAAAAACTAGAAATAATCCATGATCTCTGCGTTACTGGACTTCTGCCTGCCTTGTCGGACTGCATTTGGACTAATCCTTGTATTGCTGAAACTTTGCCTGCTTTATCGGAATGCTTGCAGTCTAATCTTTGTTTTGTGTGAGTAAAGTTTGAATTGGCAGCTAGCCACTGGGTTGCTGCCAGCTTTATCTTCAAAGTCTTTGTCGTGTGGCTTATTAACTCCGGGCCGTCTGTGGGAGTGCATGTGTGGGACGGGGACAGAACAGCGGCTTCATATAGATGTTGAACAGAAGGGGAGAGAGGACCGACCCCTGAGGGACCCCACAAGTGAGGGGCCTCGGGGCAGACCTCTGTCCCCCCGCCAACACCGCTTGCGAACACCCGGAGAGGTAGGAGGAGAACCACCGTAGAACAGTGCCTCCCACTCCCAACCCCTCAAGGCGTCGCAGTAGGATGCCATGGTCGATGGTATCAAAAGCCGCCGAGAGATCTAATAGGACCAGGACAGAGGAATATCCCTTGTCCCGAGCCCTCCAGAGATCATCCACCAGTGCGACCAATGCCGTCTCCGTGCTGTACCTGGGCCTGAAACCCGACTGGCATGGGTCCAGATATAGTGTTTCATCCAGGGCCAACGGGAGTTGATGTGCCACCACGCTCTCAACAACCTTCGCAATAAAGCGAAGGTTAGAGACAGGACGAAAGTTATTCAAAATAGCTGGATCCAAGGCAGGTTTCTTGAGGGGTCTCACCACCGCCTCCTTCAAGGCGGCCGGGAAACTCCCCTCCCCCAAGGAGGCAGTAATCACTGCCTGGATCCAGCCACGTGTAACCTCCCGGGCCAAATAAACGAGCCAGGAGGGACACGGGTCCAACAAACACGTGGTGGTACTCAGTTTCCCCATGATCCTGTCCACTTCCTCAGGAGTAACAGGATCGAACTCATCCCAAATCACCAGTCCCACCACCACCTCCCCGACCGACCCTGCCCAGTCGGAGTCCAACCCATCCCGAATCTGAGCGATGTTGTCCCGCAGATGTTGACTATACTCCTTGGCCTGTCCCCACATAGGGTCATCCTCCGCTCCCTGTTTCAGAAGGGTGCGGGACACCCTAAACAGGGTGGCCAGGCGATTATCTGTGGACGCAATGAGGGCAGAGAAGTGAACACGCTTCGCCGCCTCCATCGCCACCAGATAAGATCGAGTGAAGGATCTCAACTGTGTTCGGTCAGACTCGGAACGGCTGGATCTCCAACAGCTCTCCAGGCCTCTCCTCCAACGCTTCATCTCCCGGAGCTCCTCAGTAAACCAAGGGGCCAACCGGGATCTGCATCAGGTCAGAGGTCACAAAGGCACGACCCGGTCGAGAGCCCCGGCAGCTGCCTTTTCCCAGGCATCCACCAGAGTCTCAACCAGGGCGTGAGAAAGAGAGAGAGTTATAGTCCCAAGCTCCGTCTGGAACCGCTCAGGGTCCATCAGGCGCCTGGGGTGGAACCAGGTGGTCGGTTCCGCCTCCCAGCGGCGGGGGGCGGCATAATGGAAGCCCAGCCTAAGGAGATAGTGATCGGTCCATAACAGGGGGTAAATAGCTGGCATACCCCCACCGAACTCACTCCGTCACTGCTCCGAGATAAAAACTAGATCGGACGTGTGTCCCCCCAGATGAGTCGGGGCCTGTATTATCTGGGTCAGGTCTGTGGCTGCCATGGAAGCCATGAACTCCCGGGCAGCTCCCGACGCCTCCCCCAGGGAGGGTAGGTTAAAGTCCCCCTGCACAATGAGTCTGGGAAACTCAACCACCAGCCCCGATATGGCATCTAGCAGCCCAGGCAGGGCCGTTGATACGCAGCTGGGAGATAGGTACGTAATCAACAGGGCCAACTGACCTTGCGGTCCCCATCTCATGAGGAGGGACTCACATCCGTCTCTCTTTTTTTTTTTTTTTAATTTTTTTTAATTCATTTTATATTTTAAATTACTAACATTACAAACAACATATACAATATTTCACCCTGTGCTATACATAAGAAAGGAAGATTTGGTTCTTCGGATATATCCTCATGATCGCCAAAATCCACGTTCTCGGGGTACAGGTACTGAAGCATCCAATTTTCCCAGCGCATAGTCCACAAATGGTTTCCAAATTTTCCAGAAAATATCTTCTTTATAGTCACCATTTCTAATTTTAATATCACATGTCATTTTATCATTTAAAGCTAATTTCCACATTTCACAATACCATTCTTCTATTCTAAAATTCACATCTAATTTCCAATATCTGGCTATTATAATTCTACCCATTATAATCATAATTCTAATCAATTCTTTCTCATATTTTGTTGGTTCTATTTCCTTAATTATCAATAGTAATATAGTTTCTGGTCTCAATATTATTGCTTTCCCCATCATTTCAAATATCATTTCCTCCAATTGTTGCCAAAACTTTTTAACTTTATCACATTTGTACCACATATGTTCATAAGTCCCTAATTCCATGTCACATCTCCAACATTGTTTACTAATTTTTTTATCCATCAATGACAATCTTAATGGAGTCAAATACCATTTCCAAACAACCTTATAATTATGCTCTTTAATCCTTACAGATAAAATCTTCATAATTCTACTCTTCCAATTCACGTTCCAATCTAAATCTGATATTTTAATATTAAGTTCTTTTTCCCAATTCATCTTCATCACCCTTTGTGGTTTTCCATCAAAATTTATAATCTTATATATCTTACTAACGAGTCCCTTTAGCCCAATTTCATCTTTCATAATTTGGAATACTAAATATTCAAATTCAGTTTTACTTCTACTTATCGAACAATTGTCCCTTACCTTCTTAGTCCATTTTTCTATCTGTATTTTTTCAAACCAGCCTAAACCCAATTTTTCAATGATTTCTTTTTTCCTCCTTTCATTTTCTGAAGTTTTTAACCAATCTATTATAGTTTGTATATTTTCATCTTCCATTACCCTATCACGACTTATATTAGTTTTAATCGGCCAATTTTCAATTGTCTTCCCTAAGAAAATTATATCTGGAATTAAAATTTTAACAAATTTGTTCCAAATTTTACTCAGTCCCTTTAACCAATAGCTATTAATTACACATTTTGATTTTGCTTTATCTAAAAACCATGTTGAGCCAAATCTCTTGATGTCCTTTAATTCTAAATCTCTCCAATGACTATCTTCACCTTTAAATATTTTTACCACAGTCCGAATAGCATAAGCCCAATAATAATTGAGTAGTTTGGGGATTCCTAATCCACCTTCCTTTTGATTTTGATACCACATTTTCTTCACTAATCTAGGTCTTTTCCCACCATTGCAAAATTTATCCAATTTCTTCTGATATCCTTCAATATCTTTCTCTGTCAAGTTTAACGGTAACATCTCAAATAAAAAATTAAACTTTGGCAACAACATCATCTTACACATTGCAATTCTACCAAACCAAGACAACTTTATCATTTTATATTTATCTATCTTTTTCTCAATTTCATTCATCACCACATCATAATTTAATTTTTTCATTTCTTTAACTTTGAGTGAAAGTGTTATGCCCAAATATTTCAATGTTTTTTTAATCCTTATCCCAAGTTGTTCTTGCATATTCTCCCACTCCTTACCATTATTATTCATTAATAATTCAGATTTTGACCAATTTATTTTCAAACCTGTCATTTCCTCAAATTCTTCCAAATGCTTATGTATCTTTTTCAAATCTTTCTCTATATCTTTCAAAATAATCAAAGTATCATCCGCATACAGATTTATCTTATATCCCTTATACCCTTCCAATTCTTCATCTTTTTCTATCATTTTAGTCAAAATTTCCATAACCAATAAAAATAATGTTGGAGACAGGGGACATCCTTGTCTTGTACCCGCTTCCAATCTTATCTCTTCTGTCAGCCTTCCATTCACCTTCACTCTTGCACTACTTTTTTGATACAGTTTTGAAATAACATGTATAAACTTATTACCAAAACCTAGTACCTCAACAATTGTTTTAATAGTTTCCCATTGTACAGAGTCAAAAGCTTTAAAAATATCTAATGATATTATACCTATTTTATCAGCATTATATTCAGCAACATCTATAATATTTAATACTCTTCTGACAATATCACTCATGTATCTACCCTTCACAAAACCTACTTGGTTAGGACTTCCGGGTTGGCTCCGCAGCACCATTGACGGTCTTTTTAGACCGCCGCCCCCGTGATTCCGTTGAGCCGTTCTGACAGCGTTAATCAGCTGTCAAACGGCTTGAAAATCTCCCCTTCGGGAAAAGAAGGGGAGGAGAGCAGGTGGGTGAGGGTAGAGCTCCCTGAAAACCCCTGGATTAATTCCAGGGGTTAGGAGGGTGAGAGCTCCCCGTTCAGCCCACTGAAGCTCCGGATCCGGGGGGGACTCTGTTTTTTTTTACAGAGCTAGGTGTTGCGTCCAATTTCTGCTGTCAAACAGAAGATTAAATGATTTCAAAAAAGCAGGCGGAACAGAAGCAGGAGGACAAGCTTTTTGCAAGTATAACACTTAACTCCGGGGATACAATGTTTCTAATTGGATTTTCTGAGCTGGAAGTTAAGATGGCGTTTCTTTGTTGCGATTTTAAAAGGGAAAGTTAGAAAAAGTTTTTGCTAATAGACTCGTGCTCAGAGACTGGCTTTAAGTTGCTGGAATAGATTTTGAAGAGCTGTTTGGGAAAAGATTGTTTATAAAGAAATTGCTGAATGCTGCTCAAAAGGATGGCTCTGACTTTATGATTTTATGGTTGTGGGAAGAAAGAAAATTTCTTTAAAATAAAATGGCTTCTAAGAAAGGAGATCTTGAAAGTGCTGGATGCTATTTGGAGGTGTCAGAAACGAAACAGTTGTCTGATTTACAGAGTTGTAAGGATTTTGATGCAGAACTTACAGAATTTATAAAAGAAGCCATGAATAATCATACTGCAGCTATAAGTAACCAAATAGCAATTCTTAAAGGGATAACAACAGAAATGACTGAGGAAATCAAAACAACTACGGAGCATGATGACAACTCAGGAGATATTGCAGCAGAGAGGGTGGAAGAATTTTCTCAAGAATTTTCGAGCTTACTCTCTGCTCTTTTCGGAAAAATTGATAGAATCCTTCAAAATTATGACTTGGTTTGGAAAAAAGTAGTAAATGACCAGACTTTCGAAGTTTCAGAAGATGAAGGAGACTTGTCAGTGGCATCTATACATTTAATAGAAAAGAAACAATTGAACTTTTCTTCACAAACTCTTGACAAACTTTGGTTTTACAGACGAAGGAATGAACTGATTTATATAAGCATGAAGAGGCGATTTGGGGGCTCTAAATCAGAGGAAACTTTTTTAAAAAGGGGACAATTTTTGCAGTTATATCAACCTCAAATTAAAATGAAAAACCTCCTCAAAATAGAAGTAGGAGGGATGCAGAAAGATTGGAAAAAATATAAAAAGAAAGCAAGAATGGAAGATTAACCTTTTCTTTTGGCTTTGTAGTTGTTCTACTCATGGTTAAAAATGATTATGTTGTAGGTATTATAACTACTGAGGGGGGAAAAAGTATAAAGTTAAATATTGATTTTTAAATATGATGTACTAATGGTTGATTAATCCTTTTTGGTTTTTTAGTTTATGTATTAATGGTTAATTATGTTGTTGATTATCTTTTAAATTTTAAAAATTGGAGGGAGGAATAATGAAGGGGGGAAATTTAGAAACTTAAAAAATGTAGAAATTTAATTAGTGAATATCTAAGGTTTATTTTTTGTTATGAGATTTCAAAATAAGAAACCAAGAATGGAAGATTTTTTTTTTTTTTTTTTGGCTTTGCAGTTGTTTTATTCATGGTTTAAATTGATTATGTTTTAGGTGTTATAACTACTGAGGGGGAAAAAGTATAAAGTTGAATATTGATTTTTAAATATGATGTATTAATGGTTGATTAATCTTTTTTGGTTTTCTAGTTAATGTACTAATGGTTAATTATAAAAATGTAGAAATTTAATTAGTGAATATCTAAGGTTTATTTTTTGTTATGAGATTTCAAAATATCTGAACTTTGAGAAAAGTAGGAGGGGGAAAAATGTTTTTAGGTTTGAATGTTTAAGATTTGTTAATGGTTTTAAAATTCTTAGAGTTATTGGATTACATGTTACTTTGTGTTTATATAAAGGGAGGTTGATGAAATTGTAAAAGGGGAGTTAAGGGGTCTTGGGAGTTATTAAATCTTGCAGTTAGCTAGTTTATTTTAGCGAATGTTTGGTGAAATCTATGCCCTGTTTTTGTTCTGGGAAGTCGGGGGTGGGGGGTGGTGAGGAGGGGTTGAAGATTGAGTTTACCAAATTGATTTTTTTTTCTTTTTTTCTGATGATAGTATGAATGATTGTTTATATTGTATACTTGTTTGATCAGAAAATAAAAACTTTTTTATTAAAAAAAAAAAACCTACTTGGTTATAACTTATATATCTATCTATAAATCTACTTAATCTATTACTTATAATGGCAGTAAATATCTTTGCATCTTGATTAATCAAAGAGATGGGCCTATAGAACTCAATCCTTTCTAAGTCTGTCACAAGTAAATGCCTTATTCTTCATTATGTAAATAGTACATGACCAGGGTATCAGGGGTTAACTTATTCTTCACTACTTAATATATTCATATTTAACCACTCCCATATCTAGCTCCACCCCATGTATATATAAGGAGCTGTATGCATTCCTTCTGTGCTTCTATCTGTGATTATTCAGTGAATATAGAATGCCTTCTGTAAATAAACAGTGCTTTATTTGAATATCTAATTCTTAATTCATTTATTGAGTCTGATCCTGAAAATATCGTAACAATCTGGTAGCAGAGGATGGTTGAATTGACTCAATAAAACTTTAAATATGTCTGAGAGAGAAAACTCCAGAAACAAAAGAGAAAGGCCCAACACCAGGGCATACAGCAAAGAAATGGAAGCAGATCAAGAAATGATCGATGAATCCACGAATGCAATATCGAGAGAATCTGAAGACTGCACTATAGACAACGAAGAAATAATGGATGAAACTGATGACCAAGAAGAAAACGAAATAGAAAACAACGAACTCAGGTCAGAGATACTAAAACTCTTAAAAAGCCAAAAGAACGATGAAAATCTCATCGCGAACCTCCAAGACATATTAAGAAACAATGGAGCAGCGAGAGAGAAGCACATCGTTACGGATGAATCTAAAGACTCAAAAACGGTGAGCGATCTGCCTGCAGATAAAAATACAGCGAAAAAGAAAACTAACAGTCCCGCGCAAAATTTCGAATGGCAGCCATCTTGGTTTCAACAGACCCCTAAGATGAGCGAAGCAGAGCCAATCAGAAAGCAGGATTCAAAATATCTGGCGCGAAAAGCCTTACTCGATGCAAGAAATGAAAGGGAGAAAATTTACACCTCAGAAGAATCAGACACAGAAATCGAAGAAACTTCAATAGATATGTGGGTAAAGTCAGCAATGAAAACGCTCTTTGCAGCATTTGGACCAAAATTGAAAATCACTAAAGAATCAACGAAAGACAGCAGTCAAAAAACAAAGAAAAGACAAGCAAGCAAGCAAACATCTCAGAATCTACCCGCTTCTATCCAAACGACGAGAGCACCGACGCCTGAACCCAGAGAGCCCTGCAGATACCATCCCACACCACAGACGATCCCAGGGACCAGCGTCCTCAACGAAAGAAAGCGAGCGCCTGCTACCACCAGGACTCCCAAGATCGAGCCGGAGACCGATTCCTCGGAGGAAGAGCAATGCGGGGGAGCTGCAGCAGCGAGAACCTCTCACGATGGCTTCAGGAGCGAAATAAACAACGCGCATGTGCAAGACTACGCAGACAGCTTCGGAGGACATGAGGAACGGAGAGAACCATTCAGACTCGTTGCAAGCATACCCACGCCATTTTGCAACTTTCAACATTTACAAGATCACGGACTACCCCCAGTTGTAAGTAATGGATCCAACAATATTGGGAATTTGCCCAATGACTTCCCAAAACTGAGAATAGATGGTATTAATTTGCAAGAATGGTGTCAGCAGCTCCAGGTTGTCTTTCTAAAAGAAAACTTATTATTTTTTATTACTAACCCCCCAAAAAGACCTTGGACTCTAAAATTGGACTGCCTACACCATAGAGCATTTTTCTTATTAATTTCCAGTATATCTCCTGCCATGTACCACAGTATTAAGCAAAATCTGACTGTCTCAGAAATTATTCAATGCATGTTTAAATTGTTTCACAGTGAAAGTGTAGCCACTACAACAAGAATGTCTAAAGATTTCTTCTCAGCTAGGATAAAGCCAGGGGTTACCATAAGTGAACATTTAATATCTTTAAACAAAATCAGAGCAGAACTGCATTTAAGGGGGGAGATAATTTCAGATCAAACAATGAAGAGTGTTATCATTAACTCACTAGACCCATCGTGGGATAACTATATATCACATTTAGACACAATCAATTTAGGATATTTATCCATAGAAAATCTATCTAATAAGCTAATAGCTGAAGATAATTCAAGGAGGAGTCGTTGTAACAATCACATGGAACATAAACAATATAAGAAGGTAGCATTTCAAGAAAGATATCATGAACCAATTGGATGCCACAACTGTGGATCCAAAGAACATAATAGGAGAGATTGTCCTAAACTCCTCAGAGAAAGACAAAAATCAGACCATAGAAATAGATACCACAACAGACAGTCATCCATTAATAGACATAGATATAGAAGTCCACCCAACTATAGAGAACATAGAGGGGGCAGGGATAATTCAAAGGATAGAAGGTCTGGTTCACTGAATGGGTTAAACAAACATGACAACACTAACATACAACAGCCAGAGAACAACGATTGGCTTATCGATTCTGGAGCAACTAATCACACTACAAATAATAAAAATATATTATCTTCATTTATAGAAGATAAATTTGTAATTAAAGTAGCTAATCAAGAAAAGGTCCAAGTCATAGGTAGAGGGAATATAAACTTACCTGGCCTAGGAAAAATAGAGGGGGTATTGTTAATACCTGAAATACCTCATAACATACTTAGTGCAATAAAACTAAGCAGAGATTCTGACATAAATATTGTGTTCTCAAAAGGAAGAGCAACATTAGAGAAAAACAGAATAAACATAGGTACTGTGGTTATCAAAGGAGGTCTACCTTATTTGATGACAAAAGAGAGATGGTTACACAACATTGATTCCAACATGGAAGATAACAATGACATAGATAATGGAGACAATAGTAATAGTGACAATGAGGAACATGAGATAATTCATAATCACAAAGACACATCCAATGACAAAAAACCTAAAATTGGTAAACCAATTCATGATGAGTATGCTCATGTCTTACATAGGAAATTAGGACATGCCAGTTTTCCTGTAGTACAAAAGATGACTGAACATGCTGAAGGTGTTAAAATAAAAAATTGTAAAAACTATTTGGAATGCTCAGTATGTAAATCTACAAAACTCAAAACTAGTCCCAAACCCAGAAAGTCAACAAGATCAACCAACAAAATTTTTGACTTGGTACACATGGATCTAGTTGGTCCATTAACACCATCAATCACATATAGAAAACGTTATTTTCTAACCATTGTGGATGACTATAGTCGTTATGGGTTTGTCTATACATTAAAGCACAAAGATGAAACTTTTCAGAAATTTAAGGAGTTTTACAAACGTGTAGAAACGCAACATAATATTAGAATAAAACAAATTATGACAGATAGGGGATGTGAATTCATGTCAAAGGAATTCTCCCAATGGCTAAAAGACAAAGGGATGTTACATTACACATCTAGCCCTTTCTCTGCATTCCAAAATGGAGTGGTAGAGAGAAAGAACTCAACATTACAAACCATGATTAGATGCACATTAGAAGATGCTGGCTTAGGTAAACAATTCTGGTCAGAAGCTTTACAATATTCCAATTATACACAAAATAGAACTTGGTCCAGCATTGTAAACAAGACACCATATGAAGTAATGTATAGTAGGAAACCCAAAATAGCACACATGCACATATTTGGAGTCACTGCAGACGTACACATACCTAAGCAACTGAGACATAAAGGTGAGAACGTATCCAGAAGACTTAGGTTCATGGGATACGAAACAGGCACAAAAGGGTACAGATTTATCGACAATAATAACAAATTTATAGTTTCCAGAACGGCTGTATTCCATGAACAGGCCAACTGGTCTAAAATACATCTTAATGAAATATTCCCAAACACTAATCCAGACACTAAACGTCAAGAAAAAAGGACTAGAGAAGAATACAATCACAACTCACATAAAAACAAAATCAAAACATGGACAAACAGTCAACACAAAATAAAGACAGATTCATTAACAAAAAAGGAAGCAAGGTATTTACATGACAATGATAGTAAACCAGAAAGAACGATTAGAAGTAACAGAAATCAAGTGCCAAACAAATACAAAGATTATGTAATGTATATGGATGGAGAAACATCAACACCAAACACATACGAGGAAGTGTTAAAACTTCCCCCCGAAGAAAAGAAAAAGTGGGAATCAGCCATGACTAAAGAGATGGATAGTTTACGAGAATTAAATGTATTCACACCTACACCTGCACCTAAAGATAAAACTGTTATTGGCACCAGGTGGATATATAAAATCAAAAACTTAGAGGGAGGCAACACCTTATACAAAGCTAGACTAGTTGCACAAGGTTATGCACAAAAATATCCCGAGGATTACACAGACACATACTCTCCCACAGTAAGAACTGAGAGTGTTAAAACAGCTCTGGTTATAGCATCAGCACTTAACCTTGATGTATTCCAATACGACATACAGACTGCATATCTACATGCAAAATTAGATAAAGAAATATATGTAAGAGCACCTCATAGTCAATACACAAACAAAAATGAAACGTGGTTGCTAAACAAAAGTTTATACGGGTTGAAACAATCTGGCAAACGATGGTATGAATGTTTAGTCAAAGTACTCAAAACTATGAATTTCAATGCTACTACTGCTGATAACTGTTTCTTTGTCAAAAAAGAGGGTGATTCTCTAGAATTTGTGTTAATTTATGTGGATGATATTTTGTATATAGGTAAACATAAAGAGAGGAGAGAGACATTTGTAACAAAACTAAATGAACATTTCTCTTTGAAATCATTAGGTAAGGTAAATAAGTATCTTGGAGTTCAAATCAGTAAAACAAAAAGGGGATTCAAACTTTCTCAAAGAGATAAGATTATAGAACTTCTGAACAAATGTAACTTAAATAATGCTAAGCCCTGTGACACTCCCATGCAAACTGATTTTTTGAGGAACACAGATGAGTCATCCCCTGAATTTAAAGATAATACACTTTACAGATCAGTCATCGGTTCCCTTCTATATATTTCCAATTGGACTAGACCTGATATTGCTTTGCCTCTCAACTTGTTGTCTAGGCACGTCAGCAAACCATTATTATATCATTGGGAAGCTGTCAAAAGAATATTAAGATATTTAAAGAATAGTTTAGACTTCTGTTTATTATTGGAACCTAATAATGTCAAAGAGCCCATCCTCACATGTTATGCCGATGCGGATTGGGCTGGCGATACCACATGTAGAAAAAGCACATCTGGCTATATATTTTTCCTTAACGATTGTCCAGTTTACTGGTACACTGGTAAACAAGATTTAGTAGCCCCCTCAACGACTGAGGCAGAATATGTTTGTCTGTCTAAAGCCTCAAATAACCTCATATGGTTTAATGACTTATTGTCAAACACTTGGAAGAAACCTTCATTACCATTTATCATGCATGAAGATAACAAGGCTGCTATTGAAATATCTAGATCTGATGCTATTGGACAAAGGTCCAGACATATAGATATAAAATTCAAACATGTGAGGCAGTTATCTCAGGATGGATTTATTAAAGCAGTTCATTGCGAAACATCAGAGCAAATAGCTGACATATTGACAAAGCCTTTGCCTTCTAAGCAGCATAAATACTTGACTTCTAAATTACAAGTTTTATATTGTTCTGAATCTGAATGTAATTGTTGTAATATATCGAATCGGCATTTAGAGGGGGATTTGTCACAAGTAAATGCCTTATTCTTCATTATGTAAATAGTACATGACCAGGGTATCAGGGGTTAACTTATTCTTCACTACTTAATATATTCATATTTAACCACTCCCATATCTAGCTCCACCCCATGTATATATAAGGAGCTGTATGCATTCCTTCTGTGCTTCTATCTGTGATTATTCAGTGAATATAGAATGCCTTCTGTAAATAAACAGTGCTTTATTTGAATATCTAATTCTTAATTCATTTATTGAGTCTGATCCTGAAAATATCATAACAAAGTCTTTATCTGGTTTAGGGATTATAGATATCACCGTTCTGTTCCATGACAACGTATGTATATAAAGGGTATGCAAATTTATGAAAAATCTTTTGGAACTTCAAAAGCTAGAGGAGTTGCTACATTGATATCAGATAGGGTATATTTTGAAAAAGAACAAGTAATTGTGGATGAAGAAGGAAGATATGTAATAATTGTGGGAAATATTAACGAGGAAAAAGTGACACTGGTTAATTTATATTTACCAAATGAGAAGCAAAAAGAATTTCTTGAAAAAATAACTAAAATTTTGGAAATCGAAAGTGTAGGGAAAGTAATTGTGGCTGGGGATTTTAATTTAATTAGAGATAAAATAGATAGTACTAACCCCACTCGTTGTGGAGGAGCAAATAAAATGGGGACCTTAAATAAATGGATGTTTCAAAACGGTGTGGTGGATGTCTGGAGAGAAGTGAAAGGAACTGAAAGAGTGTACACTTTTTACTCTAAGATACATAATACATATTCAAGAATTGACTATATCTTAGTTTCTAAAGATTTGTTGAATAATGTGGATAAGATAGATGTGGGAATTTTTAAGGATTCTGATCATGCAGAAGTTACGATGGAAATAGATTTTAATTTTGAGAAAAAAGGAAGTTGTTGGAGATATGATGAAAAACTGTATAAAAATGAGGAAGATAAAAAATGGATATTTAAAAAATGGGAAGAATGTTGGAGATTGAATGATAATGGAGAGGTTAAATTTGAAATTGTTTGGGATGCGATGAAAGCAGTGTTTAGAGGGGAAAGTATCAAGTTATCAAGCAGAAAATATAAAAATTATAAAAATAAAATTGAAAAAGATAAAAGCCAGATTAAGGAATTGGAAAATCAATTTTTGCTTACTAAAGAAAAAAATTTTTTGGAGGAATTAAATTTGCTAAAAAATAAATTGATAGAAGAAGATATAGAATTGGTAAAAAAGAATATGAGATATTTAAATAGGAATTTTTTTGAATTTAGCAATAAAAACTCTAAGTTATTGGCAAGGATGGCGAAAAATAAAAGAGAGAAGAGAGAAATTGGAGCCTTGATAGATGATAAGGGTATAAGACGCTATAAAAAATTAGAAAAATGTGAAGTGGTCAGGAACTTTTTTCAAAATTTATATTCGAAAAAATTAATTGATCGGGGAAAACTGAGAAGCTATTTAGAAAAACATGTTGTGAAAATTGACCAAACATATAAAGATTTAATGGAAGAAGATATAACACAAGATGAGAGTAATGGAGTAATACAAAAAATAAAATTAGGGAAAGCTCCAGGTGAAGATGGATTACCTGCTGAGTTTTATAAAGAATTTAAGGAAATAATAATACCAAAATTGCAAAAACTATTTAACGGAATTTCACATCCGTCTCTCTGAGGAGCAGTGACCTCCCGCGGACTATGGGCCTCCCTGATAACAACCGCCACACCCCCACCCCTCCCCTGGGTCCTCGGCTGGTGTAGCACCTGAAAACCCAGCGGGCAGAGTTCGTTCAGAGGGACACCTCCCTCCGTGCCCAGCCAGGTTTCCGTAATGCAAGCCAGGTCCGCATTTTCCTCCTCAATCAGTTCATTGATGAGGGGAGCTTTGTTAACCACGGACCTGGCATTAAAATAAACCAGCCTAAGCCCAGGGACCCTCTCTCTCAGACCCCCAGGGAGGCAGGCAGAATCCTGGGTGCCGGTGCGGGCCACTGCATGAAGATAGTGGGATCACGCTCCCAACCCCCTACACCGCCTCCCGTTCGACCCGCTGCGGCCATTCCCCATCGCAACAGGGATCAAAAACCTTTCCCCCCCTCCCTGAGTCCCAGGGGACCCCACCCACGCTCCAACCACGCCATGACCCTCCCCTGACCTGGACTGCCAACAACCCGGAGGAGCCCCCCCCTTCCTCCCTCCGGGTATTATAACCCCACCCCCTCCCCAGTCCCCCTAAAAGCCTTTTTAAAAAAGAGTACAAAGAACTTTTAAAAACCTTAACACCCTCATGCCACCTCTCGGGATCCCAAGATCCGTCATTAAGGTACTTTTTGGCTAGGCCGATAGGCCACTTCCAGGAATGGGGGGCATTCCTCAAAGCGCATAAGTCCGCTCTTGTGTAGATCTGTATAGCCATCATCAGCCATGGGTACGGACGCGACAATGGTGAAGCGGGAAACAGATGGACCAGGCCAAAGCTACCCCAACCATCGGGAGCCCCCACTCCCGGGTGTCCACTCACAGCACCCAGGTTATTGTGTAGGTTTGCATCTGCCAGGATCCCCCCTCATCTGGCGCCTCTCTCAAAGGTTATGGTGGCGTTGGTGTTCACCTAGAGTTCAGGCACGACAGGGGCTGCGTGGTAGGCCGATGGGGATGCAGACAAACACAACCAGCATCGTTGGGCTAAAGTTGGGTCAGATTGGTTGACCAGACTCTGAGCTATTTCCAGTATTTTCAGCATATAGTCCCCTTCCCTCAAATGTCGCATAGGCCCCTTTTTAGCCTGGATGATATTCTTCCTTCTGTCCAATTTGGGTTTGGGTTTAGGTAATGGGCTGGGTTTGGGGCAGTGAAGGACATGGTAGATGCGGTAGTGGCAACGGGGGGAGCAGACTGGCTCAGGTCTCTCTTCATTTGGTGTTGCAGAGGACCCCAAACCATGGACCCTAATCCTTCCTCCCCCCTCAGGATCCCTAACAGCTCCAGGGGCCCCCTCTTGGGTGGGAGTAGGCAATTGGCCATGTTCACAACAGTCTGAGCTGTTGTTCAGGACCCTATCCACCAGCAGGGCACACACAAATACCAAACAAAGCCATAGAGGACTCATGCCTGCCAATTTTAAAATAAGTCAGGGTCGCCTGATGGGTCTAGGTCTGAGAAGGAGAGGAACTCTTCAGCCACAAGTATGTCATCTGTGGCAGTAGGGTAGCTGGGTTTAAAGTATTACAAACTTCTAAAATTACTGCTGGTGCATCTAACATGATAGTCTGGTATTTAGCCTGTCTGCCACCAGTCATCCAATATGCTCCTTTCAATTCCATGACCTCGACCCCATGTGGGACCTTTACTATCAGTTCTTGACCCAGAGTCAGCTTCTGGGCTTCTTCCACTAAGAGTGCCGTGCCTCAGAGGGTGAAACACCCCCTCTGAGACTAAACAAGGAACTGTGTCTCAAAATTTAGAGATCTGAGCTCCAATGGAGAAACGAAAGACTGACAGTCGGGAAGGAAAGATTGTGAGAGAGTGACTATGCAGATAGAGTAAGACTGCCATTGCGAGACGGAAGCTGATGCAACAGTGAGAAGAACGGGACCAATAACATTTAAATAGGGCCTGGTGGCTCAGCAGACTAAAAGCATTATGATTAACACCAGCTGTCTGCAATTACTGTAAGTTCAAATCTCACCAGGCTCAAGGTTGACTCAGCCTTCCATCCTTTCTAAGGTAGGTAAAATGAGGACCCAGTTTGTGGGGGCAATAAGCTGACTTTGTATAAATATACAAAAGTATGAAGGCTATTGCTTAACGCATTGTAAGCCGCCCTGAGTCTCCGGAGAAGGGCGGCATATAAATCAAATTTTAAAAAAAATACCCATCTCTTTATATTTCTATATTTTTTATATTCCCCTTTATTTATATCCTTCTTATATTTCTTGGTATTCTTAGAACGGGCTATTTATATTATAAAATATAGACCTATTAAGAAATATATATATTTAATCACCCTGATAAAGATCATATTTATGCAAGAAACTTAGCAAATAGATAATATAGAGCTGTAGTGATAGATATATAAACTTATATTCATATTTTTTGTATCCAAGTTTTTTATATATACCTATTTAAGAGTCAATATCAGAAACTTCAGATTCCCACCTATTAAAGTTAAAATATAGATAAATTATTTAAAACTACCTAGAAGTAGTTTTAAATAATTTAAAACTAGGAGGGGGGAGTGGACCTGGCGGGTATTACGGAGACCTGGTTGGGCCCGGAGGGAGGGGTCCCTCTGGTAGAAATGTGCCCACCAGGCTTCCACGCATTCCATCAGCCGAGGTCACAGGGGAGGGGTGGGGGAGTAGCGGTTGTTATTAGAGAAGGCCTTAGGCCGAGGGAGGCCACTGTCCCTCAGATGGCCGGCTGTGAGTCTCTCCTTGTGAAGTGGGGTCATGGGGTTCAGATGGGTTTGCTGATCACGTACCTGGCTCCCTGCCACATGGCAGCAGCTCTGCCCGAGCTTCTCAACGTTATCGCCGCGGTGGCGGTTGATACCCCCAGACTTATGGTCATGGGGGATTTCAACCTGCCATCCGTGGGTGAGGCATCTGAGGTGGCTCGGGAGTTCATGGCTTCCATGACGGCTATGGACCTAACCCAGTTAATTCATGGCCCTACACACGCGGGGGGAAACACGCTGGACTTGGTTTTTGTCTCTGGACAGTGGCTGAGTGATCTCGAGATAGGGGATATAGTCATCGAGCCCTTGTCATGGTCGGATCACTCTCTCCTTCGCCTTGACCTTCGAACCGCTGCACCCCGCCGCAGGGAGGCGGAACCGACAAGATGGTACCGCCCCAGGCGCCTGATGGAACCTGACAGGTTCCAGATGGAGCTTGGGCCAATCCCCGAGGTTCTGGCTCACGCCTCGACTGGAGACCTAGTGGCCGCCTGGGATAGGGTGGCCACTGGAGCTCTGGATTGAGTCATGCCTTTGCGGCCTCTGACCCGGTGCCGATCTCACCTGGCTCCTTGGTTCACCGAGGAGCTAAGGGAGATGAAGCGCCGGAAAAGACTCCTAGAGAGTAGTTGGAGGGCCAGTCGTGCTGAATCTGACCGGACACTGGTAAGATCTCATATTAAGAATTACCTAGTGGCGATAAAAGCAGCAAAATGTACTCATTTTGCTGCTCTTATTGCGTCATCAGATAATCGCCCGGCCGCCCTGTTTAGGGTGACCCACTCCCTGCTCCACCAGGAAGCGCGGGAGGACCCCTTGGAGGGAAGAGTTGAGGATTTTGTTCAGTATCTGCATGACAAAATCACTCAGATTCAGGAAGATCTGGACTCTGACTGGGTAGATCCAGCGGGGATGACGGAGGCAGGTCCTGAGAATGTTATCTGGGATGAGTTTGATCCTGTGACCCCTGAGGACGTGGACAGGATTCTGGGTAGACTGAATGCGACCACATGTTTGTTGGACCCGTGCCCCTCCTGGTTAGTGCTGCCTTCCCGGGAGGTGACGCGAGGCTGGCTCCAGGGGATTATAAATGCTTCATTGGGCGAGGGTGTCTTTCCCACCGCCTTGAAAGAGGCGGTGGTGAGACCTCTCCTCAAGAAGCCTTCCCTGGACCCGGCAGTATTGGCTAACTATCGTCCAGTCTCCAACCTTCACTTTGTGGCGAAGGTTGTCAAGAGTGTGGTTGCACGACAGCTCCCCCAGTACCTGGATGAAACGACGTATCTAGATCCGTTCCAGTCGGGCTTCAGGCCTGGGTACAGCACGGAAACGGCATTGGTCGCGTTGGTGGATGATCTCTGGAGGACTCGGGATAGGGGGTGCTCCTCTGTCCTGGTCCTGTTAGATCTCTCAGCGGCTTTTGATACCATCGACCATGGTATCATGCTGCACCAGTTGGAAGAGTTGGGGGTGGGAGGCACCGTGTTACGGTGGTTCTCCTCCTTTCTCTCCGACCGGTCACAGTCTGTGTTGACGGGGGGGCAGAGGTCAACCCCGAGGCCCCTTATATGTGGGGTGCCACAAGGATCGGTCCTCTCGCCCCTTTTGTTCAACATTTATGTAAAGCCGCTGGGCGAGATCATCCGTGGTTTCGGGGTGGAGTACCATCAGTACGCTGACGACACCCAGCTGTACATCTCCACCCCAGACCACCCCAACGATGCCCTTGAAATGATGTCCTGGTGCCTGGAGGCCGTACGGATCTGGATGGGGAGAAACAGGCTCAGGCTCAACCCATCCAAGACCGAGTGGCTGTGGTTTCCGACGTCCCGATATAGTCAGCTGGTGCCATCGCTGACTATTGGGGGCGAATCATTGGCCCCCACGGAAAGGGCTCGCAACTTGGGTGTCCTCCTGGATTCACGGCTGTCTTTAGAAGAGCACTTGACGGCTGTGACCGGGAGGATTTTTCATCAGGTTCGCCTGATTCGCCAGTTGCGTCCCTTTCTAGATCAGGACTTCTTATGCACGGTCACTCATGCCCTCGTCACCTCCCGTCTGGACTATTGTAACGCTCTCTACATGGGGCTCCCCTTGAGGAGCACTTGGAGGCTCCAACTGGCGCAGAGTGCGGCCGCGCGGGTGGTGATGGGAGCGACGTGGCGCTCCCATGTAACACCTCTCCTGCGCGAGCTGCACTGGCTCCCGGTGGTCTTCCGAGTGCGCTTCAAGGTTTTGGTTACCACCTTCAGAGCGCTCCATGGCTTAGGACCTGGTTATTTACTGGACCGCCTGCTACCACCAATAGCCTCCCACTGACCAGTACGCTCCCATAGAGAGGGGCTCCTCCGGGTGCCATCGGCCAAAGAATGTCGACTGGCCGCCCCCAAGGGGAGAGCCTTCTCTGTGGGGGCACCTACTATCTGGAACGAGCTCCCCCCGGAGATACGGACGATCCCGGATCTGTGTACCTTCCGTCGCGCGCTCAAGACTTTCCTATTTCATCAAGCCAGCCTGACCTAAGTCTTTCCCCTTTTAAATGGAAATTTTAAATCTGGTTTTAAATTATTGGGGTTTTAAATTTGTTCAGCCAAATTATTTAATTCATTTTAATCTATTTTAAATTTTGTATTTATATGTTTTATTCTATGGCTGTTCACTGCCCTGAGTCCTTCCGGAGTAGGGCGGTACACAAATTCTTTTTTTTTTTTTAATACAATTTTATTGATTTTTTTTTTACACAAATAAAATATAGTAACAATTCTGTTTGACATCGGATTCGCAGTGTTTATACATATATACATGAGTAAGTGTCTGGTGTCATTTATACTATACATTTCTAATTAATTTCTGCACCTTTTATTCCTTCCTTAATTCTATCATTTATCCATTCGTACCATCTTCCCCACACAGTATCATAATCAGAATTTTCATCGTCATTTATCTCGTGTGTTAATTTACTTATCTCTGCACACTCTAATATTTTATTAATTATAAGGTCATCTGGTGGTAGGTCTTTCTTTTTCCAGTATTGAGCGTATGCTAGTCTGGCAGCTGTAGTTATGTGTATTAGGAGGTGGACCTTTTCCTTTCCATACCCTTTTTTTACCATTCCCAGGAGAAATATTTCTGGATTCAAATCGATTTCTTCTTTAAGTATATCTTTCAACCATCTCCGAATTTTGCTCCAGTACCTTTTTGCTTCGGGGCATGTCCACCACATATGAAAGAAGGTGCCATGACCATGGCCACATTTCCAACAATTTGGCTGCGCATTGGGGAACATCTTTGCTAGTCTTGCAGGTGCTAAATGCCACCTATGAAGCATTTTGTAATGATTTTCCTTATACGTGGCTGCTCTAGTTAATTTATAATTTTTATTCCAGGCTTCTTCCCATTCATTAAAGTTCAAACTGTGTCCAATATTTCTCTCCCATGCTCTCAATTGGTTTCTGATTATATCCTCATCTCTGTCTTCATCTAATAAATAATTATACAGCTTGGCCAACGCTTTTTTCCCTGGTCCCATCAAAATTTTGTCTAATCCATTATATCCTAATTCTAAGCCATATTCATCTTTGTCTTTCTGGTATCTTGATTTTATTTGCAGGTAAGTCCACCAATCTAAAGTTATACCTTGGTCTCTCAGAGCTTCATTTGATTTAATGTTTCCCCCTCCATCGACGATGTCTTTATATCTGCACAATTTCTCCATTCCCCACTTGTTGGGGTAAATCATTGCCTCTACTGTGGAAAGCCAGTTTGGGACTTTTGAATAGTATCTCTGCCTAATCCCCACCCACGTTTGTATTAGGGAGTCCCTAATTTTATGCCTGTGGAAATAGGTTTTCTTTTTATTGTCTTTGTCCCATAGATATGCATGCCACCCTTTCTGTAGGTCGTGTCCTTCTAGCACTAAGATTCTCTTATTCTCCAAGGTGATCCAATCCTTTATCCATATCAACTTTGCTGCTCTGTAATACATTTCCCAATTTGGGAGTCCAAGTCCTCCCACATTCCTTTTTTCCTGTAGAATTTTAAGTGAGATCCTTGATTTTTTTCCCTCCCAAACAAATTCCCTAACGGTCTTATTTAAATCTGCAAAAAAAAAAATTCTCTAGAATTACTGGTAAATTTTGATATAAAAATAAGATCTTGGGGAGGATGTTCATCTTAATTGCCGCAATTTTGCCTATAAGTGATAATTTGATCTTTTTCCATCTATCCAGATCTTGTTTTAATTTATTAATTAATGGTGTATAATTGTCTTCTTTTAGGGATGAACACCTTTTGGTTAGCCAAATTCCTAAATATTTTATTTTTGGGACAACTTGTAGGCCCAAAGTTTCTTCTATCTCTTTCTTTTGCGTCTCAGTTACATTCTTAGTAAGTATTTTAGTTTTAGATTTGTTCAATTTAAAGCCTGCCACCTCTCCATATTTACTCAATTCCTCTAATATTTTTTGTCCAGATATTAATGGATCTTCTAATATTAGCGCCACGTCATCTGCAAAGGCTTGCGTTTTATAAATCTCTTTTCTAATTCTTAGGCCTTTGATTTCCTCGTTGTTTCTAATGTTTCGTAGCAGAACTTCCAGAGCCAAAATGAATAATAGCGGTGACAGGGGACAGCCTTGCCTTACTCCTTTCTTGATTTGAAAAATTCTTGTCCTGTCTCCATTTACTAGAATGCTCGCCCTCTGATTGTCATAGATAGTTTTTATCATTTTTTCGAAGTTTTGCCCAAATCCCATTATTTTAATTTGCTTGGTCATGAAATTCCAATTTAGGTTGTCGAATGCCTTTTGGGCATCCAAAAAGACTAAGGCCAACTGCTTTTCTGGGTGTTCTTCATAGTATTCTAGTGTATCTAGTACAATTCTCAAATTGTCCCTAATTTGTCGTCCCGGGAGAAATCCATTTTGGTCTTTATGAATCCAATTATTTCATATTTTTTTGGTTCTTTCTGCCATTATACACATAAACAGTTTGTAATCAGTGTTTAGAAGCGAGATCGGTCTATAATTTTGGATATTTTTTGGGTCGGCACCTTCTTTCAGCAGCAGTGTAACATGAGCTTCCCTCCATGAGTCAGGAATTTTTGAGCCCATCAAAACCTCATTGAAAATTTCCATTAATTTGGGTTGTAGAATTTCTTCCAATTTTTTATATATTTCTCCTGGGAATCCGTCTGGGCCAGGTGATTTATTGTTTTTGAGTTTGGAAAGGGCTTTTTTGAATTCTTCGGTTGTTATCTTGGCGTTTAGCATCTCCTTCTCTTCCTCCGTTATTTGCGGGAGCTCCGCCTTTGCCAAGTATTGATCTATTTTTTCCTCCGAGGTCTCCTCTTCTTTGTATAGGGATTCATAGTACTTTCTCGCTCTTTCTAATTTATCTTCTTCTTTATTTAAGAGATTTCCCTCCGCATCTTCTAATATCTGGATTGTCCCTTTTTCATTTTCCTTTTTTAATTTATAGGCCAGCCACCTGCCCGATTTATTTGCATTCTCAAAATAGTGCTGTTTTGTTCTTTTTATTTTTTGGGCTAGCTCTTCTTGATCTAGAATGTTTAATTTATGTCTCCACACCATCCAATTTTCTTTTGCTACAGTATCTCCAGGCATTTTCTGGAGTTTCCTTTCTGCTTCATCTAGATGTTTGATGAGATCTTCCCTGGATTTTCTTTTTAATTTGTTTTTATATGCAGTGTAAGATATTATTACCCCTCTCAGGTAGGCCTTCATTGTGTCCCATACTATTTCGCGGGGTGTCCATTGGTTCTCATTTTCTCCAAAAAAAAGTCTTTATTTCTCCTTTCAATTTTTCTACACACTCTTTGTCACATAATAGTTTTGTATTGAACCTCCATCTCTGTTGTTTTTTTCTCTTTACCTTTCTCCATTTTATTTCCAGGGGATTATGGTCTGCCCAGATGTTTGGGCTAATTTCTGCCATCTCTATTTCTAACCCCAGCGTCCTGGTAACCCAAGCCATATCTAATCTCGACCATGACTGTTGCGAGTTAGAATAGAATGTAAATTGTCTTTCGCTTGGGTGCAAAGTTCGCCATATGTCAATTAAGTTCATTTCCTCCGCCAAATCAAAGAAGGCTTTTGGTAGAGTCACCCTTTTGTTTTTGTTCATTTTGTTGCTTTTATAGTCTTTATCTGGGTCTACAATTCCGTTAAAATCACCTATCATGCAAATTTCATTGTATTCCATATTCCCTAATTGTTCACGTAGCTTTTGAAAAAATTCTCCTTGTTTTTTATTTGGAGCATAAATACCCACTAGTAACATTTTAGAGTTTTCTATCATAACTTCAACCATAAGTATTCTGCCCTTTGTATCATTATATTTCAATTCTGCTTCAATTCCTTTTTTAACATAAATTGCTACCCCTCTCTTTCTTTTTTCTGCTAATGAGGTAAATAGTTTACCATATTTTTTATACTCCAGACATTTGCCCTCATCCTTTTTTATATGGACCTCCTGTAGGCAGATTATATCCATATTTTGTTTTGCTAGCTTTGTAAATGTTAATTTCCTTTTTTTACTATCATTTAAACCATTGACATTTACTGAGATTAGTTTCAGATCCTTCATTCCTGTTTTCCTTGCTCGGTTTTAGTTCTTGTTTAGTCTTACGGCTCTTACTGGTCTTGTTTTTTTCTCCTTGGCTTCTTCTTCGGTCTTCTTCTCCTCCGCGGTTTCTTCCTCTTCTAGATTTGTCGCCTCTATTTCCTCCTTACTACTTTGTTCTTCTTCTGCACCCCTTAACTGATCGAGAAAGTCTTGTGCTGTGCTCAAGCTATCTATTTTTATTTTTCTCCCCTGCCAGGAGATTAACATCCCCTCTGGCAGGAGCCATCTGAATAATATATTTCTTTTGTTTAATTGCACAGCCAAAAATCTGTAGCCTTTTCTCACCTCCCTCACTCTTCTCGGAATCTGTTTTAGTATTATCACTTCTTTTCCTCTGTATGTTATTTGTCCGTCCCTCGCCATATTGTATAAGATGTCTTTTACTTTTTTTCTTGCGAATCTAATGTGGACTTCTCTGGGGAGCCTATTCCTCCTCGCATAGTTTGTTTGGACTCTATAGACGTCGTCCAGTTCTCTAATAATCTCACGTTTGTCTTGTTGGAGTACTTCTGCAATTAGTTCCGCCATCTTCTCTCCTAAATCCTCGTCTTTATCTTCTTCCACATTTTGGAAGCGCAAGTAGAACAACGCCCTGTCCATCTCTAATTGTATTAATGAATCTTCTAATTCCTTATTTTGCATCGTCAACGTCTGATCTACCATGTCCAGTTTCTTCTCATTTTGTTCTATTTTTTGCTCCGCCTTCTGGATCCTTTGTTCGTTGTTTGAGATTGAGACTTGAATCTCATTCATCTTCTGGTCCAGTTGGTGGATATCTGTTTTTAGTTCAGTGTGGTTATTGGACATTTTTTCCTGCATGGCCATCATCGTTTCTTGGATTAATGTCAATGTTGATTGTACTGTTAGTAGTGTTGGTGTTGCTATGGCCTTGTCCATTTTTTGTAATCCTTCCGTTGATTTTTGGGTAGCCGGGGAGGTGATGGATATGGTAGGGTTTGAGGGGGTCTTCTTCCCTGTTTTCAGGATCGTTGATGACATGCTCGTCATTTCTTTCAAGATTATTTTTTGTTCTCTAATTATTTTCTCGATATTTCTCCAGATTTTCATACACTGGCAGTCACCTTTTTTTATACTTCTTCAAAATATGGGGGGGGGGAATTTTTTATCAATCAATATCTATTTATCAACCTATATCACTTCCAATCACTATCTTAAATAAACTTAACAATCAATATCAATTTATCAATCTGCATCACATCCAATCAATGTCTTAGGTGAATAACGAGTTAATTTATAACTTATAATTATATGATTATAATAATAGTTAATTGGTGTATTAAATAGTAATTGATTAATAGGAGCTTGTTTCTATTTATTAGTAGTTAATTCAAGGCCTAGTAGTTCAAATCACAATAACTCAATAACTCCTAGGTAAATCTATGATCTATAACTAAAATTCTTATGTCTAAATTACTGCTTAGAGAGGGTTATTAATTCAAATTCCTATACTTCTGATTACCAATAAGTTAATATATGTGAGTATTGTAATTCTAATATAACAATATATCAATACATGAAAATAGTATTTGTACAGGTAAATGTAAATAGATATAGTCAAATGCAGTTAAATAGTTGAATAAATAGGTAAATAAATAGGTATAAAGCTAATAAACTCTATAAGAATATATCTTATATATAAGCAATTAATTAATATAGAGATCTACTCTTCTTGTTAATAACAGCGTTAATATGCAGAGAATCAAAATATTAAAGAAGGATTTTTCAAAAAAAAAAGGAGGGAGAAGGGGGGGGGGAAATCCAAGTTTTAGTTGGGGGCAAGCAATATTTTTCCAAAAGCAAAGGGGTGGTATTCTTTCTCACTCAGCCATCAGTCTCCTCTAGTCCTTTCTTCTTCCCACGTTTACTTTGCCACTGTCAAAACTCTATGGTAAGCCTCGAAGCTAGATCGTCTCTGTGCCTGTCCCTTTCAGTTTGCTCTGTCAGACTTCTTCAATGGCTGCACTTCCTGTTCTCTGGCACAATTAGATAAAGTCCAATCTCCAACTTAGTTCACCTTTCTGCTTTAACCAGCAAATAGAGAAAAAGGAGTTCTTCTGGGTTCTTTTAGCTTCCTTACTCCCTATGTCCACCGATCCTCTTCTTGCGCAGGTAATTTAGCGTCCTCGATTTCTTGTTCTCTATGCCGGCTTGTCGAGCTCCGTGATCTTTCAAACTATTCTCCACACTCCACTCTCCGTCGCTGCTCTTTTCCGTTTAAGCCCTTCTCGCCTGACTCCGCCGGCCCCTTCCTGATGTTCACTCTCACGTAGGCAGGGAGGACACGGTTCAATCACGACACTGCAGCCTCCGATCTTCCTTGCTTCCCGTCTGGTTGTCAGCTACCACAGCTTCGGGTCAGCCATTGAAAGGCTGACTTCACACGCGTTGGTTTGACAGAGCCGCCCGGTTTTTGCGAGAAGTGTTTGCACTTCACTTTCTCGCTCACCCGACTCTCTCTATTGTCCGCGGGGCTCTCCAGGACCCGTGCCCCTGAAGGGATCCCCAAAACGCGGTGACAAACGGTGTTGAGGAGTGGCGATCACTCACTCAGCACCATGTCGCTGCAGCTCGCCAACCGGAAGTCCCGGTGGTATACAAATTCAATAAAAATAAAAAATAATAAATAAATAAATAAAAAGTAGCTAGACATTTGGATTTATTGACTCTGTATACCCAATACTAATTGTATTTATTGTATTTATTAACTTTGTTAAGTAGACTTTTTAATAATTTTGTTTTTCTCCATTAGATTTATGAATAGTTATTGTATTTATTCTACCTATTGTATTTATTGTATTTAATACTTACTACTTATTGTAGTTACTATCTATTACTAGTACTATTTATGGATATTTAATAATATTTACCAATATTTATTCAGAGATAGAATCATATATACTAGAAGGAAATTAACTTAATACATAGGAATATATAACTCTCAGCCTGTCAGGGCTGACCTGGCTGGAACTACAATAAAACCAACACGACACGACCACAATGGTAGCTGGAGCTGTGTCTTTCATCCGTTACCGGCAAGCCACAGAACTCAGTGAAAATGCAATAAGACATGTGAAGTCAGCGCTGGGAGCTTCATTGATGAGCTGCATGAACACCGCCGGGGCCCCTTGCAGCCCAAATGGCATCACCTGGAACTGGTAGCTCCCTAATGGACAGTTGAATGTGGTTTTCCACTCATCACCCGGTCGGATTCTGACCCAATAATATGCCTCCTGTAAATCCAACTTGGTAAAAAAACGGCCCTTCGCAAGGGTCACTAACAGGTCTTTCATCAATGGTAAGGGGTAGAGATGTTTCACACAAACACCATTGAGATCCAGGAAATCAACACAAAGTCGTAACCCGCCATCTTTTTTTTCCTGAAACAGTACAGGTGCGGCTAACCAGGACCTACTGGGCTTAATAAAACCCCTTGCCAGGTTCTTATCTATATACCTTCTTAACTCAGTCATTTCTTGTAGCATCATCGAATACATCCGGGGTTTTGGTAACCTTGCCCCAGGTATCAATTCGATGGCGCAGTCTGTGGGCCTATGAGGGGGCAAGTGCTCGCATTCTGCTTTACTGAATACATCCACCAGATCAGCATAAACCTGAGGGAATGTGGGGTCCTGGGTGGCTTGACACACAGGCTTATCACAGGTTACAGACCCCTCCGCCCACCCCCATTTGTGTGGTGGTGGATTGGGGTCAGTGGCTATCCGTAGTTTCCGGAACCCCCCCTCCCACCATATCTGTTGTGGTCCGCCAGCAACCTGAGGAGCTAGCAGCAGAGTTGGACAGCGATGAGGCTGAGGAAGAACATGGGCCAGTCCTGGAGGCTGGGGAAAGCCCGGATGAGGGCTCTGCGTCAGAGGCAGAGATGGGGCCAGGGCCATCGGGGAGTGAGGTTCAGACTCCAGAGCCTCCAGAGACTGATAGGAGTGAGGCAGAGGAACAGGAGGAGCCTGTTCCTAATGCACGCATGAGAAGAGCTGCCAGAAGGCAAGAGCAGCTCAAGCAAAGAGGACAACTCGGGAGTAGGGCCAAGAGATGATTGGCCCCTCCCATAAGGCTTAAAACAGACCAGCAACGGCATTTGGGCTTTGCCGGAAAACAACGTTAGTAGCTTCGCCTTCTTCTTCGTCTATGTCTTGTATTTATTTTTGTATCTGTGACTTCTGAACGTTTGCCAATAAAGGCCTTTGGCAGTTTGCCTAATTGGACAAGGTTTGCGATAGGACTGAGGAATTTGTGTTGGGAGGAATTTGCTTTAATTTAGTTGAACGACGCTGGGAATGAAGTAATTCTCAGCTGTTCGAATAAAGTTTGTTTGTTTTTTCACTGACTGATTTTCCTATTTACTTGGGCCTGGGTCACAACAGTTTGTTTTCCGGCCCACGAGGATAAGTATCCACAAACCTTTATTACAATGGAGGAGCTCTGTGCCATGAACGCACGGCTTCAGCAGCAAGTAACTTTGTTATCTGCACAGATGGCTCAGCTCCAAGCTCCTGCTTCTCCCCCTCCCCATAGAAGATGTCATGTCGCTGTGCCAGATAAGTTTGACGGTACTCAAGCCATGTTTCCTGCTTTTATGGGACAATGCCAGATTTTTATCAGCCTGCGAGCGGAGGACTTCCCCACTGACCAGGATAAAGTGGGGTTTCTACTCAGCCTGCTCTCCGGCTCTGCAGCTCGCTGGGCCATGCCCCTGCTGGTCCAGGCTAGTCCTCTGTTGGACGATTTCAGGGGGTTTTGTGAACATCTCTGACTCATGTATGAGGACCCCATCAGATTGCAGACAGCTTCTAGAGGACTGAAGACCTTGAAGCAGGGCCGGAAACCACTGCAGGAATATATCAGTGAGTTTCGGCTGCTTAGCCAGGATTCAGCCTGGAATGAGGCGGCCCTCATGGATGCATTCCAGGATGGCTTATCAGAGGAGTTGCAGGATGAGCTGGTCCGGGTTGATATCCCTCCGACCCTCAATGCATTGGTACATCTGTGCCTGAGGATTGATGCCCGGTTGCAGATAAGGACCAGTCGCCATGCCTGCCAGGAGTCCCATGTGGTTCCAGTCCGGCGTGAGACCCCGGCCCCACAGGAGGTGCCCATGGAAATAGGTGCAGCCAGACCCCGTCTGTCGGTGGCCAAGAAAAATAGACGACGATCAGGGGGGTTGTGTTTTTATTGCGGGGAACCCGGGCACATAGCGGCCTCTTGCCCAAAGAAGCGACAAGGGGAGTTGGCTCCTGGGCCTGCCCCAAAGCCACAGAAAACCCTGTCGGGAAACGCCCTGAGCCTGATCTAAAGGAGACCCTGGGTCGGGCACTCACCAATACCAAGGAACGCCCAGCGGACGTAGAGCCCGGACACCCCCCCCCCCCGGCATTTGATTTTGGCAGCAAAAGTCTTCTTTTTTTATTATTGAATTTCTTGGCCAACAGTCTGCAGGGGATTCCGGCTCATGCCTTGGTGGACTCTGGAGCTGCAACCAATTTCATGGATGAGGCCTTTGTAGCCAAATATGCAGTCCCTCAGTGTCCATTGGATCCTCCCATGCTCATGGAGACCATTGATGGCCGGGTGCTTCTGTCTGGGCCTATTACGGCCATCACACAACCCTTGCGCCTGACCATCGGGTCTCATGAGGAGGCCATTCAGTTTTATATCACCTCCGGCCTGCATTTTCCCATGGTTTTGGCCTTGGCTTGGCTCCGGACACACGACCCGCAGATCTACTGGTCCCAGAACTTCATCTCTTTTCCAAGCCTGCAATGTGTGGACCACACCCGCCAAGTCTGCGCAGGCCAGCTGCTGAGTCCAACCGGGGTGTCCTTGACTTCCGACCTCCAGGATTTTGTGGATGTTTTCAGTGAGCAGGAGGCGGACCAATTGCCACCGCACCGGCCATACGACTGCCCCATTGATTTGATTCCAGATGCGCCACTCCCAGTGGGGCATTTGTATTCGATGTTGGACCCTGAGTTGGCCGCGTTACAGGACTTTGTGGATAAGAACCTGGCTCGGGGTTTTATCCGGCCCTTGTCGTCGCCATTGTCCGCCCCGGTCCTCTTCGTGAAAAAAAAGACTGGAGACTTGCGGCTTTGTTGCGACTACCGCAAGTTAAATGCCATCACAGTGCGCAACTGGTATCCTCTGCCCCTTATTCCCGAACTTTTGGAACGGCTTCGAGAGGCTACCGTGTTCACTAAATTGGACTTGCAAGGGGCTTATAATCTTGTTCGGATCTGTCCTGAGGATGAATGGAAGACAGTGTTCAGCACCTGTTACGGACATTTTGAGTATACAGTCATGCCGTTTGGGCTGACCAATGCTCCTGCCGTCTTCCAACATTTCATGAATGACATTTTTAGGGACCTCTTGGACAAGTTTGTCATCATTCACTTGGACGACATTCTGATCTACTCTCCTTCCCGGGAGAGTCACCAACAGCACCTCCGCCTGGTCCTGCAACGTCTTCGGGAGCATCATCTGTATGCTAAACTGGAGAAATGCCAGTTTTTCCAGTCCACCATCGAGTTCCTGGGACATCGCATCTCTCCCGAGGGCATTGCCATGGAGCCGAGCAAGGTGGAGTCTTTATGTAGTTGGCAACCTCCTCGACGAGTGAACCTCCTCTGCGTCAGAGGCAGAGATGGGGCCAGGGCCATCGGGGAGTGAGGTGCGGACTCCAGAGCCTCCAGAGACTGATAGGAGTGAGGCAGAGGAACAGGAGGAGCCTGTTCCTAATGCACGCATGAGAAGAGCTGCCAGAAGGCAAGAGCAGCTCAAGCAAAGAGGACAACTCGGGAGTAGGGCCAAGAGATGATTGGCCCCTCCCATAAGGCTTAAAACAGACCAGCAATGGCATTTGGGCTTTGCCGGAAAACAACGTTGGTAGCTTTGTCTTCTTCTTCGTCTACGTCTTGTATTTATTTTTGTATCTGTGACTTCTGAACGTTTGCCAATAAAGGCCTTTGGCAGTTTGCCTAATTGGACAAGGTTTGCGATAGGACTGAGGAATTTGTGTTGGGAGGAATTTGCTTTAATTTAGTTGAACGACGCTGGGAATGAAGTAATTCTCAGCTGTTTGAATAAAGTTTGTTTGTTTTTTCACTGACTGATTTTCCTACTACTTACTTGGGCCTGGGTCACAACAATAACGTGGGACCCCATTTGTCCATCCATGCTAAACCTAGTATCAGGGATTCATTCATTGTGGCTACTACAATGAATCAGATGAGTTCCCAATGTTCCCCTATCTCTAGCTGGACCGGTTCCGTGGCATGGGTAGCTGGCGCCCCCCCTCCAGAATCGAGCCGTCTACCTGCTCAAATCTAATGGGCCTCACCAGTCTTCTTACCGCTATACCCAGCTCATCTTTTGATTGATGAGACACCGAGTACACCCTGAGTCAAGTAACGCCCCATATCGGGCCCCTTTTTGTGTGTGTAATTCCCTTAACATAACTGGGATGGTGAAAGGATGAATTGGTTTGGTTACCATTGGATCCTCGGATTCATTGTTATCACTGTCGTACGTCACCAGTGGTGCCTTTGCTGTTGCTGGGAAACCCTCCTGCTGGGTCATTGGGGCGGTGTTCACTGGCATTGTGTGAACTAACCCTCGAGTCCGGGAGATTGCCGAGGTCGACTCAAACTCTTCCCAGGCGTTCCTGCAGGCACAAGGGGTTTTGATAGCTGTTTTGGACCCGGCATTGTACATTCCGTCGCCCTATGACCCAAGAGGTTGCACGGAAAGCAACGTAGCGATGGCCGGCTGGGCTGTGCCGTGAAAGTTGAGGTGCCAGGACCTGGACGGGCCATGCTCTGGGTCAGCAGCCAGTCAGCAGCCTTCCGGGGTCTGGGACCCACCTCCCCTCTGGGCCTGAACTCCCGAAACCCGGTGTCCAAGTCCACGGCCGCGTGAAACCAGTCTTGTAGTCGATGTGGGAGACCCCGGTATATGCAAGCCTGCCGGATATCGCGGTCCAGGCCACGTTGAAATTGCTGCACCAGCATACGTTCTGGCCAAGTGCACAGTCTACCGGCGAGTCGACGGAATTTATGAACATATTCCCTCACTGTCCAGCCCCCTTGCTTCACTGCCATTAACTCCCCTTCTACTTGTTGGGTACAGGACCCACCCTTGAAACGGGCCCTCAATGCCTCCAGGAATAGGCCCGGGTCTGCTAACTCCTTGGTGTGTTCTGAGTGGAGGTCGGCTACCTATTCTGCAGCTTTGCCCTCCAGCACAGCCGTCACCGCAACCACCATCTCCCATTGTGATGGATACAGTCGGGCGTAATAGTCTAGGTGGCTAATGGCTTGACTGATGAATAATGCCACCCAGTCCGGGTCACCATCATAAGATCTTTGCAGAGGTGGGGGCCCCCATGACACTTGTGGAGGGACCCAACCAGGACCCCAAGCAGGCCCTGGGACTGAAGGTCTCTGGCCTATGACTGGAGGTGGGGTATCTGCTTGTTAAAATCCTGGATGAAGTCTCTGCCCCGGGGCCTTGTGGACCCAACTGTGGTAGCCACATGGGTTGCACTTTCAGGGGGTCCCATAAGATCAGCCAAGGATGCCCCCGGTGCCCACAGTCCCAACTGAGCTGGGCTGTGGGAGTGCCTGGCTGTGTTGTCCAGTCTCAGCTTCGGGCTTGCCAGATGGAAACGTGTCTCTGCATCTGCTCCCACCTTGTGAGTCGGCCATGATTGCGCCTGCTCTTGTCCTGCTTCCCATGGTTGCCATGAAGGGAAGCTAGCCTCCCCGAACCTCTCACGCAACACATCCATGGTGGTGCTGCCAGGGACAGTGGAATAACTCCACTCGCCATCATCCCCCGTTAATCACCTCTCCATTCATGCAAGTGGCCCTTTGGGCGTGGTGGTGTTGGAGGCCTCATCGCAGAAGTCCCGGTAACTGCCGAACTGTGCCACCATTCCCCTTGTCCCGAGCCAGCCCCTGTCTGAGCCTCCGCTGGCTGCCCTCCAGCTTGGGCTTCTCTCACTTTCGGCCGCACCACAGGCTGCAAACACTCCCCCAGTACCTCAGGCGTCGGTACTGTGGTCTCCTCCTCCGTCACCATCTCGGGTACCTCCAGCTCAGTGCCGTCCGCCATTACAGACTCCAGCCGTCCCTTCCAGAACGGAACAGTGATCAGCGAGCAGAGGAAACTTTTGAAAAGAAATGGAGCGCTGACTTTCTCCCAGCCTGTCAGGGCTGACCTGGCTGGAACTACAATAAAGCCAACACGACATGACCACAATGGTAGCTGGAGCTGTGTCTTTATTTCATCCGTTACAGGCAAGCCACAGAATTCGGTGAAAATTCAATAAGACATGTGAAGTCAGAGCTGGGAGCAGCCGCCTTCCAGCGCTGTTTTTATCCCCCATTCTCCATCCCCAATTATCTGGCTTTTGTTCTCCTAAATATCCAATTACCCAACCATCAATTACCCAATTATCCTACAGCGTCCCCCCCCCCCCCGGCAGCTAACATCTGGCATAGATGACTAAGGAGTATGTCAGGCTATTTCCCCAGCGGCCTTCCAGGCCAGTTTTCAGCCAAGAGGTGCATGGGCTCTTCGATGTCTCCCACGATCCAGGACATGTGCTGGTAGGTCACACCTCTGCCAGGTATTGCTGCCTTCGCCTCCACTACTCCCGCGTTGTCCCCCCTCAATTGTGGCGAGCCCGAGGACTGGGCTCGACAATAACATATAATACAAACTAGATTAACAAAACTGGATGGTAATTTGGGAGAATATATATAAAATTCTACAACATAAAATTATAAGAGAGATGACCACTATTACAACCCTGAAAACAGGAAAAAAAGCCATACCATCAATCCCAACATCGACTGCATCTCCATTGAATCAAAGATTAATTAAAGGAATGCTCACCACCGAAAAATTGAACGCCACTCCAAACATGCAGTTGATGCAATCTACGCTATTAACAATACAAGAAACGATGGCAAAACTCCAGGAAGATATGACAAAAAACCATAGAGAAATTAAATCAGAACTAAAGTTAGAAATGGGAGAGATGAAGACTGAGATAAACAAATTGGATGATAGAATGGGCTCAATCCAAGAAGCGATTCAGAAAAACAAGGAAAGAATAAAAAATATTGAAAATAGAACAGAGGAAACTGAGAAAAAGCTAGAAATGGTAGATTGGAAAATGATTGCACTGAATAAGGAGTTAGAAGAGTCTTTGACACATTTAGAGATGGACCAGGCCTCCTTTTTCCTGAGGTACCAGAATGTTATGGAGACAAAGGAAGAAGATCCAGGGATGCTGATGGCAGATCTAATTGCAGAAGCCCTTCTAAGGGAAAAGCAAGAGATCATAAATGAATTGGTCAATGTGTATAGGGTCTATACAAGTTACGCTAGACGTCACAAACTCCCTAGGGAAGTTCACATAAGATTTGCCCGCAAGAAAGTGAGAGGCACTATATACAAGATTACAAGGGAGGAACTGATGACATATAAAGGGAAAGAAATTATCACTTTGAAACAAATCCCTAGGAGGGTTCGCGAACAACGGAGGGATTACTGCTTCTTAGCGACCCAATTAAACAAAAGGAATATACGGTTCCGATGGATTACCCCAGAGGGAATGTTAGTCTCCTGGAACGACAAAAAGATCAAAATTGATAGTATGGGGAAACCCCAAGAACTTTATGACCAGCTAGTTGGCTCAGAGGAAGAATATAGCAGCAGGGAGGAATTGGAATCAGCCAGCTAAGATGAACAACGACAGGAGACTCAAGAGAAAGACCGAGAGGATAGAAATAAAGAGGAGAAGGAACACCGAGAAGAAGAGGGGGTAAGAACAAGGATTCAAAGAAGGCAGTGAGTGGCACAAAATTGAGAATGGAAGAGGAACTGAAACAAATATCGCTAAAAGTGAATTGCTTAAACTCACCGTCCAAAAGAAGACAGATATTCTCAAAATTAGTTAAACAAAAAGTAGATATTGTGTGCCTCCAGGAGGTACACATTAAAAAACAAGATTAAAAATATTTACAATATAATAAACGGGAAATTTTACTCAACATTAGCAGAAGAAAAAAAAGGAGGAGTGGTGGTATACATCAAAGAGGGGATAGACATATGGAGAATTCGAAACCCAGAAGAAACAAAATTCACCTTTATTCTAATCCCCACAGGTCCTGGTCAAGAATTGACATGGCCTGGATAAATGGAGACTTAGTTAAAGATGTTGAAACAGTAGAGATTATGACAAATACCTGGGCCGACCACAATCCACTCAAAATAATATGGAAAGGACAAAAAAGGAAGAAAGGTAGATGGACACTGAATCCACAAATTTTAAAAGAAAAAGAATATATTCAAAAGATTTTAAAAGTATTGGAATTATTTTTTAAAAACAACAAGAAACACCACACCTCATTACAAAATCACTGGGATACCACGAAAGCATATTTAAGGGGGATTACAATAGCATATATTGCAAAAAGAAATAAAGATAAGTGGAGAGATTATAACATACTGTCCGAGGAAATTAAAAAGTTAGAAAATCAACTACAGATAGATCCTGGGGATGAACAAACTAAAAATAAAATGGCCCTAGTTAAACATAAATTGAATATTTTGGACCAAAAAGAATTGGCAAGAAATTTAAAATTCGCAAAACAAAATTACTTTGAAAATGCTAATAAACCAGGGAGGTGGCTGGCCTATCAATTAAAAAAGGAAAGAGAAAAAAGAATAATACATCAGCTACAGGATGAAAATGGAACCGTGGAAAGTAATATGGAGAAGAAAAAGAAAATTACACAAGAATTTTTTGAAAGGCTTTATAGACAGGAAGAAATAGTACAGGGGAAAATAAATGATTATTTGAAGGAAGAAACTGCATTTTCATTGATAGAAGAAGAAAGGGAAGTACTAAATAAGGAAATAACATTATCCAAACTTAAAGAAGCAATTCGGAAACAAAAAAGTAATAAGACCCCGGGACCAGATGGGTTGCCAGGGGAAATTTATTTATTTTTTTTTTTACAAATTTTTTTATTAATTAAAAAGTACAAACAAACATAAATACAACAATACAACATACAAAACAGACAAACGTCAATCAAGTCTTATGACTTACTCTTAAAGCTATCACATCGGTAGACTGTTTTTCCTATTTTTATCTATGTATCTATATATTTATATAAAGTATAAATCTATGAAAATTTTCATATTTACATGTAAAACATTGTAATACGTTCCATATTTAAATTGTTACATTCCTTAATTGGTACTCAAGCTTTTGTCTCTAAATTAACCTCATTCTTTTGTGTCCCTGCCAGGGGAAATTTATAAACACTTAGGAGATTAGATAGAATTACTACTATTGGAAATACATAATGAAGTCTTGAGAGACGCAAAGCTACCAGAATCATGGAAAGAGACACATATTACCCTGATCCCTAAAAAAGGCACTGACAACAAACAAATTAAGAATTATAGACCAATCTCACTGTTAAATTTGGATTATAAAATATTTATGAATATTATGGTGGAACGGATAAAAAAAATACTAAATGAGAAGATACAAACAGACCAAAATGGATTTCTTCCCATGAGACAAATTAGAAATAATACTAGAATAGTAATTAATATACTGGAATACTATGAGGCACACCCAGAGAGACAAGTGGCGCTTGTCTTTCTGGATGCTCAAAAAGCATTTGATAATGTGAATTGGGAATTTATGGTCCAACAAATTAAAGCCATGAAATTTGGAGATAAATTTGAAAAGATGATTGAGTCGATTTACTCTATGCAAAAGGCAAGGGTAATAATAACTGGGGAGACCACAAACCTATTAAAGATAATGGAATAATAAAGATATTATTGCAAGAGATAGAGAAATATGGGGAGGTCACAGGCCTTAAAATTAACAAAGAAAAAACTGAAATGTTAGTCAAGAATTTAACGGAGAAACAAAAGAGAGAACTCGAGGAAAGAATGGGGCTTCAAACTGTAAAAAAAGTGAAATATCTAGGTGTTTGGCTAAGAGCAAGATGCTCAACATTAAAAAAGGATAACTACACGAAATTAACACAACAAATAGGGAAAGATTTGAAAAGATGGGGAAAGTTACAGCTGTCACTATTAGGGAAAATTGCAACAATTAAAATGAATATTTTGCTAAAATTGCTCTATTTATTCCAAACAATCCCCATAAAACTAGACAAGAATTTCTTTAAAGAATTAAATAACTATGAAGTTATGAAGCGAACTATGAAGCGAGGATAAAATTAACTTCACTGCAGGATAGTAGAAGCAGAGTGGGCTTTGTACTCCCCGCATGGGAGACTTATAATAAAACAGGAAGTTTGGTTTGGGTGAGGGAATGGATAAATGTAAAGAACAGGAGACTTTTAACATTGGAAGGACACAACATTCAGATAGGGTGGCATGCTTTCATATGGAACGCCAGAAACAAGAAACATTTATATTTTTATAGACATACATTGCGAGATTCGCTGATACAGACTTGGGAGGGAATCAGGAAGAAGCACTATTTTAAAATACTGGGCTGGCTATCCACTATGGAGGCAATGATCCACCCTAATACATTAGACATTGGTAAGATGGTAAAATATAACAAAATTCTGGATAATGGGAAGATTGAAATCCAACCAAGAATTAAAGGAGCAGGGAATAATTATAAATTATAAATAATTATAATTATAAATTATAAATTATCTCCAGCTACAATCGAGATACAAAAAAGATTTAGAGGAATTTGGATTTGAACCGAATTTAACACAACTAGACAAATTATTAACAGGCCCGGAAGAGAAATTACTATCTAAAATATATAATTATTTATTAAACTTTGATTTGGAATAGGAAATCATAAAGGGACCAATGATAGCATGGGCTAAAAATGTGGGACATAATATTGAGTTAGAAGATTGGGAAAAAATCTGCAAGAAAAATTATACATTAACAAAATCCGCCGCATATAAAGAAAATCAGCATAAAATGTTCTATCGGTGGCACTTAGCCCCAACAAGACTCGCAAAAATGTATCCCAATCTAAACCCTAATTGCTGGAAATGTAAAAAAACGCAAGGTACCTTTTTTCATGTATGGTGGCTTTGCCCAGAAATAAAAAAATACTGGATTAAAATACAAAAATGGCTAAATGAAATTACGCATTGCCAAATAGAATTGAAGCCTGAATGGTTTCTTCTGGGGATTATTAAAGGAAAATATCCAAAAAGGATTAGATATCTGATCATTCATATCACTACAGCAGTGAGAATTGTACTCGCACAAGCTTGGAAAATGTCCACTATACCAACAGATTGTGTAATAATCCAGAAATAGACAAATTTACTATATAATTAAATAATAAGGAAGACTCAGAATATTGGTATCAATGGATAGAAAATAAAAATAGGAAATATATAGATCAAAATAAGACATAAATTGTATTTACACATACTTGATCAAGTAGGAATATCTGGGAATATATGAATAGAGTTAAGATTTGTGTACTGTCAGAATGATGTTGAATTGTACAATTATTATGGACGTATTTTCATTACAGATGTATTTGTATTTGAATATTTTAAACTTTAATAAAGGTTCTTTGAAAAAAAATTTTTTTTTAAAAGAGTGCTGTGCCTGCCACGGTCCTCAGGCATGCTGGCCAGCCCAAGGCCACTGTGTCAATCTGCTTGCTGAAGTAAGCCACTGGTCTATGCCAACTACTGTATGCCTATTTTTTTTTTTTTTTATTGAAAAAGTTTTTCGAATACAAGTTTTTCCCCCTTTTCCTCCCTTCTTCCCTAACCCCCCCCTCACCACCCATCCCCCCCCTGTGACTTCTTCTTCACAACAATAAACTAATTCATAATTAATTACATAATATTTTACCATGCCCTTACTACTCCTCAAAATACTGACCCTTAGCATAATGTTCTTATAACTCCGCTTTTCTCCGCTTTTCACAATCTACCCTTTTTCTCCTCCCCCAAACTTATAAAATAATATTATTATTACAACAACATGACCTTTACTTTTATATATATTAATTTAACATTTCAAAGCAGCCTTCTCCAAATTTAACATTTATTCAGTTCTATCCAATTCTTCCACTCCCCGAAATATATAACTTAAAAATCCTTTTTCTTAAACTAATCAATCACTAAACTAACCTATTTCAACCCAGTTTCCTGCAAGATTACCATGCACTACAATTCTAAATATAATCCACTGCCCACTCTGCTAAAATATACATATGTCTATATATACGTTCCATTTTATAAAAAAAAGAAAAGACAATAACTTTAAATTTATAATTCATTTAGTATCTTCTTTGATGTCTTTCCACTAGATTGTTAAATCCGTCATCCATAATAGGGTAACATAGCATCCTGGTGCAACAGTTTATTCAAAATCTTCAGTCATCTTCTGCCCCCATCAATAATGAATATCCTCATGTATATATAAAAGTAAAAACAACCACCCGAGTGACATTATAATTATATTCCATATAGTTGTAATTGTGGTTTTCATCAGGATTATAAATCCCCATCATCTTAGTGGGTAACAGCCAGATCTTCTGCATGCCCCAGCATGACTCTCTTGCCTTGTAACTCAAAATAGATATAATATATTTATCGGTAAAAGAAATCCAAAATAGATAGTTCAAATCCAACGGTGTAAGGCTCTTTCCACATCCCAAAATCACGGCATTGCAGAGATCTGCCACTTTCCTCAAGATAGTATTAAACAATAATTCGCCACCAATATCTTTTCACATATTCATTTATTTATTTTTTTTAAAATCCCTGGCTTCACTGTTGCTTGGTTTAGAAACTACTATTTCTACGAGATCTGTTTCTTTTCTTTTTCTTTTGCGGGTTGCATTTCCATCCAGATTTCCTTCCTACAAGTTGTGTATCAGCTATTCGGTTGTCATTCTGCTTTGTAGATTGATCTTGTTGGTTTTGTTTTATTATCTCATATGTCTTATCCATCACTTGTATATCAATTAATTGATTTACGCACTTGTCTGTAGGTTGATAGTTCATCACATTACCTAATTTTTGAGTTAGGACCCCAGCAGCAATTCCCTTTTGCTCATGAACAAACAACGTGAAGGGCTGGGATGGGTTTGGCAGTCCCAGGGCAAGAGGGCTTGTGAGTTTTTTTTTTTTTTTTTAATTTGATTTATATGCCGCCCTTCTCCGAAGACTCAGGGTGGCTTACAATGTGCTCAGCACATTGTTCCTGCTTAATATCATTCCCGCTTAATATCATTCAAAAGCATTCTGGCACTACTGTGTCCATTCAAACACCTCCCGGTCACTTCCCCTCGATGCCTCAAAGAGGTTTGGCCATGAGGCCAAAATTAGGGACCCAAATCCTACAAAAGTCAGCCATCCCCAGGAATCCTCTCAACTGCCATCTGTTTTCAGGTGGTTTCAACCTACAGATTGCTTCCCTTCTGGGGGCCAATAAAGTCTGTTGTCCTTGGGAAACACCATAACCCAGATATTTCACCTTCTGAGCAATCTGCGCCTTTTCAGCCGAGACACGGTAACCACAAGTCCCAAACCAATTTAACAAATCCACAGACCTTGCACACATGGTCCTCTGGTGCTTGCCCCCAGCAACAAATCTTCCGCATAGTGCAACAGGGAATATTCTCTCACCCACTCAGGCTTATATAAATCAGCTGCCAAACACTGTCCAAAAATGGTTGGGCTGTTTTTGAATCCCTGTGGCAGTCGGGTCCAGGTATACTGGGAGGTGACCCCAGTTTCAGTGTCCCTCCATTCAAAAGCGAAAATGGGCTGTGACTCCTCAGCCAGAGAGATGCAAAAGAAGGCATCTTTCAAGTCAAGTACTGTGAACCAAGCATCCTGTGGGTTGATTTGACCCAACAAGGTGTAAGGAATTGGGACAGCTGCATGTAAGCTCATAGTATTCCGATTAAGGAGCTCTGGTGGCTCAGCAGACTAATTAACATCCACTTACATCTGCTGCCTGCAATTACTGCAAGTTCAAATCTCACCAGGCTCAAGGTTGACTCAGCCTTCCATCCTTTCTAAGGTAGGTAAAATGAGGACCCAGATTATGGGGGCAATAAGATGACTTTGTATAAGTATACAAAAGTATGAAGGCTATTGCTTAACGCATTGTAAGCCGCCCTGAGTCTCCGGAGAAGGGCGGCATATAAATCAAATTAAAAAAAAAAACCAGCCTTAAATCCAAAACCATCCTAAAGGAGCCTTCTTGACTGGTAGGACAGGAGTATTCCAAGGTGAAGAAATGGGTCTAATTAATCCCCACTGAAGAAACATCTTTACCACTGGCTCTAGTACCAATCTTGCCCCTCTCTTTATGTCATATTGTCTAATGTTTGCAATTTGGCTTCCTGGTTTTAAAGGGATTGACACTGGTTGTACGAACAGTGCCTTTCCTGGCTCCCCGTCTGCCCAAGGCCAGGGTTTCATAGCCTGCCTGACTTCTATAGGCACCTGGTCTGTTTTTACATCTGACAAAGCCATCAGCCTCCATGAGGTTTCAGGTGGCATTTTCATTATGATTTTCCCATCCTTGAAAGTTACAATTGCCTGGAGTTTGGTTAACAAACTGCGTGCGGCAGTGCCGAAAACCAGTGTGCACATGTGCACTGGCTAGCTGATTGTCGGGTACCCATGCAAGCCAGAACCCGGAAGTTCGGCTTTTCCAGAGCGTGGCCCTGATGAGCGCACGCATGTGCACGATGTTTCTGTGAAAGGTTTGCCATCACTGATATAGAGAAACTGGTGGGTCAGGAATGTCTTACCAACTTTACATTCCAGAGGCTGAAGAAAAGGAGCTGCCACTGTGGCTCCTGATGCTCCTATTACTATGAGGTTGTCAGCATTTGGTTTTGTTAGCATTTTATTTACAACAGATCTACTTGCACCGGTATCAAGCAACATTTTACAATGCTTTTCCTCTATTAGAACTTCCACCAAGGGTTCGGGGCAGGGGTGAAATGTTCTCAGTTCAGACTGGATCAGGCAATCCGGTAGCGATGGGCAGGTAGTTCGGAGAACTGGTAGCAAAAATCCCTCCCCCCCCGCCCATGCCGACCCAATCGCCCAGTCCCCACTTGCCAGCTTGCTGCTTCTTTCAGGCTTGCTCGCTTTTCCTGCCTTGCTTCGGCTGCTGCAATCCATTGCATCAGTTAGCAACTCAATCTGCCTGCCTGCAATCAATCCAATCGGTGAGCAACTCAATCTGCCTGCCTGCCTGCCTTGTGCCTTCAATTTGGTAAGTAACTGGGGTTTGTTTTTGTTTTTTGGAGCTTTAAAAAAAATAGCTAATTGGAGTTTTTTTTAAGGAGTTTTATTTTTTTTTAGACATAGCAATTTAAAGTTAAGGAAGTTTTAAATTTAGCTGCTGTTATCTAAAAATATAAATAAAATAAAATAATAAAATAAAATCTTTGTGCAGCTTTCTAAGATTTGGTGTGTTTCTGTAGTGTTTCACTCTAACTACACAAACACACAAAATCTCACAAAGCTGTATGTGGCATTTTGTGTGGAAAAAGTGTGAAAGTTGGTTTTGAGCTTTTTGTGGCTCTGTGAGGTTCCTGCTTGTTGCAGGGGCCAATTTGGGTCAAGTGCAGCTGCTTTCACATTATGTGTGAGTCAGTTGTGTTGTGTTGTGTTGTGTGTGTGTAAAGTGTAAAAGTTGGTTTTTGGTACCTCTTATTTTGTGTACTTTATTATTTTTATTATTTATTATTACTGGCCACGCCCACCTGGTCACCTGACCACCAAGCCACACCCACCAATTAAGACACGCCCACAGAACCAGTAGGGAAAATTTTTAGATTTCACCCCGGTTCTGGGGTTGGGGAGGTGACTTCTCCCCTCACCTGGCCCTTTCAGTCTTCTTCATCTACCACTGCTAAGAGTGTTGGACACTCATTTTTCCAATGCCCTTCCTGTCCACAACGAAAGCATTGGTTAGACCCCGGGGAGGGGCGCCCTCGGTTCCTTGCCTTGCCTCTGACCGGGCCTGGAATTCTAATTACCAACCCCCCACCCCCACAAACCACCTCCTCATACAATTCTTCCAGCAGTTGTCCCCCTGGCCTCCCCTCTATCCTGTCTAAGGGCCTCAGCGAGGAAAATTGCATTTCTTCTTGCCTTTTGCATTTCTTTCTTTTCTTCTGTTTGGACCCGATTAGTATACACTTTGTATGCTAATTCCACAAGTTCAGTGGTCATCTTCCCGGGGGGGGGGTCAGTCTTCTGTAACTTGGCCCTAATGTCATCTGCAGACTGCCCAATGAAAATCATATTCAGCATTCTCTGAGTTTCCTCTGCCTCGGGATCTAAGTCAGTATACTGCCTAAAGGTTTGATAAATGTGTTCTAGGAATTCCCCTGGATTTTCATCCTTTTTCTGTTGAATTTGGTAGACCTTCCCCAAGTTCTTAACCTTTGGGACCCCCTGTTTTGAGTCCTAACAAAACCAAGGTCCGATAGTTCTGTAGCCGAATGGACTGAGGTTCCCAATCTGGTTTCTCCAGTTGACATGTCCAGTCCGGATCTGTTGCATGATCCTTCTGCAAAGCCTTATCCATGGTTTGCCTCACCATCCTTCTTTCTTCTGGGGTTAACAAAATTTCCATCAGACTTTGTATGTCTGCCCAAGTAGGCTGGTGAGTTTGGAAAATGGATGCAAAAAGGGCATGCATATGATCTGGACTCTATAATTAGGAGTTTGATTTTTCCAGTTATACAGGTATAAACCAATACCTTACGTGACTCCCCCTCAGCACCTCCCAATAGTTTCCCTTAGGGGCAATTGGAATTCTGGCTCGACTGCTCCCTTGGACCAGGTGTGTGGTCCGGTTGATACTGGGGAAGCCAAACCTGTCCCCTCAGGTATCTCTTTGGTCTCCTTCCTCCTGGCCCCACCTACTGGGACCATCCTTCCTGACCGGTATCCGATTCCTCCTTCTATCTCCCTGGTCCCCCTACCCCCTCAGCGCCAGCCACTTCATGCCAAGGATACACAGGTGGAGGGCACTGGAGGGTAAAGTTTCCTGGGGGCCATTCGTCCTCCACATGTTCCATAAGAACTGTGGAAGGGGTACTAGGTTTCTTGATTGTCCCTTTTTTTTCTCCAGACATTAGCATCACTTTACACCCACATTCTTCTAATAACATAGGACTGTTGGATAGTTTAGTAAAAAGGTCCAGGTATTGTATCTCTGTCTCTTTTTTTTTCAAAACTGTTTTTAATTCCCTGATCAGATGACCGTCCACTGACCCTTGTGGGGGCCAGAAGTCACCTGGTCGTGACAATTTCTCATGGGGCCACACTGACATACAATAACTTGACAGAACAGCTTTCATGCCAAATTCCCCCACCACCTAGTTCCTGGAAATTTGTTAAAATACATCCTAAGGGACTGTCCATGGGCAATGACGGCAGAGACCCTGATTTTGCTGTTTCCCCTTTAGATTCACTGTTGTCTGAATCTTTACCCGTTTGCCTTGTCTCCTGAAGTTTTATTACCCATCCTTGTGACTATTTCTCAGGGGTCTTCCTAAGAGTGTTGTATTCCTTCCACCCTGGACATCACACCCTAAGACCTCTGGTGGCATCCCCCGCAATAGTCTCACCTCGTCCTGTAGCTGGTCAAGTTCAGCCACGCAACCTGAGGAAGCCTGGTTTTTGTTTCCAATGTCTTCCTCCACGATGAAATTGTCCACACCTTGATTTTTCTGGGCTTCGACCTTTGAGTCCCACACTGTCCAAGGACTTATTCCAGGGCCAAGTCCAAAAGTAGGCAGCTTATGGTCATACACTCTATCTTTCACTGCGACAGGATGGCACATGTGACCTGTCCAGGAGCCCTTGCTATTTAAGTTCCCCGGTCACAACTCAGACGAGTTCACAAGGACTTAAGTGCAGCTGCCTCTGAATGGACGCATAGCCAAGGTACCTGGACGGATATAATTCTCAGGAATCATTCACTCTTCTCTCAACCACCTACTTATATGACTTGGAGGCCTTCCCTTTAAATTTGTACTTGGGCAGTGGTGGATCCAAGCATGTCTGCCTACATTCTCCACCAAAACTGTTGTCCCCAAAACTGGGCTCTGGCTTGGTGTCAAAGTCAATAAGTCACTGAACACAAGGTGTGATACAAAATTATACTTTTATTTTGGTACCAAGATATAAGGACCTTGGAAAGGTACTAAGGCACTGAATACAATCTTACACCAATTCTTATAGTCAGAGGGTGGTCCCATCTAACCCTTTGCCCTTCCCCTAATAATGCATGCATAACAGATAATATTGATTGGTTATTTGGATTACAGCCCCCTAAACCTTTACCCTTGCTATGCTAAATAGCTAAATGTCGCATCACCTGTTTTTCACCCCAGGTCACGGGTATCTTGCAAAGTGTCCTAGTTTCATGTGCCAGCTATGTGGTTTTGGGTTTTTTTTTATAAGCAAGCTATTCTTGTTTCTAATATCCTGGCTAGTGGTTTTCTAACAGGTAAGGTGCTAGCTACGACTGTGCAGCCCTGTCCCCTTCGTACTTTTGAGAGAAGAATAAAAGCAGTTTTAATTCTTTGTCTAAGGCCGTGATGGCGAACCTATGGCACGCGTGCCACAGGTGGCACACGGAGCCATATTAGTGGGCACGCCAGCTTAGCTCCGGGGCGCATGCGCGCGCCGGACAGCTGATTTTCGGGCCTTCTGGACCCACCAGAAGTAGGGAAACAGGCTTCCCTAGAGCCTCTGGAGGGCCTGGGGGGTGGGGGTGGCCCGATTTTTTTTCTTACCTGGCTCCAGATCCTCTCTGTGTATCTGGGAACGGCTAAAACAGCCTTTCCCACTTCCTTGCAGGCCCTACGGAGGCTCAAAGGGCCCATTTCCCCACTCCCGGTGGGACAGTAAGTGACGTTTTTTCCTGTCCCCAGCCTCCAGAGACTCCTAGAGAGGCTCCTACAGACTCCTACCAGGCCATCATGTGCCAGGAGCGGGGAGGGGGAGGGGGTTGCGCACACATGCGTGTGGGCACATGCGCGCACGACCCTCCCCCGCCCCCCCCTCTCCTGGCACGCGATGGCAAAAAGGTTAGCCATCACTGGTCTAAGGCAACTCCCCCACGACCACCTCCTTCTGCAGAGAAAAATAAAAGAAGAGTTTTGTCTCAAGGCAGCCCCCCTCCCTCTCAACCCCCCTCCTTCTAAAGAAATAGACAGAAAAGAGCAAAGCTGCTTGTTTGTTTTAAGGCAATGAAATGAAGACAAGAGAAAAATATTTTTTTATCAGAATTCATATTCCTCACTCTCATGTCCATTACATCCACACCTGGATCCTATCTCCACATATGACCCTTCCTCTAATCCCCAGGGCCTCATCTGTACATACATTCCATCATCTGATCCTTCACAGACACATACTCTTTATTTATCAAGGGAAGACTTGGTTTCCAAGTTTGCTTGCAGACATTTCATTACCAGACTAGGTAACATCTTCAGTGCTAGGGCTGGGGAGTTAAGCAAACAACCAAGCTCAGAGAGCACCAGAACTCTACAACCCTGTAATTGGTGCACTTCCTATTTCAACACAGCTTGTGTTGTGGGGCTTATACTAGACTGAAGCTATATACAGTATATAACTATGTCACATTGCTGGATCACTATTTATTGGATAACTTCTGCTTCTAACTACTACCTAGGCATTTTGGTTTAGGTTTTTGAAAAAAGATATACTCCTCTGGAGAAATCAGTCAGTCCCTTTTTCTGGAAAAAACGATACCACAGAACATCAACCTGCCAAATACTTTGCAGAGTAATATGAACAGGAGAACAATGTAGAGTAGTGACATTACACAATCAGGAAAAAGCTGGAAATGTTTTACTGTTTGTGTGCTCAAACAAATTCCTATTACCTTGATCGATCTCTTCCCTAGTATAAGGCCATAGGATTGTTGCCTTAGTTAACTGCACATCTTATTTAAAGACTAAGTTTTTGAAACCATGCGTTCCATTCGACTTGTCAGCCTCATGACGTACGAGCCGCAATGGCCACCCAGCGTGGAAAGAATCGGACGGCGGGCGTTGGCCGGTTGAAAAGGAGCGAGAGGTACTTCGTGTGCCCTGGCAGGAAGTGGAGTGCGTGAGCACGGTGCATACGCACGAACGTTACGTGCTTGAAGGCGGACTAAGGCCTGTCCAGTTAATCCACCAGAAAATACAGTAGTGAATTAGCGTCCCCTCAGGGCAGTTGTGCGGGAGACACGCCGTTTTGTATTTTATTTCCCTCCCCCCGTCTGAGTCGCACTCCCTAAATCGTTTCGTTTTCGCTCCTTTAGTGGGCACGCGCCCTTTTCCTACCACTCTTCTCTCCCGCCGCCACAAGGAGTTGTCTGTGAGGAGGGGGAGGGGACGTTGTAGGGGAGAGTCGAGTAGCTTCCGCCGGGGGTGGGGCCTTGTCGCAGCTGAGGGAGAAATAAAGAGCGCGCGAAGGGAGAGACCGGCCGGTCAATTGAGCGGTCGGAGAGCGAGGCGGTGGTTACCGACTCCGTTCCTCTCTTCTTTCATTCCTAGCTTTACCTCGTTGCCACCACAATGGAACTCATTACTATCTTGGAGAAGACAGTCTCGCCAGGTAAAGGGGAAAGAGATGCTACAGGCTCTTAAAGATGTGTTGCTAATGGAGGAATAGTTGGGGTGAAAGCATCTCTTTTTGAGTTCAGGAGGAGTTTGGGGGCAGGGAAGGGCATCTAGGTATAGGGCATATGTGGCTCTAGGGAAGGCGTTTGTCGAAGCCGTTGTTCGAAAGGGAGGGAATGAATGATCAAGGGAGAAGGTGTGGAAAGGGGCGAAGGAGGAAGCAATGGTCCCTCCCCTTGAGGATTCGATGCCTTTGGAAGAGTCAGTCTCCGTCTCTGGCCTGGGGGATAAAGGAACCACTGAGTGCTTGGTTTGGGCCCCTTGCTTGGAGGGAAAGGAGGGGCAAGCGTGAATTTTACCATTTGTTGGGTGGGGAGATTGCGAATCCCCTACCTAGGCTGGCAAGGAAGTAGCCTTCGGCGTAAAACGGTCTTTTTTTAACGCTTACTGTATTGGTCGGGTCAGTTGATGAGCGTAATGGTGCACGTGTGTGGAAGAAAGCTTTGGGCACAAGTTAATGGATTCGCTGCATGATACGAGAAGACAGGTTCTTCTTGAGGTTGGGGATAAAGTCGCTTTGCGTGGCATACGAGATAAGGGTTGGAGATTGGGGCAAATCGTCTCGTCCGAGAGCTGCTTCCCAGATGTGCTGGTTTACATAGGGAACGGAAACTGACGGGAGAATAAGCGATGGCCTCGCGCCGTGCCAACCGTAAAACCAGTGCCTCCATGAGGGTAAATGCAGCGCACGCGTTCGGAATGTTAAGGCCCGGTATTTATGTAGATGGTTTTTCAGGTCCGGTGTACGCCAAAATCGGTGGGCTTGAGGTTGGCTGTGATAGGTAATTGGGGGATTTGACAATGGGGCTGGAGACATACACTCAACATTTGTCAACATACATCTCCCACCCCCCCAAAAAAAATCTTTAAAAACTAGATAATTCGTTGACTATTCGAGTGAGGTTACGGTTATACTGTACTTGTAAAGAAGTGTTTTTCTTCTTGACCCCCTCCCAACTTCTGTGTGGATCTGATTGATGGAAAAAGAAGTTTGGGTAGAAGCATGAGGCACGGGGGGGTGGGGACGACACACGCTCCAAGGGGGTTGAAAACCTTCATGTTCAGAATGGAGAGAATTGTTGGTGTACTTAAGCAGAAAGAGCGGTTGAATAGCTGGAAAGAGGCGAGAACATTCGGGGGGTTATTGTTGGGCTGAAACTGAGCTTTGGGATCCTCACTGATAACTCCTTGGTGTATTTTTCTCCCCCTCCCCCGGGTCTTCTGCAGACTGCACCGAGCTTGAAGCGGCTCAGAAGTTCCTGGAACAGGCAGCCATCGAGAACCTGGTAAGGGAAAACACAACAATTAAGCTGAATTTGGGTGGGGTTTGTGACAGTGCGATATTTCCCGTGTGAAAAGACGCGTATCAGAGTGGGCCGAGCCGCCATAGAGGGGCTCCAGCCTAACGGAAGCATTTTTCTTTTCTCTCTCTTTAGCAGGGGGTGGGCGAGAATGAAGTAGCCAATGGTAAAGCTCTCGGGAGTCGCGCCATCCAATCGTGGGAGGGAAAACGAAGGGGAGGACGGCTTGGATCTACCGCGCTGCATGCATGGAGGGAAAGTGGAGGAGATGGATAGATTGGGCCTTCAGGGCCAGCCATGTGGGAAAGCCGTCATGTATCTAAAGGCAAACGGCAGGAGGTTGTTTGGAACGGGTGCGTTTAAGCTCATAACGAGACCTACTAGGTTTCAGCTTTTTCTGCCTCCTTCCCTAGTCTAAAGATTATCTTGTTCTGCCTGGGAACCGTCCCCCATTTTCTGTACTTTTTCTGCTCTTCCATTTCTCCGTCTCTTGTTTTTGTGGTGTTTTTCATAGATTTGAATAATTTATATCCAGGGGTTGCATATATGTGTGTGTCTGTCTGTCTTATACGAACATTTTTTAAAACCTGGTTTGAAAACACATTTGTTTCAGTCTCTGAAATACATTTTTTTTGTGAAATATTCCATTCATCCTTATACCGAGAAGGATTGATTTGGAGCAATACTAGTAGCTAAATAAAAGTTCTAAGCATTTCACACATCATCTTGCATAAGTACCAGAATAACATAAAAGTCTAGTACTTAACAGTGAATGAAGTCTAACCCAGTATTTATGAGGGAGCCATGTAGGTAACTCTTATATTTACTGAGTCAAGGTTAAGATACAGGTAGTCCTGGACTTATGACCACAATTGAGCCCAAAATTTCCATTCTTAAGACAGTTAAGTGAGTTCCCCCATTTTATGACCTTTCTTGCCACAGTTAAGTGAATCTCTGTTACATGAATCTGGCTTCCTCATTGACTTTGCTTGTCAGAAGGTTACAAAAGGAGATTACATGACCTTGGGACATTGCAACTGACATGCCAGTTGCCAAGGGTCTGAATTTTGATCATGTGACCATGGGGATGCTGCAACAGTAATAAGTGTGAAAAAAGGTCATAAGTCACTATTTTCAGTGCTGTTATAACTAAACTGTCACTAAATAAATGGTTGTAAGTCAAGGACTACCTGTATATTCATTGTAAGGTCTTAAAAGGAAAATAGGAATACAAATTGACTGTAATTGCTTATGATGGTGACCCTTTGCTGTTGGTAATTGATTAGATAGTCAGTATATGTACACATGTGTAGAAAAATAGAATATAATAAAATGTGTGATAACCTGTTAAACCGTAGTGGTGCAGCGGGTTAGAATGCAGTACTGCAGGCTTCTAGCAGTTTGGCAGTTCGATTCATACTGGCTCAAGGTTGACTCAGCCTTCTATTCTTCCGAGGTCGGTAAAATGACCCAGATTGTTGAGGGCAATATGCTGACTCGCTTAGAGAGAGCTGTAAAGCACTGAAGCGGTGTATAAATCTTAAGTGCTATTGCTATTCAGGATGAACTTTTTGTATGGCATTTGTCAGAAGAGAGAATTGGTCAGTGGCTGGTCTTTAATCACATATTCTAGAGCAGTGGTATCAAACTGGTGGCCCACAGGCCAGATGCATCACGTGCAGGCCACGCCCACCCCGGCTCCACAGAGGCAAAAAATGTCACGATACGTCACATGACATCACGTGACATGATCGAGTTTGACATGTGTTCTAGAGATACGTTTTCAGACTATAGGATTGTCTGAGGCTTTACAGCAATCTTCAAGGAAATGTCAACGTTTATTTTGTTGCATTGGCAGAGTACATGAATTATCAGTAATAGATGTCTTAGTATCTTAGATTTCATACCGGTATGTGGGACATTTTTTTCCTTTTTTAATACTTAAATTGCAAGTTGACTATGTTTTTAAAGGGTGTGGTGCACTTTTTCTGCACTGCAATAAGTAAATCTGATACAGAAGAATAAAAAATGACAATTGTACATTTGTTGAACAGCTTATTTGTTTTGCTAATGCAGTAATCTTTAACATTAGAATTTATATACAGTATGATTGTTCCTACCCTAAAAAGCTGCTGTATTTTTCGGAGTATAAGATGCACCGGACTAGATTTTATATCTCTCTATATAAAACCGATAGGATAGGGGAGGCTTCTGTGGGGCAAGGCTGAGGGAGAGAAGGGGGTAGGATAGCGGAGGCTTCTGTGGGGCAAGCCTGAGGGAGAGAAGGGGAGAGGAGAGGCCGATCGTAACCACTCATTAATTTTCAAGCTGTAAGTGTCGCTTTATCAAGCCCGATCATAGTTTCGTAGTGAAGCACGGGTATCCAGCCAGTTATTTAATAAAATACCAGTATAGCAGATTAATTTTTACAACCATGTACACTTTTTACAACCATGTAATGTCAACAGCGGTATTAAGAACCATCATCACTGTCATTAACAAATGAGATACTTTAAGGTTCAAGTACTCTAATTTTCTGGAAACCCCAAGAACTCATCATCGCTGGTGTCAAGATTTTAGGAAGCTCAGTTGCTCACAATCACTTTCTTTGCTACCTTCATAAATGATAACTTCAGTTCCATCTAAGGCATTGCTAATGCCACATTTTTTGAAGGATCGTGTAACAATTTCATCCTTCACTGAGTTCCATGATGTTTTCACCCATTCACAAACTTGAGTGATAGTGGGCCTCCTCATTAGTCCAGTGGGTGTCAGATCATGATTACCAGCAGCCATCCATTTGTTCCACTCTTCTCGCATGTAGACTTTGAATGGCTTGTTGATGGAAATGTCAAGAGGTTGCAACTGGCTGGTAAGACCCCCAGGAATTACAGCGAGATGAGTCTTCACTTCTTTGAATCTTTTCTTTGTGGTTTTGCTAATATGTGCTCTAAACTGGTCGAGCACTAATAAAGCTGTTTTTTTCAGAAGCCCTCCAGGACGTTTGGACCACACTCTTTCAATTCATACTTCCATTCCATGTTCATCCGTCCATCCTTTCTCATGGACATGCACAACAACACCTCTTGGAATCACTTCTTTTGGGAAGGTTTTTCTTTTGAATATTAACATTGGTGGCAATTTGGTGCCATCTGCACAGCAGGACAACACAACCATGTGTTGTGAAAGAAAACCATGTTTTCTCATGTCCTGAGGTTTTCACGGTTATGGTTTTGGCACCTTTCACATCAACAGTCCTATTTGATGGCACATCAAAGGTTAGTGGGACTTCATCCATATTCCCAATCTGGCCAATTTCAAAATTATTTTTCTTCCTGGAGTCTCATAAAAGTATGAAAAGACAGAATCTTAGATTCATACTCTTTTGGCATTCTTTGCGCAATTCTAGTTTTGGTGTGCATAGCAAGGCCATATCGCCTCATAAATCTGAAGCACCACGATGGCGATCCAGTAAAATCCTGAATGCCTTTTTGTGTAGCAATGCGTTTGGCTTCATACATCACCATTTTTGTGGTGACTGCAAAGCCATTATTCCGGTGACCTGTGATCCAGTCTCTCATGCCCTCCTCTAACTGTGGCCACTTTGCAGGAAGCCCACGAAAGTTGTGCTTGCTTTTATCCTTTACCTTTTGTAGCTGATCCACCTGTTTCCTCCACTCATCATTTTTTCAGTGGGAGGTGGTCCAAAATGTTTCTCTGCTGCTCTGTTTCCATGCTCCTGAGCATATTTCATGACTTCCAGCTTGAAAGAGATTTTGTATGCTTGCCTTTTTGGCTTTGACATTTTTCTGCAGGAAATAACAATATTGTGTCCTTTATAACAATGCAGAGCACTGTAGCTGAAACCATGTTCATACATTCATACGCACACACTAACTCATTATGCCCTCACCCTAAACTACGGTAACAATAGCAAGCTGAGAATCTTAGGACATTGGTGGTTCGTTTCCTCACTAACCCTAACCTTAACCCTAAGCCTAACCCTTTACAAACAAGTGCTAACCCTAACCCATTATAAACAGGTGCTAACCTTAACCCCTAACCGCTCCTCAGGCGGTGGCAGGCATCCCACATCAGCGGCAGCGATGGGGCCGCTCTGCAGGCAGCTGCGCAGGTGGCAGCAGGCTTCCCAGGTCAGCGGCGGCGATGGGGGGGGGCGGTTGTGCAGACGGCAGGCTTCCCAGGTCAGCAGCGGTGATGGGGGGCGGCTCAGGTGGGCAGCGGCAGGTCAGGAGCAGGTTCTCCTCAATTTATAGCAAACGGTTCCCCACAACCGTTTGCTTTTTACCTTTCTGATTGGCGGTTGGATCCCAGAATACCACCAATCAGCTGCCTGTTGCTGCACGTTGTCGCCGTTGCTGCCATTGCCGCCACCGCACCAACTCCCCCTAGGTATGGCTGATGCAACATTCGGTGTATAAGACGCACCCAGATTTTCACCCACTTTTGGGGGGTAAAAAGGTGCGTCTTATACTCGGTATACGGTAAGTCACAATTTCTGGAATACTTTCATAAGATGATATTACAGTATTCATACTGCAGGATCCAATCTGGGTTGGTCACCGGAACCAGAGTTTTTGTCTTCCAAGCTTTTGGACTCATGCTGGAGCTCATCTTCAGGGAACTTCTCTCTACAAGAGTGTGCGCTTTGGGCTGTTCTGTGTGTGGTATTTAGAAGCCTAGAAACCACAGTTTATCGTAAGGCCACCAACAATCCACATATTCTGAATTTCAACAGCAACCATCCACTGTCACACAAAAAGAGTTGCATCAGAACACTATATGGCAGGGCGAGAACCCACTGTAGTACCCAGCAAGCCAAACAGCTGGAGAGCAGGTACCTACGCGAACAATTCAGGCAGAATGGGTACCCACAATCACTTGTCACCAGATGTCTGCACAACATGGTGGGGAGAGAAAGGAAGAAACAAGGTACAAGACCAACCACATGGCACACCCTGCCATACATCAAAAACATTCCGGAAGCTGTAGAATGCAGCTTCCGAGATCTGCAAGTGGGCATCGCGCACCGCCCAGAGGCTTCCATACAAGGACAAATTGTGCATTGTAAATATTGGAGGTGGGAGATGCTTCCAATGTAATCTACTGGATCCCCTGCATGGATTGCCCCTGTGACTATGTAGGACAGATGCGGAGGAAGCTAGCCACCAGATTGCAAGAAAACAAGTGAGCGGTCAGACAAGGAGACCCGAACTCATTGGTAGCCTCACACTGCAGTGAACAAGGACATAGGTTCAATTTTGCAGCTACTAAGATTGTTGGACGAGCAGGCACAAAAGCAGCCAGGGAAGTGATTGAAGCCTGGGAAACAGGGCCCTTATCAGTCAACAGGAGTGTTGATTTACCTCCATCTGATCAAGTACTTAGGAGGCAAGGGCTTGGCCAGCCATCAAGTCAGCCATCGACACCCAATCAACATCTAAAAAGCTGTATACAACGGGCACCATATAAATACCACACACAGAACAGCCCAAAGCACATACTCCGGTAGAGAGAAGTTCCCTGAGGTTGGGCTCCACACGAGTTGGAAAGCTCGGAAGACAAAACCTCTGGTCCTGGTGACTGACCCAGATTGGATCCTGCAACATCATCCTGGGACACGTATATTTACCTTTATTTGTGATTATTCATACTGTTCTATGGTTGGTAGGCAGGGTTCTTTTTACAGTTAGATTATTCTGTTTCAGAGAATCTTTATCACCAATACACTTCACTGTTTTGATAATGTGTTACCTGTCAAATTTGAAGTCCATTTTACTGTGTGAAATACATCTCTTGTTTGAAGATCTCGCATTTTCAATGGAACAGTGAGCTATTTCTTTGGCAGATATTAATTCCAGAATATGTGTTGACATGTTAAGGTGTAATTCTCACTTTTGTCCCTTGGTAGCAGAACAGTTTTGAAATAAATCTGAAAAAAAATGCTGTAACATTTCTCTGCATAACAGACTGCTAAATTAAGGTTTGGGGATCTTGATAAGTTGCTTACCCCTTGTGGCTTGTCACTTACCATCATAAGAAAGAGATAAACTTTATAGTTGCATTCCTTGTCCCTTAAATCCAGAGTTATGTACATGTTCAAAGATAATAAAATTTACAAAGTACATTATTACTGGACAGGAAAAAGTATCAGGTGCAGCAATTAGAAAATAAAATCTGCTATCTCTATGGCTGTAAAGCTTTGAAGTGCACCCCTCATTAACAAATACTTTTATATTTTTCTATACAAATTCTCTTTTCCCCATGCTTTTTATATTCATGCATTGGTCAGCTTGGGGAAAAAGAAGAGACAGAATAAGTAGTCCTGCAACTTGCATGATCTAAATGGTATCTTGCTTACTTGTCCAAGCTTTATTCTTGTGCCATGCTGACTATACAGGAGGATAGAAGGGCAAAATATAAGAAGAATATTCTGGACTTTATTAGGTAGTATGAAGAAAGTGATCTGAATGATATGAAGTTGATAGTATGATAAGATGTGTTGGGATCGGTGAAAGAATTGAGGGACTAGATTATATTGTTTGTGAATGAGCCCTGGGGAAAAGAGTTCTGTGCTGGGAAAAGCTGAAGAAATGGTTAAACATTCCCAGAAAGCAATATATTGAATCTGAGGAAACATCCAAGGGTAGTTTATGATACGGCAATGGAACGCCCAGTTTACAAAAAAGTAAACATTTTTATTAGGCCGTCAAGAGCTTGAAAAATCCTCACAACCATCTATTTGTTAAATATATCTGTCTTTCACACAGTAGTGTTTCAAATTTAATGAAAATTTTACATCTTGCTGTACTGTCTACTGCCATCAAAAGTTTTATTTATTTATTTTTAAATTTCTATACCGCCCTTCTCCCTGAGGACTCAGGGCGGTGTACAGCCAAAATTAAAAAACATGCAGTACAAATGTTAAAAACAATTAAAAGATATATAAATTTGGCCCAATTAAAACTCACTACCAATTAAAACATTTAAAAATTTCTTCTTAAGCCAGCCCGGCTTGCTTGAAAAAATGGGTTTTAAGGGCACGACGGAAGGCACTGAGGTCTTGGATTCTCCTTATCTCTGGGGGCAGCTGATTCCAGAGGGTAGGTGCCTCCACAGAGAAGGCCCTCCCCCTGGGGGTCACCAGCCTGCACTGTTTGGCTGATGGCACCCCGAGGAGGCCCTCTCTGTGGGAACGCACGGGTCGATGGGAGGTCGTCGGTAGCAGCAGGCGGTCTCAAAGATAGCTAGGCCCTATGCCATGGAGCGCTTTAAAGGTGATAACCAACACCTTGAAGCGCACCCGGAAGACCACCGGAAGCCAGTGCAGCTCACGCAGGAGCGGTGTTACATGGGAGCGCCATGCTGCTCCCGTCACTACCCGCGCTGCTGCGTTCTGGACCAGCTGGAGCCTCCGGGTGCTCCTCAAGGGGAGCCCCATGTAGAGAGTGTTGTAGTAGTCAAGGCGAGAGGTGACGAGGGCATGAGTGACTGTGCACAGGGAATCCCGATCAAGAAAGGGCCGCAACTGGCGAATCAGGCGAACCTGACAAAAGGTCCCCCTGGTTACAGCCGTCAGATGTTCCTCCAAGGACAGCTGCATATCCAGGAGGACTCCCAGATTGCGAGCCCTCTGTGGGGGCCAACGACTCGCCCCCAATAGTCAGTCTTGGAAGGGTTGAGCTTGAGCCTGTTCCTCCCCATCCAGATCCGCACAGCCTCCAGGCACTGGGACATCACTTCAAGGGCATCGTTGGGGTGGCCTGAGGTGGAGATGTACAGCTGGGTGTCATCAGCGTACTGGTGGTATCTCACCCCAAAGCCACGGATGATCTCGCCCAGCGGCTTCACATAAATGTTGAACAGAAGGGGCGAGAGGACCGATCCCTGCGGCACTCCACAAATGAGAGGCCTCGAGGTCGACCTCTGCCCCCCTGCCAACACAAACTGCGACCGGTCGGAGAGAAAGGAGGAGAACCACCGTAACACGGTGCCTCCCACCCCCAACTCTTCCAGCCGGTGCAGCATGATACCATGGTCGATGGTATCAAAAGCCGCTGAGAGGTCTAACAGGACCAGAACAGAGGAGCAACCCCTGTCCCGAGCCCTCCAGAGATCATCCACCAACGCGACCAATGCCGTTTCTGTGCTGTGCCCAGACCTGAAACCCGACTGGAACGGATCTAGATAGGATGTTTCCTCCAGGAACTGTGGAAACTGTCGCGTGACCACACTCTCAACAACCTTCGCCATGAAGCGAAGGTTGGAGACAGGACGATAGTTAGCCAATATTGCCGGATCAAGGAAGGCTTCTTGAGGAGAGGCCTCACCACCGCCTCTTTCAAGGCGGTGGGGAAGTAACCCTCACTCAACGAAGCGTTAATAACACCCTGGAGCCAGCCTCGTGTAACCTCCCGGGAAGCCAGTACCAACCAGGAGGGACACGGGTCCAGTAAACATGTGGCCGCACTAAGTCTCCCCAAAATCCTGTCCACATCATCGGGAGTCACAGCATCAAACTCCTCCCAGATAACATTCTCAAGACTATTCCTCGTCACCCTGCCCTGATCTACCCAGTCAGAGTCCAAATCCCCCCGGATCTGAGCGATTTTGTCATACAGGTATTGTCTGAAATCCTCCGCCCTGCCTTCCAAGGGATCCTCCCGCACTCCCGGATGGAGCAGGGAGCGGGTTACCCTGAACAGGGCGGCCGGACGATTCCCTGATGACGCAATAGAGGCGGAAAAGTAATTAAACTTTGCCGTCTTTATCACCAGTAGGTAGGCCTTAATATGCGACCTTACCAGTGTTCAATCAGATTCAGCGAGACTGGCCCTCCAACCGCTCTCCAGGCGTCTTTTCCGGCGCTTCATTTCCCTCAGCTCCTCTGTGAACCAAGGAGCCGCCCGGGATCGGCACCGGATCAGAGGCCGCAAAGGCACGACTCGGTCCAAGGCCCCACCAGCCGCCCGATCCCAGGTGGCTACCAGGTCCTTGGCCGAGTCATGTGCTAGATCCTCAGGAAATGGCCCAAGCTCCATCTGGAACCTATCAGGATCCATCAGGCATTAATGGATATGGCTTAAGCATCATAGTTTGTTCTTTTGTGACTGTTTAACCGTGTCGTTCTTTTTCACACTTTCTATTTCTTAATTGATTTTGATAAGTTGCTAAATTTTTTGAGTAAGTTTTATTAATGCATTACATTTTCTTTTTATACCATTACCCTTTCTGCAACCATTGGTGATGACCTTTACTTGATGGCCAGCATAGCTCAGGAAAGAGGGGCTTTAAATCTAATGCTTTTAGTACTGTAGCAAATTGTTTCAGGACCAGACCTGGGCATTTTACGGCTCCTTGGCTGTCCGTGTCCAGCCCATGTGAAGTCAATTGGAAATTAGAAATCAAATGTAAATAAGTGTACATCATGCATTGCATTGCTTTTATTATGAAGGTGACTTTTTTTCAATTTACATGTGTGTGTGTGCCTATGCACCTTCACAGCCCTATTGGTTTGGTCCTCTGTCAGAGTGCACACAGTGTGACTATTTTGAGACAACCCAGGAACAAAATACAGTAAACAGGTTTGTCTTTCAAATAGTGGTTTATCTACAAGGAATATATACAGACACATACTAGGCAAAGTCAGGCAATCAATCATCAACTACAGCACGGAAGCGCACACAGAGAGCGAGATACGCCCTCACAGGGCCTCTCTTATATTATACAGCCTCTTAAAGTGGTAGCAGTCAAATAACTCTGCTGACTCATTGCTACCATTGCATCATCGTTACAGCATTACAGTATTACAACATTACAGCAGCTGGTCAGCTATTAAATCATCATTACCCTGACACCCTCCACAGCAGTCCCAGTTTCTCATGTGCCCCCTTGAGAAAATTAATTGCCCACCCCTGGATGCATGTTGATATATTTGGTTAGATTTTTGAAGAGTCATCCTAGCTAAAAGTGGTGTAGTTTGGTCATTGCAATAACTGAAAGATCATTTGGTGATCATACTGAATTTCTTTATTAGGTCATTTTTGCACATATAGAACTTATTTCACATCATTTGTCAAAATAACTGCTGTAAGAACTACTAGTAACTTCTAGTCCCATGATGGTGAGCCTATGGCATGCTTGCCACAGGTGGCACACAGAGCCCTCTCTGTGAGCACGTGAGCTGTTGCTCAGCTCCACTCCGCATGTGGGTGCGCCTCCCGCCGGCCAGCTGATTTGCAGGAGACACGTGCATGTCCAGGGGGGTGGGGGTTGCGCATGCATGTGGGGGGGAGCGCAGGGGGGCGCACTTTCGGCACGAGACGACAAAAAGGTTAGCTATCACTGTTCCAATTCTTTGATTTCCCCACCATCTTTTATAGCAAAGCAAAGTTTTAAGTATCTTATTCCTTCTGTCCAGCAGTCAGATCAGTGTTACATATTCTATAGTCCTATTTTGCTGCTAGCCAAGAAAGTCTGTATTCAGGTTCTATATGGAATAGCAGAGTAAGGTAAAGGACTCCCTGCAGATTTTACTTGGCTAGCCGTAGCCGAATTTAGGGGGAGGTGCTCATCTCAGTTTCAAGACCATTGAGCCAGCGCTGTCTGAAGATATTTCCACGGTCATGTAGCCAGCGTGATGTCACAGAGAACTGTTACCTTCTCACTGAAGTACCTATTTATCTACTCATATTTCATGCTTTCAAACTGCTAGGTTGGCAGGAGCTGGGGCGAAGACAGGAGCTCACCCCGTTGCATGGTGCTCCAGTCTCAAACCTGGGCTGCCGGCTTTCTAGCTGACAAACCCGGCGTCTTAACTGCTGAACCACTGTGCTGTCCCATAGCAGAGTAGCCACCAAATATTTGAAACTTCATACAAAAACTTCATAAATGTGCTGCTGCTGGTCTGTGTTAATAAGCAACAACTGGATTTGAAGTCTAGAGCCAAGAGGCAGAAACATGCAGCTCAAATTAATTCCTGTATACTATATTAATGGGCTAATGTAATTTTTTGTCCCTCTTTAGTAAATTGGCTTTTTAATTTTTCTTTCTCTGTTCTTGTTGCGTTTGTATATACATTATCTGACTGGTCAGATAATGTAAATAAACTATACTACCAATACAGCAAGGCAACATATCCAAAACCAAAGTTTTTGATACCTTTTAATTTGATATAGCCAGTGGTGGGATTCTACCGGTTCGCACCGGTTCAGTAGAACCGGTTGTTAAGTAGTTAAGCAGTTCAGAGAACAGGTTGTTAGAAAAAATCTTTTGATTTTTTCCCACTTTACAGGGTTAATCTTGTAAGGAATTGTTTCCTAGCCTAATCTTTATTGCCCTGCTTACAGAAACTGCCTCTCCGTTAACCCTTATTACATTCTTGGCAGTATGCCTAGATTTACTGTAGCTTCCAGAGCTTCTTGGAGGGTTTTTTTTTTTTTTTGGCTTGACTTTCTTAAAGAGGAAGGGTTGTTTTAAGCTTTTTACACCGCTGTTGGGAGGAAATACTCCCCTGTTGGAGTTCTTCCAGCCAGGGTGCAATGATCAGCACTTTGAAGAAATAATTGAATAACAAAGCAGAAGCTTTTAATGACAAGGAACCAAGATTTCTGACATCCTGATATAGTCAGTTGGTGCCATCACTGACTATTGGGGGCGAGTCATTGGCCCCCACGGAGAGGGTTCGCAACTTGGGTGTCCTCCTGGACTCACGGCTGTCTTTAGAAGAGCACATGACGGCCGTGGCCAGGGGGACTTTTTATCAGGTCCGCCTGATTCGCCAGTTGCGTCCCTTTCTGGATCGGGACTCGTTAAATACGGTCACTCATGCTCTCGTTACTTCCCGCCTGGACTACTGCAATGCTCTCTACATGGGGCTCCCCTTGAGGAGCACCCGGAGGCTCCAGCTGGTCCAGAATGCGGCCGCGCGGGTGGTTATGGGAGCGACGTGGCGCTCCCATGTGACCCCCCTCCTGCGCGAGCTGCACTGGCTCCCGGTGGTCTTCCGGGTGCGCTTCAAAGTTTTGGTTACCACCTTTAGAGCGCTCCATGGCATCGGACTGGGGTATTTACGAGACCGCCTTCTGCTACCAATAGCCTCTCACCGACCAGTACGCTCCCATAGAGAGGGGCTCCTCAGGGTGCCGTCGGCCAAACAGTGTCGACTGGCGGCCCCCAAGGGGAGAGCCTTCTCTGTGGGGGCACCTACCATCTGGAACGAGCTCCCCCCAGAGATACGGAGGATCCCGGACCTGCGCACGTTTCGTCGTGCTCTCAAAACTTTTCTATTTCAGCAGGCTGGCCTGGCCTAACTCTCCTCTTTTAAATTTTTTAATTCATGATTTTATAAATTGGGTGTTTTAATCTGTGTTTCGGCCAAAATATTTAATAATTTTAAGGGATTTTTAATATTTGTATTATCTGTATTTTATCTTGGCTGTTCACCGCCCTGAGTCCTTCGGGAGTAGGGCGGTATAGAAATTTGATTAATAATAATAATAATAATAATAATAATAATAATAATAATAATAATAATAATAATAATAATAATAATAAAGATGAGTGACATTCAGCAAGGATTCTTGGCTAGCTGTAAACTCAAACGTGAGTTTACATACCCTTTCTGACTTTTGGTCTAAAACTGGTTTTTGGTGAAGTTTAATTCTGTGCTTGGTGATGTTTAATCCTGTGTTTAGTGATGAGATAATTTTCCCTATTCAGCTTTGTTTGGAAGGAAATCTCTGTTCCTGAAAAGAAGCAGCTTTGGAAATCTGACTAGTTCCTGTGTCTATTTGTTCTGGTAATTGGTTTAACAAGCAACAGCTACTCTGTTTGCTCCTTTGCTTCATTCCGGAGAGCTTAAATGACCTCTCTGCTAAAGGGTTTCACTTTATGAGCAAGAGTTGGCTGCTGATAGTTATCATTGCATTTTAACTATTTTAATTCCTCAAGGTGCTCTGGCACCCTCCCTGATTTGTAACTCCAGTTTGCAGGTATTTCTAATCTAAATGATTGGTATTTAGGGCAGCTTTTTGCAAGCAAAGAAGCTTTTTGTATTTTTGTACAGGTAATCCTTGATTTACAACAGTTACAGTGGCACTGGAAAAAGTGACTTATGACCATTTTTCACACTTACGACCATTGCAGCAAACTGTCATTAGGGCAAAGAAGCGATGTCACATGACCACCTGGCCACATCCACCCGGTCACATGAAGCACCGCAGTTGTGAAATGAGTGACACGGTTGTTAAGAATGCTGCAACGGGCATAAATGATGACTGGTTATAAGTGTGAGGACCGGTCAAAAGTGCGAGGACCGGTCAGAAATCACTTTTTTTAGCCCTCTGGGTAGTCCCTATGCACAGCCACGCCCACCTGGTCACATGACCAGCTAGCCATGCCCACCCAGTCACATGACAACCAAGCCATGCCCCCCAAATAAGCCACACCCACAGAACTGGTTGTTAAAAAAATGAATCTCACCACTGGATATAGCTAATTAAAATCTTTATATTTCACAATGTTTTCATATAGTGATGATCATTCGTTAACATGGAAGACAATTTGGCATTGCTGGAAAATTGGTCAAAAATGTGGAAACTGCAGTTCATACCAGGAGAGTGTTATGACCCAGGTGGGCAAGGCAAGGCAGGCCTCTAGAGAGTTCTTTATTTCTCTCAACAAATGTTCCAGCCAACAGCCCTCCAATGAGTGGTAAGGTTCCACTCCCACGCTACTCTGAAGGCAGCTACCCTCAGTCTCCCAAACACAACCCCAGTAGTACAAAGAAAGCCCACAGAGTAGGAGCACGTTCACAGGGCAAGGTCCAGGGTTCCAAGTCCAATCCACAAGGCGGAGTCCAGGCACAAAACAAGGGCAGTCCTCAGGACAAGAAACAGGTCCCAGGCAAGAAGCAGTTCCAAAGGCACAGAGAAGAAACTGCTAACTGCAGTCCACAAGAGAAGGGCTAGGTCCAAACAAAAGGCGAAGAGCAGTCTTCCAAGCGAGGTAAGGCAAACAGCAACAGGCATGGGTCAAAGCTGGGGGAGTGTAAGCCAAAGTAAACAATTGTTCCTGACAAAGACTTAACTCCCCACTGCTTCTCCTTAAGTTACTCCCCTCCAGGTGTTCCTTGTGAGGAGGGGTGGGGCAACCTCCTGAGTAGCCTTGCAGCCCTTCTCTGGGCTTGCCTATGCTCCACTCTTATTGCCCTTGGATCAGTGGAGTAGGCAGCTGTTCCACGTCAGAGGAGATTGGCTGTCTATCAGTACCACTGCCGGCCAGCAGCTGATCCTCCCTTGTGTCTGTGCAGGCAGGCAGCTCTCCGTCTGGTTGACCACCTCCCCCAATGCCTGAGTGGCCCAGGACAGCATCATCCTCAGCCCCTGGCATCTCCAAACCTCCCAAGGGAGACGTGCCTTCCCTGTCAGACGGTCCCAGTTCCAACTCCCCCCCCCCCCAACTAGGCTCTGATGGTGCCATGGCACAGATTGGAGGAACAGAATATGTACAGCCTGGAGGACAGAAGGGAAAGGGGGGACATGACTGAAACCTTTTAATATGTTAAGGATGTGAATAAGGTTTTAGAAGGCAGTCTTTGTGGTTGCTATCCATCCATCAGTTAAACAGTTGTCCCTACCTCCTAGAGTTCTGTGTTAGCTTTGAAGTTTGAATCTTTGAAAACAAGTACAGAATACCTTCCATTCAATTTAAAATGAGATGTAATTCTATACAAATGAAATATATGAAGAAGACAGAGTACTATAATAAGAGACCTGAAAGTAGTATATAAAGATAAGGAATTTAGTGTTACCTGGTGGTATGTGTGGATGAGGTATGTGTTTCCTGGATCAGAACTGAAAAATGTTTTTGAGCTAGATAATCATAGATGTATATTTCTGCATTGACTGAAAAGAGAAAGATAAGAGTTTTGGTTACTGACATTTCTTTTTTTACCAGCCTACTTTCCTTGTGGAACTGTCCAGAGTGCTGGCAAACCCAGGAAACAGCCAAGTTGCAAGAGTTGCAGCTGGTTTGCAGATCAAAAACTCTCTGACATCTAAAGATCCTGATGTAAAGACCCAACACCAACAGAGGTGGCTTGCAATTGATGCCAATGCTCGCAGAGAAGTCAAAAATTATGTATGTTAAAATTTAGCATTTCTAGTTCTACTTCCTAGTCCTGCTTATTTAGCAGTATGGATGTTTTTCAGTAGTAAATGTATCTACTGGATATCTTTATTTGAATACTGTTTCTTCAATTTACTTTTCTCTTCCTGTTTGTTCCCAAGCTGAGAAAAGTATCTCTTACAACCTCTAAAGGATGGCAGGTATGCCTTATTTTAGGAGTGATACGGTTCAATATTATGTTTTTGTTCAACCTCAAAAATCTTACAGGAAGACACAACAGTCCATTGCTTAGTGCTAACAGTATTGCAATTTTGTGATCTTGCCTACTGATAAGATGATCTTATCTTCACAGGTTTTGCAAACCTTGGGTACAGAAACCTACAGGCCCAGCTCAGCATCACAGTGTGTTGCTGGCATCGCCTGTGCAGAGATCCCCATGAATCAGTGGCCTGAACTTATTCCTCAGCTAGTAGCGAATGTTACAAATCAACACAGCACAGAGCATATGAAAGAATCGACATTGGAAGCCATTGGCTATATTTGTCAGGATATTGTAAGTGTTGCCTTCAACATACTGTTCAAATGATGCTGCTCTTTCCTCTTGTGCTTGTTCTCCTGCTGCTCTCCATGGCCTACTTTAAATCAAACACTCTACAATGGTCTCAATCCCCAATTTTGTTAATGGAGTCAGGGAGCAGTGCACAATTGTACTGTTTCTAAACATGTTCTAAATATTTCTCACAAGATTGTAGCTGATTACAAATTTATTGGAGGCTTGATCTGTCAAGCCAACTGGAGATCCTAGCATTTGTTCTCCTGGAGTATAACTATGCGTAAGTACTGTTGTTTGAGGGAACAAAGCAAATTAAGTCTTGCAGCTTCAGGCAGGAAGCATGTGCAGAGCAAGAAAAATAAGTCACCAGTTTTTTGCCCAGTTTTTCTATCATTGATTCTACTCTGACTGTGATAAATGCAAATTAATTTCATCAGGAATTGTGCATCTACCCTTGGAAGAGATTCAAAGATTCTGAAGTATACAGTACTTTAGTAGGTTCCATCTAGCCTGCCTGTCTTTGTGCTGGAGGCTGGAACAGAGGAGTAAATTCAAATTAGCCCTTGAATTCATCTTTCTGTGCCCAAATAACATGCAAATCTCCAGAAAGTAAAATACTCAGTGACTGACGAGGTGTGGTGATAAACCACCTCTATTCTACTTGGGAATGCTTGGGTTTCTCAATTTAGACAACATTCTAGGGTTCTCTTTTGACCTGGTTGTGCATTTCATGGGAATCCAGGCATAGTTTACAGTATTTTTTTTCAGGATCCAGAACAGCTTCAGGATAAATCCAATGAGATTTTGACTGCCATTATCCAGGGCATGAGGAAAGAAGAGCCAAGTAATAATGTGAAATTAGCGGCTACTAATGCACTCTTGAACTCTTTGGAATTTACCAAAGCAAACTTTGACAAAGAGGTAAGTGGTCACATTTGGGGTATGAGGAAAAAAATGGGTTGAAAAGGAAACCAATGGAATAATAATAAATCCGTTGTCTGTGATGAGAAGTCATGTACCACACTGAGTTCTGATGCACTCCCATTTTGGTTGAGACTTGGATTTGTATGTGTTTAGAACTTGCTTTGAAAAACTTGCTCCTTTTGTATTTATTCAAGTCAGAATAGTAAAAGCAGCATACAACTAACCATGTCTTAATTTTCAGTGACTCATCTCTGACTACATACAGGATTCTGATAGCATAGGTTATCTTCTTGTATGCCCCTGTTTGGAGATAAGTTTAATATATAGGGAATTAAACATTAGGGTATATAGTGTCAGCAATTTGCTTCCTAGGTAATATTTTTTCTTATACCAAATTTGTACTTTTGAGTCTTGGGATGTGATATTACCAGTAGATCATTTCCTGCCATGGAATATGTATAACCTATTCAATTGGCTTTGTAGCATTTTTCTGATCTATTTCAAGCTACAGCCAGTTGTATTGTCTTTATGAATAAAATCAATAATATTTGCACAAGTGTCCAATGACCAGTTCGTGATAGTGAATCAGTATGTGGTAGGGTGGATTTGATTTAAATCAAACTGATTTAAATCACGATTTAAATCACGATTTAAATCACTAGTCAGTAAGGCTTGATTTAAATCATAGTTTTCTACATAAAGACTAATTCTTGCTGGTATAACTAATATGCAAGTAGATGAAGATTTTTAGAATAACAACTTTTCATATTAGTTTTTTTATCCCCAGTTTAATAGGTTAATCATTCATATTTGGACAACTTTTCTGTTGTACTTAGGAAGGAGAAAAATAATCATTACCTTAATAATAACAATTTAAATAGATTTATTCAACTGAAACAATAACATTACAGCATATGTTATTTGCTTAAACAAACATCCATGTTTGTTAACTAATTTGGCTAAACAATATATATATATTTTAAGAAACTTACTGTCAGCCCAGCCTACACATGAAAAACTTAAATACTGTCCTCTGTAGCTCACTCGTCATCTTCATCTTCTTTGTTCATAATCTGGAAAAGAAAAACAAGCTTTCCTGCTTTATCGGGTCCCACACGATTTCTCAATTTAGAATGAATGAGTCCAAAGGAAGAGAATATTCTTTCAACGCCTGCAGAAGAAGCTACTGCTGTTAAAAGTGAAATCATTACTTGAACAGTCTCTAAATCCAAGTGCTTAAGTGACTTCCACCAGTTCACTGGTGTGACTTTCTTTAAAATATCTTCAGCAAACATATATTTCTTGAATGGTTCCCCCTTAGCTTTGAAGTTTATTATAGTTGGCATTACAGATGGATGATTGCTGGATACCCATGTCATAGCTAACTCCTCTTCCTCAGCACTTAAGTTTTGACCCTGATACTGGATATTGACAATATTTGCCAAAAAATGAGCTGGAGACAGTACTTGTCCCATTCGTTTTTTTAATGCTTGTAATTTAATTCTGTCCATGTGTAGTTCTGTTTTTAAGTGTTCACTCAGTTCCTTCCAAATTTCAACAGCATCAGCAATAAAACAGCTATTTTTCTGTATTTTGTTTAAAGCTTCAGAGATGGGTTTCAGGATGCTCAGCATATGTTCAACATTTCTCTTAAGCCCAATGTTGAGGATTTTGGCCGTGACAGTGCCATCTATTTTATCTCGATTTTCTTCACAAACTGTCATCAGAATAGGCCAGTTCTTGATATACTGCTCAAAACAGTCCACCACAGAGTTCCGTCTAACATCTTGTGGGAGCGTTAGCTTGGTTCCACCCATCCTTTTCAGAGCTGCTGCAGCAAAATGATTGTTACGGAAGTATTTAGCAATTTCAACAACATTAGTCTTTATTTCTGCAACACTTAAGTCTTTGGCTAAGAGGTGCAGCAAATGAGCACTGCAACCACATGTTATTAGCTTTGTATTCCCTTCCTGCTCTTCTAAATTTCTTCTCATCTTGGATACATTTGCAGCATTGTCTGTGACCAAACTGCGTACTAGACATTTGAATTTTTGTTCACATGTTGTTATAGCTTTTACTGCCACTTCTTGTAAGTATTCTGGTGTGTGTGCATTTCCTGACGTATCAATTGTTTGTGCAAGGAAGACTTTCCCTTCTTCTGTTGTTATACAAGCACATACAATAGGATCATTGTGGACATTACTCCACCCATCAATACTTAGGTTAACAATTCTACCCTCCAGAGCTGTTGCACATTGCTCCATTTCTCTGTCATACACTTTATCCAGCAGTTTCCCTGCAACATCTGCTCTGCTGGGTGGACTGTATCCTGGTCTCAGTGACTGAACCATATTAATGAAATCTGGGTTCTCAGTCAGACGGAAAGAAGAGTTCCTTGCATAAACAAACTGGGCAATTTTTTCATCAATTAACTCTTTTTCTAATCTGCTATTTTTTATCACAAACTTATCTATGGTGGTTCCAGGAGGGAAGGGTTTTTTCTTTCTTTTAGGTGATAGTGATATGTGGCTGTGGGTGTCTGATGATGATGATGCTAATGAAGCACTATCCTGGATGGATAACTCTGAAACTGTAGAACAGGAGGATGGTGATCTTGAAGGTGGATAGTTTCCAGAATCCATGAATTCCCCTAAACAAAAAAGTCAATGCTGTTATTTTATTGTTTATACAATTTCTGCTTATTGTACACAGCACTGCCCCAAAAGGAATATTTGCTTTTCTTCATAACTGTACCAAATGACAGTAACATGCAGTAATAATAAGAAATATAATTTTGCTCAAACATGACAGTTCAAGGCAGTCTTTAGAAATATGATTCAATAAAAATGTTTACCAACCTGAAGATCCTGCCTGTTCAAATGTGTTTCTTTGGTCATCTTCATCACAGCACTTCTCATGATGTTGCCTCATTCGGGCCACCAGGCCTTGCATTTCTTTGTTGCAGTGTTTGCAGTTTGCACGCATGCCTGCCTTACCGATAGGTAAAGGAACTTCATTAAAATATTGCCAAACTGGGTCTCTTTTACGGCCTGCTGCCATTATAGGTTTTTTCCTCCAAGGAAAGAATGTGATAAACCTCAGGTCATACAGACAAAAAGATCCAAAGACTTGTCTGTCTGTGGCTGTGCAGTATTGTGCTCAGAAAGTTTCACTTTCATTTTGTACTGCTTGTCTGCTTGCCCCTTCCTCCTCACACTTAGTTTCACTTTCTTCTTGTGCAGATCTATTCCAGTCCAAACAATCAGAAAAATATTGTTTCTATTCTATTCACTGAACTTCTTGAAACTTAGCACCGAAGGGGTTGATTCTGTATTCATAGGTTTGTAGAACAATAGGATTAAGGTCTTTTTCTCAACTCTGTTCATGTTATAACCTTTTTGCTGTGAAGAAGAGGCATGTGATCTCTGCTGAGTCAAATTCAGTTTTGAGAACTGCAAAAGTAAACCAAGCATCTGTGATAATATCTTGTAGGCAGAGAAACTGCCCAATAATCTTACAAAAACCTCTGGAAGAGCATGACATTGTGAATGGATTAATGGAATTTATTTACCAAAAAAATTAAACATATACAGCCTTATTCTACATAATTAAAAAACTAATCTTTATTTCATGATGGAATAACCTTTGGATGGTAATATATTTTCCTCAAAAAGCATTTTATTTAAAAAAATCCAATTTAAATAAAAAAATCTGATTTTTTTGATTTTTTTAAAAAAATCATTGATTTTTATCCACCCTGTGTGGTAGTTATCCTAGAATCAATATGGGCATTTTGGGAATACCTAGAGAATAATTTGATGAGGATCCAGCTTCAGTGTTTTCTCTGAAGTGCTGATAAACACACTAGATCTTGTTTTTTCTCTAATTGGAAGCAATATTAATAGATTAATTAGATTAATTGCTACCTTCAAAATAAAGTATTTAAATGTAATGTATAATGAGCAAGACCCAAACATTTTGCATATAAAAATAAAATTTTCCCATTTATGGGAGACTGGGTTATTCGTAAAACAACTGAGATTTAAGTAGTGCAGTCAATTTCTAATTTGTAAGTTAGAAGTCTTGCTTTTAAGCATTCATTTCTAAATTCTGTCTGCTTATCTTCAAAAAGATACCGAAATGTAAGCCCTACTATAGGTCTCATATATTGATTGTGCTAAAGTCTAATGAAACACTGGTAATCTTTGTAGTGTTTGTCTCTACAATCACCTTTATGCAAGATGGGTGGCACTCTAATAAACAGTGGATACCTTCTTTGGCAATAAGGGCTTAATTTACTGTGCTGTAAAACCATTTTAAAGTTACACATACTGAATGCTATTTAGCAGTCCATAAGTAGCTTTTAGACAACAGAATAACAGAGTTGGAAGGGACCTTGGAGGTTTTCTAGTCCAACCTCCTGCTCAAGCAGGAGACCCTATACCAGTGATGGCTAACCTTTTTGCCATCGCGTGCCAGGCGCGGGGGGAGGGTGTTGCATGCGTGTCCATACCCATAATTCTATGCACCCCGCCCCCGTGCATGTGCACGCAACCCCCCTGCTCCTGGCACGCGATGGCCCAGTGGGCTCATTTTTCTCTCTCCCCAGGCTCCAGAGCCTTTCTAGGAGTCTGGGGAGGGCATAAACAGCCTTCCGCCCCCCCAGAAGCCTTCCGGAGGCTGAAAACAGCCTGTTTGCCAACTTCCGGTGGGACCGGAAGGCCTGTTTCTTGCTCTCCCCAGGCTCCAGAACCTTTCTGGGGAGGGCGAAAACAGCCTTCCCCACACCCCCGGAGTCCCTCTGGAGGCCGAAAACAGCCCTTTTGCCAACTTCCAGTCCCACTGGAGCTGAGCTCGCGTGCCCACCAATATGGCTACACGTGCCACCTGTGGCACGCGTGCCATAGGTTCGCCGTCATGGCCCTATACCATTTAAAATAAGTGGCTGTCCAATCTCTTCTTAAAAACCTCCAGTGATGGAGCACCCACAACTTATTTTTATTGATATATATATATATATATATATATATGTAGGTCTTTGGTTATTCGGGTCTTCTCCCACGTAAAATTGGAAGTGTCTTGGCGACGTTTCGACGAAGTCTCATTCGTCATCTTCAGGCTGGTGTTCTCGGCTTCGTGCTTCCAGGAGCAATTGCCTGAAGATGACGAATGAGACTTCGTCGAAACGTCGCCAAGACACTTCCAATTTTACGTGGGAGAAGACCCGAATAACCAAAGACCTACATACAAACACCCGCGAAAACCTGAGAAAACAAATATATATATATATAAAATTAGTTTGTTTTCTTTCCTTTTCGTAGGCCTTTATGTGTATTTCTCTTTAGCTAGGTTCTTCCTACGTAAACCAAGATTTTTATGCAGCCCTAGTTCAGTGAAATCCCAATCCACTAATTTCTAGGTTTTTTTTCAGCAGCCAGCAAGCTCCCTGCTGCCCATTGGGAGACTAAGGAGACTAAGATAGATCTATTTCGGACTTATAAGCCCTCATCAGTTAGCCACACCTTCATCCCATGTATCCTCCCTGTAAAGGTACAGCTAAAGAGAAATACACATAAAGGCCTACGAAAAGAAAAGAACAAATACTGTACCTTTACAGGGAGGATACATGGGATGAAGGTGTGGCTAACTGATGAGGGCTTACAAGTCCAAAATAGATCTATCTTAGTCTCCTTAGTCTCCCAATGGGCAGCAGGGAGCTTGCTGGCTGCTGAAAAAAAACCTAGAAACTAGTGGATTGGGATTTCACTGAACTAGGGCTGCATAAAAATCTTGGTTTACGTAGGAAGAACCTGGCTAAAGAGAAATACACACGCACACACACACACACACATAATTTTATTTATAGTTTTTTCCTTAACATCCATAAGTGCTTAGTGAACAGTATATTGTCTGAGTCGATATACTTTATACACAATACTAATAATATTATTTAGATATACATAATCATAATCTTTCAACTTCTAACATTTGTGTATACATGGTAATTATAATGTATTCTATTATATATCAGTATACATAATACTATTTTCCCAATTTCTACTTTCTACCTCTTTTTTCTAACTCTTAATAAAATACCCATCATATTAAGAAGTATTCTATATCCATCTCTTGCCCTTTTTAGAATTTCAACTCTTATTGACTTTTTGGTAAATCTTTCATACTTCTCTTGGGATCTTGTAACTCAGGGGTGTCAAACTCAAGTCCCGGGGGCTGAATTCAGCCCGTGGGGTGCTTAGATCCGGCCCACGTGGCCACCCTGGAAACAGTGAAGGACCGGTCCACAGTGCCTCTGGCAGTGAAAATGGATCTCATGAGGGCCACGGGCGGCCCTCCAGAGCTCCGTTTTCACTGGCAGAGGGTTGCAGAAGGCCGTCGCAGCCGAAAAGGGAGCTGGCAGAGTGCTCAGGCCGCCACAGGTGCCCCCGACATGAGTGACGTCAAGCTGGCCATGCCCATCCTGGCCACGTCCACCTCAGCCCCCCGAGGTCAAACACAACCCTGATGTGGTCCTCAATGAAATTGAGTTTGACACCCCTGTTGTAACTCCTTACATCACACTTATTTAATCTAAGTATTTCATCCGCCTCAACACCTATCTCTTGCTGTTGAATCTCTAGAGCACCCTTCCATAATTCTTTCATCATTTTGGGGAGATCTTTCTCTTTATTCTCTTCTATATTTTGAACTCTTAAATTAAGAGTAATCTAGCTGTTCCGTTTTAAGAATTATTACTATCTCTTCCATATATCTGCTTGTATCATTTTTTAATTTATCTCCTCTATACTTTCCTCAGCTCCTTCTGGTTTCTCCTCTATTTTCTGCATTTTTTGTTCATCTTTTATTGTCATTTGCTGGGGTTTTTCTAGTCTCACATCTGTATCCTGCATCATCTCCCTATGATTCCTTGTCATATCTTCAGTGGTGGGATTCAATTTTTAAACAATCAGTTCTGTGGGCGTGGCTTATTTGGGGGTGTGGCTTGGTGGTCATGTGACTGGGCATGGCTCAGTGGTCATGTGACTGGGTGGGTGTGGCTAGCTCATGTAACCGGGTGGCCGTGGCTATGTGCATAGGGACTACTCAGAGGGCTGAAAAAAGTCATTTCTGACCGGTCCTCGCACTTTTGACTGGTCCTCACACTTATGACCATCCTCACATTTATGCCCATTGCAGCATTCTTAACAACCATGTCACTCATTTCACAACTGCTTCTCTTCACCACGATGATAAGATAGGGCGCAAAACAAAATGTGAGGATAGTCGTAAGTGCGAGGATCGATCAAAAGTGCAAGGACCGGTTAAAAATAATTTTTTCAGCCCTCTGAGTAGTCCATATGCACATAGGGACTACCCAGAGGGCTGAAAAAAGTGATTTCTGACCGGTCCTTGCACTTTTGACCGGTCCTCGCACTTTTGACCGGTCATCATTTATGCCCATTGCAGCATTCTTAACAACCGTGTCACTCATTTCACAACTGCGGTGCTTCCAGGTGGTGTTTGCCTTTCACTATTTCCTTTCTTCTCCTCTTTGTTTTTCTTGTGTTATCAATTATTCCTCACTTGCCAAGGTCTGTTCCCACCGTGTACTAATGTAATATCTTCTTTTACCAATAGGTGGCACCCCCGCATTAAGTTCCAGCATTAAACAAAGCAAAGATAGAACAGCTGACTGTCAAAAAGATCGAGGAAAAACAAAAAAAAAAAAATCCTTTTTCCTTCCATTCAAAGTTTGTTTCAGTTTTGGGTCTATAATCTTTCTCCGTGTGTTAAATTGCCGCTTTGTTAGCGTTTCAGAGAGTCTTTTTTTTAAGAGTTTTTTTTATTTGGGTTTAAATCTCTACTATAGAAGTTGAAAGTTGTCTCACCCAGTTCCAATCCTCTGTCCACAAACTGCTCCAGATCATAATCTTCTTGTCCCAGTTGTCACAGCTTCGATCTTGCCAAAATGGCCGTCTCTGCTGCCGATCAGGAGGGTTTCTTTGGATCAAGCGAGGAAATTGCTGTTTCCTTGTGATCTACAAAGTGTCCCTCCTTTCTTCACTACCCCTCCAGGGTGGCTTTGACTCCGTAGGGTCTCCTGGCAAGCAGGTATCTCCGCAGAGCTCCGCTATCGCATATCCGTCCCGCTGCGATGCCAACCGGTGAATCCTGAGCATCCACAACTTCTGAAGGCAAGGTGTTCCAATGGTTAATTGTTCTGTCAGGAAATTTCTCCTTAGTTCCAGGTTGTTTCTCTCCTTGATAAGTTTCCATCCATTGCTTCTTGTCCTGCCTTCTGGTGCTTTGGAAAATAGGTTGACCCCCTCTTTGTGGCTATGCTATGATTTTTTAAGCTAACCCTTACAGTTTGGGTCTGGTTTTTTGTTGTTGTTGTTTTTTGCAGCTGTTCTTATTTGAATAACAATTAGATTTGCATGCAAAATGAACTCATTCTTGTCTACCTCGGAGCCAATTGTGCTCTTAGGACACATGAAATTTCTTCCAAGCATGGAAAATGTAATTGTTCAAGGCAGAAGTGGTGAGGTGGGATAAGTCCTGGAACAATTGGGGAAGTGGGGAATGGTGGAATATGCTGCGCTGAGGCATAGGCATGGTTACTGAATGGAAAGTGCTGGGAAGTTGGGACAGGCCTATCAACAGTGTGGAGGAAGAGGGAAGAGAGAGCAGTGCTCATCAGCCTTACCCTACTCACCCCATAAATACACTCTGGAATTTCTTCAGATTTTGTTTCCTCAAAATCCAGAACAACTAAAATATTTGCTTTTGGTTTGAAACAAACCATAAGTTTGTGCACATTCCTATTTAATGAAATGTTCCATTTTCTGCTATAGGGAACAAAACTTGATATCTGTTAAGTTTTTTGCTCCTTTGTTTTTCATCATAGGATGAAACAGTTAAGCACATTTTTTGTAGCCAGAACCTGATGTGCCTGTATGAACAAAACATGCAATGGCTTTATTTCAAGGCTGCCATCAACAGCATAATTGCAAAAATACTTCTTTGACTATTGGTTAGAGGCTTTTTAATACATGTACAGTAATTACACAGTGAATACTTAGCAACATAGCATGATAAATGTTTGCTTAATGCCCATGCATAGTGCATAATTTTGCATTTAGTAAACCTGAAAAAGAAAACGCAACAGACCAAATTATATTACAAATACATTACTTTAACCTGCTGTATAGAAAGTAAATTAAAGACTGATGGAAGCTTATCTGATATGACACTATCATGTGATAATAATGTACTAATCCGAATCCTCTTTATGTTTGAGGGTGTAAAGAACAAAGGTGCTGCTGACAGAGGTAGTACCACTAAGAAATCAGGAATGATGCACTAGAAAATAAATAAGACAAAGTCCCATCTCAACTGCCACTGACTAGATGCTATTAAGGGGAAGAAAAGGCAAGGAACAATTAGTTACATATAGATTCAGGCTGAGAACGTTTTGGTCACTATTTGCTCTGTTGGGAGATACAGCTCCAGTATCGTCAGTTCTTTGCATCTTTTGTCCTACTGATGACTAATGGCATTAGGAATAGGGATAATAACCAAAAGTCTTCTCTCTGTTTCTTTAATTCTGCTTTCCTCTGATTTTTTTTCTTTCATCAAAATGGTAAAGATGCAGGGATTCTAAGTACTGTATTTTTTGGAGTATAAGACACACTTCCCCCCCCCCCCTAAAAGAGAGTGAAAATTTGGGTGCGTCTTATACACCGAATGTAGACCCACCCACCCACTGGCCCCCACCTTTTGGCCTCTGCCTCCCAGCAATTTACCTCCTTGCAGCAAACAGCCCGTTTCAGCTTCAGCACAGCCTGATTAGCACAAGCAGCTGATTGTCGGTTAGATCGGCCTCCTGACCCTCGGCTGTTTCAGGCTGCAGGGATTGCCATTGCCTATTGCCACATGGGCCTCTGCTTTTTGCTGCAAGGAGGCAAATTGCTGGGAGGCAGATTTTTTTTTTGTGCTAATCAGGCTGTGCTGAAAATGAAACTAAAGCCTGCTGTTTGCTGCAAGGAGGCAAATTGCTGGGAGGCAGAGGCAGATTTTTTTTCTTGTTTTCCTCCCCAAAAAAGGTAGGTGCGTCTTCTAGTCCGGAGCGTCTTATACTCCGAAAAATACGGTATATGTAATTTCTGCATTAAGCCCTTGCTTAATGACAGCTCCCTTAGTGACCATTTGAAGTTTTGACAGACTTCCCAAAAGCTACTTGTGACCCAGTTCTGGAGTTCCAACAGCTGCACACACCCCTGTGGTCACATGACCATATTTCAGGTGCATGGCAACTAGCTCACCTTTACAGCCAGTGGCAGTATTCCACGGTCACATGACACAATTTATGGTGTTTTTTGCCAAAAAGTGCACATAGGAATAAATGGAGTCACTTAACCACAGTGTTCGCTTAACAACTGCCACCAAAAAAAGTCAGAAAATCAGGACTGGTCATGTGGGCACCTCAATTTATGATCATCATGATTTATGTCAGATATTCCAGGCTCTGTTACGGTTGCAAATTGAGGACTACCTGTAAACCTGACTTGGCCTTTTGGTCTTAAAGCATCTGTCTGTAGATACTCTTACCAGAGCTTCACTAATTTATAAAGGATTCTGAATGAACAAATAAAACTCAAGTGCAGTATGTGTTTAACTTATTCCATAAAGAAATTAATCCTATCTGAGATTTGCTTCCCTGTCTAATTTATTACAGTTAAAGGGATAAATAGGGCCAGATTTTGAACATTTGGGGAAGCCCTACAATCATATTTTTCTCAAAAATATTGGCTTTTTTCATCACAGAAACTTTCAGCACACAGATCCTACTGGCACATGCCTTGCTCAGAAGAATGTCTGATGGCGTCAGTTAAAAAATCATTTGATCTGTTTAATCTGTAAAATGTTATAATATGATTTCTGAAACTGGGGCTTCAGAAACCTTCATCTTGAAATTAATATTTGGAATAATAGTGAATCTTCCCAAAAGCCATCCAGTCAGAATTGCCCATGAGCAGCAATTCACAAAGAAGCCCAAAACAAAACCTTGGGATCTGCAGACCTCTTAGCTTGACTAAAGCTGGTGTTGATAACTCTTAACTATTTTTTATTAAAAAATTTATACCACCCATATCCCCTATAAGGTGACTAGGCAGATGGGTAAGAACAGAATTCATGGAAATCTAGCAAGGTGGAAGCCACTGTTTACCAAGAAGATTATTGAAGCCTGTCTTAAAATTGCCAGCAAGCGCTTGGAGGGAAGTCATAAAATGTGGAGCTTTTATGTTTTATACGCATATTGGGGGGAAGCTAAAAAGTATGAATTCTACAGAAGAATATCAGATTGTCCATCAGCTAAATCT